>NC_087369.1:131190987-131815987 GCF_030014295.1 Loxodonta africana
GAAAACCAAAAGGGAAGAACACGCTCGGCCTTTCTCAAGCTGAAAGAACTGAAGAAAAAATTTAAGCCTCGAGTTGCAATAGTGAAGGAGTCCATGGGGAAAATATTAAATGACGCAGGAAGCATCAAAAGAAGATGGAAGGAATACACAGAGTCATTATACCAAAAAGAATTAGTCGATGTTCAACCATTTCAAGAGGTGGCATATGATCAGGAACCAATGGTACTGAAGGAAGAAGTCCAAGCTGCTCTGAAGGCATTGGCGAAAAACAAGGCTCCAGGAATTGATGGAATATCAATTGAGATGTTTCAACAAACAGATGCAGCACTGGAGGTGCTCACTCGTCTATGCCAAGAAATATGGAAGACAGCTTCCTGGCCAACTGAATATGGCCAAGAGATCCATATTTATGCCTATTCCCAAGAAAGGTGATCCAACCGAATGTGGAAATTATAGAACAATATCATTAATATCACACGCAAGCAAAATTCTCCTGAAGATCATTCAAAAACGGCTGCAGCAGTACATCTACAGGCAACTGCCAGAGATTCATGCCGGTTTCAGAAGAGGATGTGGAACCATGGATATCATTGCTGACGTCAGATGGATCCTGGCTGAAAGCAGAGAGTACCAGAAGGATGTTTACCTGTGTTTTATTGACTACGCAAAGGCATTCAACTGTGTGGATCATGACAAATTATGGATAACATTGCAAAGAAGGGGAATTCCAGAACACTTAATTGTGCTCATGAGGAACCTTTACATAGATCAAGAGGCAGTTGTTTGGACAGAACAAGGGGATACTGATTGGTTTAAAGTCAGGAAAGGTGTGCATCAGGGTTGTATTCTTTCACCATACCTGTTCAATCTGTATGCTGAGCAAATAATATGAGAAGCTGGACTATATGAAGAAGAACGGGGCATCAGGACTGGAGGAAGACTCATTAACAACCTGCGTTATGCAGATGACACAACCTTGCTTGCTGAAAGTGAAGAGGACTTGAAGCACTTACTAATGAAGATCAAAGACCACAGTTTTCAGTATGGATTGCACCTCAACATAAAGAAAACAAAAATCCTCACAACTGGAAAAATGAGCAACATCATAATAAACGGAGAAAAGATTGAAGTTGTCAAGGATTTCATTTTACTTGGATCCACAATCAACAGCCATGGAAGCAGCAGTCAGGAAGTCAAAAGACGCATTGCATTGGGTAAATCTGCTGCAAAGGACTTCTTTAAAGTGTTGAAGAGCAAAGATGTCACCTTGAAGATGAAGGTGCGCCTGACCTAAGCCATGGTATTTTCAGTCACATCCTATGCATGTGAAAGCTGGACAATGAATAAGGAAGACCGAAGAAGAATTGACGCCTTTGAATTGTGGTGTTGGCGAAGAATATTGAATATACCATGGACTGCCAAAAGAACGAACAAATCTGTCTTAGAAGAAGTACAACGAGAACGCTCCTTAGAAGGAAGGACGGCGAGACTGTGTCTTACATACTTTGGACATGTTGTCAGGAGGGATCAGTCACTGGAGAAGGACATCATGCCTGGCAAAGTACAGGGTCAGCGAAAAAGAGGAAGACCCTCAAAGTGTTGGATTGACACAGTGGCTGCAACAATGAGCTCAAGCATAACAACGATTGTAAGGATGGCTCAGGACTGGGCAGTGTATCGTTCTGTTGTGGTAGGGTCGCTATGAGTTGGAACCGACTTGACGGCACCTAACAGCAACAACAACACTATGCTAATGACGCAGAATTTGGGCTCTGTGATCAGACTTCCTAGGGTTGACTTCCTCTTCTAGGCCTTATGAACTGTGTGACCTTGATCAAGTTTCTAAACCTCTCTGTGCCTCAATTTTCAGGTCTGAAAAATGGAAAAAATAATAATACCTCCTTCATAGAGTTGTGAAGAGTAAATGAAATAATCCATATGAAATGCTTAGAATATTTGAACATTGAACCTACCTGGCACAAAGCGTTCAATAACTGCTACCTATTAAAAAAAAATTTTTTTATTACTATTTCTACTACTACCATGAAGATGACAGTGACAAAAAAGGGCAAGCTAGATCTTTATATACTAACATGCAATAGCTACAGTATAGTATTGTGATAAATGTATATATAGTAAGATGTGATTTTTTTATGAATGATACTGTAATAGATTATATATAGGGGAAAAGTC
This sequence comes from Loxodonta africana, assembly GCF_030014295.1. Classification (NCBI taxonomy): domain Eukaryota; kingdom Metazoa; phylum Chordata; class Mammalia; order Proboscidea; family Elephantidae; genus Loxodonta; species Loxodonta africana. Next base: position 131,193,181 of record NC_087369.1, read on the forward strand.
TGGAAGGATAGACTGACTGTCAACAGCGGTTATCTCTGGGCAACAGGATGGAAGAGGTGGATTTTCACTTCGGTAATGATTAGAACTGTTTTAAACAAACATGTGTTAGTTTTATCATAAACAAAAGATGTAAAGAAAAAAAAAAGCTTCATTTGGAACTCTGAGGACAGTTAATCCCACCAGGCCTCACATCCCCAGTCCTTGGCCACAGTCCAAATACACGTTAAGCCTTCCTGCCCCGTCATCTGTCCTCTCCCCATACTATCCCCATACTGTTCTGTGCTTCCATCCCCACCGCCCCTGACTCATCCGTCTCCCCATTACTGCCCTCTCCCACTCTTCTCAGTATCCTCTAGAAACCCCATCTCACGGTAAAAAATTCCCCCTACACTGAAAAAAAAAACTTCACAGAACACTGTTCTCTAGCTCCACGCTTAGGAGTGCTGAAACCCGAGTCGCGACAGATGAGTTCACGGCTTTGCCAGCAGCGCCCTCTAGTGGACACCGTTCACCCTCCCACAGCACAAGCACCCTAGGGCTTGGAGGTGGGGTCTGTGCTCTATCGTGCCCTGTTTGCTTCCAGACCGTTAGAGCTCGGTCAGCCAACAACTCCTCCTTCTCATGCCATCTGGCTACAGCACCCTCTTCTCTCCTATCTTCGTGGACTCTTCTTTTTAATCACCCCTCGTGGTCACCCCCCAGATTCAACGAAGAGTTGAACATCTGGCTCACTGTCTTCTTCTCCACCCCAAGTCCTGACATCATTCTGGGTGAGTTCAACATCCATGATCCACGTGCAGGACACACCCCCATCCTAGCCTTCATCACCATTCAGAACCGCTCCATCTCAGAACCCCGGCACCATCCACATCCTTCCTGCTGATCCCAGTGCTCCTCTCCAGGCTCTTGAGCTACCCCCCCGCCCCCGCCATTCTCCCACCTGGCAGCTCCTCCCACCTTACTTCCTTCCCTCTCCATCCTTGAAAACAATGAGGATGATAAGGATAACAATGAATATGTATGTGCCAGGCACATGCTAGGGATCTTACAACAGCATTTCATTCATCTCATGTCATCCTCACAGTAATTCTATGAGACAGTTACTGTTGTCTTTTTTTTTTTTTTAAGATGAGTGGACTGAGGCTCAGAGAGGTTGGGTGACTTACCCAAAGTCCCGCAGCGGGTTCAGGGCACGGTAGAGATTTGAAACCAAGTCTGTTTGTCTAGCTCCTGAAAAGTAGATTTCAGAATCTTGCCTTTACCCTCAATCGACTCCCTTGCCCTATATCTTTCTGCCACATCCACCAGGCAAAAATCCCAAGCCTGGAGAAATTTAACTGACAGCCTCCTCCTCTGCTCTTACACCCAGATGGAGGAACACTGCTGGAGAAAATTCCATAACTTTGTTGATTAGTCCCACTAGAAAGTCATAGTTTCCAACCTCAGCTGGGCCCTTGACTCGGCTAAACAAACCTTCTAAGTAACTGTCCTTACAAGAGCACTTTCAAACTTTCTCCACTGCCCTCTGGAGTCAGACTGTCTGGGTTAGAATCCTGCCTCGGCCACTTCCATGCTCCATACCGTGCAAGCCTTTAAGGAAGGGTGAGGTGGAAGAAAAGGGAATGAGGGGAAGGGGAAGTAACATGTACTGAGTGCCTTCTGTGTACCAGCCACTGTGCCAGGCGCTTTGCATGCAGTAGCTCATGTAATCCTCCCAGCAACTCCGCAAGGGAGAGGTTAAGTTAGTCTATGGTCAGGGTGACACAGCCTGTAAGTGGAGAAGCTATTTCATTAGTTTGTACCTTCCTTCTCTTGATGAATTACTCAGGCAGCCTGCTAAATAGTCTCCCTGTTACCTATCTCATGCCCTCCAGCCTATCCTCCATTCTCGTGCTGGGGTAATCTTTCTAAAATGTGGATCTGACTGTGCTTTTGCCCTGCTTAAAACCCTTCCAAAGCACCCCACAGTCTTCCGAATGAAACTGACACCTTTAACCTAAACACTCGGCCCCCTTCTGCCTTCCTAACTACATCCACTTCCCACCTGCCTAGATTCAAAGGTACTGAATGATCTTTGCCTAGCAGATGGCACCTTGCTTTCCTTGACTCCAGGTCTTTGTCTATGGGCTGACTGCTCTCTCTGGCACCCTGCACTCCTTTCCCACCCACCCTAAATGCCTCTCTCCTGTGCTTCCACTCTGTGCTCTAATTTCCTGTTGACTTATCTGTGTCCCCTGCTAAACTGGGAGTTGCTTGAGGGCAGAGACTATTCTGTAGTCATCTCTGTACTCCCCAGGGAGTAGCACCAGGGCCTGGCTCAATCCACGTTTGTCGACTGACTGATGGACTGAATGAATGGAGTGAATGAGGGAAGAAAACGTTCTCACTTGGAAAGTGTAGTGACATGAGCTGTATGGTATCTGGTTCTTGGATGAAGCTGCTGCAGTTTTTCCCTATGACTACAGTGCTGTAAAAATATGTCTGCACGTGGATAAAGACTGGAAGAGAACTTTCCACACAAAATTAAGAGTTGTGCTAGAGTGGTGAGTTCATGGATGCTTCCCCCTCCACCCCCCTGTTTTCAAAATGTTCTTTAATGGGGCTTTCCGATTGTTTGGGGAATGTAGCACACATTGTAGAAATGGAATCTGGGGCTCCCATGGAGAAATAGACAGCCAGTATGTATTGATGCCCCGTGTACCCTGCTGGGTTCTGGGTCCTGTGGAGAGGGTGCGGAGAGGAGACTTATTCTGACTCAGGTTCTCATGGCCAGGAATCTTGCCAGTTCTGTTGGATTTGCTGGAATAGAATGAGAACTTTCAAGAATTTTCCAAGCTCCTGGATTGAGGTATTTTTTCTCCCAAAGCTGGGCAGCAAACAAAGATGGCTTTTGTTTGCAGTGAAATGCTCACTCCTTCGATTTTTGCCCTTCAAAGTGTCCTTCGAACCTGACCCAGCTTTGTGAGTCAGGTTTGCTGAGTGGGAAAATTGATTGCCTGTGCTTGGTGGGTTTCGAAATTACCAAAAAAACTTCTCTTTTTGTCTGGCTCTCAAATGAAATGTTTAGGAATTTCACTGGCAAAACGGTGAACTTGTTCCTTTACAGAGGCAGGATTTCCAAAAGTACATATTGTGTTATATAACTTAACTCAGAAGAGGCAAAAATTGGAAAGCTGTACTCTCCAAGATTCAGAGAATGAATATGATGCCTTTATTGAATACTTACTTTGTGGCAGTCACCGTGTTCAGGACTTTGTAGATATCTCATTTAAAACTCTCAACAGCCTTTAGAGTAGGGACTGTTATTATCCCCATGTTAGAGATAGTAGAACCAAGCTTCAGCTCCTAAACCATAAAACTGGGGTTTGAAACAGAGTTCAGCTGGCTCCAAAGGTAAGTTTCTAAATACTCAACACCCTGCCTTTGGGCTAGTATTGCTACAGAGGTAAGTATTTATTTTACTTAACAAATACTTGTGTAATATTTGTGGTTCAGTGGTAGAATTCTCACCTTCCCTGCCGGAAACCCAGGTTCAATCCCAGCCAATGCACCTCAAATGCAGCCACCACCCATCTGTCGGTGGAGGCTCGTGTGTTGCTCTGATGCTGAACAGGTCGAGCAGAGCATCCAGACTAAGACAGATTAGGAAGAAAGGCCTGGCGATCTACTTCCCAAAACCAGCTAATGAAAACCCGATGGATCACAATAGTCCAATCTATAACCTATCATAGGGATGGCGCAGGACCAGGCAGTGTTTTGTTCCATTGTGCATGGGGTTGCCACGAGTCGGGGGCCGATTAGACAGCAGTTCACAACATTTATTATGTGCCAGGTACAAACATTAGCTCATTTAATCTGCATAAACAATTCTGTGAGGAGGTACTATTATCAACACCATGTGACAGATGAGGAAACAGTGGCATGGGGTGAGGGAGGGTGTGTAAGTCATTTGCCCAGGATCAGGCAGGCTAGGCAGCTGTGTTCTGGTGTCTGGCTCTTAGCCTTAACCCTGTACTGGATAGCAAACTAGTCCCTGTGCCCTGTCTACACAGCTCTGGCTCAGAAGCACCGACGACATGGGCCCCTAGTTGTAGTTTTAAAACAGATTTGTGCTTTCGGGGGTATTTTTCCCAGTAAAGCTCCGTGTTCTGCTCCCAGAGGTCTTTGGGGGAGGGAGGGTAATGGTCCCTAAAGGAGGAGGGAGCATCCTCCTCACACTTTCATTTTTTGGTGTCTTAGGTTTCCTTGGTAGGTAGGCAATGGATGGTTGAAGGGTTTTGGGTGTGTCACCTCAGGAATCAAGCCCACCTCTTTTCATTCACTGGAGACTTCAAGATAGCCCCCTTCAAAGGCAATTTGTTTGGAGTCACCAGGAGCAGACACCTGGCCTTGCCCCCGCCTATCTCTCTGCACTAACCTGCCTCACCCCCAGAGCCAGGCCTAGACAATGGCGGCTGCTGCTCAGCTCAGAGGGAGGGAAAGCCAAAGGAGCAGCAGGCCCAACCCACCAGCTTGAAAGCTTCATTTGACAGGGGAGGAGGCACATCTGGTTTGGGTTTTCAATTCAATTCAACAATGATTTATTGTGGGCCTGCCAGCTGCAGAGGTTCTGGGCTAGGCTAGGCAGTAAGAGATGCAAAGATAAGTAAAATATTGTCCGTATCCTTTAAAGAGTTTAATAGGTATTAGGGGTGTTTAGACCTGAATGAGCAATTTTTATACAACAAGCCTTGTGCTTAGTGGTTTGCCTTGCATACATTACCTCTTTGAACCTTTCCAGCAGGTTCTGTGATGGAGGCAGGGGAACTATTATTACTTCATTTTACACGTGTGGAAACTGGACCTTGGGGAGGAAGTGACTGGCCCAAGGTCACACAGTTAGGAAGTGACTAAGCCAAGCCTGGAACCTAGATATGCCTGGCTCCAAAGTCCAGACTCTTAACCATTACATTACCCTGCTTTCCATGACTGATGAAAATGATTATGACAAGTAACAGTGAGCTCCATACGCCAAGCTTTGTGCTAAGTGGGCTGCAGACATTATTTCATGGGTAACTTCCAACATCCCGGTGGGGAAAGTATTGCTATGCCCTTTTCCAGAAGAGAGAACTGAGGTTGCCTTGGGGAGTGATGGGATTGGGATATGAACCTAGGTTATTCTAGCACACCAACCTGTACCCTAAAAAGGTACACACAGGTGCCATGAGGAATCAGGGAGAAGAGCAATGAATTGTGCCTGGAAAAGTTTCATGGCAGAGATGGTATTGGGATTTGGCCTTTGAAGGGTGAGTTGGGGTTTTGATAGGTGGAAGTGAGAAAGAGGACCTCCCAGTCAGAGAGGAAATTATAAGCAAAGGGCCCAAATAGAGGAATTATGGGGTATTTTTTGGTTGAGAGGCTGCTGGTTCATTCAGCTTGTCAGCAGGGTACCCTGAGGGTAGGGGAGCAGTGGGAAGGAAACTGGATATTCTAAGGGTTTTCACATTTTTTTCTTTGTTAAATTGAAAGTTCTTGTTTTTCAATTAAGAGCAAGTTCTCTACCCAAATGGTTTTTCAAATGATACTATCATGCGAGGCATCAGCAAGCGTACACGGGGCTCTCACTGTGTACACAATACTGTGCTGAGAGCTGCGGAGACTACAAAACAAAGAACTCCATTCCTCAAGTGTGTGCTGAGTGAGGGCCCCCATGTGGTTTGGGAGACAAGATATACACACACCTGAAAAAGGACCAGCCGGCCAGGGCAGTTTGTGATCAGGGCCAAAGGAATTTTTCCAATTGTCAAATTTCAAGGAACACGAAAATGGGGGCAGGTTGAGAGGGGCTGCAATGGGAGGTTCCAGCAAGAGGGTGGATTTGGGTGTTGAGGGGCATTTTAATAGGTATGGATGGAAAGGGAGGCAAGCAAGCCTAAGACCTGCTGGGGCTACGAGTGTGGGTGCAGCGAAGGGCTCTGAGGAGCCCGCCCCTCCTGAAACCACTGCTGTCCCCATGCGTATCTTAACCTTTGGGGGTTTGTCAGGGAAGATAGGACTGCATGAGATTCAGAGACAGCCAGTGGAAGCAGAGAAACAAGGCAAGGTACCCGATATTTCTGATCCTCCAATTTTCTACACTTAGCCTCAATTCCTGGCAGCTCCCCCAGCTGCTGGATTGTATGTGTATGTGTGAGCGGTATTTTAAATTAAGCAGTGAGTGCTTTCAGCTCATCATAAACATGCTAAAAAGCTTCAGCCACAGCCTGAGCCCACTCCCTCCCCTTACGCTCAGGCGGCAGCTGGGGCCACTCGACCCCACACTCTAATGCGTGTTGCCTATGACTCACCAACAAAAAAGACTGTATGTTTCAGTCTCTCTGGGTAGCTGATTCCTAGTTGTGGTGGGAAATCTCAGTCCGAATTTGGAAGGCAGAGGGCCTCAGCCCCGCCCTACTGACTGAGCATTCTACAACATATGGAGCGCCTACTATGTGCAAGGCATTTTGGGTAAGTCTCTTAATCTCTGTGACTTTCCATTTCCTCATCTTCAAAATACATGCCTTAATTCTGCCTGCTTTACTCACCTACCAGGGCTGTATGTCTCTGCCATGCTATTCTTTCAATTTCTGGGACATTCCAAAAGTCTTTTCCTGCCTTGGGTCCTTTGCACATACTGTTCTTCTGCCTAGACTGTTCTTGCTTTTGTCATCAGAGGAGGTTTCTTCTCTCCCTTTCAGTCTCAGCTTAAACGTTACCTCCTGCGAAGTGCCTTCTCTGACCGCCTATAGTTAATTCCCTCCTGCCCCTCCCTAATACTCCTTTTATTGGAAAGGCTTCCTTCATCACAATTACCACCTGGGTAATTGTATCTGTTTATATTTACAGACATATTCTTGAAGTATAAGCTCCAAGAGGACAGGGACCTTGTCTGTATTGCTCAGCACCATCTGGAGTGGTGCTTGGCACATAGTAGGCTGACACAGCAAAACCATCTGGGATGTATTTCCTCCCTGAGGTTTTTGCCAGACATTTGTTTGCTGAGGGAGAAATCATGGCAGAACTGTGTCATTCCATACTGAAAAAAAAAAAAATTCAGGCTAAAAGGGAGGAGTTGCTTGAAAACAGTTCTGTTGTAGAAACCAGCCTTTGGAGTCTACTCTCCAGACACAACTTCTTAGGAAACAGGGCTTAGAACCCAGTTGTTGTGATTCGAACCCCTGCTGAGATGTGGATTTCCAAAAAGTTCTCAGACAATGTTAATGCTGCTGGTTAGGGACCAATTCTCAAAACCACTAGTAGAACAGTGGTTCTCAAAATTTATTATGCATAAGAATCACTGGGAGGATCTTGTTAAAATGTAGATTCTGATTCAGTATATCTGGGGGTGGAAATGCAAATTCTCAGCAGGGGTTCAAAGTGAAATGAACAGGTTCAAAGCCCGGTATCAAAATCAAACAAAAAGAATAAAACGCCTAAGAGGTTAACTTTTTACTGAGTGCTTACTATGTGCCAAGAACTGTTCTAAGTGTTCTACACTGATTATCTCATTTAATTTTCATAATGGCCCAATGATGTAGATTCTATTTTTAGCTCCATTTTATAGATGAGGGAATTGAGGCTCTGAGATGTGAAGCAAGGGTCCCAAGATCACCCAGCTTGTGGGAGGCAGAACCAAAAGTTGAACCCAAGGCAGTCTGAGTCCCTAGTCCATGCAATACATCACGGATGCCTCTCTGCAGACAGGATGCTTCCTTGCAGCCCCTGGCACACCTTGCCCAGAATACTCATCACATTGTAGTACAGGGGTTTGTTTACTCTCATCTGTCCTTCCCACTAGACTGAGAGCCTCTAAAGTGTAGGGACCATCTTCATTTTTGCTTCCCCTGCGTAGAGTAGAGCTTGTTCCAGAGTACGGACCGATCAATATTTGTTGACTGAATGAATGAATGAGTGAATCCATGTTCCTTTTTTCTTTTAGGCTTCAAGCTTATGGGCTCGTGTTCATTTCCCTGGTTTATATTAACGTGTAGCACTGGGGACAAGGGTGTGCTGGTGCAAGAGATCCCTTGCACCATGGGGTAAAAAGAGGACCAGCTCTGACTGGTAAAACCAAAGCAATGTTCTATAGAGCAAGGCGCTTGATTCAAAGGGTTTCATTTTGTCGTCGGTTTAGAAAGTAGCTGGACCTGTTTAGGACTTAAACAAACTTTCAATGTTCAAATCCCATCTCAAATCCTTCTCAGAATGAGGCGGGTTGTGGGGGGAGAGGCAAGAGGAGGGAGTTATAAATAAACAAATACCCACAAACCGCCTGGTTTTTTAAACAGAATTTACCTCAATCAGCGCTGCGCTACATCTTCCCAACTGGCCTCTGTCATGAGAACAAGTGGGAACGTTCATACTGAATGGCTTTATTTTTTTTTTTCCGACCAGATGAATGGCAGGAGTTTTGGCTCGAGAGGCAGGTTTCAAATCCTTGACACACAGTTTGCTGCCCTACTGTGCCCCATCCGTCACACACAGTGCACTGCACAACATACCCAGTCATCACATCTGCTGCTTCAGTCCTCAAAAAAACTGGGTCATTGTTTTATTACACCAGCGAGAGAGCTGCAAGCCTGCTACGATTATGTCATTGACATTTGCGTGAAAAGGCAATCATGATATGCTGGTCATTTAACACAGCTGGGAATGCAACTGTGTTGTCATTGTTCAAGGTTCTCATCCAAACTCTTCTGACTTCGTTTCCCAGCCCAACCAGTGTAAGTGGATCGCTCTGATGTATGTAACCTTTGAAAGTGTTTTTTAGCCCCTTCAAAAGACCAAGCAGGATCTACCTCTTTCCATGCACTTGGACTTTGCTTGTAGGCACAGCCGTCTGAAGGTGAGAGATGCTTGCTTTCATGCGTGTGGGAGTTGTACACCCTAGTGGCAGGATGCTGCAATACAGTGTCATTTGTTCACTAAGTGCTAATCAGAGCCAAGGACAGTTTTGGCTCAAAAACAAATGAGGGCTAATGTTGTCTGTGGGGGAAGATTATTTAGACAATTCATGAATCAGAATTCTGTTGCGACTTCTATTGTGTGTTAGTTTAAGTAGGACTTGCACTTGGATTGCAGTTGTCAGTGTGCTTATGCAGGGGTCTCTGCTAATGAAATTCAAGCATATTTGCATTTATCAACAGGTGTTAATGTTGGGAGAAAAGCTTATTTTCAAACAAGGAAATGATTAGCGTTGGCTATAGAATATAAACGGAGCTCAAAGTCATGTGCTAATTTTTCTGTTGCAACTCTTCTCTTCTCCTACCGGCAGGCACGTTAGCTGGAGTTTTATGGCATGTGACCATTAATTTATTCTTCGAAGGAATCTATTGCAGGCACCTGGCCATCCATTTTCTAGTCCCAGTCCCTGGCAAACCAGCTCTGTGCCCTTGCCAGCCACCTTGAGGTGTGACAGGGAGAGTTGGCCCAATAAAGGAGTCAGCTGAAGAGATGGTCTGGGGTAGATGCCAACCTCCAAGTCCCAATCGCCCTGGCTATAACAAACTCGGAGCCTTGGTAGTGGTTAAGAGCTCTTCTGCCTACCAAAAGTCAGCAGTTCAAATCTATCAGCCATTCTTTGGAAACCTTATAGGACAGTTCTACTCTCTCCTATAGGGTCACTATGAGTCAGAATTGACTCAATGGCAATGGGTTAGTTAGGTTCCTAAATTTTTCTTGGCAACTGATTCCAACTGTCTTGTCTTTTGGGGAACTTTGGTATTTGTTTATTCTCTCTGTTCCTGGTTTTGATCTGTCTTTTCCTTCTGGCTGTGGTTTTCCTTTCTGTAAAATGGGGCTTTTGCTGGAATCAAATAGAACGTACCCAGAAGACCCGGCACAGTGCCTGACACAGAGTAAGTGCTCCACAAATGGTAGTTGTTGTCTTCTTTTCCCTGTACAGGTTTCTTCTGGGTCAGTTCTCTGCACCTCCAATATTGGCCCTGGACTGGGGCCAGTTCCTTCCCTGGCTGGGAAGCCAGGTCACTTGGCCCTCAAACAAGCTGAGCTCCCCTTTCTGGCAGCCTTCTGTTGTCCTTACCTGTCACCGTGTGGCACTCACAGTAACCACAGGCAGACCTCTGCCAGCTGCTAACATTAACCTGTTGAATTCTAGCAGAGAAGAACAACTTTGCAGACAGGAATTTGCATGTCTGGGCCAGATACAAGACCAAGAGGCAAGGCCGTATTTATCTGCCCTCCCCAATTGTGAGCGAATCACACACCTTCTGGTTCAAACCAGATGTTTCACACCCATGACTGCAATGCTACACATCAAACAGTTGCTTACAAGGAACATGGAATGGTTTTCACATCAGAAATGTAACTTGTAGGTCACTTCTCAAATTTCTTAAAAGTAGCTACCATGTCTGGATATTTTTCCTTTGGAGATGACAACTCTGTTGGGTCTCTTGAAGGGGTTTTAATTTGGAAGCCCTGGGAACAATTATCTGCTTTTTCCAAGGGGGTCTCTGAATGCTTTAATTTGTAGGGAGTTAAAGTGTTGGAGAAGATAAGAGATCTTCCCCAAACTCACCTGCTCTTTGAAAGTGCTATTCAGTTGCCTTGGCTAGCAGCCAATCCAAACACTAAAAAAGAGACAGAGAATGCAGGAATCCTGAATGTTATTCTCATCGCATGTCCAAACAAGAACAACGGGGGGGGGGGGGGGGACAAGAAAAAGAGGAGAAAAGGCGGTTTTTGCAGCCCAGGCTGTGAGCCCATCCCATCTCATCGTGTCCCATTCTACGCACACTCCTAAAGAGGAGAGATAAAGTGTGACAGCATCCTTGCCAGGGTCAAGTGCGTAGGCTGAGAGGTTCTCTAATTTGGCAGGCCACACCAAGGCCAAGAGCGAAGGTGCAGTCCAGTGAGGCCAGTATAATGATCAGTTCTCAACTGCTTTGACTTGGTTTTTCTGTTTTGAATTCTTTGGTTCTTGGTGTATTTGTTTCAACCCATTTGGGAAGAGGGTAGGGAAGAAGCTAACATGATTGACTATTTCGTATGTGCCAGGCTCAGTGCTTGTACTTTTCAACACTCAAGCATACTGAAGGATTTTTGACCTTCAGCAACTGTGTGGTTATAATGTGAAACTGTGGTTTCTATATATTCCCTGGGAAAGGTTTGTTCTGATGACTCTAATTTTCCCGTGTTTTGAACATTGAGTAGTAGATGGTGAGAGACAGGTTGTTAAGTGTTTACCAGTACTTATTGGGAGTTACCTCTTCTTCTTTCAGATTTCATGCAAGTGGTCAACAGTGTCTGGAATTTCTTTTATGCTATTTTATTGAAAATGCATATTCACTAATTCATAAAATCGCCTCTTTGAGTCATTATGATGATATGCTACGTTTTGTGATTAATGCTTTACATATCATATCTTATTTTATCTTCACCACCAAGCTGTCAGGTAGGTACTGTCATTAGCTTCATTTTCCAAATGAGGAGATCGAAGCTCAGAGATTATAACGCAAGACCACACAGTCAATAAGTGGGGAACTGGGATTCAAACAGCTGTTAGATGCAACTGCATTATACTTCCTCCACGTACTGTATTTTGGGCCCCTCACAGGCCTTGAGAACAAAATTTCTCCTTAGGGAAATTTCCTACTCTACATTTTGCTAATAGTACGAACAACCGCTGCCTCTACTACTACTACTATTGTTACTGCTACTACTGCTATGATCGGGGGCCAATTAACCAGTAAGCAAGAAACATCTGGATTTACAGTAAGCAAAGTACGCACGGGCTTAATTCTGTTTACTTACTAATCTGTAGTGCACAATTTTACATGGATGTCACCACATCAAAGATGATGTGAAAAAACAGGTGAAATTGTGCACTAGGCATTAGTAAGTAAGCACAAGTAAGCTTGTGCATACCTTGCTTATTAGGTAATCTGTCCCTGGTTATGATTATTATTTATCCATTACTGGGTAGGTGCTTTATATTCAGCTGCTAATTATAATGCTGAAACCAAGACCTATATGAGTCCAGTGTGCTCCCATGCCATTTTTCTATATCGCTTGTATTGTTAACACAGGAGTCATGGGATATATACAATTTGGGGAGATTGTTGACTGCTAGCTCAACTACCAACATTCATCAAATGTTTACTGAGCATATACTAGATGAACAAGCTATAGCTCCTGCCTTCCAGCTGCTCATAAGACCTTCAAAAGAGACAGATATGGAAAGAATAAATTAAAAAAAACTTTTTTTAATTTGCCTGATGTAAAAACTAGGTACGACCTATAATCAGTATATCAGAGAATCTGAAAACAGACAAAGGGCTTGAAAGAGGCAGGCCTACTTTAGTAGTGAGAATAAGAAGAAAGAGGCCCTGCCGTTAAATAGCTACGTAAGCATAGGTAAGTCCCTTAAACTCTCTGGGCTCCTGTTTCCACACCTGGAACCTCAAAAGAATAGTAACAGCCACTGTTTATTGAGCACTTACTGTGCACTAGGCACCAAACAATTGGCTTCCGTTCAGTCCTGACAACCGCTTTGTCGCTTTCCCTTTTCTACAGCGCAGGCTCAGAGAGGATAGGTAAAGTGCTCTAGGTCACACAGCTCATCAGCGGCCAATTGTTTCTATCTCTAGAATCCTCTCATAACCATTAAGTTGTATTGCCTCTCTTATCTCCTGACTGAACTCCAAGTCCAGTATTCTCTGCTATGTTGCCTTAAAGTTAAAATTAAAATCAAGGGTAATCTTGTTCAACTGAGCCAAGAGGATAAACATTAGAAATAGTAATTAGTAGGTAGAAATTTTGCCAGGAGGAGCTATACAAGAGTGCGGAAAGACACCCAAGTCAGTTAACAATGATGGGGGTGCAGCGGGGTTGCATGTTGAAGGTTAATTGGTTCCCTGCCAGCCCGTACCTTCCTCCTTCACCTTCCTGCTACGAAGCCTGCTCTAAAGAACAAGGCCCACCAAGAGACAGCCGGAGATCCACAGAGGGGCTCAGGCAGTGGGGCTCTGGGCTGGGAACCATAAATAACCGCCTTAATGAAAGCCAGCTTTTGCTTAAGAGCCTTGTCATTTCTTAAGAAATTTTTTGCCTTCTAATATGGACTTAATTACTTGAGAAAGCCTAGCCTACTCTATACAACAACAATAATAATAATAATGGCAGTTGATCTTTGGTGAGCACCTACTATGGGCTAATACTTGACATACACTAACTCATTTAATTCTCCTGCAGCCCTTTGAGGGCACATATTATTATTTCTCCCGTTTTACACAGGAGGCATCAGGCTCAGAGAGGCTAAGTAACTTGCTCAAGGTCATACAGCTGGTTGGAGCTGGAATTTGAAGCTTGAAGCATCTGGTTCCAGGGCCAGAGTTCTTAATTCCTGTATTTAATAAATGTCTGTTGGAGTAATAAACAGATGAATGAATGGACAAATGTATTAATTCATTACAGTTTACTTCAGCAAACATTTATTGAGTGCTCTGTATATGTCAGCTTCTGTGCTAGGCATTGAGGATTTAAGTGTTTAACACACACACACTCACACACACACACACCCCCCACATGGCCCCTGTCTTTGAGAAGCTTACAAAAAAACATTCTCTCTAATGTAGCATGATTTCTTTGGGGGAAAAGTAATTTGCGTTTCTTGAATAGTAGTCTTAATGATGCTATTAAATTTAACTCAAAGTGGGGGTTGTGCACCGGTGAGCAAAGAGTTTCAAAACAGAACATGTCTTTGATTAATCATTGATTCAGGCAGAAAATGGTTACTACCAGAAAGAGGGCTGCAACTCCTATAACATTAGCTAACTCTTCTTCCATCTATTATGTCTGTATTCTAACCCTCCCACGGCACAGTAGTTATCTGTACTCTAATGGACAATTATCCTATCCATCATTTGTGCTGGCCCTGCTGATTGCTGGCAATCTACTCGCCCGCAGAGGAGACTTACAATAGTCACGACCGATGATGCAGTGGAAAATTGCTGATTTTTACACATTTTAAATCTGTGCCGAATGAATTCTTTCGCAGGCTGCCCTTTAAGCTGCATTTGTTTTTCTGGTTATATAAGAGCAGGTTATGAATTTTTTACCTGCATGTGAAATGTGGACTCTGTGAATATTTCAAAGGGAAAAAAACCCTCTAGGCAGCAGCCTCATAAATATTTGTTAAAATGCGGGCTGATCGAAATAAACACATGGGGTAATAAAAGAGGAGCAGGTCCCAAGATTAGGGTTCAGGGGGCTGGTCATCACATCAGAGTGACCACCAGTCTTCCTTTTCCTTTCCAGGTATTTTGAAGAGAAACCCAAGTTGATGAGGATCCAGGTGAGGACTCTGGGTACTGAAAGTAGTGGTTGAGTGGGGAGTGAGAGATGCCTGTTGAATTCCCTGGGAGTATTGCTATGAGATTTGAGGACAGAAATGCTCTCCCTCCATGTCCCACTCCATGTCCCATCCCAGGCATGGTAACACACTTAACTTTTGTGTATGGTATTGCCAACATACCCAGTCCAATGGGAGTCATATTTCCTCCCCACACTCTCCTGGTTGATCTCAGTTTTCCCAAGGCTTTTGCCACCGTGTATGTAGTGATGACCCCAAAACTTCATCTCTAGCCAAGAACTCTCTCTTGAACTCTAGATCTGGCTACCAGACATCTTCACTTAGATGTCCCAAAGACCGGCATACAAATGAATCCCTCGCCCACAAACCCAATCCTCCTTCTGTGTTCACTCTGTCAGCAAATAACCCGCAAATGGCTCAAGGTAAAAACCCAAAGATTGTCTTTCACTCATCCCTATTCCTTACCTCACCTCTACATCCCGCTAGTCCCTAAGCCCTGCCAAGCCTCCTTCCTAAATATTACTCAAATTTGACCCATTTTTTCCATTCCTTCTTAAGTTCAGCTATCTCTTGCCTCTCACCTTAACACTTGTAAATGGCATAACAGCACCAAAAAAAAAAAAAAATCCCATAGATAGAGTAGAGCTGTTCCACAGGGTTTCCAAAGAGCAGCTGGTGGATTCAGTAGCTTTCAAATTGTGATCCTGGAACCAGCAGCTCCAGTATCTCTGAAAACTCATTAGTGAATGAGTTTAGTGAGCTCTACTCTATCCTATATGGTTGTAATGGGTTTGGGTTTTTTTTCTTTTTTGGTGCTGTTAAGCCATTTACAAGTGTTAAGGTGAGAGGCAAGAGATGGCTGAACTTAAGAAGGAATGGAGAAAATGGATCCAAGTCACTCATTATTGCTGTGTAATATTGGATGAATCGCTTTACATCTTTGAACCGTAGTTTAACTGTAAAAATATAATGTTTTCTATTAGTGTGTTGTTCCTTGCTAATGTTTTCAAAAATTTTTTTAATACATGTAGAACTTATTTTATATTATATAATTGTAATGTCTGAAGTCTTTGAGGATCTAATTCTGCTTTTTGTTGTTTCTGGCTTCATTATTTTTGTAATTTTAGATTATGAGTTCATGTTCAGCCAGACTTCATCCATGGCAATTGTATGAGAACTGGATTGAGAGTGTGTTCCTCCAGAGAGAATTTTTGTTTGCTTCTTCCAGGTGTTCCAGGCACTATTAACCAAGGACTACTTAGAGTGAATTGTTTAGCCCCAAAGGCAGGGGTCATGGCTTACTTGTCTATAGGACCCCAGCGCTTAGCTCAGGGACTGGCCCCTTTCAGGTCCGCAACAAATATTTGCTGATTGAATGGTTGAATGGATAAGGCATTCTACCAGCTTCGTTTGGAAGCCAAATAAGAATTGTAACCTCTGGTGATAGCATAGGGTAGTAGATGAATAAGGAAAATAATTACAGTCGCATGCTGCTTAACATCCACGATATGTTGTTTTAGTACCATATTATGAATGAAGGTCCTTTCGGGCATTTGCTTACAGAATAAGAAGGTTTCGTCCATATTAAAATTTTACTGGGGGCAAATAACATCCCTCTACAATTTTTTAACAATTAGTTTATCTAAGGTTTTAACAAATTCTTCAGCTGCCTTCACATCAGCACTCACAGACTTATCACTCATTTCCACATTATGCAGCAGAAAACATTGTTTGAAGCACTTGAACCACCCAGAGCTAGCACTCAACTCTATATCATAGCCTGGTCATGCTTTTTCTTTAAGCATCTCAAACAATCTTCATGCTTTAGCAGTGATCATCAACATGCTGAGAGGGCTTCACTTTTGTGTTTGGTCCTCAATCCATGTCATTAGAAATTTACCCATATCTGATACAGATCCCTCTTGCACTTTCATTAGCCTTGTAACTCTCTGTGGAGCCGATTCTTTAACAGCTTGGAGAATTTTTTCTTTGTTTTTGAGGATCGTCTTGATTAGTTGTGATTGTTGAGTGTGACATGCCTAAATCTGCTATGTCCTGTTCTCCAATCGGGATTTCTGCACTCTGTTATAACCTTATGGGACCACGGATGTTTATGCAGTGCATAACTGTGTGACTGTACTAACATTTATTGAACATTTACTATGTGCCAGGTACCATTCTAAGTACTTTGTGTGTATTAATTCATTTAATTCTCAGTATACTTCATGAGGTAGGTACCATTATTGTCCCAATTTTAGAGAGGTGGCACCAGGCTCAGACAGGCTAAGTAACTTGGCCAAGGTCACACAGCTAATAAATGGTAGAACTTGGATATGAACCTAGGCAACCTGGAGCCACATTTAACTGCCATCCTGTATTGAAGAAGAGAGCAACAGTAGTGACAGCAGCAATTGAGTGGACAATTTCAGTATTACCGAAGGGGCAGCGAGAGCCACACAGGCCACACCAGGCATGGGAAGGGACTTGGCATGATCTTATATTGGTAGTTAACCCTTGTATGTAGTTTTTTTTTCCTCCAAATAGAATAGGAGCAGTTTGAAAGTAGGAACCATAGATTACAGCTCTTTGAAACGCTCAATATAGATTTGCTGAGTGAATAAATGAGTCTTTTGAAATTAAACACATGAGTACTTTGAGTAAGTTACTTCACATCTTGTGTGTCAAATTGAAATTGGTGACAAAGCTTTTCACTTTGTTTTAAAACCTGAAGACACCTAGATATGGCCATAACATGTCTGGGTATGATGACACCTTGCGTTTGTACCAGTGTATGGGAATAGGACAGAAGAAAGTTAGATTCTGCCTTCATAGGCCCTGGGGCTGTCAGGAACCTAAGGTCACTAGGTTTGTAATCCATTCTTTGGCCTTATGTCCAAATCTAGGAGGACCTAGAGAAAAGGAGGACTTCATTTGCTCTTATCCTTGCCAAACTAGGATCGAATTTGAGTGTGGACTCTCTGTTGGAATGAAATCCTAGTTTCTATCTATCTGTGGATATCATTGAGACACCTCCAAAAACATACCCTGAAATTACCTTTAGATCCTGAAGTTCAACCTTTACTTGGGGGTTCGCAGTGAGCAACTAGCTTGGGGGCAGGGCTCCAGAAGGAAGAGGAATGGAGGAATGGAATTGGGGAGGGCCGTTGTCTATATGTGTGTGTGTATGTGTACTGGGTGAGGAGTGGGGGGTGGGTGCCCAGATAATGAAGCAATGAGAGTGGGATTGGGATGGAGTGGGAGGGTACCATGAAGAAATAACTTCCCGGTTCATTTGGTTCATTTTCAAGGGCTTCTCTTTGCTGAAACAACTTGCCTGGTTCTAGTCCTAGAAGCCCAGATTGGGCAGTTAGTCCCTAAGGTTCATAATTTGCTTGCTTTATATGTGGGGGTGAGGTTAATTAAGAGGGTGAAGGGAAGGATTTTGGGATCCTGGTATGAAGAAAGGGTTTGATTTCTCAGACCAATGTTGGCATGTCCCTTGGATCAAGAATTTGCCCTGATAACTGTGCTATTACTTCATTGAGCTCCCCACCGAGTCCATAGACCAGGACTAACTCTAAGGAAATCTCTGGGGGAAGAGATTGTTGAAGACTTTAATGTGGGACACATTGGGTTTGAGGAGCATGGGGACCACTTAGGCAGCTGGGGAGGTCTGGGTGGAAAGAGAGACATGGGAGCCAGGAGCATATAGGGGAGAGTTGAAACTGCTTAAAGGAAGTATAGAGAAAGAAAAGCAGAGGAAAGGGCTTATGGGGTTATTGTAGTCTGAGAAGTGGAAACAGGGCTTGGGAGTAGTAAGGGTTTGTGGAGGGTCCGTTGTTCATCCATCCAACTATTCATTCATCCTTTATTGAGCTTTAGGCCAGATACAGAGTTGAAGAGGAAGTTAAGGATTTAAGAAGGAGAAGGGTTAAGAGGGGATCCCTGGGTGGATCCAGATGAAGGAGAAGGGAGGGGCCGAGTGCCTGGGCTCCCTCTTGCCAGGAGAACACATCTGTTAGCACAAAGCTGCATCTGTATCCCAGCCAGCTCTCCTTCCCTTCATCCCCTCCTCTCTACCCACCCCCACAAGACAGGGAGCCACATGGCGGCTTCCTACTCCCCTGTTCCCCCCCCCCAATGTTCTTTCTAGGCACTTAGCTGTGGCGCCGGCACCACCCCTTCTGAGAGCTCAGGCAATCCCCAGGGGCGGGTGATGAGGGGGGCGGGGTTGACGGTCTGAGAGAAAAGCCGGAGTAGGAGCTGTCTGTCTGTCTGTAATTAGCTTCAGCTGCTGTTGCCAGCAGCGTTGGGGGCCATCAGGAGTGTGAATGCATGTATATGAACCTGAGTGCGTGGCGTCTCATCACTATCACTCTATTTTTCTCCGTATTGTGCGCTGGCTGATGCCTCGCTGCTGTGCAACCTCTCCTGTCCCTGAGGATCCCAGAGGACAGAGTGTTCCACAAGCAGCACCAGCTTGAATCACTAATGCTGCTAAGCAGAAAGACAACAAATATCGGCCCCCATACGCCTTGAATACCAAGCCCCTGTTCCCCCCTCCACTCCCCCACTTCCTGAATATTTCCTAGTGAGTGAAGCCCCAGTCCTTGAAATTAGCAACACCTCATATCTCTGCACAGACTTTTGGCAAAGAGCTTTCAGAGATGTCATGCCAGGCATCCTCAGACAGCTCTGGGGGGCAGCATTCTACAGGTGAGGACCCTGAGGGTCAGAGAAGCAGAGAGATTTGCTCAGGCATCCAGGATGCAGGCCCTTGGTCTCCTGAGGTTGTGCCCTGTCCCTAGCAGAGCACTGCCTCAATGAGCGCTCTCTCTGTGCTTGTGAATACCTATGAGCCCTGACTCCAAGACTTGCCTCAGCAATCACTGAGAAAGCTGATACTGCTAATAACTAGGACCCCTGAAGTCAAGCCCAGCCTAAAAGAGCTTCTTTAGCCAGTGCTTATGGGGGACACAAAAAGGAGTGGAATAAGCCCCTGTCCTCAAAGAAATGATAACTTGAGTGGGAAGACAAACCCTAGACAACAAGTCCAAAGGCAATTCCAAGAGCATCTCTTTCTTCCAGAGACAATGACTCAGAGACCACTTCTGCATTCATTTCTGTCCTATCACAGCCCTGTGTGGGCAGGGGTAGGTAAAGGGAAGTAATAGTGAAGAGGGAAGATGAAAGGAAGAAAGGAAGAACTAGAGTTCCTACTACATGCCAGGCACAGTGTGGAGTATATGTCATATATATATTTTATATATATATATATTTTAATATATATGAGCCCTGGTGATACAGTGGTTAAGTGTTCAGTTGCTACCCAAAAGGCTGGCAGTTCAAATCCACCACCCGCTCTCTGGAAACCCTATGGGCAGTTCTACTCTGTCCTATAGGGTCACTATGAGTATGTATGTACTTCATTACTTTCCATGGATTAACCCATCTACCTCATCCATGTAAAGAGCTTAGAATGGTGCTTGGCACTTAAACCAAAAACCAGTTGCCTTTGAGTCGATTCTGAATCATGATGACCCCATGTGTGTCAGAGTAGAACTGTGCTCCATAGGATTTTTGGTGGCTGGTTTTTTGGAAGTAGATCACCAGGCCTTTCTTCTGAAATGCCTCCGGGTGGACTCAAACCTCCAAACTTTTCATTAGCAGACAAGTGCTTAAATGTTTGTGGCTCCCGTGCATTCCCTGCCTGGCACTTAGAATCTAATAAATGTTAACTTTTTTTTCTTCGTATCATCGTCATCATTATTATTATCTGCATGAATATTATATACATTATCTCAATTAATCCTTGTAACTCCAGAAAAAAAAAAAAACTCCAGAAGGTGGCATTTATTATTTTCATCCCCAGTTTATAAATGAGGAAACCAATATCTTGTTGTATCTAAGCCTGAGGGTACTGAGAATACAAAGGAGAACCCAATATGGTCCCAGGCCACTTTTGGGGATCTCCTCTTCTAGTGGGAGGGACCAAGGCACCCATAAATACTCAGGTCCAATGGGTGCTGTAACAGAGGACTGTACCAGTGCAACTGAGGACTGGATGACCACGTATCTGGGGAAGTAGGGAAGGCTTTGCAGGTGAAAGACATACATATTTGAGCTGAATCTAATGGGTGCAGGGCTTGCAAGGAGGAGCAGTGGAGGAGGGGCAGGGTAGGGCATTCCAGTCAGGCGGAAGTGCATTGCGTGACAGTGCACGGTGCTGGCTCTTCAGGGAAGGATGCATCTTTGGTGGGCTGTGTGATTGGCGGCACCAGAAGGGAAGTGGAAAAGGTGGTCAGGTCAGCTTATTCAGGGCTTTGCTGGCCAAGCTGAGAGTTTACACTTGTTCTGTGAGCAAAAGGGAGTCACCCAAGGTTTTTAAAATTAAAACAGAGGAGTGACAGACCAGGTTTAGGTTGAGGAAGACAATTCCTACAGCACCAGGATAAGGAAGGGCTGGAGGGGAAAGAGGCTAAAAGCAGGGAGATGAGTTAGAAGGCCATCTCAAGTGTCCAGGCAAGTAGTGCTAAGTGCAGGGAGGGGGGTGACTCCAGGTACATGTCAATAGGTAGAAGCCATAGGGCTGTGTGTCATGGGGGGGGTCAAAGAGAAGGAAAAGGTGACGATGACTCTGAGGCTTTGGCTTGGGTAAGTGATGATACTGGTAACCAAGACATTGAGGAGAGGGGGCCGTAAGACTATTAGTAGGGAGGGGGAATGAGTGCAGACAGGTGACAAGTTCAGCCAGGACATGTTGGGTTTGGGGTGCCAGTGGGACATCCAAGTGGACATGTCCAGCAGGAAGCTGGAAATCTGGGCTTAGAGGCCAGATGAGAGATGGGGTCTGGGAAGCCATGAGGGCCCAAGTGGTGTTAGTTGTCCCCATGGAACTGGGTGGGGTTTCTCTTTCCCATTATACTCCTTCAGGGCAACGGCTGGGGACAGGGCCAAGCGAGCCCTAGTACTTAACGGACAGGTAGTGGGGGACACTGGTGGGGAGGGAAGCATCTTTCTTCTGCTGCCCAAAAGATCAGCAATTCGAACCCACCAGCTGCTCCATGGGAGAAAGATGTGGCTCCTGTAAAGATTTCAGCCTAGGAACCATAGGGGCAGTTCTCCTCTGTCCTATAGGGCCGTTATGAGTCAGAATCGCCTTGATGGCACAAAACAACAAGCAGGTCCCATAACCAGATCCCACAATCACATACATCTATAGCAACAACATAAGTGTGAGAGCTGTAGTCACATTCAGAATATAAAGACACCCCAAAATACCATTTATCTATTCGTCTTCTTTCTGAGTCACTGAATAACCCTTGACCAACCCCATCTCCAGAACTATTTATCCAAGATGGCCTTGTTCTCCCCTGAAACCCTGGGGATTTCTACCTATTTCTCTGTTAATCCCTAGAACCACATTTGTAATAGTTCTGATCACTTTACATGTCTTAACTCATTTATTCCTTGTAAATATTATAGACCATAATTGTGCATAGTATTTATAGTAACAATAATAATAGATGATGTTTGCTGAGTGCTTAATGCGGGCCAGGGATGGATCTAAACACCTTACAGAAAATAACTCATAATTCCACATGAACAATACTATGAGGTAGGTATTATTACTATCCCCATTTTACAGATGAGGAAACAAATCACTGAGAAATTGAGTATGTTGCTCAAAGTCGCATAGCATGTAAGAGGCAGTGTGGCTCTTGTTGGCCCTTCTAATTGGCCCCTGACTCATGGTGACCCCATACACAATGGAATTGAACACTGCCAGTCCTGTGGTTGTGGACCATTGTGATCCATAAGGTTTTCATTGGCCAGGCCTTTGTTCCTACTCTGTCTTAGTCTGGAAGTTTCACTGAAACCTGTTCAGCATTAGAGCTACATGCAAGCCTCCACTGACAGACAGTGGTGGCTGCATTTGAGGTGCACTAGCTGGGAATCAGACCCTGGTGGGGTTCGATGGAAGGTGAGAATTCTACCATTGAACCACCACTGCCCCCTAGTGTGGCTCTAGCGTGCTAGTAACTGCTAAGGTCTTCATCCTGTTATTGTTAGTTGCTGTTGAATCGGCTCTGACTCATGGCCACCTTACCTATAACAGAACGAAATGTTGCCCAGTCCTGCATCATCTTTATGATTGTTGAATCATCATGGCTCTAGATGAATGCTCTCTGTCCATTTTGCACCTTAGACTAGTAGTATCACTGATTCCCTGATTTAGATCTGCAGTCCAGATATTGAAATCTGCTTAGGGTCTTTGTGAAGCAGTTTAGGAACTCCTACCTGGACAAGAGAGGGTCAGGATTTAGAAGGTGCACCTGATGAGTTGGGATGTAGAGTGAGGCTCATTATAGGAATCAGAGCTGTGAAATTTTCCTTCCTACTCCTTGCCCTCATTCCGCAAGATGGGGTGCACTCTTTCTTAAGGTGTGGTCCAAGGACCTCTGTTTCAGTCACCTTGAGAGCTTTTTAAGAATACAGATTCCAGGGCTAAACCCCAAACCCAGAGACTCTCTATCTCTATGGGGATCATCCCTGAAAAATGGATTTTAACAAACTCCCTGAGTGATTCCAACCCAGATTAAATTAGTTCAAGAACCACTCTCATTTAGTCATTGAGAGGATGCATGCAGGTCTTCTGATTCTAGAGGTACCATGAACATGCCTAGGGGTGCTTCTTCCACTTCCACCCCCAGCAGAGAATCGGGGAGGGCTAGAATGAGGAGAGCACGTGCTGAGGGCATGCCTGCACAGAAAGCTCAGCTACCTTTCTGCAGCCACACCCCCAGAGAGACAGTGAACTCTGTATCCCTGAGAGAGGACTGGGAGGAGGAAGGTAGGGGAAGCAAGGGAAAGCCTCTGGAAGCTGCAGAATGCTGGGGCCCAGAAGAGGGAGTCCCCGAAAGGTGAGAGTGAAAGGGGGGCGCTGGAAGAGAGCAGCAGGCAGCAGTGGGCCAGCAGCCACAGGGTCAGAGAGCTACAGTGGGAGAGGTTGTGGCTGAAGAGTGCTGCCACAGCTGCAGGGAGCTTTCCAGGAACCAGAGACTCAAAGTTTTAGGTGGGATTAATTTCTTTTTGTTTGTGCTTTAGATGCTGCACCCTTCTGAACCCCACCCTCCCAGAAAAACAAAAACAAAAAACATTGCCATCGAATTTCACTGCTAGGGAATGGGGAGCAAAGCTCACTTTGTGGTTGGGGAAAGCCAAGCGAAGAATTTCATGAATCTTTAGCAGTGAATCCATCTATTTAGTTAGCTGGGGGTGGGGGTGGTGTGGGGAATGGAGTCAATGCGAAACTGGTGAGAGAAAGGCTTGGGAACACTCTCATCTAGTAAGACTGGGAGGAGGAGGTGAAGAGAGCCACTTTTAATGAGCGAGATGGGGAGTCCCCAAACCCTGGTTGTTAGATCCGTACTGAGCAGGGCCATCTGCTGCTATAACCCATTCTCAGATGATGAGGCATACAGAAGAGAGCTGGGTATCTTAGTCATTGCACTGTGCCGGGTTGTTACATACATCATCTCATTTAATCTTAACAACATAGATCCTACTATTCATGTGTCCATTTTACAGATGAGACTCAGACACATGTCTATATAGATCAAATGACTTGCCCAAAGCCACACAACTAGTAAGTGTCAGAGCCAGGATTTGAACTCAGGTGGCCTTACTCCCAAAACCTGCCCATTAGGCCCTAAGAAGGAGCCCACATAGAGACGTGGGGGTGCCTCACCCTTGGCCGGTGCCTCTGCATGGGCAACCACCCTTCAAATCTTACAGCTCTTGGTGAACGAAGTGAGTCACTGTATCTATCGTGCTCCTCATCGGGTATGAGTTCAGTGCTGGCCTCAGAGGAAGGAAAGGGTTGGAGGAGGGTCTCAAGTCTTAAGTTCTTCTGTATTCTCCTTTCTTTGACCTACTCCCTAAACTGGTGAAATGTGAGGATTGAGGCGCGGCAGAGTAGAAGATCTCTTTGATTCCTTGGCCCAGTGGTCTACCTCTTTTCCTAACTGAGGCCTCTTAACATTTTTGGCTCAGGTGACTCAGCCCTAGGGTAGCCTTAATAGAAAATTCTCTTATCTCTTGTCCCACTCTAGTAGGTGGGATTCTTCCTCCTCCCTGTGCCTCAGTCTCATTAAGTGGGTCTTTTTCTTATTCCCCAAATCCTGAATCTTGGCCTCAATAAGTTGCCTCTTAGTCCATTTTAGCAAGAACGGAAACTTACCTTCTGCCAACAAAGTTTCTTGGTACTTTTGGCCTTGAACTGGGTCTTGCTTCCCAGACTCCTGCTCCAAGGCTCATCTTTGCACCTACAATGAGCTCATGTTCTTTCTTTCTGTTCTCCCCGCTATCAGAATCTGCTGTCAGGATGGGATAAGTCCAGATGAGGCTTAATATGTTGACCCTCCCAAGAGATTGGCATTTTAACTGACGCCAAAGCCCTGAGTCAAAGGAATTATGTACTTAAGAATTTTCAAGCCCTTGGGAGTGGATAGGAAAAGATTTGGAAGGCCAAGGGAACCTTCTTAATGCTCTTGGAATGCCACAAGGCCGGCATAAAATTCAGGCTACTGCCAAGCCAGAACCTGGATTATTTTGGTTATACTCAGAATTCATAACATAAGGCAACCCCCAACCCCAACACTCAAGGCTCTGATAAAACAGTCTTCCAGATAATTAACATCTATGACCCGAACATCGTTTTCTCAAAGCTTCTCAGAAGGAGAAGGGCCGAGAAACTTCGTGAGTTACCAAAGATATACAAACAAGCAATAGTCAAGGTAAAACTAAATTCTTCCCAAGACCAGTTTCTTTCTATGGCCTGAGAACTAATCCAGCCTTCCTCAGACACAAGGTGGATTTTACTTTCTTGATTTCTCCAGCACTGACATTAACACTGTTCTTCTCGAACCCTCCTCAGGCTCAGTACTCTTAGCAGAATACAAATATGAAGCTACTTATTTCTCCAATCAGAAAAACTGAAGGTAGCTAGCCTTGGTCTAAGGAATATCTTATACCTTTTCTTTCTTAAGGGCAATGATCCTTCCATGATACTACATAGAAATACAAGGGCAAGACATTCTTGCCTTGTCCCGTTCTTCATCATGGCTGAGAAAGTCATTAGGAAAGTGCAGAAGGATACCTTTTTTTTTTCTTCAGTATGGATTGTGGCAGATTTTCCAAATAGCTTCCTATCAAAGACATTCCCATCCTTGCCTCCAAACAAACTCTGTACCCTAAGAATGAATTGGTCTTGATGTTGGAGGAAGAGGTTTGGTAGCAGGGCTTGGCTCTGTTATCTTGGGCTATTCTGAGGGAACTTCAGCAGCCCCCAAGAGAAGGAAGAGAAGAAGGGCTGAATGTCCCCTTCGGAGCAGCTGTTGGACTGACAAGCTGACCAGAGACCATGTCCAGTCTTTCAGCAAGGCAGTAAAAACATCAGAAATGTTCCTTTCCTGGGGAGCTTGTATCTATTTTGGCCTCTCTTTCCATTAAAAGAGGGAGGCATTGAAAAGGGCCAGCTCACCGCATAGCATGGAGCCTCCCTATTGTAGCAGCGTTTCTAACTGCATTGCGAATCAACAAAAGCCATGGAGGAGTTTCTAGATTCTCATTAATACCCTCCTGCTTACAATATTTTCCAGCAAATTGCTGCATAAAAGATGGAGAAGCCAGCAGGGCTGTGCCCACAATAGTAGCTGTGGTTGCATTTAAGAAATTCAAATGCCAAGGGTGCACTTTTCCGATTAACTTTAACATGAGAAATCAGGTGTGCATGGTACTAGGGAACAGAAGACCTCAAAGGACAGGTGGAGTTCCTGGTATGCTGGGGGCTTGGGAAAGAACAGAGAGGCATTTTTATTTTCCAAACTAAGAAGCTGCTCAGTGGGGTGGCGATGTCAGGAATTCTTCTAAAGCAGTGAATCTGCCCATACCTGAGTCCGACAGTGATTGCGAGATGACCTTCCCTAGACACTGCCCTCCTCTCCCCCGCCCCAAAGACAGCATGAGCATCAGTGAGTCACAGTACTTACAGGTGCAGAGGATTGTAGGACAGGAAAATGGAGAGCACAGGCTCCTGAATGCCTGCCGAGTCAGTTGCATCAGATTAGGAAGTGATGATTGTAAGAACAAGATGTTTGAAAAAGCTTGCCCCATCGTTTCTCTTCTCAGCCCGCATCCAAACTCAGACCACCTCCTAGGACATCTTCCATCCTGCCAGGCTGCTTGGTGCCTCCATGCCCCTTCCCATGAGGGTGCTGGCAGCAGCATTGCCTTTGAGCCTGTGGCCCAGCAAGGTAGCCAGGCTCCTGGGATTAGGTTGGCAAGAGTGCCTGTCCTCCAGATGATCAGCCCGGAGAAAGAGAGAGAGCACGCAAACCCAAAAACCGGTCCAGGATGGAGAGCTCCAGGTCCTTAGCATGTTCCTGGCGTATTCCGAAAGTGGCATCCACAGCAGAGAAAGTGTCCCAAAATAGCTCAGGCTGCCAATGCCTCGCTGAAACCTGAGAAAGAATTGCTGAATTCAAAGATCTGGGTCGCTGTGGGTGTGTGATCAAAGCACAGAATTGTTGGTAGGAGGAAACTAGACTCAAACCAAGAGCTTAGGAGTGACGTGAGGTCACTTGGGTCACAACCTGCCTTCTCCTTTTCAACTTGCTTAACTTGCTGGTGCTGTCAGAAAGCTCCCCTGTGCTGAGGCAGGGCCCTCAAAGAGGTTGTGGGGGATGCTGCTTTCATCCCTAGGTCTCTGATGCCATCACAATATGAAATAGCAGTGCTCGGTTTTCTGCAAGGAGCCCTGGTAGTGCAGTGGTTAAGTGCTCAGCTGCTAACTGAAAGGTCAGCAGTTTGAAGCCACCAGCCGCTCCATGGGAGAAAGATGTGGTAGTCTGCTTCCGTAAAGATTTACAGCCTTGGAAACCCTATGGAGCAGTTCTACTCTGTCCTGTAGAGTCACTCTGAGTCAGAATCGAGTCACAGGCGGTGGGTGGGTTCTCTGCCTTTCAAACAAGGGAACTGATACCATGCAAAGGCTTATTTATGATATTGCTTCATAACTAATGAAATTCTCTTTCCAGTAGATTTTTCATTTCTTTTGGCCTTTGGCATCAGCAAATGTCAGCTTCTTAAAATCAACAGTGAAGAGCAAACAGTAGGGTCTCTCTAATTTTCTTGGCATTTGAGAAATCTTCCCACCCTGGCTTTTAACTGGATAGTGTCTGCACGTTGCTACCTATGGTATGGGAAGGACTAGGTCTACCCAGACAAGCTGTCTCATTTTTATATTTGCTGAGATCTTCAGATGCTCTCTTTTCATCAAGTATGTTGAAAATTTTAGGATTGTCTGCAGAGAGTGGGGGTTAGTATGTGAACAGGTCAGCATAAATCTTCCTTGAGCTGGTCTTGGGATTTAAGAAGAGAAGGCACAGAATTTGTCTTCTAGTTCCAGCTCTGCATCTCCTTTGCTGTGTAAATTTGGGCAAGTCCCTTTTCTGGACCTCAGTTTCCTCCTCTGTCAAATGGAGACAATAATCCCCATCCTAATTCTAACCCAATGCTGTATAAACCAAAAACCTGCTGCCAACAAGTCGGTTCCGACTCATAACGACCCTATAGGACAGAGTAGAACTGCCTTATAGGGTTTCCAAGGAGTGGCTGGTAGATTCGAACTGCTGACCTTTTGGTTACCAGCCATAGCTCTTAACCATGGTGCCATAGGTGAAGATTAATGCAAAGAGCCAAAAGACTGGTATTATGGAAAGGGCTGGACACTCTCAGTAAACAGTGACATTCTTCAGGGGCCCTGACTGGTAGTGCCTAGAGTTCTGCATCAGCATGCCTAGAGCAAGCCTGATACAGACTACAATACTAGGCCCTATAGACTTCATGCCTAAGGGTTGATATTATTTCTGCTTTTAAGCTGTGGGACTTTTGACAAGTTGCTTAATGCTCAGTACCTCAGTTTTCCCATCTGTCAAGTGGGTATGCAAACATAATAATACAGATCCACAATCCCTTATTGGGAGTTAGACATGTTTCGGAGTTCAGAATTTTTGAATTTTAGAAAGGTAATATGGTGCATATGTTGTTGTTAGTTTGCCATCAAATGGTTTTCGACTCATGGTGACCCCATCTGTTACAGAGTAGAATTGTGCTCCATAGGGTTTCCTTAATGGAAGCAGATCATTAGGCCTTTTCTTCCTTGGTACTGTTGGGTGGTTTTGAACTTCCTACCTTTAGGTTATCAGTTGATCATAAACTATTTGTGCCACATGTAGCATATATTATGGAACACGCCTAGTGAGGTCTGGGGGACCAAACGAGCTTGCCACAAAATGTTGGTTTCCATAATCTTTTGCATGTCAGAATGGCAGATATGAAATTATAGACAAAGAAAAAAACAAACACTTATTTAGTGCTTGCCATATGCAAAACATTGTTCTACGTAGTTTATATACATTAGCTCATTTAGTCAGCCCAACAGCCCTATGAAGTAGGCACTGTTATTATCATCCTCATTTTACAGATGAGGAAATTGAGGTTCAGAGAGGTTAAATCTCTTGCCCAGGGTCCCACAGCCAGTAAAGGGCAGACCTGGTATTCCAATCCAGACAGTCCAGCTCCAGAATCTGTGCTCTTAATCTTAACTACCTTCTCTACCTATCCCACAAAGTTAAGGTGAGGCCCGAAGTGCTTACATGGGGCAAGCAGGTCACTGTGAAAAAGTGAGGGTGGCCGGGTAGAGACTGTGGCAAACAGTGTTAGAGCTGTTGGGAAGCAAAGAGGAGAGGGGGTTCTCACCACTGCCCTAATAGGAAGGTTGTTGTTAGTTGCCATTGAGTCAATTCTGACTCCTCACAACTTGATGTGTGCAGAGTAGAGCTGCTCCATAGGGTTTTCAAGGATGTGTCATTCTGGAAGCAGATCACCATCTTCCAGAGTGCCTCTGGGTGCGTTCAAACCACCAACCTTTCAGCTGGAAGTTGAGCTTTTAACTGTAAAGTAGACCAGATATACTGGTGAGCACATAACCTTTCTAAAGGGAGCAGATTACTCAACTCCAGCTGACTGTTGCCATGTTAGAACGAGGATCCAGGCCTTTCTCTTTTCCCCAGAGAAGCCAGAAATCTGGCTTTTTATGTGAAATCTCTTGACTTTTAAATGTTGACAACTAATTTTAAAAAATGTTAAAAATATTGCATGGGTCAAATAAAATACATCTGCAGTCTGGATCCAGACTGTGGCTGCCAGTTTGCAAGGTCTGCATTGAGGAAATAGATGTGAAAGTGGTTTGGAAACTTAAAAATATATGTTATAGAAACAGAAGTTCTCATTTTAGGGTTAAGTTTTTTTTTTTTTTTTCCTTGACTGTGGTCTCGTTTTTTGAAAACGTGTTCCTGGCCTGATGGAGATGAAAAGTCGGAATTAAATAGAGACTCTAGTGAACTTGAATGCTTCATTCCTCTGGCAGGCTGGATAAATGAGAAGCCTAGGTGTACTGAATGGGCTAAGCCTCGAAATTCCTGCCACACCCACGGGCCCCTTCTGAGGAGTTTCCATCCACAGACCCTAGCTGAAGGAAGTAGCAATTTCTTATGAATAGGTAGCTATGTTTGGTACCATGTGACTCTGCTTCCCCCTGGCAGTAGCTGATTGAGCCAGAAGAGGGCATCTGATCCGAGACCAGTCACTCTATAGGCTGGCAAGCGGCCTATAAGGGAATCTGGTGCGAAAACTTTGCCCAACAAGCACAGTGATGACTAAATTTGGACCAATGAGAGTCTCTCTCTTGGGGAGTTTGAATACCAGACCTAGAAAGAGTGAGCAGTTGGCAACAGGGCCAGAAGCTGAATGCAGAGAAGGCAGGCAGCAAGGCCCCTGAATAAGCAGGACCAGGAGAGATTACTGAGCATCAACTATGTGCCAGACACTTTACACATGTTGTTTTGTTTAAAACATTCAAAGAGCCTACGAGGTAGGTACTGTTGTTATCCCTGTTTTACAGATGAGGAAACTGAAGTGAAGGAATTTGCAGTGCTGGGGTTTGAGCCCAGGCCTGTTTGATATTAAAATCAGGGTGTATGACCCCCTCAACTAGTGGTTCTTTAACTCTAGTGTATCTCAGAATCACTTGGGTTACAAATGCAGATTCCTTGGCCCCACCCCAGACCTGACTCTTTGAAAGTTTTGTTGTTGTTAGTTATAGTCAAGTCAATTCCGACTCAGGGTGACCGCATGCGTGTGGAGTAGAACTGTTCCATAGGGTTTTCTAGGCTGTGACTTTTTGGAGCAGATCGCCAGGCCTGTGTTCTGAGGTGCCTCTGGATTGGTTGGAACCGCCAACCTTTTGACCAGTAGTCAAATTCTTAACCCTTTACGCCACCCAGGGTCTCCGTTTTGAAAGTAGAGCCCCCAAATCTGCATTTTAACAGTCCTCCCAGGGGGTGGCTGAAGCAGGAAGTTCCCCCAACCACACGTGGTGAAACGCACGCAGTTCTAGAGGGTATTGCAAGTGTTGTACATTGTATTGCCTTCGTCGTCTGAAACGAGGTCTATGCTAACAGATGTGGTCAAACTCCAATTTAAATTCTTTTGGAAATGGGGTCAGTTCTGCAAATGAAAGGACATCAGTTTGTCTTCTCTTCTCCTCAAGGAAAGATCACTGGCACCAGTTATCTGAGGAAGGCTGATGGGATTCAGATGCATGCTCAGCAGTTTGTATAGAGGACCTTATCTTGTCTTCAGAGTGCAGAGCTCATAGCTAGCATACGTTCACTAAGCATTTTCCAAGAAAAGCACAAATTGCATGAACTTAGTGTATTGCAACAAAGAATATGGGGAGAGAAAATTACCAAATGCAGAAAGACATATTGTAAACCATGGGATTTAAAATGTAAACTAACTGATCATAGCGGTTCTTCTCAACTTTAGAGTAATTGTGTAAGAATCCCAGCCATGCCCTTATTTACGCCCTTGATTCAAATGTTACACAGGACAGGATCAAGGCTAGAACTGCGTGGCATGCCATTAGAAACATGCTTCTAGATTGTTGCAGAACCCTACTCTGGCAAATGTGTTCAGTTCATTTGAGTTCGCCTGGTGGTGCAATGGTTAAAGTGCTCGGCTGGTAACTGAAAGGTCGGTGGTTTGAACCCATAAGCCACTCCGCGGGAGAAAAGACCTGGCAACCTGCTTCCATAAAGATTACAGCCTAGGAAACTCTATTGGGCAGTTCTACTATGTCATAGAGTCGCTATGAATTGGAATCAACTTGATGGCACAACAACAACAATTCTTATGAAATCTCCCCAGGAAAACAAGTAAGTAATAGTGGGAAGGCTGCTTGAAGAGCCTCAAGTGAGAAGCTGGTTTGTGGTCCAAATGCATAATGGCATAGGGAACCTATTCCTACAAGAGGGCCATATGGTCCAAGGGGTGGTACAGGTCAAATGAGTTGGCCAAGTACTGCCTTGGCAGTGCTTGGGTCCACACTTGGCAACTTTTGTTTCTCTCTCTTGTTCCTGTGGACACTTCTTATTTATGTTAATGCTCTCACTTAGGCTAAGATCAGACTCTGTTCTTCCCGATTCTGGCCAGAAAGACTTCCTGTCTTACAGGTATCTGATCTTATCTGTGTTGATATTTTAACTCTGAGTGATTCCCTAAAGCAGGTCCTTGGATAAGTGCCCATCCTCCAGGAAAATTGCAGTGGTCTGCAGGGCAAGGAGAAAGCTCGAGGACCATGTAGTGAATTTTTTGTAAAACTGAAGCCAGGGCTTCGAACCAATTCATTCCGGTTCGAACCCCTGCTGAGAATTTGCATTTCTACCCCAGGTAGACTGAATCAGAACCTGCATTTTAAAGACGATCCCCACAGGATGTAGACTCTGATTCAGTCTACGTGGGGTGGAAATTCAAATTCTCAGCAGGGGTTCGAACTGGAACAAACTGGTTCGAAGCCCTGGCTAAAGTTATTTAATCAAAAGGATTGTCCTTTTTCTGAGGTTATTTCCTTCTCTTTTGGCATTTAAAGAAAGCCCTCTCTTTTTGATGACATGATGATCAGGGATGGTTTTGTTTTGTTTCTTTATGTCTTTCCTTGGAAAAATAAAAATTTGGCCACCCATCAGTCCCCCAGTGTTTTTGGTTTGCAATATCTGCAAGTCTGGGAACCTGGTCTAATTTGTGGAGATCTGGGCATGCTTTGCCAGTACCTCTAGGTACCTCCTATCACCACTTATTTCCTAAGTGCTTATAAATGACCTGCTTCATATCTGCGGCAGCATCTCTGTGAGGATTGACATCAAGCTTACAGCTCTGGAGTTTACAGTATACTAGTCTGTAGTTTCCTTATTTCAGAAAATTGGGACACTGCCCATTTGCAGTCCTTCGATATCCCTCCTGTTCTCTCTGATTCCACAAATACTTCAGGACGGCACCTAATGCAAGGCAGTTCCGTTTGCTCTTATAATGTTCTTTTCCCTATAGAGTTGGACGTGCATATACATGTTGTTGGGGGAATTTGCAGCACATCCAATGAAAGTGTAATTCCCAACTAACAGTCAGATCCTTCCCTTTGGAGCTACCCAGAACACACCTACCCTCTCTTCCATATGACAGCCCTTCAGAGACTTGAAGACAGTGTGTGACTCTCCCGTGAGTTAAGAGCACCGGCTGAGTCAGGCAGACCCGAGTGACAAGCCCTGCTTCACTCGCTCTCAGCTTAAGACTCAAGGTAAGTTACTTAATTTTCATTTCTCTCTGTTTCAGTTCTTCAGCTGATTTAGAAAATGGGGGTAAAAAAAAAAAAACCACTTCATTAGTTGATCGTGCAGTAAATAATATGATGTATGTAAAGAGCTTAACACAGTGCCTGGCATAGTAAGTACTCAATGAACGCTAGCTATTTTCTCCCTTTTTATTTATAAAGAGCCGGGTGGGCATTTTTAGTGTAAAGGCTGTTGGGGAGTGGAGGGTTGAGGAGGGTTTCTTCCTCCTGGAATGGTCAGGAGAGGCAGAGGACCCTAATTAGACCAGATATTTCTTTATCCTTAGGTTGTCTCTTTTCAGTTATCTGGGTGCCCATTTCAGTTATCTGGGGCCAGGAGAGAGCATATTGTTGAGAATCTAGGGAAAGGTTTATTTTCAAGGGCTGGAAAGCTATTTGTTGACATATTGAACCGTCTCTTGTTTATGCTTATTTCCCCGAGCAGCTAGCCATGCAATCCCCCAAACTCAATTACTTTCTGTGAGGCGGCAGGAGCATGACAACTCCTAGCCTTATTGATCTGTGCAAGTTGGGTGGGATGTGAGGGACCTTAGAGATGCTAAGCAGCAATTTCTGGGCTTTTCTTTCCCTAAAAGGCCTCTCCTCTCTGTGTTCATAGAGACTCTGGCTTTAATAAAACGGAAGCCGGTGGCCCCGAATGGGCTGAGCATGCAAGAACCTCTCTCAGTAGCCTCCTTAGAAGTAGGCTGATGATGAATGGTAATGCCGGACTGGAACTTGGAACCCAGGAGTGCCCAGTACCAGAATGGTTTTCTTGTTGTAGCTGTTCGCACACACTGGGTTTTGCAAGCAATTGGGTGATATGAACTCTAAATGCCGTTGCAGCTAGAAAAAGTTTGGAAGGAGACACACCCAACTGCTAACACAGAGAGAGAGAAATGGGACTTGGAGGCAGGGGTGGGGTGGTGGGGGAGGCCGAGGGTTGTTGTAGTCTCAGGACATTATTTTTATTTATATTATTTGAAGTTTTTATGCTGACGATATATTCCTAGGATTACTTGTGCAATTATTCAACATAAATGGTAGTTAGAAAAAACAAGAAAAAAATTAAAAATACAATATAAAAGCAAGCCATTGGAAACATATTTTAGAGGTTGCTGCCAATTAAAGATACAAGTGGCGCAACCATTAAGCTTGTTGGGGGAGAAAGGTTGCTTGGGTGAGGGGATGTTGGAGATCCCTAGAAAGCATGCAGGAAAAGGAGTGTAGAGGGCTGAAGAGACAATTCTAGGGAAACACACCTTTAAAAAACAAAGAACTTCAAAGAAGTTTCATGGTTTTTTTCTTCTTCTTCTTATGAATGTAATATGGGTCCATTATAGAGAACGGAGAAAATTCAGATAAGAAAAACGAAAATAAAAAATCCTCTTTAATCTCCACCATTTGGCTATGGTCATTGTTAACATTTTGGTATATATCCTTTCATACTTTATTTTTTTTTTCTATGCAAAAATATGCACCTTTATTTTATAAACATCATTAGGTCCACCCTATAATGTTATTTTCAATGACTACATTATTGGCTACTATGGATTCACCAATATTCAACTGATCGTTAGATGAATTGTATTTACTATTGGGCATTTAGGTGGTTTCCAATTTTTTATTATCATAAACAGCAGTGCGTCCTAGCTGTGTGATCTTGAGAAGGTTTGTTAACCTCTCTGTGTACTGGTTCCTCATCTGGGACATAAAAGTGATAATAATACCTCCCTCACAGGGTTGTTGTGAGCCTCACACGAGATCATGCATGTAAAGCATTTGACACAGTAAATGCTAACTTCTATCATTAGCTATAATAATAATAATAGTTGCTGTTGCTACACCATTGGTAATAGAGTGGTTGAATAGAGTGGTTGTGACAAAATGTTGTTTAGAGAAGAGGGGCGGGTGATACTGAAATTTTTCTTTTGGAGCAGTATGCTATAGGGAGCTCTGGAGTCAGCCAGAGCTGTGTGCTTTGTTTCTGTCTGTTCATCTCACAGAGACTCAGTTTCCCTATCTGGAAACTGAGCATTCAAAAGCCTTAGCTCACAGGGTAGTTGTGAGGCCCAAAGGAGATAATGCTTGTGAAGCTCACACCACTCTTGGTGTATGGGAAGAGTATGATCAATGTCAGTCGCTATTATGATAATGATTCCTACAGTGATTCATTCATCAGTAATGGTAATGAGAAAGTTTCCTTGCCTGGTGTAGTGGGGGTGGTGGGGAAGCGGTGGCAGTGAGTGGGGTGCTTGGAGTGTTTTTAACCACTTGTCTGATTACAAAGAGAGGAAATGTTAAGGACCTGGGTTTTGGAACCAGGCGGATGTGGACTCAAATCTGGGCTTTGCCATTTGCTAGCTCCGTGACCTTAGTCGCATAACTTCTCTAAGCCTATTTCCTCATTTCTAAGGTGGGAATGCTGACAGTGCCTGTCTTACGGGGATTGATGTGAGGTCTGAATGATATAATGCATATATAGTGCTTAGCCCAAGGGCTTAATTATTGCTGGTTGCTAGTTAAGAGTGTTACAAGGTTTATAATGACCTGAATGTCTTCTCTCCCCCAACTGCACCAAACTCTAAGTCCTCATATCTGACTACTTAAACTTCACCTGAAGACTTTGCCCTCTCTAAGGTTCAGGAATCGATTCTGCCCCTAGTCTGGGGTTTTAGGGGATACTGATTCAGAAAGTTGGAAGAGTTGGCATCAAGTAAACCGTTCTGGTAGTTCTTCTCTGGCCTTGAGCCCCGGTTCTAGAAATCAGGCTTTAGCCCTGTTTCTTGAGCAAGCCTTCACCTGGTCTGCTCAAGACTGGTGTGCTTTTCTTGCCAGCCTTCTGAAATCTCTGGAGTCTTGCTGTTGAATTCTAGCCCCGTGGCAGCAACACTGGTTGCCAGATTTCCTGCAGGGGCAAATTGGCTGTTTTTTTTTTTTAATCATTATCTTTGCAGGGCTCTTTGAGAGTTGTGAGAGCCTCACAACTACTCCGTGAGCTAAGGCTTTTGAATGCTCAGTTTCCAGACAGAACCAAAGCACACAGCTCTGGCTGACTCCAGAGCGCCCTATAAGGTGTTTGCCCCCAAGTACCCACTGCCCATTCCCCCCAAACCCTGGTCTCTGTGCACCTGAACCTCTTTGAACTTTGCTGCCACTACTCCACTCAACCACCACTCCCAGATCGCTTAGCTCTAACCCCCTGCCTGCATGTGCTTCATGTCACACCAGTTGCAGCGCCTAACTCCCAGGACTCTCATGCCTGGCCAACTGCAGAAGGTATGTCTCATTTCCTAAGCCAGAACCCTGTCAGTCTCATCTAGTTAATTGTGGGACTCTTCTCTTTTCTGTGGGACAGCCAGAGGCTGGCATAGTGAGGTGGGGGCGTAGGCAATGGAACTGTCGGGGGTGAGGGGAAAGAGGGGTGGAATTGCCTAGGCCAAGTGCTCAAGTGGAGCTTCTGGAGGGCTGTCAAATGAAAGGCAGCCAGAGGCAAATGTCAGAGCCTATATAGAGGCAGGAATCTGGGACCCGAGAGACAGAGCAAGCACTAGCAAGTTGGGAACAGTGGGGCGGGTGGGCGGGCAGGCTAGCTGGCTGGAGGGCAGGAGGGGGGCGTGGCAGGGGATAGCTGAGGGAGATTGCAGTGAACAGCTGCTGGTTTTGGGTCTTACTTTAATGAACTGGCTGGGCATGGGGCATAAGTAAATTGGCCAGACTCAAAAAGCTAGGGGCGCAAAGAACACTCCCTTCCTCTTCTCCCTGACTAGCAAGGTAAGATCTTCCTGGGTTTTGCCTGGTGGGAAACTATGGCATAGTTCAGAGATTTTCTGAAGATGGGAGGTGGGCTTCTAGGACTACTCTTTTGACTCATATTTTTGTCATTGCACCAAGCGTTAGAGTAACCAACGAGTCAGAAGGAGGCCAGCTTCTTGGGGTTGTCCAAGCTGGAGATAGAGGCTGGGGTCTTGGTAATGTGACTAAGTTAAGTGGGAGAGGGGGCAGACCAAGTGAATCATTATAACACAGAGGTGAAGAGTAGGAGGCTCTGAAGTGAGACAGACCTGGGAATCGATGTGGGTGCTGGTAAATTATTAAGCTTTTCTGGGCCTTAGTTTTCTCATTTGTACAAGGAAGAAATAGTACTACTAAAATCTCTTAGTGTTGCTGCAGGGACCCAATGAGATGATGCATGAGAAGTGCCTAGCACGGTGCTTGCCAGTCAGTCCAATCTCAAGAAATGTTAGCTGTTGGTATTTCTGTTGCTAGCGTTACCATTATTCTTATGGAGGCAAAAATGACATGAGATTGATGGCTTTTGTGAAATTGTCCCAAAGTAGCAAGGCTCCCATTTTTGGCATGGGGAGGCTGCTATAGGATGTGTGGATTGGTTTCCAAGCTGTGCGCCAAAGAACCGTGTCTGGGGCTGCTTTGGGGAGTGAATCAGAGGGATAAGACTCCAGGATTGCCCACCCCCATGTCACCAGAGAAATTCGAAATTTGTTTGCTTTATAGACCGGGCTTCAAGTGAACCATGGTCTAGGATGTCATAGAAATAAATGAAAGCAACCTTAGAGATACCAAAGGTTAGGCAACCCTGCAGAGAGAGTGAAAGTTAAAAGCATACAGTTTGTTACTGTCATGGTGACCCTATTTTAAGCCCTACCCTGCTAATCTGAGAAAGCTGGTAAATGAGGATAATAGTATTACCTATTACGCAGGATGTTGTGAGATGCAAGTGGGATAAAGCTTGTAAAGCCCTACAGTGCCTAGCACATACTAAGTGACCAATAAATGGGAGTAATAGTGGTCATTGTTGATAATAATAATATTAAAAAAAAAAAAAAACCCAAACAGGAATTTTGGTTCATGGAATGCTGCTCCCAGTCATTGATCGGACAAATACCTTCCTTTTCCTGAGGACATTCAGGACCATCAGAGTAGTAAAATGAGGGTTAAACCACTGTCAGGACTCAGTGAGCCCTAGGTATTAATGATTATCCAGGAGCAAAGAGCTTTCAACCCACACTGTCAGTACCTGGCTGCCTTGAGTGATGTGGTGGGACAGAACATAGCCCAGAAGCCTGCACTTCTTGAAGTTGGCCAGAAGGTGGTGCTGCTGCTTCATTTGAGCCAGTACTAACCAGGGCTCAGGGCTGCTGAGGTTGGGACATTTACAGCATTTATAACTCTTTCATTACCATTGGGTTAACAGTATACCAGCCACTATTTTATGCCTCTGGACCTCAGAAGTAAGGCATTATTCTGGTTCTAATGCATTTAGCGTCAAGGTGGGTCCCTATTGAAGTGCCTGAAGCTCAGCAGATTGGAGGTTGAGCCTCATTGTTGCATGGGTCGAGCCTTCTATTAGGTGATACTTCCTGGATGTGTTAGTTTTGTAAACTTCTGCCGTTTTTTTCTTTATTTCTGAGAGATAAGACTTACAAGCATAATTATGGCTTTCCTGTGTTAGGGAGCCCTGATGGGTTTGTTTGGGTTTTTCTGTGTCAGATTTGGAAAACCAGAGGTTCCCCATGTAACCTAATAGAAAGACGCCCACAATAAATTACTTATCTAGCTCTCATTAGTATACTGTCATACCACAGATCTGTGGCGCCAGAATGCCACTCGCCTCAATGGTGGCTTGTATCACTAGATCGTATTTCTCAAAATCCGTGTTACCAACCAAAAATTTAAACACACTCAATTAGTAAGCATGCATTCCAATACCGAAAACACATGCCATCAAAAAAAAAAAATTAAGGAGAACAAAAATGTAGTAATGAAAGGAGTAAACTGAGAGGTTGTGTTGTGACGGGGTGAATTGGTTTGAAAAGGGTAGAGGAAGAAGGGACATTTGCTCTGGCTTCAAATTAGTTCATTACTGCCCAGCCTCTTTAACTGATAGGCCCATCTCCAATGCTGCATAGCTGACAACACAGAAAAACAGGTCTCTAGGATGAATCATTTGTCTATTTCCCAATCTTCTTGATAATGCCTTTTGACTGCTAAACTTGTTTCCTGTTTACAGATTTCCTTGCCGCTTGAGCTTCAGCAGGACCCCTGATATCATCACGTTAGGGCGTCCCTCCACGCTGTCCTTTGGCCATGGCAGATATGTCAATGACCTTACATTCACTGCGATTCAACAATATGCTGAGGGAGGAAAATGCCGACCCCCAAAACAGGGGGACGACCTTCTCTAGACCAGTGACAGAAACCAGAACGGAGGTCCAAATTCTGCCTTCTCCTGCAGAGTTGCCCATAGCCTCAACTTCAGCTTCAGACCCTGGAGGGATGTCCACACAGCTAATGACATCCCCAGCCTTTGACACCA
The DNA here is from genome assembly GCF_030014295.1 of Loxodonta africana. NCBI lineage: Eukaryota > Metazoa > Chordata > Mammalia > Proboscidea > Elephantidae > Loxodonta > Loxodonta africana. The sequence goes on from NC_087369.1 coordinate 131,232,658, forward strand.
TGTCTGCACCTCTAATGGGAGCACCAGACTCTGAAGCACTGTCCCCACCGCTATTGCCAACCTCGGACTCTGGGACACTGTCCCCATTACTAATGCCATCCTCAGATTCTGGGACACTGTCCCCATTGCTAATGCCAGCCTCAGATTCTGGAGTGCTCTCCCCATTGCTATCCACTTCAGACTATGGGTTAATGTCCCCAGGGCTGATGACAATTCCTGACTTTGGAACGATGTCCACAGCACTAATGGCAGCACCAGATTCTGGAGAGATATCACCATTGGCGATGCCAGCTTCATCTTCTGGAGTGCTGTCTACACCTATAATGAGCACCCCATCCTCTGAAGCAATGTCCACACCATTAATGCTACCCTCAGATCCTGGAGAGATATCCCCACTGCTTATGCCAGATATAAACCCTGGAGGGACATCCGCCCAGCAAATGACATCTCCAGGCTCTGAAGCAATGTCCCCTTTGCAAATTACAGACGAAGACACTGAAGCAATGTCCAAAGTGCTAATGACTGCTCTAGCCTCTGGAGAGATCTCTTCCCTGCTAATGTCAGGCACAGACTCTGAAGCAATATCCTCACTGATAATGTCAGCCCTAGCTTCGGGAACAATGCCAACCCAGCCAATGAGCACCCAAGACTCTGGGGGAATGCCCACCCCAGTAATGTCCGGCCCGGACTCCAGAGTAATGTCTTCACTGCTAACATCAGCTCCAGGCTCCGGAGCAATGTCCACACCACTACTGTCAGTTCCAGATGCTGGAGAAATGTCCACATTACTAAAGCCAACCCCAGGCTCCGAAGCAGTGTCCCCACTGCTAATGACTGCTGTAGCCTCTGGAGGGATGCCAGCCCAGCTAACGCCAGGCCAAGGTTCTGGATTGATGTCCCCACTGTTACAAAATCTAGACTCTGGAATCATGTCTACTCCGCCAATGAGAGCAACAGCCTCCGGAGTGACGTCCACATTGCCAATGAGAGCCTCAGATTCTGGAGCCATGTCCACACCACTAATGAGAGCCACAGCCTCTGGACATACGTCTACATTGCCAAAGACAGTCCCAGCTTCTGGAGCAGTGTCCACCCCACTGATGACAGTCACAACATCTGAAGCAATGTCCACCGAGAAAATGTCAGCCACAGCCTCTAGAGTGGTATCCACACAGTCAACAATGGCCAAAAATTCTGGAGCAATATCCACAGGGTTTATGAAAGCCACAGGCAATGGAGCAAAGTCCATGCAGTGGACAAGAGCCTCAGTCTCTGGAGTGATGTCCCCACCTTTAATGAGAGCCACAGCCCCTGAAACAGTGTCCATGTCACAATTTACAGCCCCAGCCTCTGGATCGATGTCCACACTGCAAATGAGAGCCCCAGACTCTGGAGCAACGTCCATGTCACAAATGAGAGCCACAGCCTCAGGAGTGATGTCGACATCACAAATGAGAGCCACGGCCTCCGGAGCAATGTCCATTCCACTAACGTCAGCCAAAGCCTCAGGGTCGATGCCCACACTGTTAACGAGAGATACAAACTTGGGAGTAATTTCTATGCCACAAATGAGAGCTACGGCCTCTGGAACATCATCCAAGCCACTAATGACATCCAAAGTCTCTGGAGAAATGTTCACACAGCAAATGACAACCACAACTTCTGGAGAGGTATCTACAACACTAATGAGAGACACAGCTTCTAGAGGGATGTCCATGCCACAAATGATATCCACGGCCTCTGGAGGGATGTCCAGGTCGCTAATGAGAGCCCCAGCCTCGGGAGTGATTCCCACCCCACAAATGACAGCCACAGCCTCTGGAGCTATGTCCATGCCACTAATGAGAGCCACAGCCTCTGGAAAGGTGTCCAGTCAGCCAATGAGTGCTCAAGATTCTGGAGGGATGTCCACATCACTCATGAGATCCATGACCTGTGGAGGAATGTCTACACTGCAGCCGAGAGCCCCAGCCTCTGAAGTGATGTCCGCACCACTAATGAGAGCCTCAGAGTCTGGAGAGATGCCCAAAGTGCTCATGAGAGGGCCATCATCTGGAGAAATGTCTCCACCACAAATGAGAGCCTCAGCTTCTGGAGAGATATCTACACCAGCTTATGGAGTGATGTCCACTCCACAAATGACTTCCACAGCCTCTGGAATGATGTCCATGACACAAATGAGAGTTCCAGTCTCTGAAGTGATGTCCACACCACTAATGAGATCCACAGCCTCTGGAGCTATGTCTATACCTCAGATGACATCCATGGCCCCTGGAGGAATGTCCATGCCGATGATAAGACCTCCCAGCTCTGGAACAATGTCCACACCACAAATGATGCCCACAGCTTCTGGAGGGATGTGCACTGATTTCATGAGAACTCCAGCCTCTGGAAATATGTACATGGCACAAACAACAGCCATGGCCTCTGGAGGGATGTCCATGCCACTAATGAGAGCCACAGACTCTGGAACAATGGCCACGCCATTAATGTCAGCCATGGCTTCTGGAGAGATGTCTAAGCCACTAATGAGAGCCCCAGCCCCGGGAGCAATGTCCACGCTGCAAACAAGAGCCCCAAGCTTTGGATCTATGTCGACACCGCAAATGACATACACAGCTTCTAGAGGGATGTCCACATTACCAACGAGAGCCTCAGCTTCTGGAGCAATGTCCACGCCACTACTGAGAGCCACAGTCTCTGGAGGGATGTCCATGCCACAAATGACAGCCATGGCTTCTGGAGGGCTGTCCAGGCCGCTGATGAGAGCCCCAGCCTCGGGAGCAATGTCCACAACCCAAGTGGAAGCCACAGCCTCTAGAGTGATGTCCAACCCAGAAACCAAAACCACAGACTCTGGAAAGACATCCACCTGTCACATCAACACTACATCCTCTGGATCAACGTCCACACCATGTGCGACAGCCACAAGCCCTGAAATGAAGAACCCACCACCAAAGGAAGTCCGATCCTTTGGAATGTTGACCCCAGCACTCTGTTACCTCTTAGAAGAACAGGAAGCAGCCCGAGGTTCATGCCCTGTGGAAGAGGAGATGGAGATTGATGAGGAGAAGCAGATGAAGTGTTTTTTGGACGATTCGGAGAAAATGGCATTTCTGGTGTCTCTTCATTTGGGGGCAGCAGAGAGGTGGTCCATCTTGCAGATGGAGGTAGGAAACCCCCTCTCAGGTGCAAATAAATCTTTCCTGAGAAGATCACAAGGCTTATATGAATCCTTATCTGAGGTAGACATCCTCAGTGCTGTTCTTTGCCATCCCAAGCAAGGCCAGAAGTCAGTCAGGCAGTATGCCACTGACTTTCTACTGCTGGCCCGACATTTGTCTTGGTCTGATGCCATTTTACGGACCAGGTTTCTGGAAGGGCTCTCAGAAGCTGTTGCCACCAAAATGGGCCGGATCTTCCTGAAGGTTGCCAGCAGCTTAAAGGAGCTGATAGACAGGTCTCTCTACACTGAGTGCCAGCTGGCTGAAGAGAAGGATTCGCCAGGCAACTCAAGCCAGGATTTGCCGTCAGCCTGTAAGCGGAATAATGAGGAGGCAATGGAGAATGAATTGAACTCTCATCAGCAGACTGAAGAGGTAATGATGAGGGAAAACACTCAAGTTTTTTGTTTTTTTAGCAGAAAAAAGAACTAGAATAAGGAAGGGGCAATGGGGAGGCGTTGAGGTCCCAGACTATAAACCCCACACTGGAGTTTCATCAGTGATCACGGCTACACAGTTATTTTGGGTGTATTAACCATTTTGAGGGGCAATGCCCTGCCCAAATTACTTAGGGACTGGGATGGTTAAAGAACTAAATCTGATTATGAGGGAATTGGCTGGGCTCAGCCCCAGTTCTCCACTTATTCCAAGTTCAGTTCTAAGGAAGCAGTATTCATTTTGGGAGGTGGGTCCCACTTATAGCCATATGGTGTTATGGAATCAGGTCATTAGGGAATTTGGTTAGCCCAGCCTTTGGTCTCCCTTTGTACAAGTTAAGATAAATTAGCCAAGTTCCTTGATCTGCTAATTGCTGAATTTATTCAGGCAGAACACCTCTTGTCACAGTAAGTGTGGTTTTTACTGCTGCTGTGTTTTTCTTTCTACTAGCACCAGCATGTTCCCAAACGCTGTTACTACCTGAAAGAGCATGGAGACCCCCAAGAAGGTCTTCACGATCACCTTCGACAGAGCACAGGCCATCCGAAGGCCCCCACTGACAAGTAATGCTCAATGGATTCTTCTCCTGTGGTATCCGACTCTGCTGCTAACTTGAGGACTGGTTTCTGGACCCATCCCATTCAATTACGTCATAAACCTTGTTGCCTTCTGCCTTCAGCTTCCCCATCCAGGCACATCCCACCCTACCTGCCACTTAGCTGACTTGACCTTATCCTTCACCCCACATGCCTATGACCTGCCCTGACAATCAGAAATCAGAATATGAGAGTATATGGTATATGAAGTTCTGAACTCCCATCGCCATCAAGACTAGTCCTAGTTCTTGGTCCAGGAAGCAGTCTAGGCAGGAGAAATCATGTCCTACCTCAAAAATACCTCAGAGTGTCTTGCCACATGTCATCAGGCAAACTTGAGGAGACCCTGGCCCCACTTAACCTGGCAGGGGAGCATGTAAGGAGAGTGATACCCATTCCTATACCACCCTTTTAACCCAGTAGACTTGCCCCTATATGCCACAACTCATGATCAAACCAAACTAAACCCATTGCTGTTCAGTCAATTCCAATTCATAGCGAGCCTATAGGACAGAGTAGAACTGCCCTATAGGGTTTCCAAGGCTGTAATCTTTTATGGAAGCAGACTGCCACATCTTTTTCTCGCAGAGCAACTGGTGGATTCGAACAGCCAATCTTTTGGTTAGCAGCCTAGTGCTTTAACCACTGTACCACCAGAGCCCCTTCCACAACTCATAGCACCTAAAAATAGGCCTCCAGGGCCCTTGCCCTGTTTATAGCCTCCATGCTGAACCATTCGTTTTGACCCATAACAATAACAATACGAGTAATGGCTAACATTTGTTGATTATGTGCTGTGTGACAGCTACTGGGCTAAACTCATGACAAGCATCATTTCATTGCATTCTTAAATTAATCCAACTTGTTCTTGTGTTGTCAGTTTCTGACTTCTTGATCTGTTTATGACCCTTGTCTTGTCCCTAAGTGTCAAATCTCTGTTCTGACCTCTGAGTGACTCCCTCGGTTATTAATTTCCCTCACTCCCCTTGGCTATTGTGCTTCACGGCCAGCACTCTTGATAGGGGTCTTGGTCTCTAAACAGGCATAGATATTAGAACATAATATGAGCAGTGTTTGCCTTCAGGTGGTGGGCTTTTGGATGTTTTTTAATTCTCTTCTTTCTACTTCTCTGTACTTTCCAGATTCTCTATAGTGAGCATGTATTACATTTGTAATCATAAAAGGAAATAAAATTCATTTGCGAAAAAAAAATTAATAGTGGCTAATAGAATTTGATTTATTGAGTCCTTCATTCGATCAATATTTATTATCTAAAATGTGCCAGCTACTCTTTTAGGAACAGACAGAAAAGAATCTCCAATTGCGGCGGTGGGGGGAGGGGGGCAGACAATAAGCTACAAAGACAATAAATCAGGAGGATGGGGAATTTGACACCCACGGGACCGATTTATTTATTCAATAATACTCCATGTAGGTGGGTTACTCAAAGATGTTTTAAAAACAGTAGAAGTGACATGATTAGAAACATACCTTAGGAAGCTAACTTGGCAACAGTTTGGAGGCAGGATGGAGGAAGGATGTCAGAGGCCAGTTAGGAGCCCCTATGACAATAATCCAGGTGACTGGCTAGGGTGGTGGCAGTGGGGATGGAAAGACAGGGACAGATCAAACCTCAAGTCTTCTGGTAGCTCTCTCTGAGGACTGAAGTCTGCTGCTCTATTACTCTAAATATTGGGTCTGATTCCAGGAAGAGGAAAATGATTTTTAGGAAGAACAAAGATTGGCAAACAAATTGGCAGCTCCATTGTAATGTAGCTAAGAATCTGATTCTGAGGGCTGCCTGCAGCTGCGTCAATCACCAGTACTGTTGCCTCAGGAAAAAAACCCGCTGCTGTGGAGTCAATTCTGACTCATAGCGACCCTATAGGACAGAGTAGAGCTGCCCATAGAGTTTCCAAGGAGCACCTGGCAGATTCAAACTGCTGACCCTTTGGTTAGCAGTCGTAGCACCTAGCCACTATACCACCAGTGTTTCTGTGAGGTAAGTTGGGAAACACAAATTCCAGGTGCCTAGGCAGCGGGCCCTTCTCTGGCCCTGTTGATTCACACCTGGCTCAGTGCAGTTTGGTTTTCCATGTTCAGCAGGGTTGCTCTTAGCTCGGGAAAGCACTGCCGAGTTTATTCTCCTGAAAAATAAATTGAAGATAGAGAATTGATAACCTATGTCTGGAAAATGTATATGGGAAGGAAGATGACTTAAAAATGAACTGATTTTCTTATGGCCATGATAATAGGGAGCAATAGCAATTTTTCCTTTATTTTTCTCCTGTCATTCTTCTTCCATTTGCTTTTACCTCTCCTCTCCTTCAAGCTAACATCACAAGAAGCAAATGGAACAAATGAAGCCCAATCATACCCCGCTAGAACTCAGTCCCTGCTTCTCTACCCACCCCACCCACTCTAAAGGTTATATTTAGAAATGTTTCAAGAGCCACTCCACGTCTACATGAAGCTTGCTATCATATGCCCAAGTACTTCAGACACCGGAAAATGGTGCCTCAAGTTTCTCCAACCCATGAGTAAAATGAGGTCCCATAATCAGTAAAAACTCAGATACCCCTTACTTCTGTCCCCACCTATGTGTTACAGGACCTCTTGCCCTTGAAGGTTTCCTTCAGTTACTTCTGGAAGAAGTTTCATGTGCTCTGAGATAATTCTCTCCTGTTGCTCTTCCATTCCCACCCTGCTTTGTGGTTGTCAGCTGCCCACATTGCTACTTGAGGGCAGCCCCTCTGCCTTGCTCCAGTTGCTGCTGGGTGCTGCTGGCTCTGTGAAAGAGGTCCCTGCTGGGGTGGGGCATGGATTCTGTGGCACTCAGAGCTGCAAACCTACGAGGGCCCTAAGTCGTGCTGCCTTCCATTCACACAGCTTTGGCTGAAACCACCAGTGAGTCCACCCAGAGGGAGGAGAAATGTCACATTTTGTCACCTGGGCACTGAAACAGCAGTGCTTCTACCCTGCATCTCAGTGAGGCCCCTGTGAGAAGAGTGGCTTTGGCTTCTGCCTGCAGCAACCACTCTCCCCTCCCCCGGGTTCAGACTTTCAGACTTGGTCCCTGTGTCTGGGGAACAAATGTCATCATGTCCTTTATCCAGACTCACCCTTCAGCCCCCACTTCCTCACTTTTCTTCCTGTTCTCTATACCTGTCCCTCAGGTGCTATAAGTCCGCAGACTTCTTCTTCAAAATCACTTTGCTCCATGTAAATAGATGCCAGGAACCTTTTCCACACACCTAGCCCTTGGGGCCCAGCTGAAGAACAAATGTTACCCTGTCCCATTTCTTTACCCTTCTGCCACCCCCTCACCCCACCACCTGGTGTCTGTCTCCCCACCTCCTGGGGCCAAATGTTTACAAATCCTTTTCTTAAAGACCATTTGGCCCATGCAAGTACACGTTCAAGACGCTGCTGACTGACCAAAGCCCCAGACAGTTTCCAGACACCTTCGACTATCACTCTGGGCTCAGCCTAGATCCCATGACACAGGAATATTTTGTTCAGCTCAAATAAGGTATCCATTCACTCAATTTCTTCCCATTGGCCATTGCTCGAGACCTTGAGTCACTCTTAACCTCACTGCCCAACCAGAATATTACAGAAAAAATACCTTGCTCTACCTCAAAGTTCTAGATTTTTTTCCACTGGATCATATGTTTCCTTCCCTCTCACCCAGTCTGAAAGTTCTGTGCAGTTTGAACATTTCGGCGATGGAGGGTGGAGTAGGCTGCTAGATTCCTTGTGACACAGAGAGGTGGATTTAGGTTGCCACGAGTCGGCATCGATGGCAACTAACAGATGTCGTAGTAGTAGGTTGAAATGACTACTGGAAGGGGAGACTTGACTAAGTATTTCTATCTTTCTCTTTCAGAGAGATGGGTAATTCTAGATAGCCTACTTTACCTCTTAGGGCCTCAGTTTCCTCATCTGTAATATGGAGATAATCATCATTGCCCTGTTAACTCCACAGAGTTGTGAGATAAGAGGTATGGAAGCGTTTGGAAAAATCAAATGCAAGACATACACATGTAAAATCTTGTTTTCAATCTGTAAAGCTTAACTCAACCCCAAAAGGGGTGGGAGATGCATGGGGGGGTGGAGGTGGGTAGGGCTATTTGGGACATACTCAGGATCTAGTATGTACCTTTAGGGGCTTTATTTAAAATGTGGGAGCAGACTTAAAAGTAAACCTCTAGCTGAAAACTGACAAAAGCCGCAACTTAATATTAGCATCTACTGAGCCGTTACCATGCACTAAAGCCCTGGACAAGTTGCCTTATCTGGATTAATTCACATAATCTTCACAACAAAACTGAGAGATGGCTACTTTCATTAGTTCTCTTTTACAGATGAAAGATCCAGTACACACAGGTGTGGAGTAATGGCTCAAGGCCAGAGTGCTAAGAAGCAGCAGAGCTGGGATTTGAACACACGCAGTCTGACTCCAGACCCCAGATATATGGCCCCTACACTGCATATGGCTTTGGTATTTAGAAACAGATGACCACTGTGAAGACTTACCCTGGTCCCAAATAAATTTTCCACCAAACAGCAGCCAATCTTCTAATCTTGTAAACTACTGAGGGCTGAGCAAAAATGGGCCTGCCGTACCTCTTCCCCCTTTTAGATCCAGATGTGAATTTTCCTGGCAGTATTTGGAAAAAGTTTTCAACATTCAAGGAAAAGAATCAATAACTGTGGACAGCTACTGAGCTCAGGAGATCCTGCCAGGGTCTAGCTGCAGCCCCAGACTGGAGTAGGTGACTGGTTTCACCCACCATTCTGACTTCTGGCCTGAGATGGAAGATAAGATTCTTCTCTGGACATCTTCCCATCGAGAAGAAATACATCTTGGGCTCATGAATCTGTGGAAGGGTATGTTGTTGTTGTTAACTGCCATCGAGTCTGACCCTGACTCGTGGTGACCCCATATACAATGGGATCCAACTATTGTGACCCATGAAGTTCTCATCAGATGATTTTCAGAAGTAGATCACCAAGCAGTCTGTCTGAGTCTGGAAGCTCTGCTGAAGCCTGTTCCGTATCACAGCAACTCGCTAGCCTCCACTGACAGATGGGTTGTGGCTGCGCTTGCAGTGCATTGGTCAGGAACTGAGTCTGGATCTCCTGTATGGAAGGCGAGAATTCCACCACGGAACCACCACGGCTCCCATGGAAGGGTATAAAGTCCCACCCACTGCTGTTGAGTTGATTCCGATTCATAGAGACCCTGTAGGGCAGAGTAGAACTAACTGCCCCATAGGGTTTCCAAGGCTGTAAATCTTTACAGAAACAGACTGTCACATCTTTCTCCTGAGGAGCGGCTGGTGGGTTGGGACTGCTGACTTTTTGGTTAGCAGCTGAGCGCTTTATCCACTGTGCCACTGGGGCTCCTCGGAAGGGTATAGGACTCTAAAAACGGCAGGAATTTTTGTGATTACATCAAGAGGTGGGTTCTTTCTCAGCTCAGCACTTATTTTTCCCTCATTTTCACTTCTCCTTTAGGAAAGAGGGTGAATAGGTAAGAAGATGATCAATCATTCAGATTCTCCCTGCCTCTGACCTCCAACAAACCCCAATGGAACAGTATCCTAGTTCTAACATTGAAGGGAATACACGTATTAAAAAGACACCCGACATTTCCAGTTTCAGCAACTTGATAGAGTTAATCTGAAGCGGCCACTCTCATTAAAATGCAAAGAAATGCTGACTAAAGTGTAGGAAAAAAATCACAGCTGAGCCTGAAATGAAGAAAGAGAAATCTCCAACTGAAAAAAAAAAAAAAGAGATGAGAGAGAGAGATCTTAATGGCAAACCAATAATCCCATGAGCCTGGAGTCAAAAGATACAAAGGTGAGTTGACAATGGAATATTTACATAGCACTTCAGGAGCAAAACTGTGAACGTGTAATTTTATACACTGCTCAACAATCGCTCAAGAGTCAGTATGAAAGAGACATTTTCAAACAAAGGCAGACAATTCACCACTCATACAAAAGGCGCTGTCCCTAGAGGGGAGGGCTGGGCCTGGGGAACCTGGCAAGATTAAAAAGGAAAGGCCCACTCGTTGACTGCCTTTGCTAGGAATGTCACCCGTCTAAGCACTGATGTGTAAGTGAGTATTGAACAGGCTGACCCTTAACTTCTCGGTTTCTTCTATCTTTTTTATTAATTTATTAATTTTTGGTAACAGCTTTATTGAAATAATAATTCACACACCATCTAATTCACTCATTTAATTTTAATTTTTTTATTAGGTGAAAGTTTACAGAGTAAATTGGTTTCTCATCCGACAGTTTATACACAAATTGTTTTGTGACATTGGTTGCAATCCCTGTGACATGTCAACACTATCCCTTTCTCCACCCCAGGTTCCACCTTCCCATTCATCCCATTTTCCTGTCTCTTGCTGCCTTCTTGTCTTTGCTTTTGGGCAGATGTTGTCATTTGGCCACATTTACATGTTTGAACCGAGAAGCATGTGTGTGTTACAGTTTGTTTTATAGACCAGTGTAATCTTTGGCTGAAGGGTGAACTTTGGGAGTGACTTCAGTTCTGAGTTAAAAGGGTGTCTGGAGGCCATAGTCTCAGGATTCCTCCAGTCTCTGTCAGACCAGTAAGTCTTTTTTCATGACTTTGATTTTTGTTCTACATTTTTCTCCAGCTCTGTCCGGGACCCTCTATTGTGATCTGTGTCAGAACAGTCAGTGGTAGTAACTGGGCACCATCTAGTTTTTCTGGGCTCAGGCTGGTGGAGGCTGTGGTAGTGGTGGTCCATTAGTCCTTTGGACTAATCTTTCCCTTGTGTCTCTGATTTTCTTCATTCTCCTTTGCTCTGGACAGAATGGGATCAGTAGATGTATCTCAGATGGCCACCCACAAGCTTTTAAGACCACCAGACACTATTCACCAAAGTCGGATGTAGAACATTTTCTTTATAAACTATGTTATGCTAATTGACATGGATGCCCTCAGAGATCATGGTCCCCAGAACTGAGCCAAGTAACTCGGTCCCTCAGGGAGTTTGGATGTGTCTGTGAAATTTCCATGAATTGCCTTGGTCACATTGTGCTGACTTCCCCTATAAAGTGTACTGTCTTTCCCTTCACGGAAGTTGCTGCTTATCTACTATCTAGTTAGCAATTTCTCCTGCCCACTCCTCCCCTTCCTTGTAACCATCAAAGATTGTTTCTCTCTGTTTGTAAACCTTTACTTGAGTTTTTATATTGGTGGTCTCATACAGCATTTGTCCTTTTGTGATTGACTTATTTCAATAATGCCCTTCAGATTCATCCATGTTGTGAGATGTGTTGCAGATTCGTCATTGTTCTTTATTCCATTGTGCATATGTACCATAATTTGTTTACCCATTCATCTTTTGATGGGCACTTAGGTTATTTTCATCTTTTTCCTATTGTTAATAATGCTACAAAGAACATGTGTGTGCATATGTCTATTGGTGTGACAGCTCATATTTCTCTAGGATATATTCCTAGGAGTGGGATTGCTGGATCGTATGGTATTTCTATTTCTAACTTCTAATGGAAGTGCCGTATCGTTTTCCAAAATGGTTGTATCATTTCGCGTTCCCACTAGCAGTGCATAAGAGTGCCAATCTCCCTGCAACTTCTCCAACATTTCTTACTTTCTGTTTTTCTGATTAGTGCCAGTAATGTGAGGGTAAGATGGTATCTTATTGTGGTTTTGATTTGCATTTCTCTGAAGGCTAATGATCGTGAGCATTTCCTCATGTGTCTGTTAGCCACTTGAATGTCTTCTTTGGCAAAGTGTCTGTTCATAACCTTTGCCCATTTTTTAATTGGGTTATTTGTCTTTTTATTGTTACTGTGTTGCAGTATCTTTTAGATTTTAGGAAGTTAGACCCTTGTTGGTTGTGTTGTAGTCAAAATTTTTTTCCCAGTCTGTAGGTTCCCTTTTTACTCTTCTGCTGGTCTTTTGACGAGCATAAGTATTTAATTTTTAGGAGATCTAGCTTCTTTTCTGGTGTTTGTGCATTGTTAGTTCTGGTTTGTATCCTAATTATGCCATATTTTAGGACCCCTAGCATTTGTCCCTATTTTTTCTTCCATGATCTTTATAGTTTTTGGTTTTATATTTAGATCTTTGATCCATTTTGAATTAGTTTTTGTTTATGGTGTGAGTCCTGCTTCATTTTTTTACAAATGGACATCCAGTTTTGCCAGCACCAATTGTTAAAAAAGACTGTTTTTTCCCCAATTAAGGGAACTTTGGACCTCTGTCAAAGATCAGCTGAATGTAGGTAGATGGATTTATGGCTGTGTTCTCAGTTCGGTTCCATTGGTCTATATTTCTGTTGTTGTGTTTTGACTACCATGGCTGTATAATAGGTTCTGGCCTCCTACTTTGTTCTTCTTCAATAATGCTTTACTTATCCTGGGCTTCTTTCATTTCCATATAAAGTTAATGATTAGTTTTTCCATCTTGTTAAAGAATACTGTTTATATTTGGATTGGGATTGCATTATATCTGTAGATTGCTTTGGGTAGGATTGACATTTTCACAATGTTGAGTCTTCCTATCCATGAGCATGGTAAGTTTTTCCATTTACGTAGGTCTCTTTGGGTTTCTTGCAGTAGTGTTTTGTAGTTTTGTTTGTATAGGTTTTTTATGTCCCTGGTTAGATTTATTCCTAAGTATTTTATTTTATTAGGTGGCACAATGATTAAGAGCTCCGCTGTTCACCAAAGGGTTGGCAGCTTGAATTCACCAGTCACTCCTTGGAAACCCTATGGGGCAGTTTTATTCTGGCCTATAGGGTCGCTATGGGTCAGAATTGACAACATGGCAATAGTTTTTTTTTTTCAATTGTGCTTTAGGTAAAGGTTTACAGAGCAAATTAGTTTCTCTTTAAACAATTTATACACATAGTTTTGTTACATTGGTTGCCAGCCCTGCAACTTGTCAACACTCTTGCCTTCTCAACCTTGGGTTCCCCTTTTCCTTCCATCCAGCTTTCCTGTCCCCTCCTGTCTTCTTATCCTTGCCCCTAGGCTGGTGTACCCATTTAGTCTTGAATACATAGTTGAGCTATGTTTATTATTGTTTGTTTTATGGGCCTTTCTAAATCTTTGCCTGAAGAGTGAACTTCAGAATTGACTTCAGTACTGAGTTAAAAGGGTGTCCAGGGGCCATACTCTTGGGGTTTCTCCAGTCTTTCTCAGACCAGTAAGTCTGGTCTTTTTTTTGTGAGTGTGAATTTTATTCTACATTTTTCTCCAGCTCTGCCTGGGACCCTTTATTGTGATTCCTGTCAGAACAGTTGATGGTGGTAGCCAGGCACCATCTAGTTGTGCTCTACTTGGTGTGGTGGAGGGTGTGGTAGTTGTGGCCCATTAGTCCTTTGGACTAATCTTTCCCTTGTGCCTTTGGTTTTCTTCATTCTCCCTTGCTCCAGATGGGGTGGGACCAGTGGAATATCTTAGATGGCTCTTCACAAGTTTTTAAGACCCCAGAGGCTACTCACCAAAATAGGATGTGGAACATTTTCTTTATAAACTAAGGTCTGCCAATTGAGCTAGATGTCCCCTGAGACCATGGTCCCCAGCCCTCAGCCTAGTAATTGCCTTGGTCGAGTTGTACTGATTTCTCCAGTTCTGTATACTGTCTTACCCTTTACCAAACTTACAACTTATCTATTGTCTAACTCATTGCCATTGAGTCGATTCTGACTCATAGTGACCCTATGGGCCAGAGTAGAACTTCCCCATAGGGTTTCTGAGGAGTGGCTCGTGGATTTTGGTTAGCCACCACAGGTCTTAACAACTACACCACCAGGGCTCCTATCTATTGCCCGGTAAATGTTCTTCCCTCCCCACCCCTCATTTCCCTCATAACCATCAAAGATTGTTTCTTTCTGTGTGCATTTTTTTTTGTATTATTCATTTTACTTGGATCCATAATCAATGCCCATGGAAACAGCAGTGAAGAAATAAAATGTACAACGCAAGGTTATGGAAGCTCCATAGACACACCCAAACTCCCTGAGGGACTGAATTGCTGGCTGAGGACTGTAGGGACCATATTCTTGGGGAACACGTAGCTCAATTGGCATAACATCGTTTGTAAAGAAAATGTTCTACATTCTACTGTGGTGAGTAGCGTCTGGGCTCTTAAAATCCTGTGAGTGGCCATCTAGGATATTCCACTGGTCTCACCCCTTTGGAAGCAAGGAAGAATGAAGAAAACTAAAGATACAAGGGAAAGATTAGTCCAAAGCACTAATGGACTACATCTACCATGCCTCCACCAGGTTGAGTCCAGTACAACTAGATGGCGCCCGGCCACCACCACTGACTGCTCTGACAGGGATCACAATAGAGGGTCCTAGGCAGAGCTGGAGAAAAATGTAGAACAAAATTCTAACTCAAAAACAAAGACCAGATTTGCTGGCCTGACAGAGACTGTAGAAAACCTGAGAGTATGGCCCTGGACACCCTTTCAGCTCAGTAATAAAATCACTCCTGAGGTTTACCCTTCAGCCAGGCCCATATAACAAAAGGAGACTAAAGGGGCACACCAACTCAGGGGCAAGGACTGGAAGGCAGAAAGGGACAGGAAAGCTGGTAATAGGGAACCCAAGGTTGAGAAAGGGGAGTGTTCATGTGTCATGGGGTTGTTAACCAGTGTCATAAAATGATATGTGTACTATTTAATGAGAAACTAGTTTTTTTCCCCGTAAACCTTCATCTAAAGTACAACAAAAAAATTTTTAAAAAGTTGAAATGGCAAATATTGTTACATATGTATTTACCACAAAAAAGGGCAGTGGCCATTAAAAAAGAAAGAAAGAAATCAAATCATGAATTGCATTAGGCAAATCTGATGCAAAAGACTTCAAAAGCAAAGATGTCACTTTAAGTAGTAAGGTGCACCTGACCCAAGCCATGGTTGTTTTCAGTCACCTCATATGCATGTGAAAGCTCGGCAATGAATAAGGAAGACCAACGAAGAATTTATGCCTTTGAATTATGGTGTTGGCAAAGAATATTAAATATACCATGGACTGCCAAAAGAATGAACAGCCAGAATGCTCTTTAGAAGCAAGCATGGCAGACGCTTTTTCTCACATGCTTTGGACTTGTTTTTTTTGGACATGTTATCAGGAGGGACCAGTCCCTGGAAAGGGACATCATGCTTAGTAGAGTGGAGGGTCAGCGTAAAAGAGGAGGACCCTCAAAGAGATGGATTGACACAGTGACTGCAATGATGGGCTCAAGCATAATAATGATTATGAGGATAGCGGGGGACCAGGTAGCGTTTCATTCTGTTGTATATAGGGTTGCTATGAGTGGGAACTGACTTGACAGCACCTACCAACATAAGTGATATTGTTTTCCTGGTTTCCTTTTCATAGTTCTCTTTGTTGGTGTATAGGAATCCAACTGATTTTTGTATGTTGATCTTGTATCCTGCTACTCCACTGAATCTTTTTATTATTTCTAGTAGTTTTCTTATGGAATCTTTGCATCCTCCATGTATAGTATCGTATTGTCTGCAAATAGGAATAGTTTTAATTCCTCCTTATTAATTTGAACGCCATTTATTTCTTTTTCTTGCTTTATTGCTCTAGCTAGGACTTCCAGCACAATGTTAAATAAGAGTGGTAATAAAGAGTATCCTTGTCTTGTTCTGTCCTCAGGGGGAATGATTTCAGCAACTCCCCATTCAGAATGATGCTGGCTTTTGGTTTTGTATAGATGCCTTTTATTATGTTGAGAAATTTTCTTTCTATTCCTATTGAGAGTTTTTATCACGAATGGGTGTTGGACTTTATCGAATGCCTTTTCTGCATCTATTAAGATGATCATATGATTTTTTTCTTTTTATGTGGTGGATTACGTTGATGGATTTTCTAATGTTGAACCATCTTTGCATGCCTGGTATGACTCCCACATGGTCGTTGTGTATTCTTATTATTTTTTTAATATAATACTGAATATTTTTTCTTTAATTTATATTTTAATTTCCTTTTACTTGGATCCACAATCAACACCCATGGAAGCAGCAGTCAAGAAATCAACAGATGTATTGCATTGGGCAAATCTGCTGCAAAAGACCTCTTTAATGTTTTGAAAAGCGAAGATGTCACCTTGAAGAGTAAGGTGTACCTGACCCAGGCCATGGTGTTTTCTATTTTTTATTGCACTTTAGATGAAACTTTATAGCTCAAGTTAATTTCGCATACAAAAATTCATACACATATTGTTTTGTGACATTAGTTGCAATCCCCACAATATGACAGCACACTCCGTTTTTCCACCCCGAGTTCCAAGTGTTCATTCAAGCCGTTCTGATCCCTTCCTTCCTTCTCCTGCCTCCGGACAGGAGCCCCCCATTTGGTCTCATGTATCTGATTGAACTAAGAAGCACACTTAGTCCATAGTTTCAGAGGTTCACCCAGTCTCTGTAGGACCATTAAATCTGGTCTTTTTATGTGAGTTTGAGTTCTGCTCCACGCTTTTCTCCTGCTCTGTCCGGGACTCTCTGTTGTGTTCCCTGTCAGGGCAGTCATTGGTTGTAGCCAGGCACCATCTAGTTCTTCTGGTCTCAGGCAGGTGGAGTCTCTGGTTTATGTGGTCCTTTTTTTTTTAGTCTCTTAGGCTAATAGTTTCCTTGTGTCTTTGGAGTTCTTCATTCTCCTTTACTCCAAGTGGGATAGGACTGATTGATGCAACTTAGATGGCCGCTTGCAAGCTTTTAAGACCCCAGGTGCCACTCACCAAAGTAGGATGTAGAACATCTTCTTAATAAACTTTGTTATGCTAGTTGACCTAGATGTCCCCTGAAACCCTAGACCCCAGCCCCAGCTACTCTGTCCCTCGAAGTGTTTGGATGTGTCCAGGAAACTTATTAGCTTTTGTTTTGGTCCAGTTGTGGTGACTTCTCCTGTATTGTGTGTTATCCTTCCCTTCACTGAAGTTGATTGTTGCTTACTATTTAGCTAGTGAATTCCCCCCTTCCCTTCCCACTCTTGTAACCACCAAAAAAATTGTTTTTTTCTGTTTAAACCTTTTCTTGAGTTCTTATAATAGTGGTCTCATATCATATTTGTCCTTTTGTGACTGACTAATTTCACTCAGCATAATACCCTCCAGATTCATCCATGTTGTGAGATATTTCATGGATTCATCTCATTATCTTTGCATAGCATTTCATTGTGTGTATGTACTCTAATTTGTTTATCCATTCGTTTGTTGATAGGCAACTAGGTTGTTTCCATCTTTTTGCTCTTGTGAACAATGCTACAATGAACATGGGTGTCATGTATCTATTCATGCAACAGCTCTTATTTCTCTAGGATATATTCCAGGGAGTAGGATTGCTGGATCGTATGGTAGTTCTATTTCTAGCTTTGTAAGGAAGTGCCGAATCATTTTCCAAAGTGGTCGTACCATTTTACATTCCCACCAGCAGTGCCTAAGTGTTCCAATCTCTCCACAACCTCTCCAACATTTATCATTTTGTGTTTTTTAAAATTAGTGCCACCTTGTTGAGGTGAGATGGTATCTCATTGTAGTTTTGATTTGCATTTTTCTAATGGGTGATGATATTCATAAGGTTTCACTGGCTAATTCTTTTCAGAAGTAGACTGCCAGGTCCTTCTTCCAAGTTCGATGAAGATCAAAGACCACAGCCTTCAGTATGAATTACACCTCAACATGTAGAAAACAAAAATCCTCACACCTGGACCAATAAGCAACATCATAATAAATGGAGAAATGATTGAAGTTGTCAAGGATTTCATTTTATTTGGATCCACAATCAACACCCATGGAAGCAGCAGTTATTAAGTCAAAAGACACACTGCGATGGGCGAATCTGCTGCAGAAGACCTCTTTAAAGTGTTGGAAAGCAAAGACGTCACCTTGAAGACTAAGGTGCACCTGACTCAAGCCATTGTATTTTCAATCACATCATATGCATGTGAAAGCTGGACAATGAATAAGGAAGACCGAACAGGATGCCTTTGAATTGTGGCGTGTGCGAAGAATATTGAATACACCATGGGCTGCCAAAAGAACCAAAAAATCTGTCTTGGAAGACGTACAACCAGAATGCTCCTTAGAAGCAAGGATGGCAAGACTACATCTTACATACTTTGGAGATGTTATCAGGAGGGATCAATCCCTGGAGAAGGATAGCATGCTTGTAAAGTACAGGTACATCGAAAAAGACATCACGCTTGGTAAAGTAGAGAGTGTCAGTGAAAAAGAGGAATATCCTCAATTAGAAGGATTGACACAGTGGCTAAAACAACAGGCTCAAGCATAACAATGATTGTGAACATGGCACAAGACTGGGCAGTGTTTCGTTCTGTAGTACATAGGGTTGCTATTAGTCAGAACCAAGTCGAGGACACCTAATAACAGTGGCTAATGATAGTGAGCATTTCTTCATGTGTCTATTAGCTGCCCAAATGTCTTCTTTGGTGAAGTGTCTGTTCATATCCTTTGCCCATTTTTTAATAGGGTTATTTGTCTTTTTGTTGTTGAGGTGTTGCAGTGTCTTGTAGATTTTAGAGACTAGACCCTTATCAGAAATGTAATTGTCAAAAATTTTTTCCCAGCCTGTATGTTCTCTTTTTACTATTTCGTTGAAGTTTTTGATGAGCATAAGTGTTTGATTTTTAGGAACTCCCAGTTATCTAGTTTTCTCTTCTGGTGTTTGTGCATTGTTAGTTATGGTTTGTATACTATTATGCAATGTATTAGGCCTCCTAGCATTGTCCCTATTTTTTCTTCAATGATCTTTATCCTTTTAGATTTTATGTTTAGGCCTTTGATCCATTTTGAGTTAGTTTTTATTACAGCATGAGGTATGGGTCCTGTTTCTCTTTTTTTTTGCAGATGGATATCCAGTTATCCCAGCACCATTTCTTAAAGAGACTATCTTTTACCCATTGAATGGACTTTGAGCCTTTGTCAAATATCAGCTGCTCACAGGTGGATGGACTTACATCTGGGTCCTTAATTCTGTTCCATTGGTCTACATGTCTGTTGTTGTACCAGTACCAGGCTGTTTTGACTACCGTGGCAGTATAATAGGTTCTAAAATCAGGTAGTGTGAGGCCTCCCACTTTGTCCTTCTTCAGTAATGCTTTACTTATCTGGGACTTCTTCCCTTTCCGTATGAAGTTGATTTGTTTCTCTGTCTCGTTAAAAAATGCCGTTGGAATTTGGATCATGATTGCATTGTACCTGAGGATCGCTTTGGATAGAATTGACCTTTTCACGAAGTTGAGTCTTCCTATCCATGAGCATGGTATGTTTTTCTACTTATGTAGGTCTCTTTTGGTTTCTTGTGGTAGTGTTTTGTAGTTTTGTTTGTACAGATCTTTTATGTCTCTGGTTAGATTTATTCCTAAGTACTTTATCTTCTTAGGGGTATTGTAAATGGTATTGATTTGGCGATTTCCTTTTCGAAGTTCTCTTTGTTGGTGTAGAAGAATCCAACTGATTTTTGTATGTTTATCTTGTATTCTGATACTTTGCTGATATCTCCTATTAGTTCCAATACTTTTCTTGTGGATTCTCTTGGGTTTTCTGCATATAAGATCATGTCATCTGCAAATAGGGATACTTTTACTGCTTCATTACCAATTTGGATGCCCCTTATTTCTTTTTCTTGCCTTATTGCTCTGGCTAGGACCTACAGCACAATGTTGAATAAGAGCAGTGATACAGAGCATGCTCGTCTTGTTCCCGTTCCCAAGAGGAATGCTTTCAGTCTCTCTCCATTTAGAATGATGTTGGCAGTTGGCTTTGTATAAATGTCCTTTATTATGTCAAGGAATTTCCCTTCTATTCCTATCTTGCTGAGAGTTTTTAACACGAATGGGTGTTGGACTTTGTCAGATGACTTTTCTGCATCCATTGATAAGTTCGTGTGCTTCTTATCTTCTGTTTTATTTATGTGATGAATTACATTGATTGATTTTCTAATGTTGAACCATCCTGCATACCTGATATGAATCCCACTTGGTCATGAGGAATTATTTTTTTTGATATGCTCTTGAATTCTACTGGTTAGAATTTTGTTGAGGATTTTTGCATCTATGTTCATGAGGGATGTTGGTCTGTAATTTTCTTTTCTTTTTTTTCGTGGAATCGAAAAAAAATTTTTTTTTAACTTGCTTTGGATTTTTTTTTTGCCTTATTTAACAGTTTATTATAAAATCTCATGCATCTGAAAAGGTATAAAGAATAATGTAAGCAACAGTTGAATTCCCGTTACAGAGATTAAAAGGAAATCATTGCTAATGCAGTCGAAGATCCTAATATATCCCTTCTTGACCATATTCTCCTTCCTTCCTTTCTCCCGAGGTAACCACTATACTGAATTTTCTACTTATCACTGTTTTCCTTTCCTTTTTTTTTTTTTTTATAATTTTTATTGTGCTTTAAGTGAAAGTTTACAAATCAAGTCAGTCTCTCACATAAAAACTTATATACACCTTGCTACATACTCCCAACTGCTCTCCCCCTAATGAGACAACCCACTCCCTCCCTCCACTCTCTCTTTTCATGTCCATTTCGCCAGCTTCTAACCCCCTCTACCCTTTCATCTCCCCTCCAGGCAGGAGATGCCAACATAGTCTCAAGTGTCCACCTGATCCAAGAAGCTCACTCCTCCCCAGCATCCCTCCCCAACCCATTGTCCAGTCCAATCCATGTCTGAAGAGTTGGCTTTGGGAATGGTTCCTGTCCTGGGCCAGCAGATGGCTTTGGATTTTTACGTAATACTGAATTCTATTGGCTGGAATTTTGTTAGAATTTTTCCTCTATATTCACGAGAGATATTGGCCAGTAATTTTCTTTCTCTCTTTTTTTTGGGGGGGGGGGATGTGTTTGCCTGGCTTTGGTATCAGAGTTATGATTGCTTCATAGAATGAATTCAGGAGTATCCCTTCCTT
Source organism: Loxodonta africana (assembly GCF_030014295.1). Taxonomy (NCBI): domain Eukaryota; kingdom Metazoa; phylum Chordata; class Mammalia; order Proboscidea; family Elephantidae; genus Loxodonta; species Loxodonta africana. Next base: position 131,253,888 of record NC_087369.1, read on the forward strand.
TTCTATGTTTTGAAATTGGTTGAACTCTATTTTTAGTTCTTCTCTGAATGGTAGAATTCTCCAGTGAAACCATCAGGGCCAGGGCTTTTTATTGGAGGTGGGGGGAATTTTTTAATTACCTTTTCAATCTCTTCTCTTGTTATTGGTCTGTTCAGATTTTCTACCTCATTTTGTGTTAGCTTAGGTAGGTAGAGTGTTTCTATGAAATTCGTTAATTTCCTTTAGGTTTTCAAATTTGTTTGAATATAGTATTTCATAGTACTCTGTTATCATCCTTTTTATTTCAGTTGGGTATGTCGTAATGTCCCCCATTTCAATTCTTATTTGGGTTATTTGCTTCCTCTTCTGTTTTTCTTTTGTCAGTTTGGCCAATGGTTTGTTGATTTTGTTGATCTTTCCCAAGAACCAGCTTTTGGTCTTGTTGATTTCTTTCCACTGTTTTTCTGTTCCTTATTTCATTTTTTTTTATTTCATTTATTTCTGCTCTAATCTTTATTATTTCCTTTCTTCTTGTGACTGTGGGCTTCTTTTGCTGTTCTCTTTCTATTTGTTCAAGTTGTAGGGATAACATTTTGATTTTGTCCCTTTCTTCTTTTTTTGCTGTGTGCACTTATTGCCACAAATTGACCTCTGAGCACTGCCTATGCTGTGTCCCAAAGGTTTTGGTATGATGTGTTTTCATTCTCATTTGACTTTAGGAATGTCTTTTTATTCCATCTTTGATTTCTTGTTACCCAGTGGTTTTTAAGCAAGGCGTTATTCAGTTTCCAAGTTTTTAAAATTTTTTCCTTGCTCCTCCTGTCATTAATTTCTATTTTTATGGCATTGTGATTAGAGAAGATGCTTTGTATTATTTCAATGTTTTGAATTTTATTGAGGGTTCCTTTGTGTCCTAAAATGTGTTCTATTTTGGAGAATGTTCCATGTGCCCTGGAAAAGAATGTATACTTTGCTACTGTTGAGTGAAGTGTTCTGTATATGGCTATGAGGCCAAGTTGACTTTTAGATTTTCTGTATCTTTGTTGAGTTTTCTTCTAGATGTTCTGTCCTTTACCAAGGATGGTGTGTTGAAGTCTCCTACTACTCTGTGGATCTGTTTCTCTTTTCAGTGCTGTTAGAACTTCTTCTATGCATTTTGGATCCTTGTCATTGAGTACATAGGTATTTATTAAAGTTATGTCTTCTTGGTGGATTGCCCCTTTAATCATTATATAATGTCCTTCCTTGTCTTTTATGGTGGTCTTGGCCTTAAAGTCTATATCATCTGAGGTTAGTATTGCCACTTTTTCCCTTTTTTGGTTGCTGTTTGCTTGTAATATTTTTTCCATCCTTTGATTTTTATTACATTTATGTCTTGTGTCTTAGGTGTGTCTCTTGTAGACAGCATATTGATGGTTTTTTTTTAATGTACTCTGTCACTTTCTGTGTCTTTACTGGTGTATTTTAGCCAGTTACATTCAGTGTAATTATTGATAGCTTTTAGTTTATTGCTGTCATTTTGTTGTGCTTTTTTTCTTTTTGTGGTTTTGACTTTTTTTTGTTCCTCTTACTTTCCTGTGCTGAGTTCCTTTTGTTTGTGGAATTTGTTTTCATTCCTTTCTTTATTATAAATTTCGTGTTTATTGAGTCTTTATATTTTTCTCTTATTTTGATGAGTAGCTTTGTTAATTATCTTTTTGGTTACATTGAAATTTACACTCGTCTTCCTAAGTTTAAACCAGTCACTTATTACTTGATATTGCCTTGATTTCCTTTCTGTTTGAAAGTTCTATACCTACATGGTTTTTTCCCCCTTTTATTGTGTTGTTGCTGTTGTCATTTACAGATTGACACCTCTGGTTCCCTGTTTTAAGTGTTTGGTTTTGTTTTATAATGGAAAGTTCTTGATCTAGGTTGGTATTTGGCTGATACTGGAAAATCCTGGTGGCATAGTGGTTAAGAACTGTGGCTGCTAACCAAAAGGTTGGAAGTTTGAATCTACCAGTCTCTGGTTTATGTGGCCCTTTCTGTCTCTCGGGCTCATAATTACCTTGTGTCCTTGGTGATCTTCATTCTCCTTTGATCCATGTGAGTTGAGACCAATTGATGCATCTTAGATGGTCGCTTGCTAGCATTTAAGACCCCAGACGCCACTCTCCAAAGTGGGATGCAGAATGTTTCCTTAATAGATTTTATTATGCCAATTGACTTAGATGTCCCCTGAAACCATGATCCCCGAACCCCCATCCTTGCTAGGCTGGCCTTTGAAGCACTCAGTTTATTCTGGAAACTTCTTTGCTTTTGGTTTATTTCAGTTGTGCTGACCTCGCCTGTACTGTGAGTTGTCTGTTCCATCACCTAAAGTGGTTCTTATCTACTATCTAGTTAGTGAATACCTCTCTCCTACCCCCTCTCCCTCCCCCCTTTCATAACCATCAAAGAAAATTTTCTTCTCTGTTTAAACTATATCTTGAGTTCTTGTAATAGTGGTCGTGTACAATATTTGTCCTTTTGCAACTGACTAATTTCACTCAGCATAATGCTTTCCAGATTCCTCCATGCTATGAAATGTTTCACAGATTCATCACTGTTCTTTTTCAATGTGTAGTATTCCATTGTGTAAATATGCCATAATTTAGTTATCCGTTCATCCATTGATGGGCACCTTGTGTTGCTTCCATCTTTTGGCTATTGTAAACAATGCTGCCATGAACATGGGTGTGCATATATCTGTTCATGTAAAGGCTCTTATCTCTCTAGGATATATTCCAAGGAGTGGGATTGCTGGATAGAATGGTAGTTCTATTTCTAGCTTTTTAGGAAGTGCCAAATGGATTTCTGAAGTGGTTGTACCATTTTACATTTCCACCAGCAGTGTATACATGTTCAAATCTCTCCACAACCTCTCCAACATTTATTGTTTTGTATTTTTTGGATTAATGCAAGCCTCGTTGGAGTGAGATGAAATCTCATTGTAGTTTTGATTTGCATTTCTCTAATGGCTAATGATCGGAAGCATTTCCTCATATATCTGTTAGCTACCTGAATGTCTTCTTTAGTGAAGTGTCTATTCATATATTTTGCCCATTTTTTTAATTTGGTTATTTGTCTTTTTGCAGTTGAGTTTTTGTGGTATCATGTAGATTTTAGAGATCAGGCACTGATCAGAAATGTCATAGCTAAAAGCTTTTTCCCAGTCTGTAGGGAATCTTTTTTTTTTTAAAAAAAAAATTTATTGTGCTTTAAGTGAAAGTTTACAAATCAAGTCAGTCTCTCACACAAAAACCCATATACACCTTGCTACACACTCCCAAATACTCTCCCCCTAATAAGACAGCCTGCTCTCTCCCTCCACTCTCTCTTTTCGTGTCCTTCTCGCCAGCTTCTAACCCCCTCCACCCTCTCATCTCCCCTCCAGGCAGGAGATGCCAAAATAGTCTCAAGTGTCCACCTGATCCAAGAAGCTCACTCCTCACCAGCATCCCTCTCCAACCCATTGTCCAGTCCAATCCGTGTCTGAAGAGTTGGCTTCGGGAATGGTTCCTGTCCTGAGGCGACAGAAGGTCTGGGGGCCATGACCACCGGGGTCCTTCTAGTCTCAGTCAGACCATTAAGTCTGGTCTTATGAGAATTTGGTGTCTGCATCCCACTGCTCTCCTGCTCCCTCAGGGGTGCTCTGTTGTGTTCCCTGTCAGGGCAGTCATCGGTTGTAGCCAAACACCATCTAGCTCTTCTGGTCTCAGGATAATGTAGTCGCTGGTTCATGTGGCCCTTTCTGTCTCTTGGGCTCCTAATCACCTTGTGTCCTTGGTATTTTCGATTCTCCTTTGACCCAGGTGGGTTGAAACCAATTGATGCATCTTAGATGGCTGCTTGCTAGTGTTGAAGACCCCAGATGCCACTCTTCAAAGTGGGATGCAGAATGTTTTCTTAATAGATTTTATTATGCCAATTGACTTAGATGTCCCCTGAAACCACTGTCCCCAGACCCCTGCCCCTGCTGCACTGGGCTTCGAAGCGTTCAGTGTTTCCCGGAAACTTCTTTGCTTTCGGTTTAGTCCAGTTGCGCTGACCTCCCCTGTATTGCGTACTGTCTTTCCCTTCACCTAAAGTAGTTCTTATCTACTATCTAATTAGTGAATACCCCTCTCCCACCCTCCCTCCCTCCCTCCCTCCCCCCTCTCGTAACCACAAAAGAATGTTTTCTTCTCAGTTTAAACTATTTCTCAAGTTCTTATAATAGTGGTCTTATACAATATTTGTCCTTTTGCAATTGACTAATTTCACTCAGCATAATGCCTTACAGGTTCCTCCATGTTATGAAATGTTTCACAGATTCCTGACTGTTCTTTATCCATGCGTAGTATCCCATTGTGTGAATATACCATAATTTATTTATCCATTCATTCGTTAATGGGCACCTTGGTTGCTTCCATCTTTTTGCTATTGTAAACAGAGCTGCAATAAACATGGGTGTGCATATATCTGTTCCTGTAAAGGCTCTTATTTCTCTAGGATATATTCCATGGAGTGAGATTGCTGGATCGTATGGTAGTTGTATTTCTAGCTTTTTAAGGAAGCGCCAAATCGATTTCAAAGTGGTTGTACCATTTTACATTCCCACCAGCAGTGTAGAAGTGTTCCAATCTCTCCACAGCCTCTCCGACATTTATTATTTTGTGTTTTTTGGATTAATGCCAGCCTTGTTAGAGTGAGATGAAATCTCATTGTAGTTTTGATTTGCATTTCTCTAATGGCTAATGATCCTGAGCATTTCCTCATGTATCTGTTAGCTACCTGAATGTCTTCTTTAGTGAAGTGTCTGTTCATATCTTTTGCCCATTTTTTAATTGGGTTATTTGTCTTTTTGCAGTTGAGTTTTTGCAGTATTATGTAGATTTTAGAGATCAAGTGCTCATCAGAAATGTCATAGCTAAAAACTTTTCCCCAGTCTGTAAGTAGTCTTTTTACTCTTTTGGTGAAGTGTTTGGATGAGCATAAGTGTTTGATTTTTAGGAGCTCCCAGTTATCTGGTTTTTCTTCTACATTCTTTATAATGTTTTCTTATCTTCTTATGTCATGTATTAGGGCTCCTAATGTTGTCCCTATTTTTTTCTTCCATGATCTTTATCATTTTAGATTTTGTATTTAGGTCTGTGAGTTTTTATCATGAATGAGTGTTGAACTTTGTCAAATGCCTTTTCTGCATCAATAGACAATCATGTGATTCTTGTTTTTTGTTTTATTTATGTGGTGGATTACATGAATTGTTTTTCTAATGTTGAACCATCCCTGCATACCTGGTATGAATCCCACTTGGTCATGGTGAATTATTTTTTTGATATGTTGTTGAATTCTATTGGCTAGAATTTTGTTGAGGATTTTTGCATCTACATTTATGAGGGATATAGGTCTATAATTTTCTTTTTCTTGTGGTGTATTTACCTGGTTTTGGTATCAGGGATATGGTGGCTTCATGGAATGAATTTGGTAGTATTCCATCATTTTCTATGCTCTGAAATACCTCTAGTAGTAGTGGTGTTAACTCTTCTCTGAAAGTTTGGTAGAACTCTGCAGTGAAGCCGTCCAGACCAGCGCTTTTTTTTGTCTGGAGTTTTTGATTACCTTTTCAACCTCTTCTTTTGTTATGGGTCTATTTAGTTGTTCTACCTCTGTTTGTGTTAGTTTAGGTTAGGTAGTGTGTTTCTAGAAATTCATCCATTTCTTCTAGGTTTTCAAATTTGTTTGAGTATAGCTTTTCATAGTAATCTGATATGATTCTTTTAATTTCAGTTGGGTCTGTTGTAATATTGCCCCTCTCATTTCTTATTTGGGTTATTTGCTTCCTCTCATGTTTTTCTTTTGTCAGTTTGGCCAATGGTTTATCAATTTTGTTGAGTTTTTCAAAAAACCAGCTTTTGGTCTTGTTTATTCTTTCAATTGTTTTTCTATTTTCTATTTCATTTAGTTCAGCTCTAAATTTTATTATTTGTTTTCTTCTGGTGCCTGTGGGTGTCTTTTGTTGCTTGCTTTCTACTTGTTCAAGTTGTAGGGATAGTTCTTTGATTTTGGCCCTTTCTTCTTTTTGGATGTGTGCATTTATTGATATAAATTGGCCTCTGAACACCGCTTTTGCTGTGTCCCAAAGGTTCTGATAAGAAGTGTTTTCATTCTCATTGGATTCTATGAATTTCTTTTTTCCATCCTTAATGTCTTCTATAATCCAGTCTTTTCTGAGCAGGGTATTGTTCAGTTTCCAAGTGTTTGATTTCTTTTCCCTGCTTTTCCTGTTATTGATTTCCACTTTCATGGCCTTAACGGTCAGAAAAGGTGCTGTGTAATATTTCAATGTTTTGGATTCTGCTAAGGTTTGCTTTATGACCTAATATGTGCTCTCTTCTAGAGAATGTTCCATGTGCTCTAGAAAAGAAAGTATACTTGTTTGCTGTTGGGTGGAGTGTTCTGTATATGTCTACAAGATCAAGTTGGTTGATTGTGGCATTTAGATCTTCCATGTCTTTATTGAGCTTGTTTCTGGATATCCTGACCTTCACGGAAAGTGGTGTGTTGAAGTCTCCTACTATTATTGTGGAGCTGTCTATCTCACTTTTCAATGCTGATAGAGTTTGTTTTATGTATCTTGCCGCCCTGTCATTGGGTGCATAAATATTTAATATGGTTATATCTTCTTGGTGTGTTGTCCCTTTAATCATTATATAGTGCCCTTCCTTATCCTTTCTGATGGATTTAACTATTTTGTTAGAAATTAATACTGCCACTCCTGCTCTTTTTTGATTGTTGTTTGCTTGATATATTTTTTTCCATCCTTTGAGTTTTAGTTTGTTTGTGTCTCTAAGTCTAAGGTGTGTCTCTTGTAGGCAGCATATAGACAGATCTTGTTTTTCAATCCATTCTGCCACTCTCTGTCTCTTTCTTGGTGCATTTAGTCCATTTACATTCAAGGTAATTATGGATAGGTGTGAATTTAGTGCTATCATTTTGATGTTTTTTTTTCGTTTGTTGACAGCTTCCTTTTCCCACTTGATTTTATGTGCTGAGTACATTTTCTTTGTATTTGTTGTTGTTGATTTTGTTTCTGCTGAGTCTGTATTTTTCCGTTGTATTTTATTTTAATGAGTAGGATAGTGTGTCTCCTTTGTGGTTACCTTATTATTTACCCCTATTTTTCTAAATTTAAAACTAACTTTTATTCCTTTGTATCGCCTTATCTTCCTCTCCATATGGAAGGTGTATGATTACATTTCTTAGTCCCTCTTTATTATTTTAATGTTGTCTTCTTTTATATAATAACATCGCTGTTACCCTGTTTTGCTGTTTTGGGCTTTTTTTTTTTTTTTGGATTTCCCTGTTTCGGTTGACTTCTGGTTGCTCTGCCCAGTGTTCCAGTCTTGGGTCGATACCTGATGTTATTGATTTTCTGACCAAAGAACTCCCTTTAGGATTCCTTCTAGTTTTGGTTTGGTTTTTACGAATTCCCTCAATTTGTGTTTATCTGGAAATGACTTAATTTCACCTTCATATTTAAGACACAGTTTTGATGGATATATGATTCTTGGCAGGCAATTTTTTTCCTTCAATTTTTAAAATATGTCATCCCATTGCCTTCTTGCCTGCATGGTTTCTGCCAAGTAGTTCGAGCTTATTCTTTTTTTTTTTATTAACTTTTATTGAGCTTCAAGTGAACATTTACAAATCAAGTCAGTCTGTCACATATAAGTTAATATACATCTTACTCCTTACTCCCACTTGCTCTCCCCCTAATGAGTCAGGCCTTCCAGTCTCTCCTTTCGTGACAATTTTGCCAGCTTCCAACTCTCTCTATCCTCCCATCCCCCCTCCAGACAGGAGATGCCCACACAGTCTCAAGTGCCCACCTGATATAATTAGCTCACTCTTCTTCAGCATCTCTCTCCTACCCACTGTCCAGTCCCTTTCATGTCTGATGAGTTGTCTTCGGGAATGGTTCCTGTCCTGTGCCAACAGAAGGTTTGGGGACCATGACCGCTGGGATTCCTCTAGTCATAGTCAGACCATTAAGTCTGGTCTTTTTATAATTTGGGGTCTGCATCCCACTGATCTCCTGCTCCCTCAGGGGTTCTCTATTGTGCTCCCTGTCAGGGCAGTCATCGATTGTGGCCGGGCACCAACTAGTTCTTCTGGTCTCAGGATAATGTAGGTCTCTGGTTCATGTGGCCCTTTCTGTCTCTTGGGCTCTTAGTTGTCGTATGACCTTGGTGTTCTTCATTCTCCTTTGTTCCAGGTGGGTTGAGACCAATTGATGCATCTTAGATGGCCGCTTGTTAGCATTTAAGACCCCAGACGCCACATTTCAAAGTGGGGTGCAGAATGTTTTCATAACAGAATTATTTTGCCAATTGACTTAGAAGTCCCCTTAGAGCATGGTTCCCAACCCCCCGCCCTTGCTCCGCCGACCTTTGAAGCATTCATTTTATCCCGGAAACTACTTTGCTTTTGGTCCAGTCCAATTGGGCTGACCTTCCATGTATTGAGTGTTGTCCTTCCCTTCACCTAAAGCAGTTCTTATCTACTAATTAATCAGTAAAAAACCCTCTCACTCCCTCCCTCCCTCCCTCCCTCCCCCCCTCATAACCACAAAAGTATGTGTTCTTCTCAGTTTATACTATTTCTCAAGATCTTATAATAGTGGTCTTATACAATATTTGTCCTTTTGCCTCTGACTCATTTCGCTCAACATAATGCCTTCCAGGTTCCTCCATGTTATGAAATGTTTCACTGATTCGTCACAGTTCTTTATCGATGCGTAGTATTCCATTGAGTGAATATACCACAATTTATTTACCCATTCATCCGTAGATGGACACCTTGGTTGCTTCCAGCTTTTTGCTATTGTAAACAGAGCTGCAATAAACATGGGTGTGCATATATCTGTTCGTGTGAAGGCTCTTGTTTCTCTAGGGTATATTCCGAGGAGTGGGATTTCTGGGTTGTATGGTAGTTCTATTTCTAACTCTTTAAGATAACGCCAGATAGATTTCCAAAGTGGTTGTACCATTTTACATTCCCACCAGCAGTGTATAAGAGTTCGAATCTCTCCGCAGCCTCTCCAACATTTATTATTTTGTGTTTTTTGGATTAATGCCAGCCTTGTTGGAGTGAGATGGAATCTCATCGTAGTTTTAATTTGCATTTCTCTAATGGCTAATGATCGAGAGCATTTTCTCATGTGTCTGTTAGCTGCCTGAATATCTTCTTTAATGGAGTGTGTGTTCATTTCCTTTGCCTACTTCTTGATTGGGTTGTTTGTCTTTTTGTGGTTGAGTTTTGACAGAATCATGTAGATTTTACAGATCAGGCACTGGTCGGAGATGTCATAGCTGAAAGTTTTTTCCCAGTCTGTAGGTGGTCTTTTTACTCTTTTGGTGAAGTCTTTAGATGAGCATAGGTGTTTGATTTTTAGGAGCTCCCAGTTATCTGGTTTCTCTTCGTCATTTTTGGTAATGTTTTGTATTCTGTTTATGTCTTGTATTAGGGCTCCTAGGGTTGTCCCTATTTTTTCTTCCATGATCTTTATCATTTTAGTCTTTATGTTTAGGTCTTTGATCCACTTGGAGTTAGTTTTTGTGCATGGTGTGAGGTATGGGTCCTGTTTTCATTTTTTTGCAAATGGATATCCAATTATGCCAGCACCATTTCTTAAAAAGACTATCTTTTCCCCAATTAACTGACACTGGGCCTTTGTCAAATATCAGCTGCTCATATGTGGTTGGATTTATATCTGGGTTCTCAATTCTGTTCCACTGGTCTATGTGCCTGTTGTTGTACCAATACCAGGCTGTTTTGACTACTGTGGCTATATAATAGGTTCTGAAATCAGGTAGAGTGAGGCCTCCCACTTTCTTCTTCTTTTTCAGTAATGCTTTGCTTATCCGAGGCTTCTTTCCCTTCCATATGAAGTTGGTAATTTGTTTCTCTATCACCTTAAAAAATGACATTGGATTTTGGATCGGAAGTGCATTGTATGTATAGATGGCTTTTGGTAGAATAGACATTTTTACTATGTTAAGTCTTCCTATCCATGAGCAAGGTATGTTTTTCCACTTAAGTATGTCCTTTTGAGTTTCTTGTAGTAGAGCTTTGTAGTTTTCTTTGTATAGGTCTTTTACATCCTTGGTAAGATTTATTCCTAAGTATTTTATCTTCTTGGTGGCTACTGTGAATGGTATTGATTTGGTTATTTCCTCTTCGGTGTTCTTTTTGTTGATGTAGAGGAATCCAAGTGAGTTTTGTATGTTTATTTTATAACCTGAGACTCTGCCAAACTCTTCTATTAGTTTCAGTAGTTTTCTGGAGGATTCCTTAGGGTTTTCTGTGTATAAGATCATGTCATCTGGAAATAGAGATAATTTTACTTCCTCCTTGCCAATCTGGATGCCCTTTATTTCTTTGTCTAGCCTAATTGCCCTAGCTAGGACTTCTAGCACGATGTTGAATAAGAGCGGTGATAAAGGGCATCCTTGTCTGGTTCCTGTTCTCAAGTGAAATGCTTTCAGGTTCTCTCCATTTAGAATGATGTTGGCTGTTGGCTTTGCATAAAAAAAAAAAGATGCCCTTTATTATGTTGAGGAATTTTTCTTCAATTCCTATTTTGGTGAGAGTTTTTGTCATAAATGGGTGTTGGACTTTGTCAAATGCCTTTTCTGCATCAATTGATAAGATCATGTGGTTTTTGTCTTTTGTTTTATTTATGTGATGGATTACATTAATGGTTTTTCTGATATTAAACCAGCCTTGCATACCTGGTATAAATCCTACTTGATTGTGGTGAATTATTTTTTTGATATGTTGTTGAATTCTGTTGGCTAGAATTTTGTTGAGGAGTTTTGCATCTAAGTTCATGAGGGATATAGTTTTGTAACTTTCTGTTCTTGTGGTGTCTTTATCTGGTTTGGGTATCAGGGATATGGTGGCTTCATAGAATGAGTTTGGCAGTATTCCATCCTTTTCTATGCTCTGAAATACCTTCAGTAGTGGTGATGTTAATTCTTCTCTGAAAGCTTGGTAGAACTCTGCAGTGACGCCGTTGGGGCAGGGCTTTTTTTTTTGTTGGGAGATTTTTGATTACCTTTTTGATCTCTTCTTTTGTTATGGGTCTATTTCGTTGTTCTATCTCTGTTTGTGCTATTTTAGGTAGGTATTGTGTTTGTAGGAATTCATCCATTTCTTCTAGGTTTTCAAATTTGTTGGAGTACAATTTTCATAATAATCTGATATGATTCTTTTAATTTCAGTTGGGTCTGTTGTAATATCGCCCATCTCATTTCTTACTCGGGTTATTTGCTTCCTCTCCTGTTTTTCTTTTGTCAGTTTGGCCAATGGTTTATCAATTCTGTTGATTTTTTTCAAAGAACCAGCTTTGGTCTTGTTAATTCTTTCAAATGTTTTTCTCTTTTATTTACTTCTGCACTAATTTTTATTATTTGCTTTCTTCTGGTGCCTGAGGGTTTCTTTCATTGTTCTCTATTTGTTCAAGTTGTAGGGACAGTTTTTTGATTTTAGCCATTTCTTCTTTTTGGATGTGTGCATTCACTGATGTAAATTGATCTCTGAGCACTGCTTTCGCTGTGTCCCAAAGGTTTTGACAGGAAGCGTTTTCATTCTCATTGGATTCTGTGAATTTCTTTATTCCATCCTTACTGTCTTCTATAATCCAGTCTTTTTTGAGCAGGGTATTGCTCAGTTTCCAAGTGTTTGATTTCTTTTCCTTGCTTTTTCTGTTATTGATTTCCACTTTTATGGCCTTATGGTCAGAGAAGATGCTTTGTAATATTTCAATGTTTTGGATGCTTCTAAGGTTTGCTTTATGACCTAATATGTGGTCTCTTCTAGAGAATGTTCCATGTGCAGTAGAAAAGAAAGATATACTTGGTTGCCATTGGGTGGAGTGTTGTGTATATGTCTATGAGGTCAAGTTGGTTTATAGTTCCATTTAGATCTTTTGTGTCTTTATTGAGCTTCTTTCTGGATCTCCTGTCCTTCACCAAAAGTGGTGTGTTAAAGCCTCCTACTATTTTTGTGGAGCTGTCTATCTCACTTTTCAATGAATGCTGATAGAGTTTGTTTTATGTATCTTGCAGCCCTGTCATTGGGTGCATAAATATTTAATATGGTTATATCTTCTTCGTGTATAGTCCCTTTAATCATTATATAGTGTCCTTCCTTATCCTTTCTGATGGGTTTAAGTTTAAAGTCTATTTTGTTAGAAATTAATATTGCCACTCCTGCTCTTTTTTGATTGTTGTTTGCTTGATATATTTTTTCCATCCTTTGAGTTTTAGTTTGTTTGTGTCTCTAAGTCTAAGGTGTGTCTCTTGTAGGCAGCATATACACAGATTGTGTTTTTTAATTCATTCTTCCACTCTCTGTCTCTTTATTGGTGCGTTTAGTGCATTTATGTTCAGCATAATTATAGATAGGTATGAAGTTAGTGCTATCATTTTGATGTCTTTTTTTGTGTGTTGTTGACAGCTTCTTTTTCCCACTAAATTTTAGGTGCCGAGTATATTATCTATTGTCCTTTCCTCATATTCTTTCTTGTTGATTTTGTTTCTGCTGAGTCTCTATTTTTTTTCTTGTATTTTATTTTGATGAGTAGGATAGTTTCTCTCCTTTGTGGTTGCCTTATTATTTACCCCTGTTTTTCTAAATTTAAACCTAACTTTATGGCTTTGTATCGCCTTATCTTCCTCTCTATACAGAAAGTCTACGACTACATTTCTTACTCCCTCTTTATTGTTTGAATGTTGTCTTCTTTTACATGATAACATCGCTGTTACCCCATTTTGAGCACTTTTTTTTATCTTGCTTTGTTATTTTGATTTCCCTGTCTGGGTTGACTTCTGATTGCTCTGTCCAATGTTCTAGTCTTGGGTTGACACCTGGTATTAATGATTTTCTAACCAAAGAACTCCCTTTACTGTTTCTTATAGTTTTGGTTTGGTTTTTATGAATTCCCTAAACTTGTGTTCATCTGGAAATGTCCTAATTTCAGCTTCATATTTAAGAGAGAGTTTTGCTGGATATATAATTCTTGACAGGCAATTTTTTTCCTTCAATTTTTTAAATAAGTCATCCCGTTGCCTTCTTGCATGCGTGGTTTCTGCCGAGTAGTCCGAGCTTATTCTTATTGGCTCTTCTTTGTAGATGGTTTTTTGTTTATCCCTAGCTGCTCTTATAATTCTCTCCTTATCTTTGGTGTTGGCAAGTTTGATTATGTCTTGGTGACTTTCTTTTAAGATCTACCTTATGTGGAGTTTGATGAGAATCTTGGATAGATATCTTCTCATCTTTCACAATATCAGGGAAGTTTTCTGCCAACAAATCCTCAACAATTCTCTCTGTATTTTCTGTTATCCCTCCCTGTTCTGGTACTCCAATCACTTGTAGGTTATTTCTCTTGACAAAGTCCCACATGATTCTTAAGGTTTCTTTATTTTTTTAAATTCTTTTATCTGATTTTTCTTCAAATATATTAGCACCAAGCGATTTATCTTCAAGTTCATAAATTCTGCCTTCTACTTGCTTAATTCTGCTCCTCTGACTTTCTATTGAGTTGTCTACGTCTGTAATTTTATTGTTAATCTTCTGAGTTTCTGATTGCTGTCTATCTATGGATTTTTCCAGCTTATTAAATTTTTCATTATGTTCCTGAATAATCTTTTTAGTTTCTTCAATTGCTTTTTCTGTGTGTTCCTTGGCTTGTTCTGGGTATTGCCTCATTTCCTTCCTGATGTTTTGATTATTATTATTATTTTGAATGTTATTATTAATTTGTATATTAATCTTTTGTATTCTGCCTCTGATAATTCCAGGAATGCACTTTCATCTAGAAGATCCCTTGATTCTCAGTTTTGAGAGCTCATTGAGGCAAAATCATGCTCTGTTTCTTTATATGACTTGATATTGACCGTTGTCTCTGAGCCCTCTATAAGTGATTTTATTAGTTTATGTTTGCTTACTCTATTGTAGCTTCTTGCTTTGTTTTGTTTTGTTATGCCCAAATGGGTTGCTTGAGTGAGTTAGCTTGTTTAGTTTTGGCTTTGGAGCTCTCATGTCCTGTACCCAGCTGGCTAGAGCTTTTATCAGGTATATCAGTCTAGGAGTCCCTTCACTTTTCTTGTATGAATTCAGCTCAGGTGTCCAGGTAGCTGATTATCAAGTATGTGGTACAGGCTCTGTCCTACTGTCTTAAAGGGGCAGGGGTGATTGGTATAGGTACCGGTATCTGGTTGCAGCAGGTGGTCACACTCTGAATGAGGCGGGGGTCTGAGAATCATCCCCCACCTGTCTCTGAGGATAATGTGTCCCTGATCCCTACAGCGTACAGGTGGGTGATTTCTGCAGATGGACCATGGACACCCAATGTTTTTGGTTGTGTGTACTGGGAGGTACCAGTTATCCTTGGACTCCTGTTGTGGGTGGCTGGGTGACCTGAGTGGACCTACTAGTCCTTAGGCCCCGGATGTGGTTAGGCGAGGACCCTGTTTAATAGGCAAAGCAATGTCAAACTTCAAACACCCCAGTCTCTGCTGCCCAGTTGAAATGGTTGGAGTCTGCCAACAAGGGCCTATTCTCTTGAAATAGGCCCACACAGGTCCATGCAGAGGGGAAAGGTTCTCTAGTCCATGGACCATTTATGCCTGGACAGGAGCTGCTTCTGTCCTGAAGTCCCCTGGTTAGCAGAGCTGGCAAATTATCTATTCCCCCAATTGCAAAATTTTTCCTTCCCCACGGCTGGGAGGATGTCTCCAGGTGCTCAACAGGGCCTATCTCGGGCCCAGGGAATTCAGCCACTGAAGCCAGCTTGGGGGTAGGGGGTGCTGTAAAATATATACAAGTAGTTAGCATTTGCTGAGAGAGCCATTCTTCTCCGGTTCCGGAGGTGTGAGTAGGCTGTGTGGCTGGCTGCTCCTCCCTGAGGAAACTGCAGCCGAACGCTAGTACCAGCCTGCTGCCACTGCTCCCAGAACTGTGCCTAAGGGCTCCCCGTGATTCAGGTCCAGTAACTCCTCTCCGCTTCTGAACCGTCTCTTCCTCCCCCTGCCCCTCAGTTTGATTTCTAAGCTTGCCTTTGATGCTCAGGACTCCTAGCTTGTCATAAATATACTCGTTTCACTTGTTTTTTCGGGTCTTTGTTGTAAAGAGGGCTCCTCGGAAGCGTCTGTCTCTTCCGCTATCTTGGCTCAGCCAGCTTTTTTTCTTTCAAGGTTTTATATACTTCATCCCATTGCCTTTTTGCCTGCAGTTTCTGCTGACTAATCAGAGTTCAGTATTATTGTTTCCCATCTGTATGTGACTCTTTGTTTTTCTCGTGCTGCTCTCCAGATTTTTTCTTTGTCTTTGATTTTGGCAAGTGTGATTATGATATGTCTTGGTGATTTTCTTTTGGGGGTCTATCCTATATGGAGAGCTTCTTCGATGGTCAGCTTTTCATCTTTCAGGATATTAGGAAAGTTTTCTTCCAGCAGCTCTTCAACAGTCCTGTCTGTTTTCCATTTTCTCCCCCAGTTCTGGAACTCCAATCACATGCAAACTTTTGCAGTGGATTGTGTCTCACATGATTCTTAAGTTCTCTTCATTCTTCTCTCTGATTTTTCCTCCAACAATGTGGTTTCTGTGGATTTGTCTTCAATCTTGCTGATTTTTGCTTACACTGTTTCAAATTTGTTCCTAAAACCTTCTATTGAGTTGTTCATTCCTGGAATTTTTGTTGCTTATCGTTCAGATTTCTACTTGCTGTTTTTGCATGTTTTCTGATTATTTTTTTATTGTCACGTTTTGTTCTTGCATTATTTTCCTGAATTCTTCTATTGCTTTGTCTGTGGTTTCCTTGACTTTTCTGTGTTTTCATTGGTTTTGTGTGTGTTTTCCATGATTTTGTCTATTTTTTCTTTGGTTTTATCTGTGTTTTCCTTGATCTCTTTCCTAATCTCTTGGAGAACCCTAAATATTACTCTTCTGAGTTTCTTATCATGTGTTTCCACTACCTTTTCTTGTAAAATAAGGTCATCTGATTCTTTATGCTGGTCACTTGTTGGAGCCATCTTGCCCTACTTTCTTTAATATGTTTTGGTATTGTCTGCTGTCTCCTAGACATTCAGGCAGTATTTTCTTCATTTATTGATTGTATGTTTGTTTATTTCATCGTGCTTGTTTGTTTTGTTTTCGTATGCCTGGGAAGGCAGGCTGGACGTGCTTTGCTGCTTGCTCATTTGTGGGCATGATAGCTCTCACCACCTTGTCTAGACAGGCAGGTCAGGTTGCTCAGCTGTGATGCAGCGAGGTGGGTCTGGTGGGTATGGAGGGCATGGAGCCTGGACGTTCAGCTGTGGGGCATCTGTATATGGCTGGCAGAAGATAGGGACATGGGGCTAGGTTGCTTGGCTGTAGTGCAATGGGTTCAGCCTCTGTGGGGGGAAGGGCATGGGGCCGGGTTGTTTAGCTGTGGTGCAGCAGGGTGGAGCTGGAGGGTAGGGAGGGGCACAGACCATGGCCCTCAGCTTTGTGGCAACAGGGTGGAGTCAGCAGGGAAGGAGGGGCATGGGTCAGGGTACTCAGCTGCGGGGCAGTGGGTCAGAGCTAGTGGGGGGTAGGGCATGAGCCTGAGTGCTCAGCTGAAGGGCAGCAAGGTGGAGGTGATGGGGAGGCAGCAGGAGTGGGCATGGTGCCAGATCACCCAACTGCAGTGGCTCAGTGCCAGCAGGGACAGAAGGGGTGTGGGTAGCCTCGCTGCAGTGCTGCAGGTTAGAGCTGACAGGGAGGGAGGGGCATGGGCCAGGATGCTCAGCTGAGAGACAGCGTGGTGGAGCTGGCTGGGAAGAAGCGGCATGGTCCTGGACACTCATCTGTGGGGCAGTGGGGCAGAACTGGTGGGGAGGAAGGGGGCTTGGGTATGGGGTCGGGTCTGAGGGCTGCAGTGCAGAAACTTGGAGCCAACGGGGAGGGAGGGGGCACGGGTCCGAGTCTCTCCACTGTGGTGCAGCTGGACTGGCTGGTAGGGTGGAAAGTGTGCAGAGCTGTGTCTCTCGGGTGCAGTGCAGCAGGGTCTCCTTTCAAGGTTCACTCATGTCATAGTATGTATCAGAACTTTGTTCCTTTTTACAGCTGAATAGTATTCCATTCTATATTTTGTTTATCCATTTGTCCACTGATGGACATTTGGGTTATTTCCACCTTTTGTCTATTATAAATAATATTGCTGTAAACATTAATGTACAAGTGTCTGTGTGGACATATGTTTTCAACTCCACCCAGAGGTGGAATTTCTGGGTTTTTTTTTTTTTTATAGTAACTCTATGCTTGTTTGAGGAACTGGCAAACTGTTTTTCACAGAGGCTGCTCCATTTTACATTCCCAACAGAGGTGTATGAGGATTTTGATTTCCCCATATCCTCATCAGCACTAATTTTTATCTGATGTTTTCTTTTATTGTAGCCATCCTAGCAGATGTGAAGTGTAACCTCATTGTAGTTTTGATTTGCATTTTCCTAATGACTAATTATGTTGACCATCCCTTTTATTATCTTTTTGTTATAAACTCAGTCACCCTGCAACATATGGCCATAAATACTGTTGGAAGGCTCCACTTTTGGAGAATGTGCTGGAGGAAGTTACTGCTCCTCTCGTTCTCCAGACCATCCCCAACTATTCTATTGCCCCAAAACTTTTCAGAATGGGAGTCAAGGGGGAGAGTGGTTCTCCTGACCTTGCCTAGACCTATAACAACTTCCTTTCAACTGCTGCCTTCTGCAATGATTGCCTCAGAAGAAAGGTGAGTGTGGGCATGAATTTCAGCATTTGCTGGAGACCCAGAAACTCTAGATCAAGAGAAAATTCCCAGGGAAATGTGACTTCTCCTTCGTGCATTCACCCCTCTCTATCTAAAAACTAAAACTAAAATAAACCAAATAAATAATTTATTGCTGTCGCCATTCATTTAGCGAAGACTTATTCTGACACCACTCAGAGCTTTCCCATGACCCAACCACCAAAAAGTTAACCTCCTCCACCCTGAGAGGGAGGGAGAGAGAGAAAGAGAGGAGAGTAGAACAAAAGGGGGAGACAGCAATAATAAAAGAAAATAATAATAAAGCAGGATGAAAATCTAGGTTGCAATTCCTGCTGTGCCAGTGGCAATCTGTGTGACCTTGGGCAAGTCACTTAAC
Source organism: Loxodonta africana (assembly GCF_030014295.1). Lineage (NCBI taxonomy): Eukaryota > Metazoa > Chordata > Mammalia > Proboscidea > Elephantidae > Loxodonta > Loxodonta africana. Next base: position 131,272,091 of record NC_087369.1, read on the forward strand.
CTTTCAGAATCTCAGTTACCTCATCTTTAACATTGTTAAAATTATCAATGTTAAATCAATTATCATTGTTAAATTATCTGCCAGACTAGGTAGCCAGACTAAGCGATAATTCCCTTCCAGTTTGGACATTCTCTGATTGTAGAAAAGTGTTCAAGTGGCCTGGGGAGAGGACTGCTGGGGTGGAAGGCCTGGCTGAGCCATTGCTAGAGGGCAGCATTGTATCAGCAATTATTCTGGCACCGGCTGGGGCGTGGTTGTCTCAGAATTCTTTAATTTAAAAATGTAAACTTTTCCTCTCCAATAAATGACATTCTTATGAAAATTTCTGAAAACAGTCTATAAAGAAACTGGAGAGAGAAGAGTACTTCTGGTCTCTGAAACTTTCATTGTCCATGAACAAATTTAAATTTGCAAAAGAAAGATTTTGCTTTTTATTTTCTAATCAAACTTTTTTTTTGCTTTTGGTCTCATTTGGATACAGTTGCGCAGATAAACTTTCCTCTTTGAAAATTCCACCAGCAGCAGGAAGGAAATGTTCAGATTCATTTGAAACCTCTTGCAGAGGTTTGATTCACAGATTCAGTGATGGAATTTCTTATTACGGCATTTATTATTTCCAGCATCTTTCTTCCTTGGCTGATATTTATTACAACCAAAAAAAATGGGACACTTACAAAATGGACCTGTTATAAAGAATCATCCAGAAATTTCCCATTAAATCTTTTGATTACTTGCCACATTTTACAGTGGCTGACTAAGTTTGTGCATGTCAAGGTGGCATCCCAAGCCATCCCAGCCTGGGGGCAGACAATATATATGGCTGCAATAACTGTTCAGGTAGTTTATTACTAGCTCGCTCCCCTTTGGCTATTTCAGGCACTTTAGTCTCCCTTTAGGTCATGCCCCTCCCCTATCCTCAATATGTACACAAACTATTTCTAGGACCTTCAGGGATTGTGTCACAAGTGCTCATAAAGACAGTTCTTTCATTGTTCATCAAGGGAAAGAATAAAATGTACATATATCACCTGTAAAGCAGGGACAGCAGATACATTTCCATTTACGTGTTTTCTCCAATTGCTTGGTAGTGGCTGCTTAGAGTGTTGTTGAGGAAGATTCTTAGATTACATTTGGAGTCTGTAAGAAAGATGGCAAAAGATCATTTAATTAGTAATGTCACCTGCGAACAGGAGTGTGAGTACACATATCAAGAAAATTGCTGTCCTTAAGGTAAATTCATGCAAATGGCTTTCTTTATTATTAATAATGCTAATAATAATGAAAATAATGTGTTAAAAATCAGAGTACCGTATTATTGAAAAAACGCTGGAATCTCTCACAGAACCTCTAGGCTATGGCTGATGGGGGCATGAGCGAGGGTTGAGAGGGAGGGTGCAGCTAGTCCTCAAGAATTCCTGGAATGAGGGACTTTAAGGCCCCCGGCATTCTTTGTTTTTCTCTTTATCTGTAGGCATTGGCTTACTTCTTTCTCTCTATAGGCTGCTTTCTCCACTTGGTGGGAGATATGGCCCTGTAGAGCTGTGCTGTCTGATATGGTAGCCTTCAGTCACATGTGGGTATTGAGCACTTGAAATATGGCTAGTCTGAATAGAGTTGTGCTGCAAGTATAAAACACACACAGGATTTGGAAGACTGAGTAAAAAAATATAAAAAGAACATAAAATATCTCTTGAATTAAAAATGATAAAAAATATATATATATTAGATGTATTAAATAAAATATATTATTAAAATTAATTTCAACAGTTTCTTTTTTAATGTGGCAACTAGAAAATTTAAAATTACGTACATGGCTCACATTATGTTTCTATTGGATGGTGCTGCTCTACAGCATTACAACTTGCATCTACTCAGCAAGTGTTTGATTGAGTTCTTTTGGACCAAAGCCCAAAAAGTGATAGGAAGGGGCCTTATTGGTGCAGTTGGGTCAAATGTCCGCCCCTAAAGTATTACTGTATGGCCAGAGGAGGATGGTCATGTGAAATCATGGCAACTCCCCCTGGGACATACAGTTGGGATGAGTAGAGAGTCAATTCCCAGAAGAATGGAAGAGGTTGTGGATAGATAAAGCAATGGGTATCCTCCAATCTGGGATTATCTTAGATGCCTTTTGTTACACTCAAGCTCTCCCAGCCAATTATGTAGCAAGTTCTATTGCTTCTACCTCCATCTATTTTCTCCATCTTTTTTTTTTTTTTTAATATATCACTCTATTAGTTCAGTCCCTGTCATCTCAGCTTGTGCTGAGACAGTCACTGGCAAATTACTTTTAAATCCCCTTTTGGCTCTCTGAGCAGCCCCATGGCAGTCGGCAAGAACAAGTGCCTTAGAATAGGTGGTAAAAAACGAGCCAAGAAGAAAGCGGTTTATCCATTTTCTAAGAAAGACCGACGTGGTATGAAAGCACCAGCTATGTTCAATATAAGAAATATTGGGAAAACACTAGTCACAATGACTCACGGAAACAAAATTGCATCTGGTGGCCTAGAGGGTCGTGTTTTTGAAGTGAGCCTTGCTGATACGCAGAAAGATGAAGTTTCATTTAGAAAATTCAAGCTAATTACTGAGAATACCCAGGGCAAAAACTGCCTGACCAACTTCTATGGCATGGATCTTACCTGTGACAAAATGTGCTCCATGGTCAAAAAAATGACGGACCATGACTGAAATTCATGTTGATTTCAAGACTACCAGTGGTTATTTGCTTCATCTGTTCTGTGTTGGTTTTACTAAAAAAGTCAACAATCAGATTTGGAAGACCTCTAATGCTCAGCACCAACAGGTCTGCCAAATCTCGAAGAAAATAATGGAAATCATGACCTGAGAGCTGCCGAAAAATGACTTGAAACAAGTGGTCAATAAACTGATTCCAGACAGCACTGGGAAAGACATAGAAAAGGCTTGTCAATCTATTTATCCTCTCTGTGATGTGTTTGTTAGAAAAGCAAGAATGGTGAAGAAGCCCAAGTTTGAATTGGGAAAACTCATGGAGCTTCATGGTGAAGGTAGTAGCTCTGGAAAAGCTACTGGAGGTGAGACAGATGCTAACGTTGAACGAACTGATGGCTATGAGCCACCAGTTCGAGAATCTGTTTAAAATTCAGACTTTTAATGGTGACAAACAGAAAATCTTATTTGTGAAAAAAATTACTTTTAAATAAGCATATGGATCGAAATACCCTCTCTCCCCTCAGATAATAATAGATCGAAATACCCTCTCTCCCCATGTAAATAATAGAAATTTGGGAAGGTGTACACTTATTTTCAAGCAAAATGACCTGAATTACACCCAGGTTCTGCCACTCATCATACATGTGACCAGGGCTAAGTTAGTTAGCTTCTCTGGGTCACAGGGTGCACATCTCTAAATTGGGCATTTACTTACCAGGGCCATTGGTGATACTGGGAGGGGGAAGCCACTGTGAGAGTTCTTTAACATAGAAAGTATTATTTTAGAGACTGTACTACGCTGCAAAAAACAGCTGTGCAACACCTCCCTTAGAATTGCCTTAGTTACAACACAGCATTCATTTAATAACCTAAGCAGCAGCTACTCTTATTTTTTTGAAGGCAGATTTGATTTTGGCAATGGTCAGAAATCACTCAGAGTTAAGTATAGTGAATGAGATGTATGCTCCAGCTGGGTAATACTAAATTTGGCTAAAACCAAATGATGTGTGACTGTCAAGTAATGATACTGGCTTTATTATATCTCCAAGAGAAAGGGTCCAAAACTGTTTATTGCAGTAGCATCCATTGCTGAACTAAGTGGGTGGTCTTTAGGGCTGACTGCTCCGCAGTTCCATACTCATTTGCATGTGGAGGCACCCAGGTGTTCTTGTATCTACATGAAAAACAGCCTGACAACTGGGTGCTCCAATCTCTAAAATAAAATTTTGTGTTTTAAAGAACTCTCACATAGGTTACTTGCCTTGAATATTGCCAACAACCTTGTAGAAGGGGTAGGTCCTATTCTCAATTTAGGAACGTGGAAACTGAGACTCAGAACTGCCAAATGACCTAGTTCCGATGACAAAGCTGACTCTAGGGGCAGAGCGTGGATGTGGTTAGATACCTTAGCGTCTTCAGTTGAACAGGTTGTCTCCTTGGCATCTCCCAAATGTCTTTCCATGTAAATAATAATAGTAATGATAAAGCTGATGCACAGAGAGATGAAGTGATTCGTCCATGATCACAGCTGGTAAAGTGTTATAGCCCAAGTTTGGATGTAGAAACCACTCTGGTAGTTGACCTGCTGACCTACTCTTTTCCCTAAGCAGCTTACCTCACTTTCTTCGCAGTCAAGTCTCTATCACTAGCCTTTTTACTAAAGTCCTCTATGTCCTCCTCCTGCTCCCACCATTCCATTGACACGGCTCTCTGAGATGGCCTCTTAGGTAATAAATCCAGTGGCATATGTATACTGTCTTTCTCACACACACAGAGGCTCATTTTACAGGTAGGGAATCAGAATCTGTATTAGGGTGATGACTATAACTACTGAGACAAGTGAACCTGAGAATTTCAATGGCTTAAAAGAATTAGAGTCTATTTCTCACTCATGTAAGAGCCCAGTGTGGGTAGCTTTCCTTCATTATGTGCTTCAACAACACTGGTTCCTTCCATGTTGTGGCTTGGCCATACTCTAGGGCCTCAGAGTCCTCTACAACCAACTGGCAGAAGGAGAAAAAGAATGTGAAGAAGGTCACGCATTTTGTAAATGCATTGGCTTGGAAGTGACACCCTTATTTCCGCTCAGTATTCCATTGGTGAAAACTACTCATGTGGCCTTACCTAGATGCAAGATGGATAGGGAAATATAGTCCCTGATTGGGCAGTCACTTTCCCATAACAATTGCATTGTAAGAAAGGGGGAGTGAAAATTTTGGTGGACAACTACCCTTCTCTATCACACAAGCTCAGAAAAGTCGCACAGCCACTAGCTAGTAAGTGGTAGAATAGTGATTTGAAGCCAGGTCTTTCTACCCCAATCTGTCCTCTAAATCACTGTTATCTTCTGCCTTTTTATAAGAGAATTATTTTCATCTTTAAAAAAAAATCTTTCGCATGATCTCCAACCAAACATTGCAAGGTAGAAGTACCAGGAAAGTTGTGTCCTAGTGATGCCCTTCTTCCAGACTTCCCTTTTGAACGTGTGGTTCATATTCAGGAATTCTGAAATGATCATAATGAAGTTCGCAGTTCACTTTTACAGTTTTCATTTTCTCTTTCCAACTGTCCCTTTCCTAATATTTCCATATTACAGTCTACTCACTCTGAATCCACTAATTTTTCCCACTTTTTAAGAGAGGAATTTGCATTTCATTTTCACATATACTCCAATAGATTTGGATAAAAAGGTACAAATGGCAGTATAGTTTATTCAAGCAGCTAGATAATTAAAAAGCAAAGAATTCAATGTAAACAACTGGTTAACTACAAAATTAATAACTCGTAGTTTTAAACACTAAAACTAGGGTATGTTCCCTTTCTTATATATTCTTTTTCTTCCATCTAACCTCTCACCTTGCCATGCAAACTTATTATAGGTGATTCAGATGAGACCCAAGAGTGGTAGGCACATTAATGGCCCCCAAAAGATGTGTAAAACCTACTCCACAGAACCTGTGAATATGCTAAGTTACATGTTGTTGTTGTTGTTGTTTTTAGGGGCCGTTTAGTCGGTTCTGACCCATAGAGACCCTATGCACAACAGAACAAAACACTGCCTGGTCCTGCGCCATCCTCCTCATTGTTGTTTTATGCTTGAGCCCATTGTTGCAGCCACTGTGTAATCCATCTCATTGAGGGTCTTCCTCTTTTTCGCTGACCCTCTCTACTTTACCAAGCATGATGTCTTTCTCCAGGGACTGGTCCCTCCTGATAACATGTCCAAAGTATGTGAGATGTGGTCCTGCCATCCTTCCTTCTAAGGAGCATTCTGGTTGTACTTTTTCTAAGACAGATATGTTCGTTCTTTTGCGAATCCATGGTATATTCAATATTCTTCGCCAACACCATAATTCAAAGGCATCAATTGTTCTTCAGTCTCCCTTATTCATTGTCCAGCTTTCGCATGCACATGAGGAGGTTGAAAACACCATGGCTTGGTCAGGTGCACCTCAAGGCAACATTTTTGCTCTTCAACACTTTAAAGAGGTCTTTTGCAGCAGATTTGCCCAATGCAATGTATCCTTTGATTTCTTGACTGCTGCTCCCATGGGTGTTGATTGTGGATCGAAGTAAAACGAAATCATTGACAACCTCAATCTTTTCTCCGTTAATCATGATGTAGCTTATTGGTCCAGTTGTGAGGATTTTTGTTTTCTTTATGTTGAGGTGTAGTCCATACTGAAGGCTGTGATCTTTGATCTTCATCAGTAAGTGCTTCAAGTCCTCTTCACTTTCAGCAAGCAAGGTTGTGTCATCTACATAACGCAGGTTGTTAATGAGTCTTCCCCCAATCCTGATGCCCCATTCTTCTTCATATAGTTCAGCTTCTCTGGTTATTTTCTCAGCGTACAGATTGAATATGTATGGTGAAAGGATACAACCCTGACACACACCTTTTCTGACTTTAAACCCCACAGTATCCCTTTGTTTTGTTTGAACAACTGCCTCTTGATCCATGTACAGATTCCTCATGAGCACAATTAAGTGTTCCAGAATTCCCATTCTCCACAATGTTATCCATAATTTCTTATGATTTACACAGTTGAATGCCTTAGCATAGTCAATAAAACACAGGTAAACATCTTTCTGGTATTTTCTGCTTTCAGCCAAGATCCATCTGACATTAGCAATGATATCCCTGGTTTCCCATCCTGCTCTGAATTCTGCTTGAATTTCTGGCAGTTCTCTGTCCATATACTGCTATGGCTGCTTTTGAATGATCTTCAGCAAAATTTTGCTGGCATATGATATCAATGATATTGTTCGATAATTTCCACATTCAGTTGAATCACCTTTCTTGGGAATAGGCATAAATATGGATCTCTTCCAGGTGATTGACTAAGTTGTTGTCTTCCAAATTTCTTTGCATGAATAAGTAAGCACTACCAGCACTGTGTCTGTTTGTTGAAACATTTTAACTGGTATTCCATCAATTCCCGGAGCCTTGTTTTTTGACAATACCTTTGGTGCAGCTTGGACTTCTTCTTTCAGTACCATTGGTTACTGCTCATATGCTACCTCCTGAAATGCCTGACTGTCGACCAATTCTTTTTGGTATAGTGACTTTGTATATTCCTTCCACCTTCTTTTGATGCTTCCTGTGTCATTTAATATTTTCCCCATAGAATCCTTCAATATTGCAACCCGAGGCTTGAATTTTGTCTTCAGCTCTTTCAGCTTGAGAAATGCTAAGCATGTTCTTCCCTTCTGGTTTCCTATCTCTAGGTCTTTGTACATGTCATCATAATACTTTACTTTGTCTTCTCAAGCCACCCTTTGAAATCTTCTGTTCAGCTCTTTTACTTCATTGTATTTTCCTTTAGCTACTCAATGCTCAAAAGCATGTTTCAGAGTCTCTTCTGACATCCATTCTGGTCTTTTCTTTCTTTCCTGTCTTTTCAATGACCTCTTACTTTCTTCATGTATGATATCCTTGATGTCGTTCCACAACTTGCCTGGTCTTCGGTCACTAGTGTTCAATGCGTCAAATCTATTCTTCAGATGGTCTCTAAATTCAGGTGGGATGTACTCAAGGTCATATTTTGGGTCTCGTGGACTTGCTCTGATTTTCTTCAGTTTCAACTTGAACTTGTATATGAGCAATTGATGGTCTGTTCCACAGTTGGCCCCTGGCCTTGTTCGGACTGATAATATCAAACCTCTCCATCATTTCTTTCCACAGATGTAGACAATTTGATTTCTCTGTATTCCATCTGGTGAGGTCCATGTGTCTAGTCGCCGTTTATGTTGGTGAAAAATGTTATTTGCAATGAAGAAGTCGTTGGTCTTGCAAAATTCTATCATGTGATCTCTGGCATTGTTTCTACCACCAAGGCTACATTTCCAACTACTGACTCTTCTTCTTTGTTTCCAACTTTCCCATCCCAATCACCAGTAATTATCAGTGCATCCTGATTGCATGTTCAGTCAATTTCAGGCTGCAGAAGTTGGTAAAAATCTTTAATTTCTTCATCTTTGGCCTTAGTGGTTGGTGCATAAATTTGAATAGTAGTCATATTAACTGGTCTTCCTTGTAGGCATATGGGTATAATCCTGTCACTGACAGTGTTGCACTTCAGGGTAGATCTTGAAATGTTCTTTTTGAAGATGAATGCAACGCTGTTACTCTTCAAGTTGTCGATCCCAGCATAGTAGGCCATATGAATGTCTGATTTAAAATGACCAATACCAGTCATTTCAGCTCACTAATGCCTAGGATGTCGATGTTTATGTGTTTCATTTCATTTTTTAAGATTTTAATTTTCTTAGATTCATACTTCATAATTCCAAGTTCATTATTACTGGGTGTTTGCAGCTGTTTCTTCTCATTTTGAGTCGTACCACATCAGCAAATGAAGGTCCCGAAAGCTCATCCCCATCCATGTCATTAAGGCTGACTCTACTTTTAGGAGGCAGCTCTTCTCCAGGATCTTTTAAGTGTCTTCCAACCTGAGGGGCTCCTCTTCTGGCACTATATCAGGCAATGTTCTGCTGCTGTTCATAAGGTTTTCTCTGGCTAATTATTTTCGGAAGTAGACCTCCGGGTCCTTCTTCCTAGTCTGTCTTAGCCTGGAAGCTCAGCTGAAACCTGTTCGCCATGGGTGACCCTACTGGTATTTGAATAACAGACTGACAAACACGTGGGGGAAGTTACATGGAATAGGGGAATTAAGGTTGCAGATAGAATTAAGATTGCTAATCAGCTGACCTTGAGATGGGAGAATTATTGTGTATTATCCAGTGAGTCCAATGTAATTACAAAAACAAACAAAAAATCAGTTGGCACTGAGTCAATTCCAACTTATGGCAACCTCATGTGTTACAGAGTAGAACTGAGCTCTATAAGGTTTTCTTGGCTCCAATCTTTACTGAAGCAGATTGCTAGGCCTTTATTCCATGGTGCTGCTGGGTGGGTTTGAACTACCTTCCTTTCTGTTAGCAGCTGATTGCAAACATTTTACACCACCTACGGACCTATGTAATTACAAGCGTCCTTATAAGTGGAAGAGGGAAGCAGAAGAGAGAGAGCCAGAGTGATCCAGCATGAGGACTGGACCTGTTGCTTATTTTGAAGATGGAGCAGCAGGGCTAAAAGCCAAGGAATGTGGGTGATCTGTAGAAGTCGGAAAGGAGCCTCCAGAAGGAATGTAGCCCTGCTTACATCTTAATTGTAGCCACCAAGTCCCATTTTGAACATATGACAACCATAATGGTAAGATAGTAAATTTGTGTTGTTTTAAGTCACTAAGTTTGTGGTAATTTGTTACAGCAGCAATAGGAAAACTAATACACCAAGGAATTATCTAAATCAGTGGTTCTCAACCTTGACTGCAGAATACAATCACTTGGAGAGCCTTTAAAATCCTGATGCTGAGGTTACACCCCAGGCCAATCACAAACCCTGGGAGTGAGATACAGATATCAGCATTTTCTAAAGCTTCTAAGATAATTCCAATGTATAGCAAGGTTGAGAAACACTGGTGGAAATACATTTTGGGCATCACCACATTTTAAATGTGAAAATCTTACTTGGCTGAGCACAATATTTTCTTGCCCATTTCTACCATTTTGTCTTTCAGCAGCACAAAGAAAAGCAAAGAAAGACACAATCTCAGGAATTCCTGGGCCATGAGGCTGTGAGAGAACCTCCCATACAGCTGGAATGAAAGGTAAAACATGGCCAGAGATTCACTTCTAACCTCTGTATTGGCAGCTTCAAACCCTTTTGAATGCCTGGGTGTGTAATTCTTTATAAAATGCCATTTCTTACATTTCCAGCAAGGCAGCTGAAATCATTGGAAGATGGGCATATATTGCCAACTGAGTCTTTTTTTAGATTTTTATTGTGCTTTAAGTGAAAGTTTACAAATCAAGTCAGTTTCTCACACAAAAACTTCTATACACCTTGCTACATACTCCCAATTGCTCTCCCTGTAATGAGTCAGTCTGCTCCCTCCCTCCACTCTCTCTTTTTGTGTCCTTTTTGCCAGCTTCTAAACCCCTCCACCCTTTCATCTTCCCTCCAGGGAGGAGATGCCAGCATAGTTTCAAGTGTCCCCTGATCCAAGAAGCTTACTCCTCACCAGCGTCCCTCTCCATCCCATTGTCCAGTCCAATCCCTGTATGAAGAGTTGGCTTTGGGAATGGTTCCCGTCCTGGGCCAACAGGAGGTCTGAGGGTCACAACCACTGGAGTTCTTCTAGTCTCAGTCAGAGCATTAACTCTGGTCTTTTTTCGAGAATTTGGGGTCTGCATCCTACTGCTCTCCTGCTCCCTCAGGGGTTCTCTGTTCAGTTCCCTGTCAGGGCAGTCATTACTTGTAGCCAGGCACCATCTAGTTCTTCTGGTCTCAGGCTGATGGAGTCTCTGGTTTGTGTGGCCCTTTCTGTCACTTGGGCTTGTAATTATCTTGTGTCCTTGGTGTTCTTCATCCTCCTTTGATCCAGGTGCGTTGAGACCAATTGATGCATCTTAGATGGCCGCTTGCTAGCATTTAAGATCCCAGATGCCACTCTCCAAAGTGGGATCCAGAATGTTTCTTAACAGATTTTATTATGCCAATTGACTTAGACGTCCCCTGAAACCATGGTCTCCAAACCCCTGCCCCTGCTACGCTGCCCTTTGAAGCATTCAGTTTATTCCGGAAACTTCTTTGCTTTTGGCTTAGTCCCCTTGTGCTGACCTCGCCTGTATTGTGTTTTGTCTTTCCCATCACCTAAAGTAGTTCTTATCTACTATCTAATTAGTGAATACCCCCTCCCACCCTCCCTCCCTCCCCCTCTCCTAACCATCACAGAATATTTTCTTCTCTGTTTAAACTATTTCTCCAGTTGTCATAATAGTGATCTTATACAATATTTGTCCTTTTGCAACTGACGAATTTCACTCAGCATAATGCCTTCCAGGTTCCTCTATGTCATGAAATGTTTCACAGATTCATCCCTGTTCTTTATCAATGTCTTGTATTCCATTCTGTGAATATACCATAATTTATTTATCCATTCATCCATTGATGGGCACCTTGGTTGCTTCCATCTTTTTGCTATTGTAGACAGTGCTGCAAAGAACATGGGTGTGCATATAGCTGTGTAAAGGCTCTTATTTCTCTAGGATATATTCCAAGGAGTGAGATCGCTGGATCATATGGTAGTTCTATTTATTTTTTTTTATTGTGCTTTAAGTGAAAGTTTACAAATCAGGTCAGTCTCTCACACAAAAACCTATACACACCTTGCTAAAAAAATTTTTTTTTCACTCCCAATTACTCTCCCCCTAATAAGTTCAATTTCTTTTTAAGGAAGCGCCAAATCAATTAACAAAATGGTTGTACCATTTTGCATGCCCACCAGCAGTGCATAAGTGTTCCAACCTCTCCACAGTGTCTCCAACATTTATTATTTTGTGTTTTTTGGATTAATGCCAGCCTTGTTGGACTGAGATGAAATCTCGTTGTAGTTTTGATTTGGATTTCTCTAACGGCTAATGATCGTGAGCATTTCCTCATGTATCCGTTAGCTCCCTGAATGTCTTCTTTAGTGAAGTGTCTGTTCATATCTTTTGCCCATTGTTTAGTTGGGTTATTTATCTTTTTGCAATTGAGTTTTTGCAGTATCATGTAGATTTTAGAGATTGGGCGCTGATCATAAATGTCATAGCTAATTTTTTTTCCTAGTCTGTAGGTTATCTTTTTACTCTTTTGGTGAAGTCTTTGGATGAGCATAGGTGTTTGATTTTTAGAAGCTCCTAGCTTTTCTTCTGCATTGTTAGTAATGTTTTGTATACTGTTTATGCCATGTATTAGGGCTCCTAGCGTTGTCCTTATTTTTTCTTTCATGATTTTTATCATTTTAGATTTTATATTTAGGTCTTTGATCCATTTTCAGCTCATTTTGTGCATGGAGTGAGGTATGGGTCTTGTTTCATGTTTTTGCAGATGGATATCCAGTTATTAAAGAGCACCATTTGTTGAAGAGACTGTCTTTTCCCCATTTAACGGAATTTGGGCCTTTGTCAAATATCAACTGCTCAGATGTGGATGGATTTATGTCTGGATTCTCAATTCTGTTCCATTGGTCTATGTATCTGTTGTTGCACTACTGCCAGGCTGTTTTGACTACTGTGGCGGTATGCTGTGGTTGTTCCTGTTAGGTGCCATTGAGTTGGCTTTGACTCATAGTGACCCTATGCACAACAGAACGAAACACTGCCCGGTCCTGAGCCATCCTTACAATCGTTGTTATGCTTGAGCTCATTGTTGGAGCCACTGTGTCAGTGCACCTCATTGAGGGTCTTCCTCTTTTCCGCTGACCCTGTACTCTGCCAAGCATGATGTCCTTCTCCAGGAACTGATCCCTTCTGACAACATGTCCAAAGTATGTAAGACGCAGTCTTGCCATCCTTGCTTCTAAGGAGCATTCTGGTTGTACTTTTTCTAAGACAGATATGTTCGTTCTTTTGGCAGTCCATGGTATATTCAATATTCTTCACCAACGCCACAATTCAAAGGCATCAGTTCTTCTTCAGTCTTCCTTATTCATTGTCCAGCTTTCACATGCCTATGATGCGATTGAAAATACCATGGCTTGGGTCGGGCCCACCTTCGTCTTCAAGGTGACATCTTTGCTCTTCAACACTTCAAAGAGGTCCTTTGTAGCAGATTTACCCAGTGCAATGCATCTTTTGATTTCTTGACTGCTGCTTCCACGGCTGTTGATTGTGAATCCAAGTAAAATGAAATTCTTGACAACTTCAATCTTTTCTCCATTTATCATGATGTTGCTCCTTGGTCCAGTCGTGAGGATTTTTGTTTTCTTTTTGTTGAGGTGCAATCCATACTGAAGGCTGTGGTCTTTGATCTTCATTAGTAAGTGCTTCAGGTCCTCTTCACTTTCAGCAACCAAGGTTGTGTCATTCGCATAAAGCAGGTTGTTAACGAGTCTTCCTCCAATCCTGATGCCCCGTTCTTCTTCATATTGTCCAACTTCTCGGATTATTTGTTCGGCATACAGATTGAGTAGGTATGGTGAAAGAATACAACACTGACACAACTCTCTTGACTTTAAAACCAATGAGTATCCCCTTGTTCTGTCCGAAAAACTGCCTCTTGATCTATGTAAAGGTTCCTCATGAGCACAATTAAGTGTTCTGGAATTCCATTCTTCATAATGTTATCCATAATCTGTTATGATCCACAGAGTTGAATGCCTTTGCATAGTCAATAAAACACAGGTAAACATCCTTCTGGTATTTTCTTCTTTCAGCCAGGATCCATCTGACATCAGCAATGATATAACTGGTTCCTTGTCCTCTTCTGAAACTGGCCTGTATTTCCGGCAGTTCCCTGTCAATATACTGCTGTAGCTGTTTTTGAATGATTTTCAGCAAAAGTTTGCTTGCATGTGATATTAATGATATTGTTCTATAGTTTCCACATTTGGTTGGATCACCTGTCTTGGGAATAGGCATAAATATGGATCTCTTCCAGTCAGTTGGCCAGGAAGCTGTCCCCCACATTTCTTGGCATAGATAAGTGAGCACTTCCAGCACTGCATCTGTTTGTTGAAACATCTCGATTGATATTCCATCAACTCCTGGAGCCTTGTTTTTTGCCAGTGCCTTCAGAGCAGCTTGGACTTCCTCCTTCAGTAGCATTGGTTCCTAATCATATGCCACCTCTTGAAATGGTAGAACATTGATTAATTTTTTTTGGTATAATGACTCTACGTATTCCTTCCATCTTCTTTTGATGCTTCCTGCATCGTTTAATATTTTCCCCATAGAATCCTTCACTATTGCAACTCGAGGCTTGAATTTTTCCTTCAGTTCTTTCAGCTTGAGAAAGGCCGAGTGTACTCTTCCCTTTTGGTTTTCCATCTCCAGCTCTGTGCACATGTCATTATAATACTTTGCTTTGTCTTCTTGAGCCGTCCTTTGAAATCTTCAGTTCTTTTACTTCATTAATTCTCCCTTTTGCTTTAGCCTGTGGCGGTATAATAGGTTCTAAAATCAGATAGAGTAAAGCCTCCCACTTTGTTCTTCCTTGTCAGTAATGCTTTACTTGTCCGGGGCCTCTTTCCCTTCCATATGAAGTTGGTGATTTGTTTCTCCATCTCATTAAAAAATGTCATTGGAATTTGGATCAGAATTGCATTAAATCTGTAGATCACTTTTGGTAGAATACACATTTTTGTAATGTTACGTCTTCCTATCCATGAGAAAGTTATGTTTTTCCACTTATGTAGGTTTCTTTTGGTTTCTTGTAGTAGTGTTGTAGTTTTCTATGTATAAGTCTTTTACGTCTCTGGTAAGATTATTCCTAAGCATTTTATCTTCTAGGGGGCTACTGTAAATGGTATTCATTTGGTGATTACCTCTTCGATGTTCTTTTTGTTGGTGTAGAGGAATCCAACTGATTTTTGTACATTTATCTTGTATTCAGTTACTCTGCTGAACTCTTCTATTAGTTTCAGTAGTTTTCTTGAGGATTCCTTAGGGTTTTCTGTGTATAAGATCATGTTATCTGCAAATAGAGATACTTTTTCTTCTTCCTTGCCAACCTGGATGCCCCTTATTTCTTTATCTAGCCTAATCGTCCTGGCTAGGACCTCCAGCACAATGTTGATTAAGAGTGGTGATAAAGGGCATCCTTGTCTGGTTCCCGATCTCAAGGGGAATGCTTTCAGGCTCTCTCCATTTAGGATGATGTTGGCTATTGGCTTTGTAGAAATGCCCTTCATTGTGTTGAGGAATTTTCCTTCTGTTCTTATTTTGCTGAGAGTTTTTATCATGAATGGGTGCCAAATGAGTCTTAAAAGGAGACCGATCAAGACTTCCACTTAAAAGAGTAAACTCAATTTTGAATGCCCAACCAAATAGACACTGTAATCACCGAACGGCAACATGCACCATGTCTGTGTCACTGGCACCAGCCAGCTGGAGTTTGGAGTTCTAGACCTAGATAAAGGAAAGCTGGGAGTTGCTTTCTGAAGAATGAGGCCTGAAAAAATGGGACATGCATGAGACTAACTGTGCTTTCAACAGAAATGAATTATACCCTGAACCTAATTCCTCCTAGTGACTCAGGAAGAATTTGCTGTGGCAAATTAGTCATGACATATAGAGAATGTGGCTCCAAAGAGACATATTAACTCTTTGTGGCCATTAGAGAACAAGTTATTGCATTGCCACTCTAACGATGAAGACCTTGTAGCTCCCTAATTGACTCTGTTTTCAAATCTGGCAAGAGGTTGAGGGAATTTCATACACTTAGGGACAGCAGGGTATAGAGTATGCAGAAAGTCTGCTTCAGTCCATGCAAGTGGGACAAGTATGCATGGCTGCCATGATCCCCTGCTCCCTGGGTTAAGGATTGATCCAGTGCAGATCAAACACTTTATGTAGATTTGACTCCAAAGGCCTAAACAAGGAAGAAGGGTCCAGGACTAGTGGTATGCTGGATCTGACTTACATCAGTTTACTAGTACTGATTATACACATTTCTTCCCAACTCTGCATTCAGTAACATCAGGTTGGTTTCGAAATTGGCTATGATGCACATATTTACACCACAGAAATAGACAAATTCTTCAAATTAGGGATTCTCCCCCTCCCCCTGGCTATCCTCCCTCCCCCAGAGATCTGGTTGTTAAACATTTACCAGCATACTGGGACTGACAATACAGGGAAACAGACTGGGTTTGAGAGGTACAATGAAAAAATGAGGAATGTTTTACCCAGGGAAGAGAAGACTTGGGTGGATGTACTGCTGCCTATGGGGACAGGATTCAGATATCTTCTCTATTTTTCTAAAGGGTAAATCAATACCACGGTGTGTATGTGTGTGTGTGTGTGTAGAGGGGTCCAAGGAAACTAGATTTAACTCAATATAAAGAAAAGAACTTATTAAACAGATAATGGTGATGGTTGAACAACATGAACACAATTGATGTTGTTGAATTTTACATGTGAAGAATGTTAAAATGGTAAATATTTGGTTATATATATATATATACCACAATTAAAAAGGAACTTAGTGACTAAAAAAAAAAAAATTTTTTTTTTTTAGTGGCAGAGCCAAAATGGTGGAATAGACAGATGCTTCCAGTGAGCCCTCTTTACAACAAAGACCCTAAAAATGGGTATATTTATGACAAGCTAGGAGCCCTAAGCATCAAAGGCAAACTTAGGAAATGAAGTCAGGGGCAGGGGGAGGAAGAGACAGTTCAGAAGCGGAGAGGAGTTATCGGACCTGAATCTCTAGGAGCCCTGAGGCACCATTCCCGGGAGTGGCGGTGGTGGGCTGGTACTAGCGTTTGGCTGTAGTTTCCTCAGGGAGAAGCAGCCAGCCACACAGCCTACTCATACTTCCGGAACCAGAGAAGAACAGTGCTTTTGGCAAAAGGTAAGTACTTATGTATATTATACCCTGCCCCCCTGCCCAAGCCGGCTTCAGCAGCTGACTTGCCTGGACCTGAGATAGTCCCTGTTGAGTGTCCAGAGCCATCCTCCTGGTCTTGGAGAAGAATAAATTTGCAGTTGGGGGAAAAGATATTTTGCCAGCTGAACTAACCAGAGAGCTCAGGACAGAAGTGGCTCCTGTCCAGGCATAAACGGTCCGTGGACTTTGAGTATCTTTCCCCTCTGCATGGACTTGTGTGGGCCTATTTCAGGAGAATAGGCTCTTGTTGGCAGACTACAACTGTTTCAGCTGTGTGATGGAGAGGTGGGTGCTTGATGTTGATGTTGCTTTGCCTATTAAACAGGGTCTTCACCTACCCGCATTGGGGGTCTGAGGACTGGTGGCTCCACTCAGGTTCACCCAGCCACCTGCGACAGGGGTCCAAGGATAACTGGCATCTTCCAGTCCTTACAACAAAAAATATTGGGTGCCCATAGTCTGACTGCAGAGCCCACCCACCTGTACGCTCTAGGGACCAGGGACACGCTATCCCCAGAGACATGTGAGGGAAGATTCTCAGCCCCCTGCCTTGTTCAGAGTGTGACTGCCTGCTGCAACCAGATACTGGTACCTACACCAATCACTCCTGCCCCTCTAAGATTGCAGGACAGAGCCTATACCACACACTTGATGATCAACTACCTGGACACGTGAGCTGAATTCATACAAGAAAACTGAATGGACTCCTACACTGATATACCTGATAACAACTTTAGCCATCTGGGGACAGGACGTCAGAGCTCCAAAGGTGAAAATAATCAAGCTAGCTCACTCGAGGAACCCATTTGGGCATATCAAAACAAAACAAAGCAAGAAGCTATGGCACAGTAAGCAAACATAAAATAAACTAATACAATAACTTATAGATGGCTTGGAGACAACAGTCAATATCAAGCAGCATAAAGAAACAGAGCATGATTGCCTCAACAAGCTCTCAAAACAAAGAATCAAGGGATCTTCTAGATGAAAGTGCCTTTCTGGATCACCAGAAGCAGAATACAAAAGATAAATATACAGAACCCTTCAAGATATCAGGAAGGGAATGAGGCAATACTCAGAACAAGCCAAGGAACACACAGTTAAAGCAATTGAAGAAATTAAAAAGATTATTCAGGAACATAATGAAAAATTTAATCAGCTGGAAAAACCCATAGACAGACAGCAATCAGAAATTCAGAGTTTAACAATAAAATTACAGTAGACAAATCAATAGAAAGTCAGAGGATCAGAATTGAGCAAGTGGAAGGCAGAATTTCTGAACTTAAAGATAAAGCATTTGGCACTAATATATTTGAAGATAAATCAAAAATTAAAAAAAAATGAAGAAACCTTAAGAATCATGTGGGACTCTATCAAGAGAAATAACCTATGAGCGATTGGAGTACCAGGACAAGAAGGGATAACAGAAAATACAGAGAGAATTATTGAAGATTTGTTGGCAGAAAACTTCCCTTATATCATGAAAGATGAGAAGATATCTATCCAAGATGCTCATCGAACTCCACATAAGGTAGATCCTAAAAGAAAGTCACCCAGACATATTATAATCAAGCTTGCCAAAACCAAAGATAAAGAATTTTAAGAGCAGCTAGGGATAAACGAAAAGTCACCTGCAAAGGAGAGCCAATAAGAATACGCTTGGAATACTCGGCAGAAACCATACAGGCAAGAAGGCAATGGGATAACTTATTTAAAAACTGAAGGAAAAAAATTGCCAGCAAAGAATCATATATCCATCAAAACAGTCTCTCAAATATGAAGGTGAAATTAGGACATTTCCAGATAAATAGTTTAGGGAATTCATAAAAACCAAACCCAAACAACAAGAAATACTAAAAGGAGTTCTTTGGTTAGAAAATCAATAATATCAGGTATCAACCCAAGACTAGAACACTGGGCAGAGAAATCAGAAACCAACCCAGACAGGGAAATCAAAAAAATAAATCAGGATAAAAGGAATGCTCAAAACAGGGTAACAGCCGTGTTATCATGTAAAAGAAGACAACATTAAAACAACAAAGAGGGACTAAGAAATGTAGTCGTAGATCTTCCGTATGGAGAGGAAGATAAGGCGATACAAAGAAATAAAGTTAGGTTTAAATTCAGAAAAATAGGGGTAAATAATAAGGTAACTGCAAAGGAGATAAACTATCCTAACCATCAAAATAAAATACAAGAAAAAAATAGAGACTCAGCAGAAACAAAATCAAGAACAACAAATATGAGGAAAGGAAAATAGATAATCTACTCAGCACATAAAATTAAGTGGGAAAAAGAAACTGTCAACAACACACACAAAAAGACATCAAAATGATAGCACTAAATTCATACCTATCCATAATTACGCTGAACGTAAATGGACAAAATGCACCAATAAAGAGACAGAGTGGCTTGTTAGGTGCCATCGAGTTGGTTCTGACTCATAGCGACCCCATGCACAACAGAACGAAACACTGCCTGGTCCTGCTCCATCCTTACAATCGTTGTTATGCTTGATCTCATTGTTGCAGCCACTGTGTCAATCCACCTCGTTGAGGGTCTTCCTCTTTTCCACTGACCCTGTACTCTGCCAAGCATGATGTCCTTCTCCAGAGACTGATCCCTCCTGACAACATGTCCAAAGTATGTAAGACGCAGTCTTGCCATCCTTGCTTCTAAGGAGCATTCTGGTTGTACTTTTTCTAAGACAGATTTGTTCGTTTGGCAGTCCATGGTATATTCAATATTCTTTGCCAACACCACAATTCAAAAGCGTCAACTCTTCTTCGGTCTTCCTTATTCATTGTCCAGCTTTCACATGAATATGATGCGATTGAAAATACCATGGCTTGAGTTAGGCGCACCTTAGTTTTCAGGGCAATATCTTTGCTCTTCAAAACTTTGAAGAGGTCCTTTGCAGCAGATTTACCCAATGCAATGCGTATTTTGATTTCTTGACTGCTGCTTCCATGGCTGTTGATTGTGGATCCAAGTAAAATGAAATCCTTAACAACTTCAATCTTTTCTCTGTTTATCATGATGTTGCTCATTGGTCCAGTTCTGAGGATTTTTGTTTTCTTTATGTTGAGGTGTAATCCATACTGAAGGCTGTGGTCTTTGATCTTCATTAGTAAGTGCTTCAAGTCCTGTTTACTTTCAACAAGCAAGGTTGTGTCATCTGCATAACGCAGGTTGGTAATGAGTCTTCCTCCAATCTTGATGCCCCATTCTTCTTCATATAGTCCAGCTTCTTGTATTAAGAAAGTGGCAGAATGGCATAGAAAACAGGATCCGTCTATATGCTGCCTACAAGAGACACACCTTAGACTTAGAGACACAAACAAACTAAAACTCAAAGGATGGAAAAAATGTATCAAGCAAACAACAATCAAAAAAGAGCAGGAGTGGCAATATTAGTTTCTAACAAAATAGACTTTAAAGTTAAATCCATCAGAAAGGATAAGGAAGGACAGTATATAATGATTAAAGGGACAATATACCAAGAAGATATAACCATATTGAATATTTATGCACCCAATGACAGGGCTGCAAGATACATAAAACAAACTCTATCAGCATTCATTGAAAAGTGAGATAGACAGCTCCACAATAGTAGTAGGAGACTTCAACACACCACTTTTGGTGAAGGACAGGACATCCAGAAAGAAGCTCAATAAGGACATGGAAGGTCTAAATGCCACAATCAATCAACCGTACCTCAAAGACATATACAGAACACCCCACCCAACAACAGCCAAGTATGCTTTCTTTTCTAGTGCACATGGAACATTCTCTAGAATAGGCCACATATTAGGTCATAAAGCAAGCCTTAGCAGAATCCAAAACATTGAACTATTACACAGCACCTTTTCTGACCATAAGGCCATAAAAGTGGAAATCAATAACAGAAAAAGCAGGGAAAAGAAATCAAACACTTGGAAACTGAACAATACCCTGCTCAAAAAAGACTGGATTATAGAAGACATTAAGGATGGAATAAAGAAATTCATAGAATCCAATGAGAATGAAAACACTGCCTATGAGAACTTTTGGGACACAGTGAAAACAGTGCTCATAGGTCAATTTATATCAATAAATGCAAACATGGAAAAAGAAGAAAGGGCTAAAATCAAAGAATTATCCCTACAACTTGAACAAATAGAAAGAGAGCAACAAAAGAAACCCTCTGGCACCAGAAGAAAAAAAAAAAATAATAATTAGAGCAGAATTTAATGAAACAGAAAACAGAAAAAAAATTGAAAGAATTAACAAGACCAAAAAGCTGGTTCTTTGAAAAAATCAACAAAATTGATAAACCATGGGTCAAACTGACAAAAGAAAAACAGGAGAAGAAGCAAATAACCCGAATAAGAAATGAGATAGATGGGCGATATTACAACAGACCCAACTAAAATTACAAGAATCATATCAAATCTAACCAATTTGAAAACCTAGAAGAAATGGATGATTTCCTAGAAACACACTACCTACCTAAACTAACACAAACAGAGATAGAACAACTAAATAGACCCATAAGAAAAGAAGAGATTGAAAAGATAATCAAAAATCTCCCAACAAAAAAAAAAAAAGCCCTGACCCGACGGCTTCACTGCAGAGTTCTATCAAACTTTCAGAGAAGTGTTATCACCATTAGTACTAAAGGTATTTCACAGAATAGAAAAGGACGGAATACTGCCAAACTCATCCTATGAAGCCAGCACATCCCTGATACCAAAACCAGGCAAAGACACCAGAAAAAAAAGAAAATTACAGACCTATATCCCTCATGAATGTAGATGCAAAAATCTTCAACAAAATTCTAGCCAATAGAATTCAACAACATAGGAAAAAAAATAATTCACCATGACCACGTGGGATTCATACCAGGTATGCAGGGATGGTTCAACATTAGAAAAACAATGTAATCCATCATATAAATAAAGACAAGAAGCACATGATTTTACCAAATGATGCAGAAAAGGCATTTGACAAAGTTCGACATCCATTCATGATAAAAACTCTCAGCAAAACAGGAATAGAAGGAAAATTCCTCAACATAATGAAGGGCATTTCTACAAAGCCAATAGCCAATATCATCCTAAATGGAGAGAGCCTGAAAGCATTCCCCTTGAGATCAGGAACAAGACAAGGATGCCCTTTATCACCGCTTTTATTCAACATTGTGCTGGAGGTCCTTGCCAGAACAATTAGGCTAGATAAAGAAATAAATGCATCCAGATTGGTATGGAAGAAGTAAATGTATCTCTATTTGCAGATGACATGATCTTATACACACAAAATCCTAAGGAATCCTCAACAAAACTACTGAAACTAATAGAAGAGTTCAGCAGAGCATCAGGATATAAGATAAACATACAAAACTCAGTTGGATTGCTCTACACCAACAAAAAGGACATCAAAGAGGAAATCACCAAATGAATACCATTTACAGTACTCCCCTAGAAGATAAAATGCTTAGGAATAATTCTTACCAGAGATGTAAAAGACTTATACTAAGAAAACTACAAAACACTTTTGTAAGAAACCAGAAGAGACTTACAAAAGTGGAAAAACATACCTAGCTCATGGATAGGAAGAGTTAACATTATAAAAATGTTTATTCTACCAAAAGCGATCTACAGGTTTAATGCAATTCCCACCCAAATTCCAAGGACATTCCTTAATGAGATGGAGAAACAAATCACCAACTTCATATGGAAGGGAAAGAGGCCCTGGATAAGTAAAGCATTACTGAAAAAGAAGAACAAAGTGGGAGGCCTTACTCTACCTGATTTTACAACCTGTTATAGCCTGGTACTGGTACAACAACAGATACATAGACCGATGGAACAGAGTTGAGAATCCAGACATAAATCCATCCACATCTGAACAGTTGATATTTGACAAAGGCCACAAAACAGTTAAATGGGGAAAAGACAGTCTTTTTAACAAATGGTGCTGGCATAACTGGATATCCAACCGCAAAAAAATGAAACAAGACCCATACCTCACTCCATGCACAAAACGAGCTGAAAATGAATCAAAGACCTAAATGTAAAATCTAAAATGATAAAGATCATGGAAGAAATAATAGGGACAACGTTAGGAGCCCTAATACACGGCATAAACAGTATACAAAACATTACTAACAATGCAGAAGAAAAACTAGATAACTAGGAAAAAAAAATAAAAATTAAACACCTATGAAGACTTCACCAAAAGAGTAAAAAGATTACCTACAGACTGGGAAAAAGTTTTTAGCTATGACATTTCCGATCAGCACCTGATCTCTAAAATCTACATGATACTGCAAAAACTCAACTGCAAAAAGACAAATAACCCAATGAAAAAATGGGCAAAAGATATGAACAGACACTTCACTAAAGAAGACATTCAGGTAGCTAACAGATACATGAAGATACCCTCATGGTCATTAGCCAGTAGAGAAATGCAAATCAAAACTACAATGAGATTTCATCTCACTCCAACAAGGCTGGCATTAACCCAAAAAACACAAAATAATAAATTTTGGAGAGGCTGTGGAGAGATTGGAAAACTTATGCACTGCTGGTGGGCATGCAAAATGGTACAGCCACTTTGGAAATCGATTTGGCACTTCCTTAAAAAACTAGAAATAGAGCTACCATAATATGGTCCAGCAACCCCACTCCTTGGAATATATCCTGGAGAAATAAGAGCCTTTACACTAACAGATATATGCACATCCATGTTCATTGCCACACTGTCTACAATAGCAGAAAGATGGAAGCAACCAAGATGCCCATCAATGGATGAATGGATAAATAAATTATGGTATATTCACAGAATGGAATACAAGACATTGATAAAGAACAGTGATGAATCTGTGAAACATTTCATGACATAGAGGAACCTGGAAGGCATTATGCTGAGTGAAATTAGTCAGTTGCAAAAGGACAAATATTGTATAAGACCACTATTATGATAACTGGAGAAATAGTTTAAACAGAGAAGAAAATATTCTTTGATGGTTACGAAAGGGGGGAGGGAGAGGGTGGAAGAGGGGTTTTCACTGATTAGATAGTAGATAAGAACTACTTTAGGTGACAGGAAAAACAACACACAATACAAGCGAGGTCAGCACAACTGGACTAAACCAAAAGCAAAGAAGTTCCCAGAATAAACCGAATGCTTCAAAGGCTAGTGTATAAGGGGCAGGGGTTTTGGGACCATGGCTTCAGGGGACATCTAAGTCAATTGGCATAATAAAACCTATTAAGAAAACATTCTGGATCCCACTTTAGAGATTGGTGTCTGGGGTCTTAAACGCTAGCAAGCGGCCATCTAAGATGCATCTATTGGTCTCAACGCACCTGGATCAAAGGAGACGGAAGAACACCAAGGACACAAGGTAATTACAAGCCCAAGTGACAGAAAGGGCCACATAAACCAGAGACTCCATCAACCTGAGATCAGAAGAACTAAACAGTGCCCGGCTACAACCAAGGACTGCCCTGTCAGGGAACTGAACAGAGAACCCCTGAGGGAGCAGGAGAGCAGTGGGATGCAGACCCCAAATTCCCGTAAAAAGACCAGAGTTAATGGTCTGACTGAGACTAGAAGAATTCCGGTGGCTGTGGCCCTCAGACCTTTTGGCCCAGGACAGGAATCATTCCCTAAGCCAACTCTTCATACAGGGATTGAACTGGACAATGGGTTAGAGAGGGATGCTGGTGAGGTGTGAGCTTCTTGGATCAGGTAGACACTTGAGAGTATGTTGGCATCTCCTCCCTGGAGGGAAGATGAAAGGGTGGAGGGGGTTAGAAGCTGGAGAAACGGACACGAAAACAGAGAGTGGAGGGAGGGAGTGGGCTGTCTCGTTAGAGGGAGAACAATTGTGAGTGTGGAGCAGGGTGTATATAGGTTTTCGTGTGAGAGACTGACATGATTTGTAAACTTTCACTTAAAGCACAATGAAAATAAATAAAAAGGAACTTTGTAATGCTCAGTACCATTCAAAGGTGGAAAAATTTGTTGCAGGAGATAGTTAGCTCCTCATCACTGGGAGTGTGCAAACAGATCGAAAGACCACTAGGCAGACATATTGTACATGTGTCTCAAGTATTACATAGTAAACTGGACTGGACTATATGATCTCTAAGGTCTCTTCTAACCCTAAGATACTTTTGATTTTGTGTAAAAATAATTTATGGATTTAGAACAATTTAAAGAGTTCTCAACATTGCTAATAATTCCAACCAGTGTGATAGGAAATATTTTAATAGAGCTCAAATAACGCTTCTCATCCCATTCATACTATCTCCCTTTCAACTGGCTGGCCTCATTCCTCCTTATTGCAGTAACGTATGGGAATACAGAGCACGAGAATCCTCATGTCCTCTTTTAATCCTCCTTTCTCTACCACAGATTCACATTATTAGAGATGGTCTTTCTTAGTTGCCTGTATGTACTTAGAAGAAAGACTGTGTGATACATTTTTTTGCCAAGTGCCTCTGAAGCCTCAAATTCTACCGAAAAGTGTTTTCCAAAGTGAATTAAAATAAGCATTCTACTCAAGCCAGGAGAAAAAAAAACAGGTTAAATTAATCAGAGATTGGAAACAATTACAGGATAGTGAGAAGGGTAGTTACATGTTTATATTACTTGAAACTATACTCTATAAAGTCATGTCAAACACAGCAGCCATGAAAAATAAACATGACAGAAACAGAAGAGTTTTAGTATATTAAATGTCTTTTCTAGCATTGCCTCATGATTCTCTTTATCCCACTGATTGTTTTCATTAAGCCAGTCCTGATTTCTTTAAACCCTAAGGCACATGAGCCAGTACTCACCAGTAGCCATGGTTTGGATAGTTATCTACCTGCAAAGGATTTTTGAGGTTTTCACAGGGAAGAAGGCAGGGATATGTCTTAGTTACCTAGTGCTGCCACAACAGAAATACCACCTGTGGTGGCGTTAAAGAAGAGAAATTTATTTTATCACACTTCTGGAGACTAAAAGTTCAAATCAGGATCTCAGCCTTGCCAATTCCTTCCATGAGTGTGTCTCCCAGTATCTGGTGTCTGTCAGTGATCCTTAGCATTCCTTTGTGTTCCTTGCTATCTGTCTTCCCCCATTGTGTTTGTCTATCTCTAGTCTGCTTTATTTATAACTCAGGAGTGATTAAGTTTAGGACCCACCCAACATTGGTATGACCCCATCAACATAACAAAAGAAAAACCCTTATTTCCTAACAGGGTCATATTTACAGGTATAGGTGTTAGGATTTCAACACATATTTTGGGGTACACAATTCAATCCCTAACAGTAGACCAGCTGATTTTCAAGCGCCTCCCCCCTTTACCCCAGTCTACTTGGCTATTGATAGAAAGGAGTAAAAATTCTATGGGTGTGTATGTGAAGCTGTGAGTCCTATATATGTAGATGTGAGTGGTATATATGTATAATATGGTTGATGATACTTGGACCTGGTTTGTAATAACAAACACTTTAAGAATAGAACACAGCTATAAGAGAGCACTTCTGGATTGGTGGAGTAAGAACTTCAAAATATTTGCCCCTCCTTAAAAACAACAAGAACACTGCAAAAATTGTCAAAATAAACTTTTTCAGAACTCTGGACATTAACCAAAATCATACAATAATATGAGACATGTTTATTCAAGAGGAAAATGGCTAGATCTCAATAAGAACAGTGAGCTTTTTGGTATTTTAAGTTGCCCTATTCCTGTCCCCTTCTCTCCAGCTCAGCATTAGACTTGAAAACCAAAGGTTTCAGCTGTGAAAACCAGCCGTATGACAACCACTGGGTGAGGTTAGAATGGATTTAGAACTACCCCCAAATCCTCATATTCAGAGAGATGTTATTATTTAACCCATCTGACAGTTACCTGGATATGCTCCCTTGCAGGGCTTGTCTTGTTTGACCTGATTCAGAGCTCACTCAGTGTTATGGATTGAATTGTATCCCTCCAAAATGTGTGTCAACTTGCTTGGGCACAGTTCCCAGTATTGTGTGATTGTCCACATTTTGTCATCTGATGTGATTTTCTTATGTGTTATAAATCTGCCTGCATGATGTAAACGAGTCAGGATTAGAAGCACTTATGTTAATGAGGCAGGACTCAATCTACAAGATTAGGTTGTGTCTTGAGTCGATCTCTTTTGAGATATAAATGAGAGAAGCTAGCAGAGAGACAGGGGGACCTCATATCACCAAGAAAGTAGTGCCAGGAGCAAAGCACGTCCTTTGGACCTGGGGTCCCTGCACTGAGAAACTCCTACACCAGGTGAGGACTGATGATAAGGACCTTCCTCCAGAGCCGACAGAGACAGAAAGCCTTCCCCTGGAGCTGGCACCCTGAATTTGGACTTCTAGACTCCTAGATTGGGAGAGAATAAATTTCTCTTTGGTAAAGCCATCCACTTGTGGTATTTCTGTTATAGCTGCACTAGATAACTAAGATGCTCAGTAAGGACAGATTTTTCCCTAGGGCATTTCTCAAAAACAACCAATGGCAATAGTTTAGTAATGCAGCTGTCTTAGGCAGGGATAATAGTTGAGGCATACAAGGGGCTGACCAAAGAACTTAAAAGGAAAAACTGAGGAATGAGATGTCCATAGAGGGCTTTAAAAAGCTCTGACATACACCAGAAATCTAAAGTACACACATGAACAGGGCTGTGCATATGCACAGAAAAGATCTTAGGAGTCCCTAATGCCTCGCCTAAGGCTTACCTTGATGCTCTGTACAAGCAGGAAGTGAAAGCTAAGGCAGAGTTGTAAACTGGAGCATTAAAGATGTGCCCCAATAAGCACACAGAGCCCCTCTGCAAAGGCTAAGAGACTTACTGGTCCAAAGCATTTAAGAAAATCTGTGTCCAATCATTAGTTGACTACTAATGCAGACTTCAGCAGCCACACATGACAAAGAGTATAGACTTTATGGAAGTCTTTCTTCTAAACAGTAAACCAATAAACAGCAACTACAACACATAGTAACAGCAAAAAACTGGGAAGTATTTCCAGAGTTGCCACATTATATTATTTAAAATGTCCAGTTTTCATTAAAAATTATGGTATGCGAAGATAAGAGAAAGTATGGCCCATACACAGGAAACAAGCAATCAATAGAAACTGTCCCGAGGAAGTCCAGACATTGGAATTGCTAGAAAACTACTTCAAATCATTTAATTTAAAGTATTAAAGGAAACCATGACTAAAGGACTTTACTTACATAGAACATGCTTGGCTTTTCTCAAGCTGAAGGAACTGAAGAAAAAATTCAAGCCTCGAGTTGCAGCACTGAAGGATTCTATGGGGAAAATATTAAACGACACAGGAAACATCAAAAGAAGATGGAAGGAATACACAGAGTCATTATACCAAAAAGAATTAGTTTATGTTCAACCATTTCAAGAGTTAGCATATGATCAGGAACCAATGGTACTGAAGGAAGATGTCCAAGCTGCGCTGAAGGCATTGGTGAAAAACAAGGCTCCAGGAATTGATGGAATATCAACTGAGATGTTTCAATAAATGGATGCAGCACTGGAGGTGCTCACTCACCTATGCCAAGAAATCTGGAAGACAGCTTCCTGGCCAACTGACTGGAAGAGATCCGTATTTATGCCTGTTCCCAAGAAAGGTGATCCAAGCGAATGCGGAAATTATAGAACAATATCATTAATATCACACACAAGCAAACTTTTGCTGAAGATCATTCAAAAATGAACGCAGCAGTATATCGACAGGGAACTGCCAGAAATTCAGGCTGGTTTCAGAAGAGGACGTGGAACCAGGGATATCATTGCTGATGTCAGATGGATCCTGGCTGAAAGCAGAGAATACCAGAAGGATGTTTACCTGTGTTTTATTGACTATGCAAAGGCATTCGACTGTGTGGATCACAACAAATTATGGATAACATCGTGAAGAACGGGAATTCCAGAACACTTAATTGTGCTCATGAGGACCTTTACATAGGTCAACAGGCACTTGTTCGGACAGAACAAGGGGATACTGATTAGTTTAAAGTCAGGAAAGGTGTGTATCAGGGTTGTATTCTTTCCCCATACCTATTCAATCTGTATGCTGAGCAAATAATCTGAGAAGCTAGACTATATGAAGAAGAACAGGGCATCAGGATTGGAGGAAGACTCATTAACAACCTGTGTTATGCAGATGACATGACCTTGCTTGCTGAAAGTGAAAAGGACTTGAAGCACTTACTAACGAAGATCAAAGACCACAGCCTTCAGTATGGATTGCACCTCAACATAAAGAAAACAAAAATCCTCACAACTGGACCAATGAGCAACATCATGATAAACAGAGAAAAGACTGAAGTTGTCAAGGATTTCATTTACTTGGATCCACAATCAACAGCCATGGAAGCAGCAGTCAAGAAATCAAAAGACGCGTTGCATTGGGTAAATCTGCTGCAATTAAAAGTGTTGAAAAGCAAAGACATCACGTTGAAGACTAAGCTGAGCCTTAGCCAAGCCATGGTATTTTCAATCACATCACGTGCATGTGAAAGCTGTACAGTCAATAAGGAAGACTGAAGAAGAATTGAAGCCTTTGAATTGTGGTGTTGGCAAAGAATATTGAATATATCATGGACTGCCAGAAGAACAAATAAATCTGTCTTGGAAGAAGTACAACCAGAACGCTCCTGAGAAGCAAGGATGGCGAGACTGCATCTTACATACTTTGGATATGTTGTCAGGAGGGATCAGTCCCTGGAGAAGGATATCATGCTTGGCAAAGTACAGGGTCAGCGAAAAAGAGGAAGACCCTCAATGAGGTGGGTTGTCACAGTGGCTGCAACAATGAGCTCAAGCATAACAATGATTGTAAGGGTGGCACAGGACTGGACAGTGTTTCGCTGTGCTGTGCATAGGGTCACCATGAGTTGGAACTGACTCGACGGCACTTAACAACAACCTAAGAACAACACGTCTAAAGAACTAAAGGCAAGCATGAGAACAATGTCTCAGCAAATGAAGACTATAAAGAGATAGAAATTATGTTTTAAAAAAAGTAGAAATTCTGGAGTTGAAAAGTACAATAACTGAAATGAAAAATTCACTATACTGGCTGAAGAGAAGATTTGAACAAGAAAAAGAAACAGTGAACTGGAAGATAGGTCA
The DNA here is from genome assembly GCF_030014295.1 of Loxodonta africana. Taxonomy (NCBI): domain Eukaryota; kingdom Metazoa; phylum Chordata; class Mammalia; order Proboscidea; family Elephantidae; genus Loxodonta; species Loxodonta africana. The sequence goes on from NC_087369.1 coordinate 131,301,879, forward strand.
ATTAAGATTATTCAGCCTGAGGAACAGAAAGAAAAAAGAATGCAGGAAAATGAAGTCTTAGAGATATGTGGAACATTATTAAGCATATCAAAGGGAATGAAAGTTTCAGAAAAAGAGGAGAAATAGAAAGAGGCATAAAGAATATTTGAAGAAATAATGACCAAAAACTAAAATTTGATGAAAAATATTAATCTATATACCAAAAAACTCAATGAATTCAAAGTAGGATAAAGTCAAAGAAATCCACATATAAACACATCATAATGAATCTGTCAAAAGACAAAGAGAAATTCTTGAAAGCAGCAAGAGAGAAGTGACTCATTGTATACAAGGGATTCTCAATAAGATTAATGGCTGATTTCTCAACAGAAGCCATAGAGACCAGAAAGCAGTGGGATGACATGTTCAAAGTAGTGAAAATAAATAAATAAAGACTGTTAACTAAGAGTTCTACATCTAGCAAATATATCCTTCTTCTCATTAGAGGGAGAGCAACTAGGAATATATATATACGTTTTTGTATGAGAGACTGATTTGGTTTGTAAACTTTCACCCAAAGCACAATAAAAAAAAAATCCTTCAAAAACAAAAGAGAAATTAGAACATTCCCAGGGAATACAGCAGAGAACCCCTGAGGGAGCAAGAGAGCAGTGGGATACAGATCTCAGATTCTCACAGAAAAGGCCAGGCTTAATGGTCTGACTGAGAGCAGAAGGACCCCAGAGGTCATGGTCCTCAAACCTTCTGTTAACCCAAGACAGGAACCATTCCCAAAGCCAACTCTTCAGACAGGTATTGGACTGGACTATAGGATAGACAATGATACTGGTGAGGAGTGAGCTTCTTGGATCAAGTAGACACATGAGACTATGTAGGCAGCTCCTGTCTGGAGGGGAGATGAGAAGGCAGAGGGGGTCAGGAGCTGGCCGAATGGAGGGTGGAGAGAAGGAGTGTGCTGTCTCATTAGGGAGAGAGCAACTAGATTTGTAAACTTTCATTTAAAGCACAATAAAATAAAATAAAATAAAATAAAACATTCCCAGGTAAACAATAACTGAGAAAGTTCATTGCTAGCAGCCCTTCCCTATAAGAAATGCTAATGGGAGATTATAGCCTAATATATCCAATTAATATATGAGACAAAATAAAATCTTGACCTTCAAGCTCAAATGAAATAAACACTAGACAGTAACTTGAATTCACACCAAGAAATAATGAACACTGGTTAAGTGTAACTACCTAGGTAAATATAAAAGACAGTATTAATGTTTTTTTTTGTTATAACTATATTTAACTATACGTTATAATGTATTTTTTATTAAAAGACACATAAATAGCCAAAAATATAAAACGGATTATACTTTGTACTTTTTGTTTTCCTTTATCTTATGTTTTGGTACTATTTGATTTTTTTTTTATGATTGTAAAGTATATTAACTATTTTAAGTTTTGCCACTCTTAAATCACATGCATCATTCCCTTATGTAAATAACGCTGTAGATGTGGTATGTCCCTGCAGTTTTTTAGCATTTGGTTATAAGATTTAAGACTAAGTTTCCCTATTTTACTTGAACAATTATTTCAGCTGACCCTCAGAGACAGTGATCAGGCAGTGTTCCACTTAGAGAGGACACAACAGTATCTCCAAAGTGAACTCATTGTCTTAAGGTGATGAGAGCCAGTGCTGGCATCAGGAATAGAAGGTGCACCAACATCAGCAACGTTGTAAAAAATGAGGCATCAAAAATGTCAACATGGGAAGGAAAATTGAGGTCATAGGGATGAATTTGCTTAAACAGGATGGGTGTGTGGGGGGGGGCAAGTGCTCTAAGTCTTATGCTCACTAGTAAAGCTAAGACTAGGGACTTGAATACTGGTTGACTATGGCACAAGAAGATGAGGGAAGAGTCAAAAAGGACTTGCTCCAAGATTTCAAAGTGGGATGACTGGGGAGGAAGAAGAAAAGGGAGGCAGTTTGGGGATAAGGTAATTGGTTCAAATTGGAATAAGCTTGATTTTGAAGTGACAGAGGGCCACTGACATGGGTGATGTAAAGCTGGTAGTTGGAGAAATGGGATTGGAGTTCCAGGGAGAGATTACTGCTAGAGACAGATTTGGGAGTCATGTACATGGGTGAATTTGGAGAGAAGAAAAGCCAAAGGCTGGGGAAGAACATAATTAGGGAATAGAAAGTTGGGAGCGGAGCTTCTTGTGAAGAAGACTGTAGAATCTAAGAGTGGGCAGGTTGGGGAAAAGAATATGATTTTCTAACCGGAGTATTTCTTGTAATTTTAGTTTGGTTTTTACAAATTCCCTAAACTTCTTTTTATCTGGAAATGCCCTCATTTCACCATCATATTTGAGAGAGAGTTTTGCTGAATATATAATTCTTGGCTGGCAGTTTTTTTTCTTCCATGCTTTATATAAGTCATCCCATTGCCTTCTTGCCTGCCTGGTTTCTGCTGAGTACTCTGAGCTTAGTCTTATTGACTCTGCTTTGTAGATGAGTTTTTGCTTATCCCTAGCTACTCTTAAAATTCTCTATCTTTGGTTTTGGTAAGTTAGATTATAATATGTCTTGGTGACTTTCTTTTGGGATCTACCTTGTGTGGGGTTTGATGAGCTTCTTGGATCGATATCTTCTCATCTTTCACGATATCGGGGAAATTTTCTGCCAATGAATCTTCAACAATTCTCTCTGTATTTTCTCTTATCCCGCCCCACCCCAGTTGTGGTACTCCAACCACTTGTAGGTTATTAATCTTGGTAGAGTCCAACATAGTTCTTAGGGTTTTCCTCATATTTTTAATTCTTTTATCTGATTATTCCTCAAATAAGTTGGTGTCAAGTGCTTTATCTTCAGTATCACTAATTCAGACTTCCATTGCCTGAATTCTGCTCCTATGACTTTCTATTGAGTTGTCTAATTCTGAAATTTTATTGTTAATCTTTTGGATTTCTGTTTGCTGTTTCTCTATGGATTCTTAAAGCCTGTTAAATTTGTCATTATGCTCTTGCATAACCTTCTTAAGCTCCTCTCTCGCTTTGTCTGTGTGTTCCTTGTCTTGTTCTGCATTTTGCCTGATCTCCTTCCTGATCTCTTGAAGAGCTCTGTATATTAATCTTTTGAATTCTACCGCTTGTACTTCCAAAAAAAAATTCTCTTCCTCTGGAAAATTTCTTGATTCTTTGCTTTGGGTGTTTGCTGAAGCCATCATGGTCTGCCTCTTTATGTGATTTGATATTGACTATTGTCTCTGAGCCATCAATAAGTTATATCTATTTATTTTATCTTTGCTTACTGTGTCCTAGCTTCTTGTTTTGTTTTCATACACCCAAATAGGCTGGTCGTGTGAGCTAGTTTGACTATTGGCATCTTTGAAGCTCTAACATCCTGTCACCAGGTAGTTAGAGCTGTTACTAGGTACGTGAGCCCAGGAGTCCACTCACTTTTCTTGCATGGACAAAGCTCAGGTGTCCAAGTAGTTGGTCACCAAGCATGTGGTGCAGGCTCTCACCTACAGTCCTAGATGGGCAGGGGTGATTGGAGTAGGCACAGGTATCTGGATGTAGTAGGGGATCATGCGCTGAGCAAGGCAGGGGGCTGATGGCTACCCCTGAGTATCTGGGAGGAAAGCGCGTCCCTGTTCCCTAGAGTGCATAGGTGGGTGGGTTTTTGCAGAGTATGGGCACCCAATGCTGTTGGTTGTAACGATTGAGAGGCATCACTTACTCTTGGACCCCTGCTATGGGTGGCTAGGTAGTATGGGTGGAGCCACCAGTCCTCTGGCCCCTGATGTGGGTAGGTGAAGACCCTGCTTAATGGGCACAGCAGTGTCAAGTGTTATGAATCTTCCATTCTCCCTTATTCCTGATTTAGTTGTAAATAGGCTTCAGGTGTATACCCTGTTGTACTGTGCTAATGAGGGCCTCTGCTGTTGTAATGGGCCCACACAGGTCTATGCAGGGGTGAAAGGCATTCAAGGTCTGTGGACCCCTTATGTCTGTGCCAAGGCAAAGAGGCTGTGCCGTCCCTGAGTTCCTGGCTTAGGGAAGCTGGCAGATTATTTTTTCTTGTTTGTTAATTTGTTCCCTCTCCAAAGCTGGGAGAATGTTGAAGCATGCCCTATGGGTCCTACTTCTAGCCCAGGGGGCATGGCAATCGCTGAAGCAGAACTGGGACCAGTGAAGAGTTGGGGGGCAGGGAACAGGTAAATAGCAGAGAGGTTCTTCCCAAAGGGGGTATTTTTTGATCCGTGTGGTAGGTTAGATGCATGTACTTATCTGTTGCTGATTGAGCGCCACTTCTCACTGGTTCTGGAGGGTTAAGCAGACTCTCCGCTGCTCAGTCTCCCCCAATGCAGAAAATGCATCTGAAGCGCCACTGCTTGCCTCACCATGCATGCCAGCCTGCAGCTTGCTGGTGCTGGCCAGGTAAGGTCTGGCAACTTATCGCTGCTTCTGAACTGCCTCTCCGTCCCTTGCCACTTAGCCTGATTCTTCAACTTTGCATTAGATGTTCAGGGCTCTTAGATTGTCATATATAATCGATTCACTTGTTTTTCTGGGTCTTTGTTGTTAAAGGAACCACAGGAAGTGTCTGACTACTCCGCCACCTTAACCCCACCTCCCAGGATAAAAATATGGTTAGAGAAACACTATGGTGTAGACAGGGAGACCTAACAAAGAATGAAAACCACAAAAACATAAAATATATTCTTTTCTTAAAAAATATTATTTCCCTTCAAATATTCCTTTGGATGCCTGGGTCTGAAGCATGCCAAGAAAAATCCAGTTTCTGCTGGAAGACACAATACCACAAGTATCTTAGAAGAAGAGAAGGCTCAAATGGTACAAGAACAATGAAATGTTTATGTCCCATGAAGGAAATATTAAAGGACAAGTCTTTTTGTTTGGCTTTTGTTCTTCTTCTTTGCGAGTAGAATGCAGTAATTATGATGTAACCTGACCTTTCAGTATATATATATATTCAGCATTGGTGAAGAGAAGCCAAGTTGGCCAGCACTAGGATCCAATGCCTAGGTCCCTTTCTTTTTCTCCCCTACTCACTTTTCAAAAAATTCTCTTGAAAAACATTGAGCAGCGTTACAAATATGTAAAAGATTTATGGAAACTCAGAACTCAAATAGCATTAATTTTGGACCATGTACTTGCTCAGTGTGGAGTGAAGAGTGTGTCAATATTTCCATTTCTTATTTCTATCTTGATGGGTTTATTATTTGGCTAAAAAACTAGACTTTAGGCTGTAATGTAGAATATTAGGTGTCAGCTCTAAAGCAAATTTGTTTTCGAGCTTCAAAACAAGTCTGTTTATATGTTTTGAAATTAAGTTAAGACCCATTTTTCCTAAACATGTATTTCTGATGCATTTTCCACTCATAAATAATTGTCATCAAAATAGGAAAATATACATTAAAGTTAAGTAGGCAATGCATTCTTATTGATTCAGAATATTTTTGGCATTAAGTCATATGCTAAAACAGCTCTCACTTCCACTTTTGTTGTTGGCTTGTTCTTACCCTTAAAGAGAATCTGTCCATATGTAAATAGCCACTTAAGTAAACATTTTCAGTTGTAGCAGTGTTGTTATTGTTTTTTCCTCAGCCATTTTTTGATTTGTTGCCCTAAAGTTGTTTGTTACTGCCATACAGTTGAACACGCCAAATAACCATTTTAGAATCTGCTTTCAACATGGAGACCATGTCTGAATTAATTTTCCTGGTGGATATTGAGTAACAAGAAACCAATATCTGTTTTAGGGGTTTGTGGCCATTAATTCTTTTACATTTTGCTAGCAAGGTCCTGCAGCAACAACTACACAACCAACTACCCTTTGTGAGCACGGTGTGAAATGATTCACATGCGTTGTCCCATTTAATCCCCACAGCAGCTGTCTGAGATGACTACTATTATTATCCCCATTTGCCAGAAGAAGAAGCTGAGTCTCAGCAAAGGTAGGTGATTTGCCCCCCAATCACAGAGCAAGTAAGTAGCAGAGCTGAGAAGGAAACACGTTTAGTCCAACTCCAAGGCTCATGCTGCTCTATTCCCTGTCAAAGTGAGACTGTACTATTGTTAGTTAACCGGTGTTGAACTCTGACTCATGGCAATCCCATAGACAACTGAACAGAAAGACTGCTTGGTCCTATGCCACCCCCATGATCAGTTGTGAATCAGATGATGTGATCCATAGGGTTTTAATATGGCTGATTTTCTGAAGCAGAGCACCTTTCTTCCTAGTCTGTCTTAGTCTGGAAGCCCTGCTGAAACCTGTTTATCGTCATAGCAACATTCAAGCCTCCACTGACAGATGGGTAGTGGCTGCGCTTGAGGCGCATTGGCTGGGAACCAAACTGGAGTCTGTCACATGGAAGGTGAAAATTCAACCACTGAACCACCACTGGCCCTCTGAGGTTGTGCTAGGCAGCCCAAATATGGTGGAATCCGTGGTGAAGGCACTGTCAATATTTTCACTAAGTGTGAGGGTTTATTCACATTAAAGAATCAACTGGTTTAAAAGCTTTTATTCCACACCCCTCCTCCACCCAGGCTCTCAGGTTTGCTACTCATTTAACCAGTGTCTAGAAGTGAATGTCAGGTGTTAATTCAGATCTTTACTTGAATTGTGTGAAACATCATTTTCTCAGTGAAGTCTACCTTGCCCATTCTATTAAAAACTGCAGTTCCTAAACATTCCTTATCCCTTTCCCTGCTTTATTCTTCTCCTTAGCACTCATTGCCAACTAGCATAAAATTTTCCTGCTTATTTTGTCCATTGTCTCTCCCACCAGGATGCAAGCCCTCCAAGGACAAGAATTGCTCCCCTTGGTACCTCCAAAGCTTAAAATCATGTCTCAAACATAGTAGGATTCTATTAAATAATTGTCTAGTGAACAAACTAAAAAAGTCTTCCTTGGCCTCTAGCACAGCAGCTCTTTGAACCGTACTATGTAGTGATTATTGATATTTTGAGTCTTCTAAGATTCTTTATAGATTTTCTGGGATAAATAATGCAAGCGGGGTTGGTCAAGTAATGCTTCCTAGGAAGGTGATGTTATGAATTGAATTGTGTCCCCCTAAAATATGTGCTGGAGCCCTAACTCCTATACCTATGGATATAATCCAACTTAGAAATAGAGTTTTCTTTGTTATGTTAATTGAATCATACTTGAGTAGGATGGGTTCTAAATCTAATAACTGCTGAGATATAAAAGAGCAGATTAGACATAGAGATACGTAGAGATGGGGTGGAGGGGAAGGCAGAAACCACGTGAGGACTGCCTACAAGCCAAGGAACCAAGGAATACCCAAGGACTACCAGCAAGGAAGGAATCAACACAGCCAAGACCTTGATTTAGAATTTTATCCTCCAGACTGCAAGAAAATAGATTTATGTTCTTTAAAGCCACACATTTGTGGTATTTCTGTTATAGCAGCACTAAGAAACTAAGCCAGGTGAGACTTAAAGTGGGCTTTGAAAAAGGTGAAGGCCAGGGAATAGTGGAGAATAAAAGGCCTCCTGTTGAGTTGTTGTTATTAGATGCTGTCGAGTCAGTTCCAACTCATAGTGACCCAATGTACAACAGAATGAAACACTGCCTGGTCCTGCGTCATCACCACAATCCTTGTTATGTTTGAGCCCATTGTTGTAACCACTGTGTCAGTCCATCTCCTTGAGGGTCTTCCTCTTTTTCACTGACCCTCTACTTTACCAAGCATGATGTCCTTCTCCAGGGACTGGTCCCTCCTTATACATGTCCAAAGTACGTGAGACAAAGTCTACCCATCCTTGCTACCAAGGAACACTCAGGCTGTATTTCTTCCAAGACAGACTTGTTTGTTCTTCTGGCAGTCCATGGTATATTCAATATTCTTCATCAGCATCACAATTCAAAGGCATCAATTCTTCAGTCTTCCTTATTCATTGTCCAGCTTTCAAATGTATTATTAGAAAATTGAAAACACCAGTGGCTTGGGTCAGGCACACCTTAGCCCTCAAAGGGACATCTTTGCTTTTTAACACTTGAAAGAGGTCTTTTGCCGCAGATTTGCCCAATGCAATATGCAGTTTGATTTCCTGACTGCTGGTTTCATGGGTGTTGATGGTGGATCCAAATAAAATGAAGTCCTTAACAATGTCAATCTTCTCTCCATTTGTCATGATGTTGCTTATTGGTCCAGTTGTGAGAATTTTTGTTTTCTTTATGTTGAGGTGTAATCCATACTGAAGGCTGTGGTCTTTGATCTTCAACAGTAAGTGCTTCAAGTCCTCTTTGCTTTCAGCAAGCAAGTTTGTGTCATCTGTATAACACAGATTGATAATGAGTCTTCCTCCAATCCTAATGCCCCATTCTTCTTTGTATAGTTCAGCTTCTCGGATTATTTGCTCAGCATACAGATTGAATAATGGTGAAAGGGTGCAACCCTGATGCACACCTTTCTTGATTTTAAACCATGCAGTCTCCTCTTGCTCTGTTCGAATGACTGCCTCTTGGTCTATGTACAGGTTTTGAATGAGAACATTTAGGTGCTCTGGAATTCCCATTCTTCAAAATGTTATCCATAACTGCTTATAATCCACACAGTCTAATGCCTTTGCATAGTCAGTAAAGCACAGGTAAACATTTTTCTGGTATTCTCTGCTTTCAGCCAAGATTCATCTGACATCAGCAATGATATCCCTTGTTCCACGTCCTCTTCTGAATCTGGCTTGAATTTCTGGCAGTTCCCTGTTGATGTACTTCTGCTTTTGAATGATTTTCAGCAAAATTTTACTTGTGTGTGATGTTAATGATATTGTTCGATAATTTCCACATTCTGTTGGATCACCTTTCTTTGGAATGGGCACAAATATCTCTTCCATTCATTTGATCTTCAAAATTTCTTGGCACAGACAAGTGAGCACCTACAGTACTGCATTCGTTCGTTGAAAGATCTCAGTTGGTATTCTGTCAGTTCCTGGAGGCTTGATTTTTACCAATGCCTTCAGTGCAGCTTGGACTTCTTCCTTCAACACCATTGGTTCTTGATCACATGCTACCTCCTGAAATGGTCAAATATCAATCAATTCTTTTTGGTACAGCACTGTGTGTATTCCTCCCATCTGCTTTTGATACTTCCTGTGTTATTCAGTATTTTGCCCACAGAATTCCTAAAAATTGCAGCTCTAGGCTTGAATTTTTCTTCTGTTCTTTCAGCTTGAGAAATTCTGAGTGTGTTCTTCAATTTTGGTTTCCTAATTCCTGGCCTTTGCACATTTCATTATAATACTTTACTTTGTCTTCTTGAGCCGCCCTTTTAAATCTTCTGTTCAGCTATTTTACTTCATTTCTTTCATTCGCTTTAGCTACTCTACGTTCAAGAACAAGTTCCAGAGAGTCTTTTGACATCCATTTTGGCCTTTTCTTTCTTTCCTGTCTTTTTTAGTGACCTTTTGTTTTCTTCATGTATGATGTTCTTGATGTCTTCCCACAGCTTGTCTGGTTTTCCGTCATTAGTGTTCAATGCGTCAAATCTGTCCTTGAAGAAATGGTCTCCAAATTCAGGTACGATATACTCAACGTTGTATTTTGGATTTGTTCTAATTTTCTTCAGTTTCAGTTTGAACTTGTATGTGAGCAACTGATGGTCTGTTCCTAAGTCGGTCCCTGGCCTTGTTCTGACTACGATATTGAACTTTTCCATTGTCTCCACAGATGCAGTTGATTTGATTCCTGTGTTTTCTATCCGGTGAGGTCCATGTGTATAGTTGACATTCATGTTGTTGAAAAAGGGTATTTACAATGGAGGAGTTGTTGGTCTTGCAAAAGTCTACCGTTTGATCTCCAGCATCATTTCTATCACCAAGGCTATATTTTCCGACTTCCTTGTTCTTTGTTTCCAACTTCCGTGTTCCAATTACCAGTAATTATTAATGCATCTTGATTGCATGTCTGATCAATTTCAGGCTGCAGAAGTTGGTAAAAATCTTCAATTTCCTGACCTTTGGCCTTAGTGGTTGGTATGTAAATTTGAATAATAGTTGTATTAACTGCTCTTCCTGGTAGGCATATGGATATTATCCTGTCACTGACAGCATTGTACTTCAGGATAGATGTTGAAATGTTCTTTTTGGTGACGAATACAATGCCATTCCTCTTCAGGTTGTCATTCCCAAAATGGCCAAAAAACAGTCCATTTCAGCTCACTAATGCCTAGGATATCAATGTTTATGCATTTCATTTCATTTTTGATGATTTCCAATTTTCCTAGATTTGTACTTCATACATTCCATGTTCCAATTATTAATGGATGTTTGCAGTGGTTTCTTCTTATTTTGAGTTGTGTCACATCAGTAAATGAAGGTCCCAAAAGCTTGTCTCTATCCATGTCATTAAGGTTAGCTGTACTTTGAGGAGGCATCTCCTTGTGATATTTTAAGTGTCTTTTAAGTGTCTTCCAACCTGAGAAGCTTATCTTCTGGCACTATATCAGACAATATTCTGCTGCTATTCATAAGGTTTTCATTGGCCAGTTTTTTCAGAAGTAGACTGCTAGGTCGTCTTTCTAGTCTGTCTTCGTCTGGAAGCTCCATTGATACCTATCCACCATTGGTGACCCTACTGGTATTTGAAATACTGGTGGCAAAGCTTCCAGTATCACAGCACCACGCAAGCCACCACAGTATGACAAACTGACAGACGCCTGTGGAAAAAAATCTCCTAAATTGAAGAAATACTCTTCTCCAGAGTGGGGATGATTGCCTTGATTAAAGAGGAGAATGTCTGTTCAGCAGTCATCAGAAATTAGAATGAGAAGAGGAGGGTAATTAGTAAAAAACCAAACCAAACAAACACATCCGTTGCAGTTGAGTTGATTCTGACTCATAATGACCCTATAGGACAGAGTAGAACTGTTCCATAGGGTTTACAAGGAGGCCTGGTGGCTTCAAACTGCTGACCTTTTTGGTTAGCAGCTGTACCTTGTAACCACTACACCACCAGGGTTTCCATAGTTAGTCAAGGGCTTTGAAAATCAGATGAAGGGTTTTGCAGTTGATATTCCACGGAGTGAGGACCATAGAAACACCATCCTCAGATGTCACGGTTCCTGCTACTTATTAGCAGTGTTACAGAGTCCAGGTTACTATGTCTTTGTGTGCTTCAGTTTTCTCATCTGTAAAATAGAGACAAAAGTGCAGTCCCTATCTCACAGGGTTTCTGTAACAATTAAGGTAATACAGGCAGAGTGTGTGGCACAGTGCCTGGTATGTGGAATGTTACTTATTATTATCATCATTCTAATATTATAAATATCCTCAGATGTTATTCTATTATGAGTATTTTACATTTACTAGTAAAAACTGTGGCTTTATGGAGCTTTGGTTGAAACTTTTGGGGGGAAGACAGGGATGAGAGTTAATCCATCAACAGGGCAGCAAACATGAATCACCACTTTCATGGGGTTGCCCATTAAATGCTGAGACCTGTTACTACAGGATGCAATATTTCTGCTTTCCTGGATTTTGGAGAGCTTGGGACAATAGGCAGAGTAGAGAAGGAGAAGACAGGCTATCTAAAGTTTTCAAGTTTTGGCACATAAAGTAAGCTCTAAACATACACTACTATGGTCTTTTACCCAGAGAATATCCTGAGTGTAATTTCTCACACAGTATTAAACTTAATAGTTTTAGCAACTAGCCAATAAAACAAGCCAGAGGGGAATAAAAAGAACCGGTAGATGAAATCAAGGCTGTAATTGTCATTTTGAGCCTTAGCCACAAGTTATAAAGTTTCTTGATGACCACATGTGGCAGACAAAGAAGAAGGTGCTGGAGCCCAAGACAAAGTCTGTTCACTAGGACAGTTCAGGGTATCTGGGACAGGTGGTACATGAAAGTCAGCTAGGTCATCACGGAGTAGATCTGTCCACAGGCAGTGGAGGCCCCAGGCCCTAGACTTGGTTCTTATTCTTGGGAGAGAGTTTGATAAGAGCAAGAGTGTCTAGGAAGATCCTTGTGTAGAGGAGAGGAGCATAAGGCTGAGATGGGAATTGCATATACGTCCTGTCTGTGATTACCCACTTCAGTGCCAGTTGGACTTTAAAAGATAAATTTGATTAGTACATATAGGATTATTTGTGGGGATAAAGGAATTCAAGTCAAAGGGAATAAGGCAGGCAATGGACGGGGATGAGGAAGCATAAAAAACAAAAAACAAAACTCATTGCCATCGAGTTGATTCTGACTCATAGTGACCCTACAGGACAGAGTAGAACTGCCCCATAGGGTTTCCAAGGAGTGCCTGGTGGATTCGAACTGTCAACCTTTTGATTAGCAGCTGTAGCTCTTAGCCACTACACCACCAAGATTTCCATGAGAAAATATAGAGTGGCTGAAATGTAGGGGTAGTGTAGGTCACTGGTTTGGGAAAAGGTTAGAATGGTAGGTTAGGGCCCTGTTGTGAATGGTTCTAAATGTCAAGGTAAAGAGTTTTAAGATTAATTCAAAATAATGAGACACTATTGGAATAATGGAAAAATCTTTTGGAACAGGAAAGTAACATGCTTAGAGGTGTACTTTAGAAAGATTTAATTGTTGAAGGGTGGGTTTCAGGTATGCGTACCTGGAATGAGGGAAAGTAGTTAGGAGGCAATTGATATAGTCTGTTCAGGAGAGTATTTGAGGCTGGACTGTGGTTGTGGCAGAGGGAATGGAGAAGGACAAAGTCAAACCATTTAGGTGATAAAATTGGCAGGGTATGTCATCTGAGTGGCACTAGAATGCAAGCTCCAGGACAGCAGAGATTTTTGTCTGTCTTGTTCACTGCTATATCTCAAGCATCAGGAATAATCCTTGGCACATAGTAGGTGCTCAATAAATATTTTTGAATGTTGCCTAGACTTTGTGCAGCTTCCATGCTCTGGACTGTGGTCTCTGTTTGCACACTTGGCTCTTGCCACCCAGCTTATCCTTCATATCAGTTCTCAGCCCTGCCTCCCACCTCAGAGCTCCCAATACCTGTTCTCCTTCATATCCATAGAACACCGGTACTTACAGTCTTAACACTGATAGCATCTTAGGTTCATTTTTTCTCCACTCTTCCCTTTCAAACATTTTGGTTCTATAGTCCAGATAATGACAATTTCTGTTTAGGACTCAGAAAAGTCACTGAGCAAGGACTGCCAAACAAAAAAGACAATAGTGCTGTCTCCATGGATCAAGTTGAGGAGGGGACAGAAGCAGATTTGGAGGATCTGTGTTGTGAGGAGGAAATGGGCAAGATTTTCCTTATGTGATGACTTGAGCAACAGCTAACAATTTAGTATTAAAACACTGATCTAGTAAAAATTGCCTCTAAAAAATGAACTCAATTTTAAAAGGAAAATAAAAAAGGAAGCCCACCCTTACTTCTTTGGATACCCTGTCAGTTTGAAATAAATTCAATTATTTACATAGTGGTAAAAAAAATACCACCACATTTTGGTTTCATGATAGCAGAACAGAAAAACACTTTTAGACCTTAGTTTTGAAAAGGACCTGATTTTCTCGGCAGCCAAATGCAACCAAAGACAGAGGCCTGAGTAAGTTCAATTATGCTACATTTTTGAGGCCACTGAAACTCATAGGAGCCAAAGTGAATTAACAAAAAGCAAGGAAGACAAATAAAATACTTAACAGCTGGGTATTAAGAAAGGCTTTACAAAATTCCAATGGCATTTTTTAATGAGATGGAGTAACAAATCACCAAGTTCATATGAAAAGGGAAGAGGCCCCAGATAAGTAAAGCATTACTGAAGAAGAAGAACAAACTGGGAGGGCTCACACTACCTGATTTTAGAACCCATTATACAGCCACAATAGTCAAAATAGCCTGGTACTGGCACAACAGATCCATAGGCCAGTGGAACAGAACTGAGAATCCAGACATAAATTCATCCACCTATGGGCAGCTGATATTTGACAAAAGCCCAAAGTCTGTTTAATGGGGAAAAGACAGTCTGTTTAACACATGGTGCTGGCATAACTGGATATCCATCTGCAAAAAAAAGAAACAAAACCCATACCTCACATCATGCACAAAAACTAACTCAAAATGGATCAAAGACCTAAACATAAAGTCAAAAACGATAAAGATCATGGAAAAAAAGTAGTGACAATGCTAGGAGCCCTAATACATGGCATAAACAGTATACCAACCATTACTAACAATGCACAAACACCAAAAGAGAAACTAGATAACTGGGACGTCCTAAAAATCAGACACTTATGCTCATCCAAAGACCTCACCAAAAGAGTAAAAAGATAACTATAGACTGGGAAAAAGTTTTTGGCTACAACAAATCCAATCAGTGTCTAATCTCTAAAATCTACAAGATACTGCAAAACCTCAGCAACAAAAAGACAAATGACCCAATTAAAAAATGAGCAAAGGATATGAACAGACACTTCACCAAAGAAGACATTCAGGTGGCTAACAGATACATTAGGGAAACGCTCACAATCATTAGCCATTAGAGAAATGCAAATCAAAACTATGATGAGATACCACCTCACCCCAACAAGGCTAGCATTAATCCAAAAGACACAAACTAATAAATGTTGGAGAGGTTGTAGAGACACTGGAACACTTATACACTGCTGGTGGGAATGTAAAATGGTACAACCACTTTCGAAATCGATTTGGTAGAAATAGAAATACCATACAATCCAGCAATCCACTCCTTGGAATATATCCTAGAGAAATAAGAGCCCTCACACAAATAGATAGATGCACACCCATGTTCATTGCAGCACTGTTTACAATAGCAAAAAGATGGAAACAACCAAGGTGCTCATCAACAGATGAACAGATAAACAAATTATGGTGTATTCACACAGTGGAATACTACACAAGAACAATGATGTATCTCTGAAACATCGCACAACATGGAGGAATCTGGAAGGCATTATGCTGAGTGAAATTAGTTGCAAAAGGACAAATATTGTATAAGATCACTATTATAAGAACTCAATACATAGTTTAAACTGAGAAGAAATTATTCTTTGTTGGTTACAGGGATGGGGAGGGAGAGGAGTATTCACTAATTTGATAGCAGACAAAAATTATTTTAGGTGACGGGAAGGACAATACACAACACATGGGGAGTCAGCACAACTAGGCTAAACCAAAAGCTAAGATGTTTCCTGAATACAACCAAATACTTCGAGGGGCAGAACAGCAGGGGCAGGGGTCTGGGAACCATGGTTTCAGGGGCCATCTAGGTCAACTGGCATAACAAAGGGTATTAAGATAACGTTCTGCATCACACTTTGGTTACTGGCATCTGGGGTCTTAAAAGCTAGCAAGCAGTCATCTGAGATGCATCAATTGGTCTAAACCCACCTGGAGCAAAGGAGAATGAAGAACACCAAAGACACAAGGCAAATGTGAGCCCAAGAGACAGGAAGGGCCACATAAGCCAGAGACTCCATCAGCCTGAGATTGAAAGAACTAGATTGTGCCCAGCTACCAGCAAAGACTGCCCTGACAGGGAACACAACAGAGAATCCCTGATGGAGCATGAGAAACGTGGAATGCAGACCTCAGATTCTAGTAAAAAAGACCAGACTTAATGATCTGACTGAGACAGGAGGGACCCCAGAGGTCATAGCCCCTGGACTTTCTGTTAGCCCAAAACTGTTCCAGAAGTCAGCTCTTCAAAGATTAGACTGGACTATAAGACATAAAATGGTACTGGTGAGGCTTGTGCTTCTTAGCTCAAGAAGACGCATGAGACTGTGGGCAGCTCTTGTTTGGAGATGAGATCAGAAGGCAGAGGGGGACAGGAGCTGGTTGAATGGACATGGGAAATATAGGGTGGACAGAAGGAGTGTGCTTTCATATTGTAGGGAGAGCAACTAGGGTCACAGAACAATGTGTGCTTAAGTTTTTGTATGAGAAACTGACTTGAATTATAAATTTTCACTTAAAGCACAATAAAAAAACAAAAAAAATTAATTGAAATTTAACTTTGAAAAAATAAAGGAATGTAGCTGTAATTGACACCTTGATTTTGCCCAGTGAGACCCAAGAAACAAAAACAAAACAAAGCAAAAAAGGCTTTACAATCATGCTTGTAACTCAAGCTTTTAGAGTCAGGAGGAATTACAGGCAAAATTACAAGTAGCTTTGAGACTTTTCAGAAATAGCTAGTGTTATTTTAAAGATCGTATTCGTATAGCATCCTTCTATAAGACTTCTCACCTTCAGAAGGCTTAAGAGACACTGGGCTCCAGTTTTCCCTAGTGTCTTTTCAGTACTAAGTTAGGTACACAGGAAATCCAAGACCTGCAGTGAGGCTACTAGGGGCCATTTAGTGAATAGCTGGAGAAAAACGTTGCTCATCTAATTCACACAAACTCCCTTTTAGGTAGAGAGCTTATACCAATTTGGCCAAGTACTTTTTTGAGCTGTATCATTGTCACTTTTGCTCCCATACCTGAACCTCAAATGTCCTCATTGACATTTTAGGGTCTGAGAGGCTGACAGTTATGAGAAAGGCTACTAGGCTTGGGCCTACTCGACACAGAAAAGATTTGAAGTAGCTTGCTGAGTGTCTAATGTGAAGACAAGAAAAGCAAATAACTCTGGCCTTTTTTTAAATTAATTTTTATTGTGCTTTAAGTGAAAATATAAAAATCAAGTCAGTCTCTCATACAAAAATTTATATACACTTTGCTATATACTGCTAATTGCTCTCCCCCCCTAATTTTTTTAATTAGACAGCACACTCCTTCCCTCCACTCTCTCTTTTTGTGTCCTTTCGGCCAGCTTTTGACCCCCTCTGCCCTCTTATCCCCCCTCAAGATAGGAGATGCGAACATATTCTCACGTGTCCACTTGATCCAAGAAGCTCGTTCTTCACCAGTATCATTTTCCATCACCTATTCCAGCCCTATAGGGTCGCTGTGAGTCGGAATCAACTTGACAGCACTGGGTTTTTTTTATTCCAGTCCAATCCATGTCTGAAGAGTTAGCTTCAGGAATGGTTCCTGTCCTGGGCCAACAGAAGGTCTG
Organism: Loxodonta africana; assembly: GCF_030014295.1. Lineage (NCBI taxonomy): Eukaryota > Metazoa > Chordata > Mammalia > Proboscidea > Elephantidae > Loxodonta > Loxodonta africana. The sequence goes on from NC_087369.1 coordinate 131,318,936, forward strand.
GGGCCCATGATCACCGGGGTCCTTCTAGTCTCAGTCAGACCATTAAGTCTGGTCTTATGAGAATTTGGGGTCTACATCCCACTGCTCTTCTCCTCCCTCAGGGGTTCTCTGTTGTGTTCCCTGTCAGGGCAGTTATCGGTTGTAGCTGGGCACCATCTAGTTCTTCTGGTCTCAGGCTGATGCAGTCTCTGGTTTATGTGGCCTTTTCTGTCTCTTATGCTCATAATGACCTTGTGTCTTTAGTGTTCTTCATTTTTCCTTGCTCCAGGTAGGTTGAGACCAATTGATGCATCTTAAATGGCCGCTTGCTAGTGTTCAAAATCCCAGACGCCACTCTCCAAAGTGGGATGCAGAATGTTTTCTTAATAGATTTTATTATGCCAGTTGGCTTAGATGTCCCCTGAGACCATGGTCCTCAATCCCCCGCCCCTGCCATGCTGGCCTTTGAAGCATTCAGTTTATTCAGGGAACTTCTTTGCTTTTGGTTTAGTCCATTTGTGTTGACCTGTCCCGTATTGCATATTGTCTTCCTCTTCACCTAAAATAAAACTTATCTACTATCTAATTAGTGAATAGCCCCTCCCTCCCTCCCTCCCGCCTCTCACAACCATCTAAGAATATTTTCTTCTCTGTTTAAACTGTTTCTCCAGTTCTTCTAATAGTGGTCTTACACCTTATTTGTCCTTTTACAATTGACTAATTTCACTCAGCATAATGCCTACCAGGTTCCTCCGTGTTATGAAATGTTTCACGGATTCATCATTGTTCTTTATTGATGCATAGTATTCCATTGTGTGAATATACCAAAATTTATTTATCCATTCATCCGTTGATGGGCACCTTGGTTGCTTCCAACATTTTCCTATTGCAAACAGTGCTACAATGAACATGGGTGTGCCTATATCTGTTCATGTAAAGGCTCTTATTTCTCTAGGATATATTCCAAGGAATGGGATTGCTGATCCTATGGTACTTCTATTTCTAGTTTTTAAGGAAGCACCAAATTGATTTCCAAAAGTGGTTGTACCATTTTACATTCCCACCAGCATTTTATGTGTTCCAGTCTCTCCACAATCTCTCCAACATTTATTATTATGTGTTTTTTGAATTAATGCCAGCCTTGTTGGTGCGAGATGGAATCTCATTGTAGCTTTGATTTGCATTTCTCTTGTGAGCATTTCCTCATGTATCTGTTAGTGGCCTGAATGCCTTCTTTAGTGAAGTGCCTGTTCATATACTTTGCCCATTTATTAATTGGGTTGTCTTTTTGTGGTTGAGTTTTAGCAGAATCATGTAGATTTTAGAGATCAAGTGCTGATCAGAAATGTTATAGCTAAAAACTTTTTCCCAGTCTGTAGGTAATCTTTTTACTCTTTTGCTGAAGTCTTTGGATGAGCATAGGTGTTTGATTTTTAGGAGCTCCCAGTTATCTGTTTTCTCTTTGGCATTGTTAGTAACGTTTTGTTTTCTGTCTAGCGTTGTCTCTATTTTTTCTTCCATGATCTTTATTGTTTTTGACTTTATGTTTAGGTCTTTAGTCCCTTTTGAGTTCGTTTTTGTGCATGGTGTGAGGTATGGGCTTTCATTTTTTTTTTTATGCAGATGGATATCCAGTTATGCCAGCACCATTTGTTAAAGAGACTATATTTTCCCCATTTAACTGTTTTGTGGCCTTTGTCAAATATCAGCTGCTCATATGTGGATGGATTTATGCCGGGATTCTCAATTCTGTTCCATTGGTCTATGTGCCTGTTGTACTAGTACCAGGCTGTTTTGACTACTGTGGTGGTATATAATAGTTTCTAAAATCTGGTAGAGTGAGACCTCCCACTTTGTTCTTCTTTTTTCAGTAATGCTTTTTACTTATCTGAGGCCTTTTTCCCTTCCATATGAAGTTGGTGATTTGTTTCTCCATTTCATTAAAAAATGTCGTTGGAATTTGGATCAGAATTGCATTGTATCTATAGGTCGCTTTTGGTAGAATAGACATTTTTACAATGTTAAGTCTTTCTGTCCATGAGAAAGGAATGTTTTTCCACTTACGCAGGTCTCTTTTGGTTTCTTGCAGTAATGACTTGTAGCTTTCTTTGTATAGGTCTTTTACGTCTCTGGTAAGATTTATTCCTAAGTATTTTATCCTCTTGGGGGCTACTGTAAATGGTGTTGATTTGGTGATTTCCTCTTCAATGTTCTTTTTGTTGGTGTAGAGGAATCCAACTGATTTTTGTATGTTTATCTTGTATCGTGATACTCTGCTGAACTCGTCTATTAGTTTCAGTAGTTTTTTTTTTGTGGATTCTTTAGGGTTTTCTGTGTATAAGATCATGTCATCTGTAAATAGAGATGCTTTCACTTCTTCCTTACCAATCTGGATATCCTTTATTTCTTTGTCTAGCCTAATTGCTCTGGCTAGGACCTCCAGCACAGTGCTGAATACGAGTGGTGATAAAGAGCATCCTTGTCTGGTTCCTGATCTCAAGGGGAATGCTTTCGGGCTCTCTCCATTTAGGATGATGTTGGCTATTGGCTTTGTATAAATGCCCTTTATTATGTTAAGGAATTTTCCATCTATGCCTATTTTGCCAAGAGTTTTATCATGAATGGGTGTTGGACTTTGTCAAATGCCTTTTCTGCATCAATTGATAAAATCATGTGGATCTTGTCTTTTGTTTTATTTATATGGTGGATTACATTTATTGTTTTTCTAATGTTGAACCATCCCTGCATACCTGGTATGAATCCCACTTGGTCATGGTGAGTTATTTTTTTGATATGTTGTTGAATTCTATTGGCTAGAATTTTGTTGAGGATTTTTGCATCTAAGTTCATGAGGGATATAGGTCTGTAATTTTCTTTTTTGTGGTGTCTTTAGCTGGTTTTGGTATCAGGAATATGCTGGCCTCATAGAATGCGTTAGAGAGTATTCCGTCCTTTTCTATGTTTTGAAATACCTTTAGTAGTAGCAGTGTTATGTCTTCTCTGAAAGTTTGGTAGAATTCTGCAGTGAAGCCATCAGGGCCAGGCCTTTTTTTTTGTTGAGAGTTTTTTGATTACCTTTTCAATCTCCTTTTCTGTTATGGGTCCATTTAGTTGTTCTACTTCTGTTTGTGTTAGTTTAGGTAGGTAGTGTGTTTCCAGGAATTCATCCATTTCTTCTAAAAAAATTTTTTTTTTAGGTTTTCAAATTTGTTAGAGTGCAATTTTTTGTAGTAATGTGATATAATTCTTTTAATTTCTGTTGGTTCTGTCGTGATATCACACATTTAGTTTCTTATTTGGGTTATTTGTTTCCTGTTTTCTTTTTTCAGTCTGGCCAATGGTTTATCAATTTTGTTAATTTTTTCAAAGAACCAGCTTTTGGTCTTGTTTTCTCTTTCAATTGTTTTTCTGTTCTCTAATTCATTTAGTTCCACTCTAATTTTTATTATTTGTTTTCTTCTGCTGCCTGGTGGTTTCTTTTGTTTGTCTCTTTCTATTTGTTCTAGTTGTGGGGACAGTTCTATGATTTTGACCCTTTCTTCTTTCTGGATGTGTGCATTTATTGATATAAATTGACCTCTGAGCACTGCTTTCACTGTGTCCCAAAGGTTCTGTTAGGAAGTGTTTTCATTCTCATTGGATTCTATGAATTTCTTTGTTCCATCCTTAATGTCTTCTATAACACAGTTTTTTTTGAGCAGGGTATTGTTCAGTTTCCAAGTGTTTGATTTCTTTTCCCAAGTTTTTCTGTTATTGATTTCTACTTTTATATCCTTGTGGTCAGAGAAGATGCTTTGTAATATTTCAATGTTTTGGATTCTGCAACGGCTTGCTTTATTACCTAATATGTGGTCTATTCTAGAGAATGTTCCATGTGCACTAGGAAAGAAAGTATACTTTGCAGCTGTTGGGTGGAGTGTTCTGTATATGTCTATGAGGTCAAGTTGGTAGACTGTGGCATTTAGGTCTTCTGTGTCTTTATTGAGCTTCTTACTGGATGTCCTGTCCTTCACCAAAATTGGTGTGTTGAAGTCTCCTACTATAATTGTGGAGGTGTCTATCTCACTTTTCAATGCTGTTAGAGTTTGTTTTATGTATCTTGCAGCTATCTTTTTGGGTGCATAAGTATTTAATATGCTTATTTCTTCCTGGTAAATTGTCCCTTTAATCATTATATAGTGTACTTCTTTATCCTTTGTGGTGGATTTAACTTTAAAGCCTGTTTTGTCTGAAATTAATATTGCCACTCCTGCTCTTTTTTGATTGTTGTTTGCTTGATATATTTTTTCCATTCTTTCAGTTTTAGTTTGTTTGTGTCTCTAAGTCTAAGGTGTGTCTCTTGTAGGCAGCATATAGCTGGATTGTTTTTTTATCCAGTCTGCAAATATCTGTCTCTTTATTGGTGCATTTAGTCCATTTACATTCAGTGTAATTATAGATAGGTATTTAGTGCTGTCTTTTTGACTCCTTTTTCTGTGTGGTGTTGACAATTTCATTTTTCCATTTACTTTTTTGTGCTGAGAAGTCTTTGTAAATTGTGTGTTCCTCTTTTTCATTGTAGTTGAATTTGTTTTTGCTGAGTCCTTATGTTTATCTTGGTTTTTATTTTGAAGTATGGGATTGTTAGTCCTCTTTGTGGTTACCTTAATATTTACCCCTATTTTTCTAAGTATAAACCTAACTTGTATCTCCTATATCACCTTGATTTTCTCTCCAAGTGGAAGATCTATGCCTCCTGTATTTAGTCCCTCTTTATTGATTATTGTCATCTTTTACATAATGACATCAATCCCCATTTTGAGCATTTTTTAATTTTATTAACCTTATTTTTGTGATTTCCCTATCTGAGTTGATATCAGGATGTTCTGTTCAGTGTCCTTGTGTGGTGTTGATGTCTGACATTACTCATTTTCTGACCAAAGAATTTCCTTTAGTAATTCTTGTAGCTTTGGTGTGGCTTTTGCAAATTCTCTAAGCTTGTGTCTATCTGTAAATGACTTAATTTCACCTTCATATTTGAGAGAGAGTTTTGCTGGATATATGATTCTTGGCTGGAATTTTTCTCCTTCAAAGCTCTATATATGTCATCCCATTGCATTCTTGCCTTCATGGTTTCTGCCGAGTAGTCCGAACTTATTGATTCTCCTTTGTAGGTGATTTTTCGTTTATCCCTGGCTGCTTTTAAATTTTTCTCTTTATCTTTGGTTTTGGCAAGTTTGATGATAATATGTCTTGGTGATTTTCTTTTGGGACCTACCTTGTATGGGGCTCGATGAGCATCTTGGATAGGTATGCTTTCATCTTTCATGATGTCAGGGAAGTTTTCTGCCAACAAATCTTTAACAATTCTCTCTGTATTTTCTATTATCCCTCCCTGTTCTGGAATTCCAATCATAAGCCAGTTATTCTTCTTGATAGAGTCCCACATGATTCTTAGGGTTTCTTCATTTTTTTAAATTCTTTTATTCGATTTTTCTTCAAATATATTGGTGCCAATTGCCTTTTCCTCCATCTCCCCAATTCTGCATTCCAATTTCTCAATTCTGTTCCTCTTCCTTTTGAGTTGTCTAGTTCTGTAATTTTATTGTTAATCTTTTGAATTTCCAAATGCTATCTCTCTATGGATTGTTGCAGTTTATTAAATTTTTCATTATGTTCTTAAATAATCTTTTTAATTTCCTCAACTGCTTTATTTGTGTGTTCCTTGGCTTTTTCTGTACATTGCCCTATTTCATTTCTGATGTTGTCCCTGATGTCTTGAAGCGTTCTGTATATTAGTCTTTTCTATTCTACATCTGGCAATTCCAGGAATATTTCTTCATCCGGGAGAGATCTTCTTTGTTTTGGGGGTTTGTAGAAGCAATCATGGTCTGCTTCTTTACGTGATTTGATAGCGACTGTTGTCTCTGATCCATCTATAAGTTATCATAACAATTTATTTTATATTTGCTCACTGAGTCTTATCTTCTTGTTTTGTTTTGTTTCAACATACCCAGATGGGCTACTAGAGTGTGCTAACTTGATTGTTGGAGGCTTTGAAGCACTTATGTCCTGTTACCAGATTGTTAGAACTGTCACCAGGTATATGAGCCTTTGAGTCCATTCACTATTTCTGAATAGAATCAGCTCAAGTGTCCTGATGTTTGGTCACCTAGTGTGTGGTGTAGGCTCTCACCTACTATCTTAAAGGTGTAGTGGTGATGGTTGTATTCACTGGTTTCTGGTAGCTGCAGGGGGTCACACTCTGAGGAGTGCAGGGTGCTGACAGCCTTCCTCCAAGTGCCAGTGAGGAAGGAGAGTCTCTGTTCTTTAGAGCGCTCTGGTGAGTGGGCTCTGCAGCTGTACCTTAGGCAGCCAGTGTTTGTACCTGTGAAGACTGGTAGGCGCCACTATCCTCAGACCCCTTTTGCAGGTGGCTAGATGGTGTGGATGGAGCCTCAGCCCTCAGTTCCCTGTTGTGGGTAGGCGAGGGCTCTATTTAATAGATAGAGCAGTATCGTACCTCTCTACCACTCAGATGAAACAATTACAGTCAGACCTCTAACAGCTTTGCTTTTGCATTATAATAGTCACCTGGTTCCAAGTAGGGGTGAAAGCCCAAGACTGTGGATCTCTTATGCCTGGACTGGAACTGCTTCTGATCTTCCAGTTTAGGGAAGTCAGGAAAGGATTTTTCCTCTGATTGTTAATTGTTGCTTTTCCCAGGCCAGGGTTAGAAAAAAGCAGGGCACTTCTATCTCTGGCCAAGGGAATTCGAATATCAGTGAAGCCAGCTGGGGCAGGGAGGGGAGAGATCAGAGAGATAGGAGAGAGTAGTGTGGCAAAATAGACAAAATCACTTATCTTGTGTTGGGAGGACTGTTTTATCGGAGATTCCAGAGGGGCATGTAGCCTGCGTGAGCTGGATGGGTCCCTGCCGAGATTGCCCTAGGGGGTTAGGGCTGTGTCTCATGCTTGCCTTGTCTCAGAAAGCCACTATCAGCCCCACCACACTTGTGCCAAAGCACAGCACCAAGGGATCAGGGCTGGAGCACTGCAGGGTCCGCAACTAGTAGCTGTTTCTGTATGGTCTCTTGCTCCACTCTCACTCAGGTCGATTCCTTAGTTCTGTGTTTGATGGTCACGGTTCATAGATTGTCATGTATGTAATTGACTCACTTGTTTTTTCAGGTCTTTGTTGCAAAAGGGGAAACCCTGGTGGCACAGTGGTTTAGTGTTACGGCTGCTAACTAAAAGGTCGGCAGCTCAAATCCACCAGGCGCTCCTTGGAAACTCTATGGGGCAGTTCTACTCTGTCCTATAGGGCCACTATGAGTTGGAATCGACTCAATGGCAACGGTTTTGGTTTGGTTTTTTTGTTTGCAAGGGGGTTCCCTGGAAGCTTCTGCCTAGTCAGCCATATTGGCCCCGCCTCTAACTCTGGCCTTTTAACGTACACTTGGAAGCACTGATCTGTCTGGGTTGATTACCTACACTGGCCAAATAGACCAGGGAACAGGTAATTGCAGGCTAAGATGCCTTTGAATTGTGGATAAATAATAAAAAATTAAGGAAGAAAAATTTGTTGTTTGAAAAGATTAAGAAAATTGATAAACCTAAGGCAAGACCAGTTAAGAAAAAGAGAGAAAAAAATACAAATTACTGATATCAGAAATGAACAAGAAGATGCCACTAAAGAGTCTAGAAATTAAAACGGTAATAAGGGAATATAATGGAAAAAATTGGAGCCCTAGTGGTGCAGTTGTTAAGAACTTGGCTGCTAACTCAAAGGTTGGCAGTTCAAACCCACCAGCGGCTCCTTGGAAACCACATGGGGCAGTTCTGCTCTGTTCTATTGGGTTGCTATGAGTCAGAATCAACTCAACAGTGACAGGGTTTTTTGAATGAAAAAATTATGCCAATAAATAAGACAACATAGAGGAAATGGACAAATGCTTTGAAATATACAATTTACTGAAACTGATCCAAAAAAGTGGAAAGATATGAACAGTCCTATATCTAATAGAAATTGAATTTATCATCATCATCATCATCATAAACTTTCCACAAATAGAACCTCAGGCCCAGAAGATTTCATTGGTGACTTTTATAAAATATTTAAGGAAAAAATAATATCAATCTTATGCAAACAGAAACAATAGGGCATCATAACCTTAACATCAAAACCAGATTAAGATATTACAAGAAAAACTACAGACATGAATGAATGTATACATAAAGTTCCTCAGCACAATATTAGCAAATCAAATCCAGCACAATATAAAATGGACAATATATTATCACTGTGTGGGGTTATGTCTGAAATGCAAAGTTGTTTTAACTTTTAAAAATCATTGTAATTCACCACATTAAAGAGCAAAGGAAAAAAATCTTATGATCATCTCAATGAAAAAAAATCATTTGACAAAATTCAGTACTTATTCATGATACACACACACAACACACACACACAGACACAAGCAAATTAGGAAAAGAGGTGAACTGTCTCAATTTGATAAAGGCCTTCTACCAAAAAATAAAATAAAAAAGAAAAAGAAGGACAAGACAGCTAACATTGTACTAAATAGTAATATATTGAATGCTTTCCATCTAAGTTCTGAACAAGGCAAGATTTCACTAGAGGTTATAGCCAATGCAATAAGGCAAGAAAAAGAAATAAAATGCATGAATACTGAGAAGGAAGAAGTGAAACTGTCTTTATTCACAAGCAACACAATTATGTACATAGGAAGTCATAAACAACTCACAAAGAGTCCTAAAATTAATAAGTAAATTTTACAAGGATACAGGATACAAGGACAATATATAAAATCAATTGTATTTCTATATGCTAGTAACAACAACAACAACAAAAAACAAATCATAATTAAATAAACTGCAATTTATAATAGCATCAAAACTATGAATACTTATGGATAAATTTGACAAAATATGTACAAGACCTAAAGCTAGAAAACATAGCTGAGACAAATTAAAAAGAAGACCAAAATAAATGAAGAGATATACTATGCTAATGGATCAGAAGATTCAATGCTGTTAAGATATTGATTTCCCTAATTGAGTCCTAGATTCAATGCAATCTCAAGAAAAGTGCCAGCAGGCATTTTGAAGTAATTGACAAAATTATTCTAAAATTTATATGGAAATGCAAAGGACCTAGAATATCCAAAGTGATTTTGAACAAAGTTGGATGATTGACACTACTTGTCTTAAGACTTAACATATTGTTGTTGTTAATTGCTGTGAGGTCGATTCTGATGCATAGCGACTCTATGTACAACAGAACGAAACACTGTCCAGTCCTGCACCATCCTCACAACCGTTGCTACGTTTGATCCCATTGTTGCAGCCACTGTGCCAATCCATCTCATTGAGGGTCATTCTCTTTTTTTGCTGGCCTTCTGCTTTACCAAGCATAATGTCCTTCTCCAAGGACTGGTCCCTCCTGGTAACATGTCCGAAGTACGTGAGACAGAGTCTCGCCATCCTCTCTTCTAAGGAACATTCTGGCTGTACTTCTTCCAAGACTGATTTGTTCCTTCTTCTGGCAGTCCATGGTATATTCAATATTCTTCGCCAACACCATAATTCAAAGGCGTCAATTCTTCTTTTGCCTTCCTTATTCACAGTACAGCTTTCACATGCATATGAGGTTTGATTGAAAATATCATGGCTTGAGTCAAGCACACCTTAGTCCTCCAAGTGATGTCTTTGTTTTTAGTACTTTAAAGAGGTCTTTTGCAGCAGATTTGTCCAATGCAATACTTTGTTTGAATTTCGTGACTGGGGCTTCCATGGGTGTTGATTGTGGAGCCAAATAAAATCCTTCACAACTTCAACATTTTCTCCATTTGTCATGATATTGCTTATTGGTCCAGTTGTGAGGATTTTTGTTTTCTTTATATTGAGGTATAATCAATACTGAAGCCTGTAGCCTTTGATCTTCATCAATAAAAGCTTCAAGTCCTCTTCACTTTCACTTAATACATAAAGCTACAGTAATCAAGAGAGCATGGTATTAGTGTAAAGATAGATATACAGATTAATGAAACATAATACAGTTCAGAAATACAACCACACAAAAGTGCCCCAAATAATTTAATGGTGAAATAAAAGTCTTTTCAACAAATGATGCTGGGACAATTAAATATCCCCATGTCTTAAAAAAAAAAACAAACCTCAAGTCATATCTGAAATCATGAACAGAATTAATTGAAATTGGATTATGGACTTAAATGTGAGACCTAAAACTATAAAAATTCTAGAAGAAAGCATGGGAGAAAAGTCTTCATGATTTTTTAGGATAGGTGAACATTTTTAGGCATGCGATAAGCACTGAACTATGAAATTAAAAAAAAATTGATAAGTTGCACTCTTTATCAAAAAATTTTAAAAATCTGCTTTTCGAGAGACACAGATAAGAAAATGAAAAGGCATGCCACACTTAGTTATCTAGTGCTGCTGTAACAGAAAGAACACAAGTGTATGGCTTTAACAAACAGAAATTTATTCTCTCACAGTTTAGGAGGGTAGAAGTCCACATTCCAGGTGCCAGCGCCAAGGGAAGGCTTTCTCTCTCTGTTAGCTCTGGAGGAAGGTCCTTGTCATCAACCCTCTCCTGGTGTTGAAGCTTCTCAGTGCAGAAACCCTGGGTCCAAAGGACACAATTCATTCCCGGCACTTATTTCTTGGTGGCATGAGGTCCCACTCCTCTCTGCTTGCTTCTCTTTTTTACCTCTCAAGAGATTAATTCAAGATGCAACGTAACTCTGTAGATCGAGTCCTGCCTCGTTAACATAACTGCCTCATTAACGTTATAACCCAGAACCCAGTGCCGTCGAGTCAATTCCGACTCTTAACATTATAGAGGTTAGGATTTACAACACATGGAGCCCTGGTGCGGCAGTGGTTACAAGCTCAGCTGCTAACCAAATGATTGGGAGTTTGAATCCACCAGACGCTCCTTGGAAACCCTATGGGGCAGTTCTACTCTGTCCTATAGGGTTGCTATAAGTTGGAATCAACTCAACAGCAACAGGTTAGGATAGTCACATCAGTTCACAAAATGGAGGACAACCACACAATACTGAGAATCATGGCCTAGCCAAGTTGATACATGTTTTGGGGGAAAACAATTCAATCCATAACATTTTCCCTTTGGCCCCCAAAATTCATGTCCTTGCCACATGTAAAACACATTCACCCCATCATTTCATCCCAAAACTCTTAACTCTAAGTTCAAATTCCATCCTGGGGCAAAATTCCACTTCATTTGTGAAATCTGGAATACAAGTTATCTGTTTCCAAAGCACCATGGTGGACCAGGCACAAGGTAGACATTTCCATTACAAATGGGAGAAATTGGAGGGAAAGAAGAGATAACAAGCACCAAGTAAGTCAGCAGAACACATTATATTAGCTCTCAAGTCTTGAAAATAATCCTCTGTTCTATGAGACCATTTAGGCAATGGCCGTGCCCTCAAGACTCTGGGTGTTGGTCATACTCTCTGAATTCTGGGTGAAGGATGCTCAGCCCTGGGCTTCAGCTTTGCCTTCCTTGCCCACTGGATGACAACTCTGCTCCCTTGGATTTGGGCTACCCCATTCTCCTAGTCTTTTTGAGTGGCAACCTCATCCTCTCAGCCACTGCAGGTCCCGTTCTTCTGCCCTTAGGGCAGTGGATCCAGCCCCTTTGCGCTGGCACTCTTGGAAAGCAACCCCACACTCCAGAACCCAGTTGACTCTTCAAAACCTAGGAGGCTATGGCCCCACCCTTTGAGACCCAGAAGGCTGTGGTTCTACCCTTTGAGACCCCAGAGGTCATGGCCCTACCATTTGAGACTGAGGCAGCTCTGCTTCCTGTGTTCCTTGTCTCTTCAGCTTCTGCTTCCTTGTTCCCTGGCCTCATGGTCCCTTGGGTCCTTGGCCCCTCAGGCCTCTTGGGTCAGCCCAGAATCTTCCCTGTTTGGGCAAGAGTTCCAAAGCTCTAGCTCCACCAATAAGTGCCTGGAGGTACCCCACTCCATCAGTAAACCTCGGCCGGAGGCACTCAGCTCTCTTGCTCTGTGGGTTGGCAAGCCTAGCTCCACCAATAAGTGCCTGGAGTTATCCCACTCCGCCAGGAAGCCTCCTGCCTGAAGGCACTCAGCTTTCTTGTTCTGTGGGTCAGCTCCAGTGCTGTCTCTCATCAGTCTTCTGGTTCTGCTGCTGCTGTTGCTCTGCTGCTGCTCCCTGCTTTCCACCAACAGTCTCTTCAAGTCAATGTAGGCTTTTACTATTAAGCACTTTAAAACTCTTTTAGCCACTACCCACTCACAGTTTCAAAACCACTTCCACATTGTAGGTATCTCTTAGAGCAGTACCTCACTCCTGGTACCAAATTCTGTCTTAGTTATCTAGTGCTCCTATCACAGAACTACCACAAGTGGATGGTTTTAACAAACAAATTTATTCTCTCACAGTATAGGAGGCTAGAAGTCCAAATTCAGGGTGCCAGCTTCTGTGGAAGGCTTTCTCTCTGAGAGCTCTGTGGGAAGGTCCTTGTCATTAATCTTCCCCTGGTGTGAGAGCTTCTCAGAGAAGGGACCCCAGGTCTAAAGGATGCACTCCACTCCCGGTGCTTCTTTCTTGGTGGTGTGAGATCCCACTACTCTTTGATTGTTTCTCCCTTTTATATCTCAAAAGAGATTGATTCAAGATATGACCTAAACCTGTAGATAGAGTCCTGTGTCATTAACATAACTGCCTCTAATTCTGCTTCATTAACATCATAGGGGTTAGAATTTACAACAAAAAAGATAATCACATCAGATCACAAAATGGTGGACAGCTACACAATACTAGGAATCATGGCCTAGCCAAACTGATACACATTTTGGGGGGACATAATTCAATTCATAACACACACTTTGAAAGAAAACATTCTCAAAGGTCTTTATCTAGTATTTACGAAGAGCTCTTACAATTCAATAATAATAAGCCAAACAACTCAGTTTAAAAAAATGGACTCAAACAAGCCCTTCATCAAAGTAAAAATATAAGAATGGTCAATTGGCTAATAAGTACATTAAAATGTGTCTAAAATCATTAGTCACTAGGGAAATGCAAATTAAACTCACACTCATTAGAATGGCTAACCATCACCTGCGTGTCATGATACTGGAAGCTATGCCACCATTATTTCAAATACCAGGAGTCTCACCCATGGTGGAGAGGTTTTAATGGAGCTTCCAGACTAAGATGGACTAAGAAGAAAGGCCTGGTAATCTACTTTTGAGAAGTAGCCAATGAAAACCCTATAGATCATAACAGAATATTGTCTGATACAGTGCTGGAAGATGAGCCCACTAGGTGGGAAGGCACTCAAAATACACAGTGGCCACAACAATGGACTTGAGCATATCAATAATCATGAAGATGGTGAAGGAGCAGGCAACATTTCCTTCTGTTGTACAAGGAGTCACCGTGATTTGGAGCTGACTCAGTGGCAACTAACAACAACAACCAAAACAACAACAGTAACAGAGTGGCTAAAATTAGATAAACTGATAAAAAGTGTAAATGAGAGTGTAGAGCAACTAGAACCCTCATACATTATTGGAGGTGTATTAAAATGGTACAGCTATGTTGTAACATAGTTTGGAGCTTTTTGTAAAGTTAAATATCCACCTACCCTATGACTCAGCAATTTTATTCAGAGGTATTTACCCAATAGAAATGAAAACATAAGTTCACACACACTTGCACACAAATGTTCTCAGCAGCTTTATTCACAATAGCTAAAACTTCGAATCAAGCTAAGTGTTCATCAACTGGTGAGTAGATAAACTATGTCATATCCGTAAGATGGAATACTCCACTAAAAACCCACTGCCGTCGAGTCAATTCTGACTCATAGAATACTACTGGACAATAAAAAGGAATAAACTTCTGATACACTTAACAACATGGGCGAATCTCAAAATCAGTATGCTAAAAAAAGAAATCAGACACAAAAGAATATATACTGTATGATTCCATATATATCATATTCTAGATCAGGCAAAACTAACCTGTCATGATAGAAATGACATTAGTGGTTTCATTAGGCTTTTGTGAGATAGACCATAAAGGGGCATGAGGGAATTTTCTGGCTTGATAGAAATGTTCTACATTTTGATTGGTGTGATAATTACATGGGTATTACATTTGTCATCAAATTGCACGTTTAAATGAATACATTTTGTTGCATGTAAATTATATCTCAACAAAGTTAACTTATAAAAATATTATTGAATAACCAAAACCAAACCAAACCAAACCCAGTGCCATCAAGTCGATTCTGACTCATAGCGACCCTATAGGACAGAGTAGAACTGCCCCGTAGAGTTTCCAAGGAGCACCTGGTGGATTCGAACTGCTGACCTTTTGGTTAGCAGCTATAGCACTTAACCACTATGCCACCAGGGTTTCCATTATTGAATAAAAAGCTCGATATATACATACTGCAATAGACTAGACAAAGCTGAAAGGAGAATTACTGAATAGAATGAGATATCTGAGGAAATTACCTAGAATGCAGCACAGAGAGTTAAAGAGAGAAAATATGAAAGAAACATGAAGGGTAAAATGAATAACTGCTAAATTTATCTAACAGGAGTTCCAGAAAGAAGAAATAGAGATAATAAGGAGGCACAATTTTTTAAGAGATAATGGCTGAGAATTTTCCTGAATTGAAGGAAGACACGAGTGAAAATAGGCACTGAAACCCAAACAGGAAAAATAAAAATGAGTCTACTCTTAGCCACACCATGATGTAACTTTACAACATGAAAGTTGACACTGGCAGCTATTTAGGAAATAAAAAGCCCTGCTGGTTTTTGGCTAGGTTGCTTTCTCACTACCTGAATTTTCTTTTCACAGTTCTCTCCTAAGATAAATTCATAAGCTTGAAGGGGAAATATGAAGAACATGGCTGCTCAGCTTCTAGGCCTTCTTTTCTTCTTGATCCCAGCATCCAAAGATCTGGCAGAGGTCAGAGTCTCAGACGCTTTGATGGGATTAATATTTTAATCTTATGTTTATTTGTGAAAGGAAATACTTTGGCCCTGCTAAGAGGAATTTGGGTCCCTGGTGACACAGTGGTTAAGAGCTTGGCTACTAACCAAAAGTTTGGCAGTTCGAAACCACCAGCTGTTCCTTGGAAACCCTGTGGGGCAGTTCTACTCTGTCCTATAGGGTCACTGAGTCTGAATCAACTCGAAAGCAAAGAGTTTTTTTTGTTTGTTTTTTAAGAGGAATTTAGGCAAAGATGTAAGGAAGAATAGATAATTTGAGCAGGAGGACCTTCTTGGACCTCAGAAACAATACTCCACAGATGGCCACCTGTTCTATCTAAGCACAAGACTGGCTGCTGAACTGGTGTAAAACTCTTCTTCCTACCATACAGTATCTTAAGGCCCTAGTTCACTTACTTCGTAATGGTGAATAGGCTGTGCTGGAGGAAGTGTGGCTAGTCAGCAGATCCATAGTCAGTGAATTCTGTAACATGTTTTATTTTACCTCCACCAGATCAGCATTACATGGCTGTAGCAATGGTAATCTCCCCATAACCTAGGGCTTGTAGTTGACTCCCAGCCCCTCTTTCTTCCATTATAAATCTACAACCCTTTTCCTGCTAATTAGCCTGTAAACTTCCAGTTCTTAAGGAAAGGTCAAGACAAGGAGATGCGATGTAAAGGACTGGTCTTGTTTCTTTTGAGCAGCTCTGGCTGAGTAGGGGAGGAGCGTGAAATTTTGAGAGGCTAATTTGAAGTATTTAAAGTAAATTTGAGGATTTCAGTTATCCAGGTGCTTTATGTATCTTCCCCATATATTTTGTGCCATGTCTTCACTGGCCAGCAGACCAAGTTTTTTATTTTAAACCCCATCACAGCCTTTTCTCAATCTAAAGAAGAAGGAGAAATTTCACATAGCTATATTATTAGAAGTGTAACTCCCCCCCCACCCCCAGCAAAACATGAGATTGGCATGTCGGGAATGCAAATGTTTGTCTCTATCTGTGGATTCCAGCCTTTCTCACAGTCCCCTTGCTAATTGTTCTGCCAGGCAGCTTTTGACTTTTACAAAACAAATTTGGCCCCTGTGTCACTGCCCTTTTTAACAGAATTCAATCCCAATAACATAACTAAGGTGCCCTTAAAGGACATACAGAAGGAAAAAGAGAAAAAGCCTATGTCAATAGAAATCTAATAAGAAGTTGGAACCTTGGGAGTAAAATTACATGTAACTAATTGGAATTCTTTCCTTTTCATGAGATAGTAAAATTAGGCTCCTTAATAATTATTTCTTGGGATTAAATGAATAGCCTTAGGATACTGAGAGGGGATGGGGGGATAGTCTGTAGTGATTAAGGGACCCAAGGCTGTTGCTACAGCTACCGACAAAATGCTTGATTATACTTTTAGAGGAAACAAATAACTTTTAAAAAATTTTAGTATGTTTTAGGTGAAAGTTTCTAGCACTAATTAGTTTATCATTCAAAAATTTATGCACAAAGTGTTTTGTGACATTGGTTGCAATCCCTGCAATATGTCAGCTCTCTCCCCCTTTCCCTTTCCACTCCAGGTTTCCCTTGTCTATTTGTCCAGTTTTCCTGTCCCTTGCTGCCTCATCTTCGCTTTTGGGCAGGTGTTGCCCATTTGGTCTCATACAATTGATTGAACTAAGAAGCACTTTCCTCACATGTGTTATTGTTTACTTTATAGGCCTGTCTAAACTTTGACTATCAAGTTTCTATCACCAAGGCCATATTTTCCAACTACTGATCCTTCTTCTTTGTTTCCAACTTTCACATTCCAATCTCCAATAATTATCAATGCATCTTGATTACATGTTCGATCAATTTCAGACTGAAGCAGCTGATACAAAATCTTCTATTTCTTCATCTTTGGCCCTAGTGGTTGGTGCGTAAATTTGAATAATAGTCGTATTAACTGGTCTTCCTTGTAGGTGTATGCATATTATCCTATCACTGACAGCTTTGCACTTCAGGATACATCTTGAATCGTTCTTTTTGACGATGAATGCAAAACCATTCCTCTTCGAGTTGTCATATAGTAGACTATAAGATTGTCTGATTCAAAATGGCCAATACCAGTCCATTTCAGCTCACTAATGCCTAGGATATTGATGTTTATGTGTTCCATTTCATTTTTGACGATTTCCAATTTTCCTAGAGTCATACTTCGTACATTCCACGTTCTGAATATTAACGGATGTTTTGCAGCCATTTCTTCTCATTTTGATTCGTGCCACATCAGCAAATGAAGGTCCGGAAAGCTTGACTTCATCCACGTCATTAAGGTTGACTCTACTTTGAGGAGGCAGCTCTTCCCCAGTCATCTTTTGAGTGCCTTCTAACCTGTGGGGCTCATCTTCCAGCAGTATATGTCAGACAATGTTCCACTGCTATTCATAAGGTTTTCACTGGCTAATGTTTTTCAGAAGTAGACTGCTGGGTCCTTCTTCCTAGTCTGTCTTAGTCCGGAAGCTCAGCTGAAACCTGTCCTCCATGGGTGACCCTACTGGTATCTGAATACTGGTGGCATAGCTTCCAGAATTACAGCAACACCCAAGCCCCCACAGTACAACAAACTGACAGATACAAGAAGGTGGATTATATGAAGAAGAACGGGGCATCAGGATTGGAGGAAGATTCATTAACATCCTGCGTTATGCAGATGACACAACCTTGCTTGCTAAAAGCGAAGAGGACTTGAAGTACTTACTGCTGAAGATCAAAGACCACAGCCTTCAGTATGGATTACACCTCAGCATAAAGAAAACAAAAATCCTCACAACTGGACCAATGAGCAACATCATGATAAACGGAGAAAAGATTGAAGTTGTCAAGGATTTTATTTTACTTGGATCCACAATCAATAGCCACGGAAGCAGCAGTCAAGAAATCAAAAGACGCGTTGCACTGGGTAAATCTGCTGCAAAGGACCTCTTCAAAGTGTTGAAGAGCAAAGATGTCACCCTGAAGACTAAGGTGCGCCTGACCCAAGCCATGGTATTTTCAATCACATCACATGCATGTGAAACCTGGACAATGAATAAGGAAGACCGAAGAAGAATTGATGCCTTTGAATTGTGGTATTGGAGAAGAATATTGAATATACCACGAACTGCCAAAAGAAATAACAAATCCGTCGTAGAAGAATGCTCCTTAGAAGCAAGGATGGCGAGACTGCATCTTACATACTTTGGACATGTCGTCAGGAGGGATCAGTCCCTGGAGAAGGACATCATGCTTGGCGGCGTACAGGGTCAGCAGAAAAGAGGAAGACCCTCAATGAGGTGGACTGCAATAACGAGCTCAAGCGTAACAACAATTGTAAGGATAGCTCAGGACCGGGCAGTGTTTCTTTCTGTTGTGCATAGGATCGCTATGAGTCAAAACCGACTCGACGGCACCTAACAACAACAACAGCAATCTTTGACTGAAAGGTGGACTTTGGGAGTGACTTCAGGTCTGAAATAGCAGGGTGCCAGGAATCATAGTCTTAGGGGTTCCTCCAGTCTCTGTCAGACCAGTAACTATGGTCTTTCTTTGTGAATTTGAATTTTATTCTGCATTTTTCTCCCACTCTGCGTGGGGCCTTCTATTGTGATCCCTGTCAGAGCCATAGATGATGGTAGCCAGGTACCACGTAGTTCTTCCGGGCTTAGGCTGGTGAGCCCATAACATCCTGCATTATGCAGTTGACACCACCTTGCTTGCTGAAAGTGAAGAGGACTTGAAGCACTTACTGATGGATTAGCCTTCAGAATGGATTACACATCAACATAAAGAAAACAAAAGTCCTCACAACTGGACCAATGAGCAACATTATGATAAACGGAGAAAAGATTGAAGTTGTCAAAAATTTACTTTTACTTGGAGCCACAATCAATGCCCTTAGAAGCAGCAGTCAAGAAATCAAAGGGCGCATTGCATTGGGCAAATCTGCTGCAAAGGACCTCTTTAAAGTGTTGAAGAGCAAAGATGTCACCCTGAAGACTAAGGTGCACCTGACCCAAGCCATGGTGTTTTCAATCACCTCATATGCGTACAAAAGCCGGACAATGAATAAGGAAGACCAAAGAAGAATTGACGTCTTTGAATTATGGTGTTGGCAAAGAATGTTGAATATACCATGGACTGCCAAAAGAATGAACAAATCTGTCTTGGAAGAAGTATAGCCAGAATGCTTCTTAGAAGCAAGGATGGCAAGACTGCGTCTTACATACTTTGGATGTGTTATCGGGAGGGATCAGTCCCTGGAGAAGGACACCATGCTTGGGAAGTAGAGGGTCAGCAGAAAAGAGGAAAACCCTTAATAAGATGGACTGACACAGTGGTTGCAACGATGGGCACAAGCATAACAACAATTATGAGGATGGCGCAGGATTGGACAGTGTTTCGTTCTGTTGTGCATAGGGTCGCTATCTACTTATTACTGAACTTTAGATGAAAGTTTACAAAACAAACTAGTTTCTCATCAAAGAGTTAGTAAACACATTATTGTATGACATTGGTTAACAACCCCACGACATGTCAACACTCTCCGTTCTCAAACCTGAGTTCACTATTACCAGCTTTCCTGTTCCCTCCTGACTTCCAGGCCCTGCCCCAGGGCTGGTGCACTGCTTAATCTTGTTTTGTTCCATGGGCCTGTTCAGTCTTTGGGTGAAGGGTGAACCTCAGGAGTGGCCTCATTACTGAGCTGAAAGGGTGTCCAGGGTCCACGCTCTCAGGGTTTCTCCAGTGTCTGTCAGGTTAGCAAGTCTGGTCTTTATTTTTGAGTTAGAATTTTGTTCTACATTTTTTTCCAGCTCTGTCTGGGACCCTCTATTGTGATCCCTGTTAGAGCAGTCACTGGTAGTAGCCGGACACCATCTAGTTTGATTGGACTCAGTCTGCTGGAGGCTGTGGTAGATGTGGTCCATTAGTGCTTTGGGCTAATCTTTCCCTTGTATCTTCAGTTTTCTTCATTCTTCCTTGCTCCCGAAGGGGTGAGACCAGTGGAGTATCCTAGATGGCCACTCACAGGCTTTTAAGACCCCACACACTGCTGACCAAAGTGGAATGTAGAATATATTCTTTATTAACTATATTATGCCAGTTGAGCTAGATATTCCCTAAAAGCATGGTCCCCACAGCCCTCAGCCCAGCAATTCAGTCCTTCAGGGAGTTTGGATGTGCCTATTTTTTTTTTTTTATGGAGCTACCATGACCTTGCCTTGTACAGGTTGTGCTGGCTTCCACAGTATTTTGTACTGTCTTATTCTTCACCAAAGTTTCCACTTATCTCTTGTCTATTAAGTGTTTTTCCGTCTCCACCCTTCCCCACCCTGGTAACCATCAAGGATTGTTTCTTCTTGTATGTAAACCTTTTCATGAGTTTCACAGTAGTGGTCTCATACAATATTTGTCCTTTCGTGATTGACTTATTTCACTCAGCATAATGCCTTCCAGGTTCATCCATGTTATGTTTCACAGATTCAGCATTGTGTGCATGTACCACAGTTTGTTTATCCATTCATCTGTTGATGGGCATCTAGGCTGTTTCCATCTTTTTGCTATTGTGAAGAATGCTGCAATGAACACGGGTGTGCATATGTCTATTCGTGTGACGACTCATATTTCTCTTGGATATAATTCCTAGGTGTAGGATTGCTGGATCATATGGTATTTCTCTTTCTAGCTTTCTAAGGAAGCGCCATATCATTTTCCAAAATGATTGTATCACTTTGCATTCCCACCAGCCATGCATAAGAGCTTCAATCTCCCTGCAGCCTCTCCAACATTTGCTATTTCCTGTTTTATTGATTCGTGCCAGTAATGCTGGGGTGAGATGCTATCTCATTGTGGTTTCGATTTTCATTTCTCTGATGGCTAGAGATTGTGAGCATTTCCTCATGTGTCTGTTGGCCGCTTGAATGTCTTCTTTGGTGAGGTGTCTGTTCATTTCCCTTGCCTGTTTTTTAGTTGGATTATTTGTGTTTTTGTTGTAGAGGTGTTGGATTTTCTTGTA
Organism: Loxodonta africana; assembly: GCF_030014295.1. Lineage (NCBI taxonomy): Eukaryota > Metazoa > Chordata > Mammalia > Proboscidea > Elephantidae > Loxodonta > Loxodonta africana. The sequence continues at coordinate 131,339,977 of NC_087369.1, forward strand.
GATTTTAGAGGTTAGAACTTTGTCTGATTTGTCATAGCCAAAAAATCTTTCCCAGTCTGTAGGTTCTCTTTTACTCTTTTGGTGAAGTGTTTTGATAAGCATAAGTGTTTAATTTTTAGGTCTCAGTTTTCTAGCTTATCCTCTAGAGTTTGCATATTGTTGGTTGTGGTTGGTATCCTGTTAATGCTGTGTATCAGGGTCTGTAGCGTTGATCCTATTTTTTCTTCTATGAACTTCATGGTTTTCGGCTTCATATTTAGGTCTTTGATCCATTTTGAGTTAGATTTTGTATATGGTGTGAGGTATGGGACCTGTTTAATTGTTTTTATTTTGCAGATGGACACCCAGTTTTGCCAGCACCATTTGTAAAAAAGACTGTCTTTTCCCCATTTGATGGGCTTTGGGCCCTTGTTGAAGATCCGGTGAACATAAGCAGATGGATTTACATCTGGGTTCTCAATTCTGTTCCATTGGTCAATATATCTGTTGTTGTACCAGTACCAGGCTGTTTTGACTACCATAGTTGTAAAGTATGTTCTGGGGTCAAGTAGTGCGAGTCCTCCTACTTTCTTCTTCATCTTCAGTAGTGTTTTACTTATCTGGGGCTTCTTCCCTTTCCATATAAAGTTAATGATAAGTTTTTCCATCTCTTTAAAGAATGTTGCTGGTATTTGGATAGGGATTGCATTGTATTTGTAAATTGCTTTGGGTAGAATTTTCGTTTTCACAATGTCGAGTCTTCCTATCCATGAACATGGTAAGTTTTTCCATTTATGTAGATTTCTTTTGGTTTCTTGCAGTAGTGTTTTGTAGATTTCTTTGTATAGGTCTTTTACATCTGTGGTTAGATTTATTCCCAAGTATTTTATTTTTTTAGGAAATCAGGAAAACAATACCATATTATAGATAGTATTGTTTTCCTGATTTCCTTTTCATTGTCCTCTTTATTGGTGTATAGGAATTCAACTGATTCTTGTCTCCTGCAACTCTGCTGAATCTTTCTATTAGTTCCAGTAGTTTTCTTGTGGAGTCTTTTGGGGTTTCTATGTGTAGTATCATATCATCTGCAAATAGGGAGAGTTTAACTTCTTCATTACCAATTTGATACCCTTTATTTCTGTTTGTTGCCTTATTGCTCTAGCTAGGACATCCAATGCAATGTTAAATAGGAATGGTGATAAACGGCATCTTTGTCTTGTTCCTGTTCTAAAGCGGAATGTCTTCAGCCACTCTCCATTAAGAATTATGTTGGCTGTTGGTTTTGTATAGATGCCCTTTATTATATTGAGAAATTTCCCTTCTATACCTATTTTACTGAGAATTTTTATCAGGAATGGGTGTTGGACTTTGTCAAATTCCTTTCCTGCATCAATTGAGACAATCATGTGATTCTTTCCTTTTACTCATGTGGCGGGTTACGTTGATTGATTTTCTAATGTTGAACCATCCTTGCATACCTGGTATGAATCCTACTTGGTCATGGTGTACTATTTTTTTGATATGATGATGAATTTTATTGGCTAGAATTTTGTTGAGAATTTTTGCTTTAATATTCATGAGAGATTCTGGCACGTCATTTTCTTTTTTTGTGGTATCTTTGCTTGGTTTTGGTATCGGGGTTATGCTGGCTTTATAGAATGAATTCAGAAGTATCATTTCCTTTTGTATGTTCTGACATAGTTTGAGTAGTACTGGTGTGAGTTCTTCTCTGAATGTTTGGTAGAATTCTCCAGTGAAGGCATCTGGGCCAGGGTTCGTTGTTGTTGTTGGCTTTTTTTTTAATTACCTTTTCAATCTCTTCTCTTGTTATGGGTCTGTTCAGATTGTCAACATCATTTTGTGTTAGTTTGGTTAAGTAGTGTGTTTCCAGAAATTTGTCCATTTCCTCTAGGTTTTCAAATTTGTTGGAGTACAGTTTTTTACATATTACTTATGTTATGATCCCCACATGTGTCTGTCAGTTTGTCATACTGTGGAGGCTTGTGTGTTGCTGTGATGCTGGAAGCTATGCAACCAGTATTCAGATACCAGCAGGGTCACCCATGGAGGAAAGGTTTCAGCTGAGCTTCCAGACTACGGCAGATTAGGAAGAAGGACCTGGAAGTCTACTTCTGAAAAGAATTAGCCAGTGAAAACCTTATGAATAGCAGCGGAACATTGTCTGATATAGTGCCAGAAGATGAGCCCTGCAGGTTGGAGGGCACTCAAAAGACGACTGGGGAAGTGCTGCCTCCTCAAAGTAGAGTCGACCGTAATGACATGGATGGAGTCAAGCTTTTGAGACCTTCATTTGCTGATGTGGCGTGACTCAAAACGAGAAGAAACGGCTGCAAACATCCGTTAATAATCGGAACCTGGAATGTACGAAGTATGACTCTAGGAAAATTGGAAATCGTCAAAAATGAAATGGAACACATAAACATCGATATCCTAGGCATTAGTGAGCTGAAATGGACTGGTATTGGCCATTTTGAATCAGACAACCATATAGTCTACTATGCTGGGAATGACAACTTGAAGAGGAGTGGTGTTGCATTCATCGTCAAAAAAAGTTTCAAGATGTATCCTGAAGTACAATGCTGTCAGTGATAGGTCATATCCATAGGCCTACAAGGAAGACCAGTTAATACGAATATTATTCAAATTTACGCACCAATCACTAGGGCCAAATGTGAAGAAATTGAAGATTTTTATTAGCTTCTGCAGTCTGAAATTGATCAAACATGTAATCAGGATGCACTGGTAATTACTAGTCATTAGAATGCAAAAGATGGAAACAAAGAAGGATCAGTAGTTGGAAAACATGGCCTTGGTGATAGAAACAATGCTGGAGATTGAATGATAGAATTTTGCAAGACCAACGGCTTCTTCATTAGAAATACCATTTTTCACCAAGATAAACAGTGACTATATGCATGGACCTCACCAGATGGAACAAACAGGAATCATACTGACTACATCTGTGGAAAGAGATGATGGAAAAGTTCAATATCACCAGTCAGAACAAGGCCAGGGGCCGACCATGGAACAGACCATCAATTGCTCATTTGCAAGTTCAATTTGAAACTGAAGAAAATCAGAGCATGTCCACGAGAGACAATATACGACCTTAAGCATACCCTACCTGAATTTAGAGATCATCTCAAGAACAGATTTGATGCATTGAACACTAATGACTGAAGACCAGACGAGTCATGCAATGACATCAAGGACATCATATGTGAAGAAAGCAAGAGGTCATTGAAAAGACAAGAAGGAAAGAAAAGACCAAGGTGAATGTCAGAAGAGACTCTGAAACTTGCTCTCAAATGTTGAGTAGCTAAGTCAAAAGGAAGAAATCATGAAGTAAAAGAACGGGACAGAAGATTTTAAAGGGTTGCCCGAGAGGACAAACTATCATAATGACATGTGCGAAGTGCTGGAGATGGAAAACCAAAATGGAAGAACATGCTCGGCTTTTCTCAAGCTGAAAAAACTGAAGAAAAAAAATCAAGCCTTGAGTTGCAATAGGGAAGATTTCTACAGGGAAAACACTAAACAATGTAGGAAGCATCAAAATACTAAAAAGAATTAGTTGACATTCAACCATTTCAAGAGGTAGCTTATAATCAGGAACTGATGGTACTGAAGGAAGAAGTCCAAACTGCTCTGAAGGCACTGGTGAAAAACAAGGCTCCAGGAATTGACGGAATATCAATTGAGATGTTTCAACAAACAGATGCAGTGCTGAAAGTGCTCACTCATCTATGCCAAGAAATATGGAAGACAGCTTCTTGTCCAACTGACTGGAAGAGATCCATATTTACGTGTATTCCCAAGAAAGGTGATCCAACCGAATGCAGAAATTATAGAACAATATTATTAATATCACACGCAAGGAAAATTTTGCTAAAGATCATTCAAAAACAGCTGCAGCAGCATATTGACAGAGAACTGCCAGAAATTAAGGCTGGATTCAGAAGAGGAAGTGGAGCCAGGGATATCATTGCTGATGTCAGATGGATCCTGGCTAAATGCAGAGAATACCAGAAGGATGTTTACCTGTGTTTTATTGACTATGCAAAGACATTCGACTGTGTGGATCATAACAAATTATGGATAACATCGTGAAGAACGGGAATTCCAGAACACTTAATTGTGCTCATGAGGAAACTTTACCTAGATCAAGAGCCAGTTGTCCAGTCAGAACGAGGGGATTCTGTGTGGTTTAAGGTCAGGAAATGTGTATGTCAGTGTTGCATCCTTTCACCATACCTATTCAATCTGTGTGCTGAACAAATAATCTGAGAAGCTGGACTATATGAGGAAGAATGGGGCATCAGTATTGGAGGAAGACTCATTAACGACCTGCATTATGCATGTGACACAACCTTGCTTGCTGAAAGTGAAGAGGACTTGAAGCACTTACTGATGAAGATCAACGAGCACAGCCTTCAGTATGGATTGCACCTCAACATAAAGAAAACAAAAAGCCTCACAAGTGGACCAATGAGTGACATCATGATAAATGGAGAAAAGATTGAAGTTGTCAAGGATTTCATTTTACCTGGATCCACAATCAACAGCCATGGAAGCACCAGTCAAGAAATCAAGAGACGCATTGCATTGGGCAATCTGCTGCAAAGGACCTCTTTAAAGTATTGAAAAGCAAAGATGTCACCTTGAAGACTAAGATGCCCCTGACCCAAGCCATGGTGTTTTTCAGTTGCCGCATATGCATGTGAAAGCTGGACAATGAATAAGGAAGACTGAAGGAGAATTGACGCCTTTGAATTGTGGTGTTGGCGAAGAATATTGAATATACCATGGACTGCCAAAAGAATGAACAAATCTGTCTTGGGAGAAGTGCAACCAGAACGCTCCTTAAAGGCAAGGATGGCGAAACTGCGTCTTACATACTTTGTACAAGTTGTCAGGAGGGATCAGTCCTTGCAGAAGGACATCATCATGCTTGGTAAAGTACAGGGTCAGTGGAAAAGGGGAAGACCCTCAAAGCGGTGTTGATACAGTGGCTGCAGTAGTGAGCTCGAGCATAGCAACGATTGTAAGGATGGTGCAGGACCAGGCAGTGTTTTGTTCTGTTGTGCATAGGGTCACTATGCGTCGGGACCGACTCGACAGCATCAACAAGAACATGTTATAATCCTTTTTGTGTATGTTGGGTCTATTGTAATATCCCCACTCCATTTCTTATTTGGGTTATTTACGTCCTCTCCTGTTTTTCTTTTGTCAATTTTGCAAGTGGTTTGTTGGTTTTGTTGATCTTTTCAAAGAAACAACTTTTGGTTTTGTTGATTCTTTCTATTGTTTTTCTATTCTCTATTTCATTTATATCTGCTCTGATCTTTATTATTTTCTTTCTTCTGGTGGCTGTGGGCTTTTTATTCTGTTCTCTATTTGTTTGAGTTGTGTAGCTAATGCTTTGATTTTGTCCCTTTCTTCTTTTTTGAAGTGTGCATCTATTGCTATAAATTAACCTATGAGGACTGCCTTTGCTGCCAAAGGTTTTGATGATGTGTTTTCCTTCTTGTTTGATTCTAGGAATTTTTTGATTCCATCTCCGATTTCTTCTTTTACCCAGTAGTTTTTATGCGGGGTGTTATTCAGTTTCCATGCAATTGATTTTTTTTTTCTTGCTCTTTCTGTTGTTAGTTTCTACCTTGATGGCATTGTGGTCGGAGAAGATACTTTGTATTATCTCAATGTTTTGTGTTTGTTGAGGGTTGCTTTGCGGCCTACGATGTGGTCTATTTTGGAGAACGTTCCATGTGCTTTGGAAAAGAATGTGTACTTTGCAGGTTTTGGGTTGAGTGTTCTGTACATGTCTATGAGGTTAAGTTGGCTGATTGTGCTCTTTAGCTCTTCTGTATCTTTGCTGAGTTTCTTTCTAGATGTTTTATCCTTTACCAAGAGTGGTGTTTAGAAGTCTCCTTCTCTTATTGTGGAACTGTCGATTTCTCTTTTCAGTGCTGTTAGAGTTTGCTTTATGTTTTTTGAAGCCGTCATTGGGCTTCTAGATGTTTATTATGGTTATGTCTTACAATGGATCTCCCTTTAATCATTATATAGTGCCCTTCTTTGTCTTTTATGGTGGATTTTGTATTAAAACCTGTTTTATCTGAGATTAATGTTGCCACTCTTGCTCTTTTTGGTAGCTGTTTGCTTCATATATTTTTTTCCATCCATTGATTTTTAATAAATTTATGTCTTTGTTTTTAAGGCATGTCTCTTGTAGAGAGCATATTGATGGATCTTGTTTTTTTTTTTTTTAACCTGTTCTGTCACTCTCTGTCTCTTTATGGGTGCATTTAGGCCATTTACATTCAGTGTAATTACTGATAAGTGTGAGTTTATTGCTGTCATTTTGTAGTGCTTTTTTTGTGGTGTTGACATTTTACTTGTTCTTTTTACTCTTCTGTGCTAAATTCCTTTTGTTTGTGGATTTTTTTTCATTTTTTTTGTTTTTGTAGATTTTGTTTTTACTGAGACTTTATGTTTCCTTTCTTTATTTTGATGAGTAGGTTCATCAACTTCTTTTGTGCTTACCTTGACATTTACCCATATCTTCCTAGGTTTGAATCAGTCTATTATTACTTGGTATCACCTTGCCTTCCTTTCCATTAGGAAGTTCTATACCTATACTGTTTATTCCCTCTTTTATTGTTTTGACATTGTTGTCATTTACAGATCAACCTCTCTCCTTCCCTGTTGTAACTCTTTTGGTTTTGGATAGTCCTTGAGAGTTCATTTCCTAGGTTGGTATCTGTCTGGTATGACCTTGCATCCTAGATTTGGGCTGTGGTCTGATGTTGTTTGTTCTCAAGCCAAAGGACGACCTTTAATAATTCTTGTAGGTTTGGTTTTTACATATTCCCTTAATTTCTGTTTATCTGGAAATGTCCTAATTTCACCATCATATTTGAATGAGAGTTTTTGCAGGATGTATTATTCTTGGTTGGCAGTTTTTTTACTTTCAAGGTTTTGTACATGCCATTCCATTGTCTTCTTCCCTGAATGGTTTCTGCCAAATAATCAGAGTTTAGTCTTATTGTTTCCCCTCTGTATGCGACTTTTTGTTTTTCTTGAGCTGCGCTTAGGATTCTTTGGTCTGTGGTTTTAGTAGTGTGATTAGAATATGCATTGATGATTTTCTTTGGGGTTCTATCCTATATGGGGTTCTTTGAGCTTCTTGTATGGTCAGCTTTTCATCTTTCATGATATTAGGGAAGTTTTCTGTCAGCAATTCTTCAATGATCCTCTGCACATTTTCTGTTTTCTCCCCCTGTTCTGGAACACCAATCACTTGCAAATTTTTGCTTTTGATTGTATCCCACGTAATTCTCAGGGTTTCTTCATTTTTCTTTGTTCTTTTTTCTGATTTGTCCTCAAAGTTCTATCTAAGTGTTTGTCTTCAATTTTGCTGATCTTGTCTTTCATTGTTTCAGACCTGCTCCTCACTTCTTCTATGACACTGTCCATTTCTGAAATCTTGTTATCTTTTGGATTTCTAATTGTTGTTTTTGTATGATTTCTAGCTGTGAATTTATTTTGGTATTTTGTTCCTGTGTTATTCTCCTGAATTCTTCCATTTTTTCCCCTGTATTTTCCATGAATTTGTCTGCATTTTTCATGAGTTTGTGTATTTTTTCCTCATTTTTGTCTGCTTTTTGCTTCAACTTTTGAATAGCTCTGAATATTAGAGATTTGAATCCCCTATCAGGTAGTTCTAGTTCCTTTTCTTCTACTGGAAAGTCATCTAGTGCTTTATTTTGGATGGCTACTGGAACCATCCTGTCCTTTTTTTAAAAGATGTTTTGATATTGTCTCCTGTTTTCAGGATATTCAGTAGTTATTTTCTTAGTTTATTGATTGTAGGTTTGTTTGCTTCATCCTGCTTTTTTGTTTTATTTGGTTATGTCTGAGCAAACAGGCTGTGTGTTCTTTGTTGTTTGCTCATCTGTCGGCATGGTACTTTTCACATCCTTGTCCAATGGGCAGGGTCAGTCACTCAGCTATGGTGCAGCAGGGGAGGTGCAGTGGGTGCTTTGTCTCCTACTGGGAGCTCCATGAAGCTGCATTCCTGTACTCCCTATTTGCCGATCTCCAACGTGAGTCTAAGTTGGTTCTGTGTTAGCTGATAAGGAACCTCGGCTCGACCTCCTGTATGCATTTTATTGACCAGAGCCCTTGCCCCCTGGCATTTGATTGAGTTTGATTAATGGAAACTCCTGCAAGCAGTCAGAGGGAAGTAGGAGAATGAGGTCAGTCTATTAATTCCCTTGGCTCTCTGGCTGTGAGGTTTCCTTGGGGTGGCTGTATGCCTTGGCCCAAGGTCATGGCTCCTGTCAAGGCAGCCTTCTCTTCATCACTCTCTCCTCTGGCTTCCAATAACCATCCAGGGCTATGGCTGGTAATAGCTTTGCTGCTACTAGCTCAGAGTTACTGTAGTATCTATTATGTGTCCCCTATATCCCGTTCACCTTTATATCCCGTTCACCTTTATATAACTAGTCCCTTAATTGAACCTCTCTCAAATTAGAAAATCTGAGTGTGCCATCTGTTTCTTATTGGGATCCTGACTGATATACAGGGATGCAAAATTAGATGCTCACAAGGCAGTCCCCACTAGTTAATATGAATGGGGCTCATTGAATCTGCCATTCTCATCCAGTTCTGGGTGTATACACTTTTTGTAGAACTTCTCTTTTTTTTTCCACCACATTAGCTACATAGTGGCTTAGATCAGTCAATTTTTCCTCTATTGCTGGGATCTGAGTTTGGAGCCTAAAGTAGCTGACTACAAGTTTGACAGTTCTTCAGAGTAGTATGTTTTGTATTAAACATGTATGTGAATTTTGCTTTCTACTGTATATTTGTGTTTAAAAAAAATTAAACATAGTAGCTAAGAGTAGCTGGGATCAGTTAGGCACAGGCTTTAAGTGCTGGCCATTTCGCTTATTAGCTACGCCACCTTGGACATGTTATTTAGTCTCTGTAAGTCCCAGTTTCCTCACCACTAAAATGGAGATAATAATACTACCCACCTTTCAGGGTTGTTTTGAAAACTAACTGCCTAACTCACGTTAAAGCACTCAGTGAATTTTAGCTCCATATATGTTTGATTAAAATTGTCACAAGATGATGGGACTGTGTATCCTCTGGTTTTTGAATACTTTCAGCATATAATTACATATAGCTCAGTTTGAGAATACATGTGCATAAAGTCTAACGTTGTATTTAGGAAAAGCAAAGCAGATTACAGGGCCAAATTGCTGATATTTGACTTCTCAGAAAGAAGGAAAGAGGGAGAGACGGCTGGGGGAGGAAGGAATGAAGGGAAGAAAGAAAGAGAAGGAAATAAAGAGAAGAAAAGTGTCACCTTGAAGAGTCTATATAGCATGGTAGTTAAACACATAAACCAAAAAAAAAACAAAAAACCAGTTGTCACTGAGTCAATTCAGACTCATGGAAACCCCATGAGTGTCAGAGTAGAACTGTACTCTATAGGGTTTTCAATGGCTGTGACCTTTCAGAAGTAAATCACCAGGCCTTTCTTTCAAGGTGTCTCTGGGTGGACTTGAACCTCTAACCTTTAGGTTAGCAGCCAAGTGCATTAGGTTTGCACCACCCAAATCCTGGCTCTGTTACTTACCAACGGTATGACCTTGGGCAAGTTACTTAACCTCTATGTGCCTAAGTTTTCTCATGCTTTAAATTGGGTATAATAATTGCATTTGTTTCAGGATTTTTATAAAGATTATGTGAGCTAACAAATATAAAAAGCTTATAACAGCAGTGCCTGGAACATAATAATCACTATAGAAGTGTTTATTAGTTTATTAGTTCCTTAGGGAAATTCAGAACTTAGTTGGACTTCGGTTGCACTTCCTTACACTAATTTTGATTTTGAATGTAGGGGGGCACTATGAATTTTTCTAGTGTTTAATGTCATTACAGATTTTAATCAGGCCTTGCCCTACTTTATATTGTTTCTTGTGTTTGAAATACATTCTCTAGGTATTCCTTACCTTCTTAGAGTGATCCATCTCATTTCCTTCCTCTTTAGCTGGCAGAATTGTATTCATCATTAAAATAAAAAATCCTGTCTAATTGATTCTTACTCTTGGTGACCCCATGCATTTCAGAGTAGAACTGCACCTATAGGGTTTTCAAGGCTGTGACCTTTCAGATGCAGATCACCAGGCCTTTCTTCTGAAGCACCTCTGGGTGGTCTCAAATGGCTAACATTTTGGTTAGCAGCGCTTAAATGTTCGTGTCATCCAGGGACTCTGTATTCATCACAACCTGCTTCAAACCTTCCCAGGCATTTAGTTGCTCTTTCTCCTCTGGGCTCTCTTAGCACTCTATTTATAGTGGGAGCAAAACACTTATCACATTGTGTATGTGGCTATTTTACTCAGTAACTCAAGAGTTCTTCTCTACATCTTTGCAACTACCAGTGTCTGGCACATGGTAGACATTCAATAAACATTTGTTGAATTGAAACATGTAGTCAGCCATAGTCCATGCTATGGTTTCATTTCACTTTAATCCTTGCTACAACCATGCAAAATGAACATTACTATCACCACTTTAGACTATAGACTCAGAAGGTAAGTGACTTGCCTATGTTAACATGGGAAAGCAAGTAGTAGAGCTGGGATAGAACCCATGCCTGCCTGCCCATCTTCTAAGTCAACTGATAACTAATTTTAATTAGTAAATAATATAGCACTACAGAAGGACTTTTTGCTGTCAAGACCAAATCTTTCTTGCCACAAATTAAGCTCACTTCCACTCTTGGAATACCACTTTGTAGTTTTTATAGTCATTCAAAAGCATTATTTTTTTTTCTTCTGTACTCAGGAAAACTAGAAATTCCCATAGTGGTCACATTTTCTCATGCTAAATATCAGACCTAGAAGAAAAATCTTTTCTCCAGGGAAGATAGCAGAGATAAGGCAGAGAGAGATACATAAGCAGGTTTCAGAGTCATAGTTCAAGGTTAGACATTAGGACACCCAATAAATTTTCCAGTAGAAATCAGTCTAAGCACCCATCACAGTTATCAAAGGAGTTAGAGTTATCCAATACAAAATCTAAAACTTAGGCTGGGAACCCAAAGCCAGAATAGGGGTCAAAGACAAGAGAAGGCTGCTATAGAATCAGACACAAGAACAGCCCTGAGAATGATTATTGGACAAATAATGTTACTGACCATCTCATGAGGATGGTAACACCAATATCTAGGTTCCTTAGTCTAGTCAATCCAGAAGATAGGTATAGATCAGTGAAGGATTGACTCTTCTCGTGGAAGTTGGGAGACCAATCATGACATGAGGAGTCATAGCATATATCAACTAAGAGATCAACATAAACCTGTTTTTTTTCCCCACATGTTACAGGCTGTGCCCCAAATCTGACTCTAAACCAATCTGACAAAGTGAAATCACAACTATTAACATAACAGCCACTAATAAACTAGACAAGCCTTTGGTAAACACTTGCACCTGTTTTCAATTCATTTCACAATTTTTGATTATTGACGTTAATGTCTGAAACTGCTTACACATTCAAGTTTGTTAGTTTCTTGACAAGGAGAAGGAGAAGGGAAGGAAAGGAGCTATGTTCTGGTTTAAATGGCAGACCCCATGGTAAATTGTTGCTTTTATCATTGGATAATTTTCATTTAGATCATTTAAATGTGAAAACAGTACTGCTAGTCAGTTCTCTGTTAGCAGGTAGAATAGGCTAAGTTGTTTTTGGTCAATTCAATCAAAACTATTGACTGTTTTTGTGGATATGGTCTTGGTGTAAAGAGAGTAATATTTGAAGCATGATCCCTAACACATAAAAGCAAGTCTTTGCTTGTGTGACCAAGTTGGTAATACTGATCCTCGAATTCATATGAAATTACAGGAGACCACAGATAACCAAACAATCAAAAAAAAAAAAAAAGAACAAAATAGAACTCACATTTCTTGATTTCAAAACATATTACAAAGCTATAGTAATAAAAAGTGTGGCGAGGTACAAGGATAGACAGATAGACTAATGGAATAGAATTGAGAATATAGAAATAATCCCATATACCTATGGCCAACTGGTTTTTGATAAGAGTCCAAATACACCCAACAGAGAGAGAATAGTGTCTTCAACAAATGGTGCTGGGTTTCCACATGCAAAAGTATTAAGTTGGACTCATACATCACATTATATGCAAATATTAATTCAAAATGGATCTATGACTTAAATGAAAGAGAAAAAACCATAAAACTTTTAGAAGAAAACACAGGGGTAAATCTTCAGGACATTTTTTTTTTTAAAGAGAATGGATTCTTAGGTATGACAATAAAAAGCACAAGCAAGAAGAGAAAAAATAGCTAACTGGAATCCATCAAAATTAGAAACTTTTGTGCATCAAGGTACATTGTCAAGAAAGTGAAAAGACAACCTACAGAATGGGAAAAAATATTTGGAGGCTACATAAGGGTTTAATATTCAGCATACATAAAGAACTCTTAAAACTCAAAAACAAGAGGCAGAGCCAAGATGGCAGAATAGACATACGCTTCCAGGGAGTCCTCTTTACAACAAAGACCCAAAAAAACAAGTGAAACAAGTATATTTATGACAAGCTAGGAGCCCTGAGCATCAAAGGCAAGCTTAGAAAACATACCGAGGGTCAGGGGGAGGAAGACTGTTCATAAGTGGAGAGGAGTTACCAGACCTGAATCACAGAAACCACTCAGGCACCATTTCTGGAACAGTGGTGGCAGGTTGGTACTGGTGTTTGGCTCCAGTTTCCTAAGGGAGCAGCAGCCAGCCACACAGCCTACTCACACCTTCAGAACCAGAGAAGAACGGCACTCTCGGCAAAAGCTAAGTACTTGTGTATATTTTACTGTGCACCCCCATCCCCAAGCTGGCTTCAGTGGCTGAATTCCCTGCGCTTCAGATAGACCCTGTTGAGCACCTAGAGCCAGCATCCTGGCCTTGGAGAAGGAAAAAATTTGCAAGTGGGGGAAAAGATAATTTGCCAGCTCCACTAACCAGGGGAGCTCAAGACAGAAGCGGCTTCTGTCCAGGCATAAATGGTCCATGGACTTTGAACAACTTTCCTCTCTGCATGGACCTGTGTGGGCCTATTTCAAGAGAATAGGCCCTTGTTGGAAGACTCCAACAGTTTCAGCTGTGTGGTGGAGAGGTGGGTGTTTGATGTTTGACATTCCCTTGCCTATTAAACAGGGTCCTCACCTACCCACCTCAGGGACCTAAGGAATGGTAGCTCCACTCAGGTCACCCAGCCACCTTGACAGGGGTCCAAGGATAACTGATACCTCCCAGTCCTTACAACAAAAAACATTGGGTGCCCATGGTCCATCTGCAGAGCCCACCCACCTGAATGCTCGAGGGAACAGGGACGTGCTTTCCTCAGAGACACTCGGGGGTCAGTTCTCAACCCTCTGCCTTGTTCAAAGAGTGACCCCATGCTACAACCAGATACTAGTACCTACACTAATCACCCCTGCCCCCTAAGACTGTAGGACAGAGCCTGTACCACATACTTGATAATCAGCTACCTGGACACCTGAGCTGAATTCATATAAGAAAAGTGAAGGGACTCCTAGACTGATATACCTGATAACAGCTCTAGCCATCTGGGGACAGGACGTCAGAGCTCCACAAGTGAAAATAATCAAGCTAGCTCACTCAAGCAACCCATCTGGGCGTAACAAAACAAAACAAAGCAAGAAACTACGACACAGCAAGCAAACATAAACTAATACAATAACTTATAGATGGCTCAGAGACAACAGTCAATATCAAGTCACATAAAGAAACAGACCATGATCACCTCAACAAGCACTCAAAACAAAGAATCCAGGGATCTTCTAGATGAAAGTTCATTCGTGGAATTACCAGAGGCAGAATATAAAAGTTGAGTATACAGAACCCTTCAAGACATCAGGAAGGAAATGAGGCAGTACACAGAACAAGCCAAGGAACATGCAGATAAAGCAATTGAAGAAATTAGAAAGATTATTCAGGAACATAATGAAAAATGCAATAAGCTGGAAAAATCCATAGACAGACATCAATCAGAAATTCAGAAGATTAACAATAAAATTACAGAAGTAGACAACTCAGTAGAAAGTCAGAGAAGCAGAATTGAGCAAGTAGAAGCTAGGATTTCTGAACTTGAAGATAAATCACTTGGCACTAATATATTTGAAGAAAAATCAGATAAAAGAATTTTAAAAAAATGAAGAAACCTTAAGAATCATGTGAGGCTCTAACAAGAGAAGTTACCTACGAGTGATTGGAGTACCAGAACAGGGAGGGATAACAGAAAATACAGTGAGAATTGTTGAAGATTTGTTGGCAGAAAACTTCCCTAATATTGTGAAAGATGAGAAGATATCTAACCAAGATGCTCATCAACCTCCACATAAGGTAGATGTTAAAAAAGAAAGTCACCAAGACATGTTATAATCAAACTTGCCAAAACCAAAGATAAAGAGAGAATTATAAGAGCAGCGAGGGATAAACGAAAAGTCACCTACAAAGGAGAGTCAATAAGCATAAGCTTGGACTACTCAGCTGAAACCATGCAGGCAAGAAGGCAATGGGATGGCTTATTTAAAAAATTGAAGGAAAAAAAATGCCAACCAAGAATCATATATCCAGCAAAACTCTCTCTTAAATATGAAGATGAAATTAGGACATTTCCAGATGAACGAAAGTTTAGAGAATTTGTAAAAACCAAACCAAAACTACAAGAAATACTAAAGGGAGTTCTTTGGTTAGAAAATCAATAATATCAGGTATCAACCCAAGACTGGAACACTGGGCCGAGTAATCAGAAGTCAACCCAGACAAACCTAACCCAGTGACGTCAAGCTGATTCCGACTCATGGTGACCCTATAAGACAGAGTAGAACTGCCCCATAGAGTTTCCAGGGAAATAAAAAAAAAAAAAGCAAGATTTAAAAAAAAAAAGCTCAAAACAGGATAACAGCAATATTATTATATAAAAGAAGACAAAATTAAAACAATAAAGAGGGGCTAAGAAATGTAACCATAGACCTTCCAAAAGAAGAGGAAGATACGGCGATACAAAGAAATAAAAGTTCGGTTTTAATTTAGAAAATAGGGGTAAATAATAAGATAACCACAAAGGAGACTAACTATCCTACCCATCAAAATAAAATACAAGAAAAAAATAGAGGCTCAACAGAAACAAAATCAACAACAACAAATATGAGGAAGGACAATAGATAAAGATAATCTTCTCAGCACCTAAAATTAAGTGGCAAAAAGAAACTGTCAACAACACACAAAGAAAGACATCAAAATGATAGCACTAAATTCATACCTATTCATAATTGCGCTGAAAGTAAATGGACTAAATGCACCAATAAAGAGACAGAGAGTGGCAGAATGGATTGAAAAACAAGATCCGTCTATATGCTGCCTACAAGAGACATACCTTAGACTTAGAGACACAAACTAAAATTCAAAGGATGGAAAAAATATATCAAGCAAACAACAATCAAAAAAGAGCAGGAACGGGAATAGTAATTTCTGACAAAATAGACTTTAAAGTTAAATCCATCAGAAAGGATAAGGAAGGACACTATATAATGATTAAAGGGACAATATACCAAGATATAACCATATTAAATATTTTTGCACCCAGTGACAGGGCTGCAAGATACATAAAACAAACTCTATCAGCATTAAAAAGTGAGATAGAGGCTGGGCCAAGATGGCGGACTAGGTAGACGCTACCTCGGATCCCTCTTGCAACAAAGACTGAGAAAAACAAGTGAATCGATCACATACATAACAATCTACGAACCCTGAACAACAAACACAGTTTTAGAGACGGAAAACGAACAAATACGGGGAAGCAGTGATTGTTTTTGGAGCCTGGAGCCAGTGTCCCAGTCAGGTAACCTTGGCGCCCAATTTAGGGCAGGACCCAGGGGAGCTGACGGTGCAAACAAGGGGCGCAGCCCTACCCCCCTGAACTCACCCTGGGAGGGGACCCAGCCGGTCCATGAGGGCGGCGTGGCGACACAGCCAGTGGGAGAAGTCCCCGGGAGGCAGTGACTGGTCTTGGAGCTGGGAGTGCAGCGTCCCAGCCGGGGAATCTTGCCGCCGGACTTTTGACTGGGCGCTGTCACGGCACAAGCACGGGGAGCAGCTCCACTCCCCTGAACTAACCCCGGGAGGGGGCCCAGCTTGTCTGCGAGGGTGGCACGGTGACGCGGCTGGCGGGATGAGAAGTCCCCGGGAGGCAGCGACTGATTTTGGAGTCGGGAGTGCAGCGTCCCAGCAGGGGAACCTTGACGCTGGGCATTGGATTGGCAGCGGAGGATCTGACCGCAGCTTCAGTGGGCCAGATCCCCGGGGACAATCTCCATATAGCCAGCACACATAGGTGACACGCCCCTCGGGAATCTCAGATAAAATAGTCATTCCAAGAGAGACGAGCAACTCTGGCTATATTCTGAGGTGCTACTCTCCTATCTCTCTGACCCCGCCCCCACCCTCCCCAGGCGGCTTCATTAACATTGGAATTTCCTGAGCCAGAGGGAGAACGGCTCCAGCTCCGCAGCAGCTTTGCTCCCCCCCCCCTTTTTTTTTCTTTTGGTCTTTTCCTAACCCACTCTTCCGGCCTGAGAGAAGGAACCACAAAAAACCCATGGACCAAAAATCCACCCCTAATTGGACTAAAAACACAGAACCAGCTACAGCCAAGCATATATGATCCAAATCTCAGACTTTTATCCTTATAGGGAACAAGGTGGCAGTTATAATCCAAAGGCAGTTCTGATAGGGATCTGACTGCATTTTTTTTTTAGCGGATTTTCTGGAAAAACTAGTTTCCCAGTGATGGCTCGGAGACAGCAGTCCATATCAAACCACATAAAGAAGCAGACCATGACAGCTTCTCCAGCCCCCCAAACAAAAGAATCAAAATCTTTCCCAAATGAAGATACAATCCTGGAATTATCAGATACAGAATATAAAAAACTAATTTACAGAATGCTTCAAGACATCACAAACGAAATAAGGCAAACTGCAGAAAAAGCCAAGGAACACACTGATAAAACAGTTGAAGAACTCAAAAAGATTATTCAAGAACATAGTGGAAAAATTAATAAGTTACAAGAATCCATAGAGAGAAAGCATGTAGAAATCCAAAAGATTAACAATAAAATTACAGAATTAGACAACGCAATAGGAAGTCAGAGGAGCAGACTCTAGCAATTAGAATGCAGACTGGGACATCTGGAGGACCAGGGAATTAACACCAACACAGCTGGAAAAAAAATCAGATAAAAGAATTAAAAAAAATGAAGAAACCCTAAGAATCATGTGGGACTCTATCAAGAGGGATAACTTGCGTGTAATTGGAGTCCCAGAACAGGGAGGGATAACAGAAAATACAGAGAAAATAGTTGAAGATCTCCTGACAGAAAACTTCCCTGACATCATGAAAGACGAAAGGATATCTATCCAAGATGCTCATCGAACCCCATTTAAGATTGATCCAAAAAGAAAAACACCAAGACATATTATCATCAAACTCGCCAAAACCAAAGATAAAGAGAAAATTTTAAAAGCAGCCAGGGAGAAAAGAAAGGTCTCCTTCAAGGGAGAATCAATAAGAATAAGTTCAGACTACTCAGCAGAAACCATGCAGGCAAGAAGGGAATGGGATGACATATACAGAGCACTGAAGGAGAAAAACGGCCAGCCAAGGATCATATATCCAGCAAAACTCTCTCTGAAATATGAAGGTGCAATTAAGATATTTACAGATAAACACAAGTTTAGAGAATTTGCAAAAACCAAACCAAAGCTACAAGAAATACTAAAGGAAATTGTTTGGTCAGAAAACCAATAATATCAGATACCAGCACAACACAAGGTCACAAAACAGAACATCCTGATATCAACTCAAATAGGGAAATCACAAAAACAAATTAAGATTAATTAAAAAAAATGCTCATAACAGGGAATCACTGAAATCAATATGTAAAAGATCACAATAATCAAAAAGAGGGACTAAATACAGGAGGCATAGAACTGCCATATGGAGAGTGATACAAGGCGATATAGAACAATACAAGTTAGGTTTTTACTTAGAAAAATAGGGGTAAATAATAAGGTAACCACAAAGAGGTATAACAACTCCATAACTCAAGATAAAAGCCAAGAAAAACATAACAACTCAACAAACATAAAGTCAAACACTACGAAAATGAGGATCTCACAATTTACTAAGAAAAACGTCTCAGCACAAAAAAGTATGTGGAAAAATGAAATTATCAACAACACACATAAAAAGGCATCAAAATGACAACACTAAACACTTATTTATCTATAATTACGCTGAATGTAAATGGACTAAATGCACCAATAAAGAGACAGAGAGTCTCGGGCTGGATAAAGAAACACGATCCGCCTATATGCTGCCTACAAGAGACACACCTTAGACTTAGAGACACAAACAAACTAAAACTCAAAGGATGGAAAAAAATATATCAAGCAAACAATAAGCAAAAAAGAAGAGGAGTAGCAATATTAATTTCTGACAAAATAGACTTTAGACTTAAATCCACCACAAAGGATAAAGAAGGACACTACATAATGATAAAAGGGAAAATTGACACACGACAACTAAGAACCCAAGAGACAGAAAGGGCCACATGAACCAGAGACCTACATTATCCTGAGACCAGAAGAACTAGTTGGTGCTCGGCCACAATCGATGTCTGCCCTGTCAGGGAGCACAACAGACAACTCCTGAGGGAGCAGGAGGCCAATGGGATACAGACCCCAAATTCTCATGAGAAGACCATACCTAATGGTATGATTGCGACTAGAGGAATCCCAGAGACAATGCTCCCCAGAACTTCTGATGGCACAGGACAGGAACCATCCCCGAAGACAACTCATCAGCCATGAAGAGGACTGGTCAGTGGGGGGGAGAGAGATGCTGATGAAGAGTGAGCTAATTAACTCAGGTGGACACTAGAGAGTGTGTTGGCAACTCTTGACTGGAGCGGGAATGGGAAGATAGAGAGAGAGGGAAGATGGCAAAATTGGCACAAAACGAGAGACTGAAAGGGCTGACTCAATAGGGGGAGAGCAAGTGGGAGAAGGGAGTAAGATGTATGTAAACCTACATGTGACAGACTGATTGGAATGGTAAATGTTCGCTTGAAGCTTAATAAAAATTAAAAAAAAAAGGGACAATTGACCAGGAAGATATAACCACATTAAATATTTATGCACCCAATGACACGGCTGCAAGATACATAAATCAAATTTTAACAGAACTGAAAAGTGAGATAGACACCTCCACAATTATAGTAGGAGACTTCAACACACCACTTTCGGAGAAGGACAGGACATCCAGTAAGAAGCTCAATAGAGACACGGAAGACCTAATTACAACAATCAACCAACTTGACCTCATTGACTTATACAGAACTTTCCACCCAACTTCTGCGAAGTATACTTTTTTCTCTAGCGCACATGGAACATTCTCTAGAATAGACCACATATTAGATCATTAAACAAACCTTTGCAGAATCCAAAACATCGAAATGTTACAAAGCATCTTCTCAGACCACAAGGCAATAAAACTAGAAATCAATAACAGAAAAACTAGGGAAAAGAAATCAAATACTTGGAAAATGAACAATACCCTCCTGAAAAAAGACTGGGTTATAGAAGACATCAAGGAGGGAATAAGGAAATTCTTAGAAAGCAACGAGAATGAAAACACTTCCTATCAAAACCTCTGGGACACAGCAAAAGCAGTGCTCTGAGCCAATTTATATCGATAAATGCACACATACAAAAAGAAGAAAGAGCCAAAATCAGAGAACTGTCCCGACAACTTGAACAAATAGAAAGTGAGCAACAAAAGAACCCATCAGGCACCAGAAGAAAACAAATAATAAAAATTAGAGCTGAACTAAATGAATTAGAGAACAGAAAAACAATTGAAAGAATTAACAAAGCCAAAAGCTGGTTCTTTGAAAAAATTAACTAAATTGATAAACCATTGGCTAGACTGACTAAAGAAATACATGAAAGGAAACAAATAACCCGAATAAGAAACGAGAAGGGCCACATCAAAACAGACCCAACTGAAATTAAAAGAATCATATCAGATTATTATGAAAAATTGTACTCTAACAAATCTGCAAACCTGGAAGAAATGGATGAATTCCTGGAAAACACTACCTACCTAAACTAACACATTCAGAAGTAGAACAACTAAATAGACCCATAACAAAAAAAGAGATTGAAAAGATAATCAAAAAACTCCCAAAAAAAAAAAAAAGCCCTGGCCCGGATGGCTTCACTGCAGAGTTCTACCAAACTTCAGAGAAGAGTTAACACCACTACTACTAAAGGTATTACAAAGCATAGAAAATGACGGAATACTACCCAACTCATTCTATGAAGCCACTATCTCCCTGATACCAAAACCATGTAAAGACATCACAAAAAAAGAAAATTACAGACCTATATCCCTCATGAACATAGATGCAAAAATCCTCAACAAAATTCTAGCCAATAGAATTCAACAACATATCAAAAAAATAATTCACCACGATCAAGTGGGATTTATACCAGGTATGCAAGGCTGGTTTAATATCAGAAAAGCTATTAATGTAATCCATCACATAAATAAAACACAAGACAAAAACCACATGATCTTATCAATTGATGCAGAAAAGGAATTTGACAAAGTCCAACACCAATTCATGATAAAAACTCTCAGCAAAATAGGAATTGAAGGAAAATTCCTCAACACTCTAAATGGAGAGAACCTGAAAGCATTTCCCTTGAGAACGGGGACCAGACAAGGATGCTCTTTATCACTGCTCTTATTCAACATCGTGCTAGAAGTCCTAGCCAGGGCAATTAGGCTAGACAAAGAAATAAAAGGCATCTGGATTGGCAAGGAGGAAGTAAAATTATCCCTATTTGCAGATGACATGATCTTATACACAGAAAACCCTAAGGAATCCTCCAGAAAACTACTGAAACTAATAGAAGAGTTTGGCAGAGTCTCAGGTTATAAAATAAACATACAAAAATCACTTGGATTCCTCTACATCAACAAAAAGAACACCGAAGAGGAAATAACCAAATCAATACCATTCACAGTAGCCCCCAAGAAGATAAAATACTTAGGAATAAATCTTACCAAGGATGTAAAAGACCTATACAAAGAAAACTACAAAGCTCTACTACAAGAAATTCAAAAGGACCTACTTAAGTGGAAAAACATACCTTGCTCATGGATAGGAAGACTTAACATAGTAAAAATGTCTATTCTACCAAAAGCCATCTATACATACAATGCACTTCCGAACCAAATTCCAATGTCATTTTTTAAGGTGATAGAGAAACAAATCACCAATTTCATATGGAAGGGAAAGAAGCCTCGGATAAGCAAAGCATTACTGAAAAGGAAGAAGAAAGTGGGAGGCCTCACTCTACCTGATTTCAGAAGCTATTGTACAGCCACAGTAGTCAAAACAGCCTGGTACTGGTACAACAACAGACTCATAGACCAATGGAACAGAATTGAGAACCCAGATATAAATCCATCCACGTATGAACAGCTGATATTTGACAAAGGCCCAGTGTCAGTTAATTGGGGAAAAGATAGTCTTTTTAACAGTGGTGCTGGCATAACTGGATATCCATTTGCAAAAAAATGAAACAGGACCCATACCTCACACCCTGCACAAAAACTAACTCCAAGTGGATCAAAGACCTAAACATAAAGACTAAAACGATAAAGATCATGGAAGAAAAAATAGGGACAACCCTAGGAGCCCTAATACAAGGCATAAACAGAATACAAAACGTTACCAAAAATGACAAAGAGAAACCAGATAACTGGGAGCTCCTAAAAATCAAACACCTATGCTCATCTAAAGACTTCACCAAAAGAGTAAAAAGACCACCTACAGACTGGGAAAGAATTTTCAGCTATGACATCTCCGACCAGCGCCTGATCTCTAAAATCTACATGATTCTGTCAAAACTCAACCACAAAAAGACAAACAACCCAATCCAGAAGTGGGCAAAGGATATGAACACACACTTCACTAAAGAAGATATTCAGGCAGCCAACAGATACATGAGAAAATGCTCTCGATCATTAGCCATTAGAGAAATGCACATTAAAACTACGATGAGATTCCATCTCACTCCAACAAGGCTGGCATTAATCCAAAAAACACAAAATAATAAATGTTGGAGAGGCTGTGGAGAGATTGGAACTCTTATACACTGCTGGTGGGAATGTAAAATGGTACAACCACTTTGGAAATCTATCCGGCGTTATCTTAAACAGTTAGAAATAGAACTACCATACAACCCAGAAATCCCACTCCTGGGAATATACCCTAGAGAAACAAGAGCCTTCACACGAACAGATATATGCACACCCATGTTTATTGCAGCTCTGTTTACAATAGCAAAAAGCTGGAAGCAACCAAGGTGTCCATCAATGGATGAATGGGTAAATAAATTGTGGTATATTCACACAATGGAATACTACGCATCGATAAAGAACAGTGACGAATCAGTGAAACATTTCATAACATGGAGGAACCTGGAAGGCATTATGTTGAGTGAAATGAGTCAGAGGCAAAAGGAGAAATATTGTATAAGACCACTATTATAAGATCTTGAGAAATAGTATCAACTGAGAAGAACACATACTTTTGTGGGTATGAGGGGGGAGGGAGGGAGGGAGGGAGAGGGTTTTTTACTGATTAATTAGTAGATAAGAACTGCTTTAGGTGAAGGGAAAGACAATACTCAATACATGGAAGGTCAGCTCAACTGGACTGGACTGGACCAAAAGCAAAGAATTTTCCGGGATAAAATGAATGCTCCAAAGGTCAGCGGAGCAAGGGCAGGGGTTTGGGAACCATGCTCTAAGGGGACTTCTAAGTCAATTGGCAAAATAATTCTATTATGAAAATATTCTGCATCCCACTTTGAAATGTGGCGTCTGAGTCTTAAAAGCTAATAAGCGGCCATCAAAGAAGCAATCAATTGTTCTGAACCCACCTGGAGCAAAGGAGAATGAAGAACACCAAGGTCACACGACAACTAAGAGCCCAAGAGACAGAAAGGGCCACATGAACCAGAATCCTACATTATCCTGAGACCAGAAGAACTAGTTGGTGCCCGGCCACAATCGAAGACTGCGCTCACAGGGAGCACAATAGAGAACCCCAGAGGGAGCAGGAGATCAGTGGGATGCAGACCCTAAATTCTCATAAATAGACCAGACTTAATGGTCTGGATGTGACTAGAGGAATCCCGGCGGTAATGGTCCCCAAACCTTCTGTTGGCACAGGACGGGAACCATCCCCGAAGAGAATTCATCAGACGTGAAAGGGACTGGACAGTGGGTGGGAGAGAGATGGTGCTGAAGAGTGAGCTAATTATTTCAGGTGGACACTTGAGACTGTGTTGGCATCTTCTGTCTGGAGGGGGATGGGAGGATAGAGAGAGTTGGAGGCTGCCAAAGTTTTCACGAAAGGAGAGACTGGAAGGGCTGACTCATTGGGGGAGAGCAAGTGGGAGTAAGGAGTAAGATGTATATTAACTTATATGTGACAGACTGACTTGACTTGTAAATGTTCACTTGAAGCTCAATAAAAGTTAATAATAATAATAAAAAAAGTGAGATAGACAGCTCCACAATAATAGTAGGAGACTTCAACAGACCACTTTTGGTGAAAGACAGGACATCCAGAAAGAAGCTCAATAAAGACACGGAAGATCTAAATGCCACAATCAACCAACTTGACATCATAAATTTATACAGAACACTCCACCCAAGAACAACCAAGTATACTTTCTTTTCTAGAGCACATGGAACATTCTCTAGAAGAGAGCACATATTAGGTCATAAAGCAAGCCTTAGCAGAATCCAAAACATTGAAATATTACAAAGCATCTTCTCTGACCATAAGGTCATAAAAGTGGAAATCAATAACAGAAAAATCAGCGAAAAGAAATTAAACACTTGGAAACTGAACAATACCCTGCTCAAAAAAGATTGGATTATAGAAGACATTAAGGGTGGTATAAAGAAATTCATATAATCCAATGAGAATGAAAACACTTCCTATTAGAAACCTTTGGGATGTATCAATAAATGCACACATCCAAAAAGAAGAAAGGGCCAAAATCAAAGAATTACCCCTACAACTTGAACAAATAGAAAGAGAGCAATAAAAGAAACCCTTAGGCACCAGAAGAAAACAAACAGTAAAAATTAGAACAGAACTAAATGAAATAGAAAACAGAAAAACAATTCAAAGATTAACAAGACCAAAAGCTGGTTCTTTGAAAAAATAAACAAAATTGATAAACCATTGACCAAACTGACAAAAGAAAAACAGGAGAAGAAGCAAATAACCTGAATAAGAAATGAGATGGGCGATATTACAACAGACCCAAATGAAATTAAAAGAATCATATCAGATTACTACAAAAAATTGTACTCTAACAAATTTGAAAACCTAGAAGAAATGGATGATTTCCTAGATACACACTACCTACCTAAACTAACACAAACAGAGGTAGAACAACTAAATAGACCCATAACAAGAGATTGAAAATGTAATTTAAAAAACTCCCAACAAAAAAAAGCCCTGGCCCGGATGGCTTCACTGCAGAGTTCTACCAAACTTTCAGAGAAGAGTTAACACCACTACTACTAAAGGTATTTCAGAACATAGAAAAGATGCAATAATCCCAAACTCATTCAATGAAGGCAGAATACCCCTGATACCAAAACCAGGCAATGACACCAAAAAAAAAAAGAAAGAAAGAAAATTACAGACCTATATCCCTCATTAATTTAGATGTAAAAATCCTCAACAAAATTCTAGCCAATAGAATCGAACCACATATCAAAAAAAAATTCATCGTGACCAAGTGGGATTCATTCCAGGTATGCAGGGATGGTTCAACATTAGAAAAACAATTAATGTAATCCATCGCATAAATAAAACAAAAGACTAGAATCACATGATTTTGTCGATAGATGCAGAAAAGGCATTTGACAAAGTTCAACACCCATTAATGATAAAAACTCTCAGCAAAATAGGCATAGAAGGAAAATTCCTCAACAAAATAAAGGGCATTTATACAAAACCAACAAGCCAACATCATCCTAACTGGAGAGAGTCTGAAAGCATTCCCCTTGAGAACGGGAACCAGACAAGGATGCCCTTTATCAGGTCCTAGCCAGAGCAATTAGGCTAGATAAAGAAATAAAGGGCATCCAGACTGGCAAGGAAGAAGTAAAATTATCTCTATTTGCAGATGACATGATCTTATACATGGAAAATCCTAAGGAATCCTCAAAAAAAAAAAAACTACTGAAACTAGTAGAAGAGTTCAGCAGAGTATCGGGATACAGGATAAACATACAAAAATCAGTTGGATTCCTCTACACCAACAAAAAGAACATCGAAGAGGAAATCATCAAATCAATGCCATTTACAGTAGCCCCCAAGAAGATAAAATACTTAGGAATAAATCTTACCAGAGATGTAAAAGACTTATACAATGAAAACTAAAATACACTGCTACAAGAAATCAAAGGAGACCTACAGAAGTGGAAAAACATACCTTGCTCATGGATAGGAAGACTTAACATAGTAAAAATATCTATTCTACCAAAAGCAATCTATACATTTAATGCAATTTCGATCCAAATTCTACCGACATTCTTTAATGAGATGGAGAAACAAATCACCAACTTCATATGGAAGGCAAAGAGGGCCCGGATAAGTAAAGCATTACTGAAAAAGAAGAACAAAGTGGGAGGCCTTACTCTACCCAATTTTAGAACCTATAATACTGCCACAGTAGTCAAAATAGCCTGGTACTGGTACAATGACAGATGCATGGACCAATGGAACAGAATTGAGAATCCAGACATAAATCCATCCGCATATGAGCAGTTGATATTTGACAAAGGCCCCAGGACAGTTAAATGGGGAAAAGACTGCCTTTTTAACAAATGGTGCTGGCATAACTAGATACCCATCTGCAAAAAAATGAAACAAGAACCATACCTCACTCCATGCACAAAAAATGAGCTGAAAATGGATCAAAGAGCTAAATACAAAATCTAAAACAAAAAAGATCATGGAAGAAAAAATAGGGACAACGTTAGGAGCCTTAACACATGTCATAAACAGTATACAGAACATTACTAAAAATGCAGAAGAAAAACTAGATAATTGCGAGCTCTTAAAAATCAAACACCTATGCTCATCCAAAGACTTCACCAAAAGAGTAAAAACATTACCTACAGACTGGGAAAAAGTTTTTAGCTATGGCATTTCTGATCAGCACCTGATCCCTAAAATCTACATGATACTGCAAAAACTCAACTGCAAAAAGACAAATAACCCAACTGAAAAATGGACAAAAGATATGAACAGACACTTCACTAAAGAAGACATTCGGGTAGCTAACAGATACATGAGGAAATGCTCACAATCATTAGCCATTAGAGAAATGCAAATCAAAACTACAATGAGATTTCATCTCACTCCAACAAGGCTGGCATTAATCCAAAAAACACAAAACAGTAAATGTTGGAGAGGCTGTGGAGAGACTGGAACTCTTATACACTGCTGGTGGGAATGTAAAATGGTACAACCACTTTGGAAATCAATTTGGCACTTCTTTAAAAAGCTAGAAATAGCACTACCATACAATCCAGCAATCCCACTCCTTGGAATATATCCTAGAGAAATAAGAGCCTTTACAGAACAGACATATGCACACCCACGTTCACTGCAGCACTGTTTACAACAGCAAAAAGATGGAAGCAACCAAGGTGCCCATCAACAGATGAATGGATAAAGAAATTATGGTATATTCACACAATGGGATACTACACATCGATAAAGAATGGTGATGAATCTGTGAAACATTTCATAACATGGAGGAATCTGGAAGGCAGTATGCTGAGTGAAATTAGTCAGTTGCAAAAGGACAAATATTGTATAAGATCACTATTATAAGAATTCAAGAAATAGTTTAAACAGAGAAGAAAATATTCTTTGACGGCTACGAAAGCGGGGAGAGAGAGAGGGAGGGAGAGGGGTATTCACTAATTAGATAGTAGATAATAACTACTTTAGGTGATAAGAAAGACAACACACAATACAGGCGAGGTCAGCACAACTGGACTAAACGAAAAGCAAAGTTTCCAGAATAAACTGAATGCTTCGAAGGCCAGTGTAGTAGGAGCGGGGGTTTAGGGACCATGGTTTCAGGGGACATCTAAGTCAATTGGCATAACAAAATCTATTTAGAAAACGTTCTGCATCCCACCTTGGTGAGAGGCATCTGCGGTCTTTAGCAAGCGGCCATCTGAGATGCATCAATTGGTCTCAACCCACCTGGATCAAAGGAGAACGAAGAACACCAAGGACACAAGGTAATTACGAGCCCAAGAGACAAAAAGGGCCACATAAACCAGAGACTACATCAGCCTGAGACCAGAAGAGCTAGACGGTGCCCGGTTACAACTGATAACTGCCCTGACAAGGAACGCAAGAGAGAATCCCTGAGGGAGCAGGAGAGCAGTGGGATGCAGACCCCAGATTCTCCTAAAAAGACCAGACTTAATGGTCTGACTGAGACTAGAAAGACCCCAGTGTTCATGGCCCCCAGATCTTCTGCTGGCCCAGGACGGGAACCATTCCCAAATCCAACTCTTCAGACAGGGATTGGACTGGACAATGGGTTTGAGAGAAATGTTGGTGAGGAGTGAGCTTCTTGGATCAGGTGGACACTTGAGATTATATTGGCATCTCCTCCCTGGAGGGGAGATGAGAATGTAGAGGGGGTTAGAAGCTGGCGAAATGGACATGAAAAGAGAGAGTGGAGGGAGGGAGTGGGTTGTCTCATTAGGGGGAGAGCAGTTGGGAGTAAGTAGCAAGGTGTATATAAGTTTTTGTGTGAGAGACTGACTTGATCTGTAAACTTTCACTTAAAGCACAATAAAAATTAAAAAAAAAAAAACAACCTCAACAACAAAAAGACTAACAATCCAATTTAAAAGTGGGCAAAGGACCTGAACAGACATTTCTCTGAAGATATACAAATGGCCAATAAGTATGTGAAAAGATGCTCGATATTATTAGTCATTAATGAAATGCAAATCAAAATCACAATGAGATGCCACTTCATACCTATGTGGATGTCTATTAGAAAAATAACAGATATTGCCAACATAGGCAAGGATGTGGAGAAATTGGATCCCTCATGCATTGCTGGTGCAGTAGCTGTGGAAAGCAGTTTGGAGGTGCCTCAAAAAGTTAAACATAGAATTATATAACCAGCAATTCCACTCCTGGGTATATACACAAAAAAAATTATAAACAGGGACTCAGGTACTTGGGCACTAATGTTCATTACAGCATTATTCACAATAGCCAAAAGGTGGAAAACAATCTAAGTGCCTATACACAGATGAATGGATAAACAAAACGTGTTATAGTCACACAGTGGAATATTGTTCAGCCATACAGAGAAGGGAAGTTCTGATACATGGTATGACATGGATGAACCTTGCAAACATTTTGCTGAATGAGATAAGTCAGACACAAAAGGACAAATACCGTGGATTCCACATGTATGAAATATCTAGAATAGGCAAATGCATAGGACCAAAGTTTATTTGTGGTTACCAGGGGCTGGCGTAAGGGGGAATGGGGAGTTTAAAAAGAAAGTCTGTAAAAACAAAAAAAAGTAAGGTGATTTACTTATATGGCCCAGAACTGGGCTCTGAAATGTAAAAACAAAAATAAAAAAGTTGCAATAGATGGAGTCTCTTTAGATTCAGGCCAAATTTACAGGCACATGACTGAGCTAAGTGTCTTTGAAAAGGCTCACTGTTTCTAAGTTGTCCCAGATTACTCAGATGGCCCCAAAAACTAAGAGGGCAAAATTTCTAGTTCTCTGCCATTGAGGGATCATGGACCTGAGTTAATGAATTGAAGTCACCAATTTTCCTTCATGTCTGATTCATGAGCTCTGTCTAGATTCTGTTCAAAGCCTTCCTTATTCACCAAGGAGACTGTCTTCCGCTCACACAACAAAAGAGAGAAAATATAGTGAGAGCTAAGTGGAAAATGAAGAATTGTGTCTTCTTCAGATTCATTTTGGCTTCAGTATTGATGCACATGCTTGAGGGTGTGTTTTGTAAATGTCTCTTCCCCTCTCCCCCCAAGTTACTTAGTTGGCTTACCCTGTGGTTGTGACTAAGTTGGAACAGTCCTCCTGGGTGTGCCTTTCTCTTTCTGGAGAGAATTCAGAAGAAGCAGGATCAGATCTTTTGACCTGGACTAGACCATGGTTGGAGTTATTATCCCACTGTAACTCTCTCTCCTTGGGAAGGCAAATCTTTTGTCTTCTATGTGCCCCTACCTTTGGGTGTCTGTTAGGATGTCAGAAGACACAGTAAGAAACAGTAATTTTTGTTCCCATGGGGACTATTGTTGAATTTTAGAAATTTTGGCTGCATGTCCAGGATTTAGTTGTTATTTGCAGGGCACAGTTGAGAAAATGTCCCAAGAGAGTATCTCTAAGCATATGTACATGTTGCTTCACCCGCATAAATCTATTTTGCATTTTAAGTGTGTTTCAGAGTTGGTCCACGTACTTGTTAGTCCCTGAGAGTTCTGAAGGACAAAGTTTAACGTTTATACACTCTAAGCAGTTTAAGAAAAGCTCAACAGTCCAATTCAGACCTTAAGAAGAGTTCTTTTAATCACTACTGGTTAGTTATTTTACCGTCATAAATATGACCTGCATTTTCAAATTTCCCTGTAGGCTCCAAGGCCCTATGCCAGAGTTCTAGGTACCCTCAGGCTTCTTCTTGCTCAGGTCATTTCAATAATGAAAAGTCAGACATCTATGTTTGCAAGCTCCCTTGAGCTCACTTTCTCCCTTCACTTTCTTTTCACCTACATTTTCCCTTTCCAGATCAGCCCCATAGACAAGTAGAGGAGGTAGTTGTGTGCTGTTTGAGAGGCACCCTGTAAAGCACCGACCAGAGAGCACCACATAAAGATTTCCATTGCTCAACCTCAGTGTCTCTTCTAAAAGCCAGATCTGCTTTCTGAGATCCTTTCTTTCCTTGCAGCATCAGGGCCTGAGCACTCAGCCTGTTTCCCTTTCCTCTATAGCTGCCCCACTTGGACTTTCTCCCCCCAGATCCAGTTACAGAGTTGATTGCAACCTCCCTGGCTTTTCCCCTCCCCTGGTGCTTCTAATGATAAGCCCACAAAGCCCACAGGCCATTTGTGGGTCTAGAACAGGGTCTGGCAAACTACAGTCCATGGGCCAAATCTGAGCCCCTGCCTGGTTTTGTAAGCAAAGTCTTATTGGAACACGACAATGCCCATTTGTTTATATATTGCTTATGATAGCTTTTGCCCTATGATGACAGTGGTGAGTACGTGTTACAGAGGCTTTGTATGGCCTGCAAAGCCTGAAATATTTACCGGTCAAATATCTACTATCTGTACCTTTGCACAAAATATTTACTGACTTCTGTTCTAGAGATTTGAAGGTTAGTCACTACAGGAGAACAGCAGTGAACATGCAAACATGGAGTCAAATCAAAATTGTACAACTTTTTTTTCCCCCAAATATAATAAATATTTCATAGATACAACATTTAACAATTTACAGAGTTGACATAACTTCTGTAATGGTTTCTGGTCAACTGTTCCTGACTCCGAAAATGGCAAATGCAAATATAGATGGGCTTCAGGTGGCTGCTTTCAATTCTGAGGGTGGGCCTAATCTCCTGCTTTCATCCTCTACTCCATGCCTTTCCTTTCTCTCTGAAGTAGGAACGGGCAGGTGAACTCAACTCCATGAAGGCCCTTCTTCTCAGCCTATAGTCTCAAGATACAATCTGGGCAAAATAGTTAGATATCTTCTTTACTCAAAGTAGGCAGTTTGTATCTCTGGAAGGAACTCTAGACTGACTGACACTTAAGTGTACTGGGCCTCTTCTTGCTTTCTGCAACTCCCCCCAACTCTGTCCAGAAGTGTATATACACGGGCACTCTAGTTGTCTCTTTTTGTCGGATTAAAATGTAAATGTGTCCTGGAAAAAGTTGATGCAGTTAGCCAATAACACCTTGGTTTGATTGTTTTTATTAGTTTCATAGCAGAGGGCAGGTCTCTGAGTATCAAGCCCTGTCTGCTTTTGAGCCTTTATATTCTCCTCTTCCCAGAGGTGAAGCTACTTGCCTCCCTCCCGCAGGCTTCAGCTCCATCTAATCACTAGGAGCAAGGCTAACATTCATCAGGAAGAATTAACCATTTTCTACTCTAGTACTCTTGGGAAGGGCATTAGAGCCCTGACTTGATGCACTAGTTCTGATAACTGTCCTGTAGCCTTGTTTCCTAATTGATCATTTTATCTTGTTAAACTTTCTAGTACCTCCAATTCCCCCTTGTCTATGTCCTCTTGCAACAGGAATCCTGTCATAAATCTCTAATCCAGTGGTTGAAGTCCTGCTATCTGCCAACCTATTTTCTGGGTATCGACTTCCTGCCTGGATCCCTAAGTATCACCAATCCCTTGATAAGCCATTGTTATAGTTAGCCCACCAATGGGGATATACATTATTTAATTTTGAATTCTCCCATGTCTACTACTGGACCATTCAGCAAATGATTATTAAGTCCCTACTGAAGATTCCTTCTCTTGCTCAATGTGATGCAATGTTTGGGACTTCCATCTCCCTAATGGTTATCCCTGGGCCTCTGAACAATAGATTAGAGCCTTGGAGGTTCCAGAATACCAGCCTTGGCTGAGGAAAGAAGTTTCATATAGTCTATGAAAGCTCATGGAAAATTTGATACATCTGACCTTTTTGAGGCTGACTAATATTGGTTTTAATATGATTTTCATGGCTATTTTTGTTCTCTCCTGTTTACATTCTTAGTATCATTTTTGCTCACTTCTCTCACTTTTGCTTTAATTTTTTTTTTTAATGTTTGTGCACCT
Source organism: Loxodonta africana (assembly GCF_030014295.1). Classification (NCBI taxonomy): domain Eukaryota; kingdom Metazoa; phylum Chordata; class Mammalia; order Proboscidea; family Elephantidae; genus Loxodonta; species Loxodonta africana. The sequence continues at coordinate 131,372,120 of NC_087369.1, forward strand.
TGCCTCTGATGATGGAGAAATAGGATAAAGACTGAAGCTTGAAGACTTACCCTCTAGGATGGGATAACCCTGGCTTAGGTTATGGGGTTTTGACTTGGCTGCCCAAAGAAGTCAAACTACAGCCCAATGACCCCAGCATCGTAACCATGGCATCCAGATGAGACAACAGAAATGGGAGACAGAGCTGCGGATGGAAAATGAAAACTCTACTTTCTGTCTGCTACTGAAGCAGCACCTGTAGCACAATTCCTAGAATAGAGGATTTGTCAAAAACATTTGTTAAATGAATAATAGTATGAGTTTTTAAAATGCTAACTTAACCCATCCATCCAGTTAACATTACCTATAAATTGTCTGTAGTGTTTTGTGTTTGTTTCAATGCTCTGGTCTGACCAAAGTCATTAATCTTCATTACCTTATTTACCCCCCAAACACAGAAACAGTGATAAAACACAGCCTGTACAATTAAGAGCATTTGAATTTCTCCCAAATAGAGGAGTATTCTAAGAAACACTAGTCCTGAAAACTTTGAGGTGGGTTGACCACTAGTTTTATGCATTCAATAAAATTCCTCGCTTGAAAAGAACATTCCCTTCCCTGAGAGACTTGGATGACACGAGGGTGAACTGAGATTGTGATAAATTAAACATTGGCCTGGGTTTCGACACAGCTTGGGTTCATAAGGCACAGTGTGTCTGGCTTGTCAGATAGGCGTACCATAGAGCAATGGCCTGTTCCCAATGCCTATCAGCTACACCTAGTGGGCTCTGGCTGTGGTGCAGCCCAGGAACAGGTGGAGGAAATTTCCTTCTGTCTGTCTGTTCAGACCTTGTCTTGGTCAACTTTAAAATGCAGTAATACTTTTTCATGTCATAGTATTTTTGAGGTATTGATCATCTTTCTATAGATGAGGGAATTCTATCTCAAAGAGGTAAAGTGATTAATACATTCATCACTCAACTAGAGCTGGGACTATATTTGAACTCAGCTCTCCAGATTCTCCAGTTCTAGGATCTTTTGACCTTCCCATGCTTCCACCCTGATTGTGGTGATACTGCTCATTCTCACTGGGCTTGCTTGGATCTTATGGCTCTCTTAGCACTGAGGTTATATCTGTCTGACATTATAATCACTGGTTGGAAAGTAGAAAAGAATAGTCCATAAACCCCAGCCACTTAACTGATTATTTGGCCAAAACGACTACATGTAGATAAACAAAACAAAAGTTATCACCTTCCTTCAAAGTAGCCACCTCTCCACAAATTCTCCATGTAGGGCAGATGAATTTAGCTAATTGTGTTGGAATATGATTTATCAGTTAGGAAGCAATCTGATATATTTTATGTTTTCTTAAGTTTGCCTCAAAATGATTTTCAGGTTTTTGTTTTTATCAAGAGCTTACCTACTCAAAAGCCTGCAATGACCTCCTAGTGTCACACAGATAATTAGCAAACATTTATTGTCTGCTATGTACAAGGTGGAGGCAGAGATGGTTCAGTGGTGGAATACTCATCTTCCATGCCGGAGACCAGTGTTGGATTCCCAGCCAATGCATCTCAGGCACAGTCACCACCCGTCTGTTGGTGGAGGCTTGAATGTTGCTATGATGCCGAACAGATTTCAGTGGAGCTTCCAGACTAAGATAGACTAGGAAGGAAGGCCTGGAGATTTATTTCCAAAAACCAGCCAATGAAAATCCTGTGGATCACAATGGTTGAATATGCAACCAATCATTGGGATGGCACAGGACTAGCATTTACTTCACTTCCATTGCACATGGGGTTGCCATGAGTTGGGGGCCAACTCAACAGCAGCTAGAAAAGCAACAACAACATATATAAGGCACTCTTTAAGCACTATGTGAGTGTAGAAGGGAGAGTATTGCATGAGTAATAATAATGAGGATCTTAGACTGAAACAAGCATAGAGCAATCAGTACAAGAGGTACAAAGATAAGTGCTACTGTAGGTGTTACTGATTATGAAAATGAAAAGATGGGGTTAGTCTGCTGCAGCCAGGGAAGGTTGTTCAGAACATATGGGGCTTGATCTAATCTTCTAAAAGTTATTAGTATTTTGATAGGCAAAAGAAACAGAGGAAAGTATTTCCCGGTAGTGAAAAAGCATTTAAAATATAGGAGTGATAAGCATAGGAGTGAGGGTGACAATGAGATAATCAGTATGAATGAGCAGAGTATGTCTGGGAGTGGTGGGCTCAGCCCAAAATGCTCTATCTAGCATTGAAACCCTACCTTACGTGCTCTCATGCAGTCTTGATTCAATCTAATGATTTCTCTCCTTTGCCAAGATTAGACTAAAAGACCGTTTTCCTGATGAAGTCTAATGTCCTAGTGGTGTCACCTTCTTCCCCACTTCTGAGAAATGACCAAAAGCAATTGTGTTTCAAAAGTTGAGTGGTAATTCTACCATATTGCTCCTTAAATGAATATTTTTGCCCTAGAATGAACAATGTTGTTAGGGATTGTCTTAGTTATCTAGTCCTGCTGTAACAGAAATACTGCAAATGGATGGTTTTAACAAACAGAAATTTATTTGCTCACAGTTTAGGAGGCTGGAAGTCTGAATTCAGGGCACCAGCTTACAGGGAAACCTTTGCCTCTCTGTCAGCTCAGAGGAAGGTCCTCGTCTCTTTGAGTTTCTTCTCCTAGGCGATCTTCATGTGGTTTGGCATCTCTCTTCCCCCATCTCTGCTCTACTTGCTTGTTTGTTTAATCTCTTTTATATCTAAAAAGCTATTGGCTCAAGATACACCCTAATCCTTCCTCATTAACATAATAAACACAAGAATCATAGGGAAGGTCGTGGAAACAGTTTTGGAAATTTTGGATGCTGGGTTTAATTGCCTTCGATTTCAAAAGGTCCTATTTATCTTTCTCATTTACAGTCAAAATTCAGTGAAAGGGAAAAACCACTCCTAAATAATGGCAGGAAAACACGGAATGTTTTATGAACTAGCTTTTGGTGGAATTGATCCATCTCTTGGGCAAGTGTGTGTGGCGTAAGGTCTGGGCTATTCTTTTCCCTGGTGTTCCCATTACTGCTTCAGATTCTTTGTCAAGACAACAGCTAGGGAATTTTCTTCAAACAGGGCTCCCATGTTTATTCACAAACAAGCCTTGCCTCAGTTGCAAGGTCTTTCATCTAAAGATGACCCATCTCATATGCGTGAATACATTCCCCATAATTACCCCAGCAGCTGCATTTTGATGGTCTGCCTGGGGAATAACTGCCAATGGATAAAACACAGTCAGCTCATCTCACCAGTGAATGTGCTCTCTGGTTCTGCCATGTGAAAATAAGCCTCTCAGATCCACACCCCCCCCCCCCAGTTTTTTTTCTGGAAAGATTTCCGGGGAAGAATGAGTGACTGAGACTGCTGAGACTTTTCGGAGGAAACCCTTGATGGCATTGACAATTGTCCCAACAGGCTTGTTTTAAGGTAATGTTCACACCATGAAAGGTGACTGATGATTCTATAACCATCCAACCCTTCCCTTGTCCCTCTGTTTGTATACATCAGTGTTGTCTGTGTTTGATTGAAAGCTCCTAGAAGGCAAGGAACATACTTTTCAGAGCTCTGCTGTTCAGAGTACCCAAGAAGGGATCAAATCATCTTTCCTCATCATCAAAATGGCCATAGAGTTGCTTGGAAACTCCAAATTCCAGGTGGATATTGGAGTGGGTTAGCAGAATAGGAGATGAGATTAAAAGGAATACGCAACATCCACATTTTTATTTTTTTGTTGTGTTTATCAAATTCTACCTGGAATCAATTAGAAAAAATGGCGACTTTTCTTCCTTTATGCAATTGGATGCAGACCTGGTGAGTTTCAAACAGAAGGAGTCCTTATATCCAAAGGCAAAAGTGTTTACGTATTTAGGGGTAAGAATTAAGGTTGTTTTTCCTTTAAAACAGTGATTCTCAACTGTGTCAGAGGAGGAATTACTGTGGGTTTCCTCAGAGTCCCTAAGCCCTCCTGCAGTGTACCCCTTGTGAGAGTGTTGGAGATGAGTCTTCTTATCAGGTAGAGATTTAGGAAACAAAGCACACATGGGACAGGTCCTTTGCAAGCCATGTTTGAAACTCTTAGGAATGCATATGCTACATCGATCCAATCTCATTTCTTCAGTGAGTAATTTCTTTCCTGAGTGGCTGATGCAATCTGGAGAGAATCCTTCTCTGATTTTTTCTTGATTACAAATTAGTTGTTTATTCAGTTGATACATTCACAAATAGGCATTCTCTTTTATTTCTGTAGCTCATCTTTGGGCTATGTGGTAACTTGTTGTAGTAATAGTCTAATTTTTTCATGCTTGTCTGTTCCATGCCCTTGTGTAGTCCCCTTTCACATTGACTCTGTAGTGGTCCATGTGATTTGCTTTGCCTTTGTGACAAAAAAAAATGTAATGTAAGCAGAAATTTGAAAATTGATTGCACATTAGAGCATTCTCTCTTTTCTCTGCTTATAGGTATCCTGTGAAGGACACGATGTGAAGAAGCCTGTGCTAGTCTGTTAAATGAAGATACATATATGGCCCAATCATGCCTATTGCCACAGCCAATAGCCTACCAACTGCCAAACATGTAAGTGAGGCTATTCTAGATCATCTAGCTGCTAGCCAACTCACCAGCTGACCACCATAGCATAAAAGAACCCAGCAGAGACCACCCTTGCTGACAAAAACCAGAAGAACTATTAGGACCAGCACCAAGATGAGGCAAGTGAGCTACCTAGGGCACAAAATTTAAGGAGGCAATCACTCAGGATTGCAATCTAGGGGTTGCATGACCCTGAGAACAAGTACCTTCCTAAAGTTTGTACCCTAGGCACCTCAATTGTCTCACCCTAATTTTTTTTTAATTTGGGCCTTGAGATCCATTTAGGTGATGAACAGAATTATGAACTAAATAAATTTTTTTTATTAAATCACTACCTTTTGGAATAGATTATTACACAGCAATAGATCACTTATACATGCTGCCTATTTCCATGTTTTTTTTTTTTTTTTTGAGCCCTGAAGGAATTGAGCTGCAAATACAGTCAAGTTATTGAGATCTTTGTGAGTAGGTCCCCCGATGCACTGGATGAATGAAAGTTTTTTGAATGAGCTATGGATTCCAAGTCATCACATGTTCTTGGTCTGCCTTATTCTGGGGGCTGATTGTATATTGCTCTTCACAGGCAAAGCTAGCGCCAACTGACTTACCACCGGCACTATAGAAATGGTTCCTTTTTCTTCTTTTTCTTTTCAGCTGAGGTGATAGTTTTGCACTTTATCCTCTTAGGTGGTGTTTTTCAGAACAGCATTCACTGTACCTGGCTCAATGTAATGAACCTACACTCCCAGCCATGGTCTCCTCAGCAACACTCGCTGATCTCCTGAGAGAACCTGACCCATTTGTCTGCTTAGACCCTTGGTAACTGCAAGGGTTTTTGGATCAGGTGAACATTTGGATCTTGCCCTTCCTGGCCAGCCCTCTCCATGGTCATCTTCTAAAGTGAAATTAAAAGAAGTTAGATTCACATGATCCAATCTCTCTTTTCTTATGAAAGAAAAGCTCTTATCATCTCTAAGTATCTTATTTTTTGTGTTTTTAAGGTAACAAAGTAATATTTCAAGGAACATAAATTCTGAGATAAGCTTAATGCCCCTTCTCAAATAAGCTTCAAATAACCTACCCTAGCTCCTACTTACTCCGCTTAATAGAGAATCTTTCTCACACACATCAGATGTCAAAAAGCTGACCCATAGTTCCCTGTCTGTGTATTCCAGGCAGTTTAAGCAACTTCTATGCTATGATGGATTTGGTCTGCTTGCAATTTATCAACTGGTTGTTGTTGTTAGGTGCCGTGGAGTCAGCTCTAACTCAGATTAGTAAGTAAGCACAAGTAAGCCCATGCTTACCTTGCTTACTGAGTCATTAGCCCCTGTCAGGGACTGTAAATTTGATTCTGTACGAAGGTGCTGTGGGTTTAGGAGAGAGACAGATGCTAGTCATACCTAGAAGCAGAGTCTTTGACATGGTGAAAAAATGTGAAATTGCTCACTACAGATTAGTAAGTAAGCACAAGTAAGCCCGTGCTTCTCTTGCTTATTGGATAATCTGCCCCTGCCAATAGTAGGTCTGTTCTAGCCCATTGTTGCAGCCACTGTGTCAATCCATCTCATCAAGGGTCTTCTTATTTTTTGGTGACCATCTACTTTACCAAGCATGATGCCCTTCTCCAGGGAACAGTCCCTCCTGATAACACGTCCAAAGTATGTGAGATGAAGTTTCACCATCCTCACTTCTAAGGAGCATTCTGGCTGTATTTCTTCCAAAACTGATTTGTTCATTCTATCTAATGTGGTAGATTACATCGATTGATTTTTGAATGTTGAATCAGCCTTACATACCTGTACTTCCTCCAAGTGCTTTGCTTTTATTTCTAATTCTATTAGTGAAAATATCTAATAAGTGATCATACCATACTGATTCCTAGAACTTAAAGGTTCTTCAACTTTAAATTTGTTTTATTGTGGCCAAATATATATAACAAAAATGTTGCCATTTTAACATTTTTTAAGTGTACAACTTAGTGACATTAATTATATTCACCATGTTGTGCAAACATCCCCACTATCTATTTCCAAATGTTTTTATCACACCAAACAGAAACTCAGTACCCTGTAAGCAATGACTCCCTGTTGCACTGTACCATGAGCCCCTAGTAAAAACGAACCTGCTTTATGTCTCTATAAATGTGCCTATTCTAGATATTTCATATAAGTGGGGTCATATATTATTTGTCTTTTGTGTCTGATTTATTTCACTCAGCATAGTGTTTTCAAGGTTCATCCATGTGGTAGTATGTATCTGAATTTCATTTCTCTTTATGGCCGAGTAATATTCTATTGTATGTATATACCATATTTTTTAATTGAACTTTAGATGAAGGTTTGCAGAACAAACTAGCTTATCAAACAGTTAGTACACACATTGTTGTATGACGTTGGTTAACAACCCCACGACATGTCAACACTCTCCCTTCTCAAACCTGAGTTCACTATTACCAGCTTTCCTGTTCCCTCCTGACTTCCAGGCCCTGCCCCAGGGCTGGTGCACTGCTTAATCTTGTTTTGTTCCATGGGCCTGTTCAGTCTTTGGGTGAAGGGTGAACCTCAGGAGTGGCCTCATTACTGAGCTGAAAGGGTGTCCAGGGCCCATGCTCTTAGGGTTTCTCCAGCTTCTGTCAGGTTAACAAGTCTGGTCTTTCTTTTTGAGTTAGAATTTTGTTCTACATTTTTCTGTAATTTTGTTTTACATTTTCTGGGACCCTCTATTGTGATCCCTGTTAGAGCAGTCACTGGTAGTAGCCGGACACCATCTAGTTTGATTGGACTCAGTCTGCTGGAGGCTGTGGTCGATGTGGTCCATTAGTGCTTTGGGTTAATCTTTCCCTTGTATCTTCAGTTTTCTTCATTCTTCCTTGCTCCCGAAGGGGTGAGACCAGTAAAGTATCCTAGATGGCCACTCACAGGCTTTTAAGACCCCACACACTGCTGACCAAAGAAGAATGTAGAATATATTCTTTATTGACTATGTTATGCCAGTTGAGCTAGATGTTCCCTGAAAGCATGGTCCCCACAGCCCTCAGCCCAGCAATTCAGTCCCTCAGGGAGTTTGGATGTGTCTGTGGAGCTACTATAACCTTGCCTTGCACAGGTTGTGCTGGCTTCCCTAGAACTGTGTACTGTCTTACACTTCACCAAAGTTTCCACTTATGTTTTATCTATTAAGTGTTTTTCCATCCCCACCCCTTCCCACCCTGGTAACCATCAAAGATTGTTTCTTCTTGTATGTAAACCTTTTCATGAGTTTCACAGTAGTGGTCTCATACAATATTTGTCCTTTCATGATTGACTTATTTCACTCAGCATAATGCCCTCCAGATTCATCCATGTTATGAGATGTTTCACAGATTCATTGGTGTTCTTTATCGTTGCATAATACTCCATTGTGTGTATGTACCACAGTTTGTTTATCTATTCATCTGTTGATGGGCATCTAGGCTGTTTCCATCTTTTTGCTATTGTGAAGAATGCTGCAATGAACACGGGTGTGCATATGTCTATTCGTGTGACGACTCATATTTCTCTTGGATATGTTTCTAGGAATAGGAGTGCTGGATCATATGGTATCTCTCTAGCTTTCTAAGGAGGTGCCATATTGTTTTCCAAAATGATTGTATCATTTTGCATTCCCACCAGCAGTACATAAGAGTTCCAATCTCCCTGCAGCCTCTCCAACATTTCTAATTTTCTGTTTTATTGCTTCGTGCCAGTAATGCTGGGGTGAGATGCTATCTCATTGTGGTTTTGATTTTCATTTCTCTGATTGCTAGATATCGTGAGCATTTCCTCATGTGTCTGTTGGCCATTTGAATGTCTTCTTTGGTGAAGAGTCTGTTCATTCCCTTCGCCCACTTTTTAATCAGATTATTTGTGTTTTTGTTGTAGAGGTGTTGGAGTTTCTTGTAGATTTTAGAGGTTAGACCTTTGTCTGATTTGTAACAGCTAAAAATTTTTTCCCAGTCTGTAGGTTCTCTTCTTACTCTTTTGGTGAAGTCTATTGATGAGCATAAGTGTTCAATTTTTATAAGACCCCAGTTATCTAGCTTATCCTCTGGAGCTTGTATGTTGTTCGTTCTGATTTGTACCCTGTTAATGCTATGTATTAGGGCCTCTAGCATTGATCCTATTTTTTCTTCTATGAACTTCATGGTTTTTGGCTTTATGTTTAGGTCTTTGATCCATTTTTTTAAAATAATTTTTATTGAGCTTTAAGTGAACATTTAGAAATCAAGTCAGTCTGTCACATATAAGCTTATATACACCTTACTCCATACTCCCACTTACTCTCCCCCTAATGAGTCAGCCCTTCCAGTCTCTCTTTTGTGACAATTTTGCCAGTTTCTAACCCTCTCTACCCTCCTGTCTCCCCTCCAGACAGGAGATGCCAACACAGTCTCAAGTGTCCACCTGATACCAGTAGCTCACTCTTCATTAGCTTCTCTCTCCTACCCATTGTCCAGTCCCTTCCATGTCTGATGAGTTGTCTTCAGGAATGGTTCCTGTCCTGGGCCAACAGAAGGTTTGGGGACCATGACCACTGGGATTCCTCTAGTCTCAGTCAGACCATTAAGTCTGGTCTTTTTATGAGAATTTGGGGTCTGCATCCCACTGATCTCCTGCTCCCTCAGGGGTTCTCCGTTGTGCTCCCTGTCAGGGCAGTCATCGGTTGTGGCTGGGCACCATCTAGTTCTTCTGGTCTCAGGATGATGTAAGTCTCTGGTTCATGTGGCCCTTTCTGTCTCTTGGGCTCATAGTTATCGTGTGACCTTGGTATTCTTCATTCTCCTTTGATCCAGGTGGGTTGAGACCAATTGATGCATCCTAGATGGCCGCTTGTTAGCATTTAAGACCCCAGATGCCACATTTCAGAGTGGGATGCAGAATGTTTTCATAATAATATTATTTTGCCAATTGACTTAGAAGTCCCCTTAAGCCATAGTCCCCAAACCCCCGCCCTTGCTCTGCTGACCTTTGAAGCATTCAGTTTATCCCAGAAACTTCTTTGCTTTTGGTCCAGTCCAGTTGAGCTGACCTTCCGTGTATTGAGTATTGTCCTTCCCTTCACCTAAAGTAGTTCTTATCTACTAACTAATCAGTAAATAACCCTCTCCCACCCTCCCTCCCCCCCCGCCTCGTAACCACAAAAGTATGTGTTCTTCTCAGTTTATACTATTTCTCAAGATCTTATAATAGTGGTCTTGTACAATATTTGTCCTTTTGCCTCTGACTCATTTTGCTCAGCATAATGCCTTCCAGGTTCCTCCATGTTATGAAATGTTTCACAGATTCGTCACTGTTCTTTATCGATGCGTAGTATTCCATTGTGTGAATATACCACAATTTATTTAACCATTCATCCATTGATGGACACGTTGGTTGCTTCCAGCTTTTTGCTATTGTAAACAGAGCTGCAATAAACATGGGTGTGCATATATCTGTTTGTGTGAAGGCTCTTATTTTTCTAGGGTATATTCCGAGGAGTGGGATTTCTGCATTGTATGGTGGTTCTATTTCTAACTTTTTAAGAAAACGCCAGATAGATTTCCAAAGTGGTTGTACCATTTTACATTCCCACCAGCAGTGTATAAGAGTTTCAATCTCTCCACAGCTTCTCCAACATTTATTCTTTTGTGTTTTTTGGATTAATGCCAGCCTTGCTGGAGTAAGATGGAATCTCATCGTAGTTCTAATTTGCATTTCTCTAATGGCTAATGATCGTGAGCATTTTCTCATGTATCTGTTAGCTGCCTGAATATCTTCTTTAGTGAAGTGCGTGTTCACATCCTTTGCCCACTTCTTGATTGGGTTGTTTGTCTTTTTGTGGTTGAGTTTTGACAGAATCATATAGATTTTAGAGATCAGGCGCTGGTTGGAGATGTCATAGCTGAAAATTCTTTCCCAGTCTTTAGGTGGTCTTTTTACTCTTTTGGTGAAGTCTTTAGATGAGCATAGGTGTTTGATTTTTAGGAGCTCCCAGTTATCGGGTTTCTCTTTGTCATTTTTGGTAATGTTTTGATAGGAAGTATTTTCATTCTCGTTTGTATTTTCATTCTCGTTTGTATTTTCATTCTCGCTGCATTCTATGAATTTCTTTATTCCCTCCTTAATGTCTTCTATAACCCAATATTTCTTCAGCAGGGTATTGTTCAGTTTCCAAGTATTTGATTTCTTTTCCCTAATTTTTCTGTTATTGATTTCCACTCTTATGGCCTTGTGGTCTGAGAAGATGCTTTGTAATATTTTGATGTTTTGGATTCTGCAAAGGTTTGTTTTATGACCTAATATGTGGTCTATTCTAGAGAATGTTCCACGTGCGCTAGAAAAAAAAGTATACTTTGCAGCAGTTGGGTGGAGTGTTCTGTATAAGTCAATGAGGTCAAGTTGGTTGATTGTAGCAATTAGGTCTTCCGTGTCTCTATTGAGCTTCTTACTGGATGTCCTGTCCTTCTCTGAAAGTGGTGTGTTGAAGTCTCCTACTATAATTGTAGAGGTGTCTATCTCACTTTTCAGTTCTGTTAAAGTTTGTTTTATGTATCTTGCAGCCCTGTCATTGAGTGCATAAATATTTAATATGGTTATATCTTCCTGGTCAATTGTCCCTTTTATCATTATGTAGTGTCCATCTTTATCCTTTGTGGTGGATTTAACTTTAAAGTCTATTTTTTCAGAAATTAATATTGCTACTCCTGCTCTTTTTTGCTTATTGTTTGCTTGATATATTTTTTTCCATCCTTTGAGTTTTAGTTTGTTTGTGTCTCTAAGTCTAAGGTGTGTCTCCTGTAGGCAGCATATAGATGGATCGTGTTTCTTTATCCAGTCTGAGACTCTCTGTCTCTTTATTGGTGCTTTTAGTCCATTTACATTCAGCGTAATTATAGGTAAGTATGTTTTTTTTTATGTGTTTAGTGCTGTCATTTTGATGCCTTTTTACGTGTGTTGTTGACAATTTCACTTTTCCACTTACTTTTTTGTGCTGAGATGTTTTTCTTTGTAGATTGTGTGTTCCTCATTTTCATAGTGTTTGACTTTATGTTTGCTGAGTCGTTATGTTTTTCTTGGTTTTTATTTTGAGTAATGGAGTTGTTATACCTCTTTGTGGTTACCTTAATATTTACCCCTATTTTTCTAAGTAAAAACTTAACTTGTATTGTCCTATATCACCTTGTATCCCTCTCCATATGGCAGTCCTATGCCACCTGTATTTAATCCCTCTTTTTGATTATTGTGATCTTTTACATATTGACTTCAATGATTCCCTGTTTCGAGCGTTTTTTTTTTAATTAATCTTAATTTATTTTTGTGATTTCCATATTTGAGTTGATATCAGGATGCTCTGTTCTGTGACCTTGTGTTGTGCTGGTAGCTGATATTGTTGGTTTTCTACCAAACAATTTCCTTTAGTAGTTCTTGTAGCTTTGGTTTGGTTTTTGCAAATTCTCTAAGCTTGTGTTTATCTGTAAATGTCTTAATTTCACCTTCATATTTCAGAGAGAGTTTTGCTGGATATATGATCCTTGGCTGGCAGTTTTTCTCCTTCAGTGCTCTATATATGTCATCCCATTGTCTTTTTGCCTGCATGGTTTCTGCTGAGTAGTCTGAACTTATTCTTATTGATTCTCCTTTGTAGGAGACCTTTCTTTTCTCCCTGGATGCTTTTAAAATTTTCTCTTTATCTTTGGTTTTGGCGAGTTTGATGATAATATGTCTTGGTGATTTTCTTTATGGATCAGTCTTAAATGGGATTCGATGAACATCTTGGATAGATATCCTTTCGTCTTTCTTGATGTCAGGGAAGTTTTCTGCCAACAGATCTTCAACTATTCTCTCTGTATTTTCTGTTATCCCTCCCTGTTCTGGAACTCCAGTCACATGCAAGTTATTCTTCTTGATAGAGTCCCACATGATTTTTAGGGATTCTTCATTTTTTTGAATTCTTTTATCTGATTTTTTTTCCAGCTATATTGGTGTCAATTCCCTGGTCCTCCAGATCTCACACTCTGCATTCTAATTGCTCGAGTCTGCTCCTCTGACTTCCTATTGTGTTGTCTAATTCTGTAATTTTATTGTTAATGTTTTGGATTTCTGCATGCTGTCTCTCTATGGATTCTTGCAACTTATTAATTTTTCCACTATGTTCTTGAATAATCTTTTTGAGTTCTTCAACTGCTTTATCAGTGTGTTCCTTGGCTTTTTCTGTAGATTGCCTTATTTCATTTCTGAGGTCATCCCTGATGTCTTGAAGCATTCTGTAAATTAGTTTTTTATGTTCTGCATCTGGCAATTCCAGGATTGTATCTTCATTTGGGAAAGATTTTGATTCTTTAGTTTGGGGAGTTGTAGAAACAATCATGGTCTGCTTCTTTATGTGGTTTGATATCGACTGCTGTCTCCGAGCCATCACTAAGATATTGTAGTGATTTATTCTATATTTGCTCACTGAGTTTTATCTTGTTTTGTTTTCTTTCAATATACGTAGATGGGCTACTAGATTGTGCTGTCTTGAGTGTTGTAGCCCTTGACTCACTTATATCCGATTACCAGTTGGTTTGGGGTGTTACCAGATATATAAGCCTGAGTTCATGCACTATTCTTGAGTAGAATCTGATATTGGGTTATCAAGTGTGTGGTGCAGACTGTCACCTATCCACCTAGAGAAGTAGTGGTGATAGTTGTGAGCACCAGTCTTTGATCCATTTTGAAGTAGATTTTGTTTATGGTGTAGGTATGGATCCTGTTTCATTTTTTGCAGATGGACATCCAGTTTTGCCAGCACCATTTGTTAAAAAGGCTGTCTTCTCCCCATTTGATGGGCTTTGGGCCCTTGTCGAAGATCAGGTGACCATAGGTGGATGAATTTACTTCTGGGTTCTCAATTCTGTTCCATTGGTCAATGTATCTGTCATTGTACTAGTACCAGGCTGTTGTGACTACCATAGCTGTATAGTGGGTTCTGAGGTCAGGTAGTGTGAGTTCTCATACTTTATTCTTCTTTTTCAGTAGAGCTTTACTTATCCAGGTCCTCTTCCCTTTCCATATAACGTTAATGATAAGCTTTTCCATCTCTTGAAAGAACATTCTTGGTATTTGGATTGGGATTGCATTGTATTTGTAAATCGCTTTGGGTAGAATTGTCATTTTCACAATGTTGAGTCTACCTATCCATGAGCATGGTATGTTTTTCCATTTATGTAGATCTCTTTTGGTTTCTTGCAGTAGTGGTTTGTAGTTTTTTTTTTTTTTTTTTTGTATAGGTCTTTTACATCCCTGGTTAGATTTATTCCCAAGTATTTTATATTTTTAGAGGCTATTACAAATGGTATTGTTTTCCTGATTTCCTTTCCATTGTTCTCTTTATTGACATATAGTACATACCATATTTTGTCTACCCATTCATCTCTTGATGCTTGATGGACACTTGGGTCATTTCTACCTTTTGGCTATTGTGAATAACGCTGCAATGAGTAAGTATCTGATTCGCTGCTTTCAATTCTTTGGGGATTTCTGGGTCATATGGTAATCCTATGCTTAACTTTTCAAGGAACCAGCAAACTGTTTCCCACAGTGGTTGCGCCATTTTACATTCCCATCAGTAATGCATCAGGTTTCCAATTTTTCCATATCCTCGCCAATACTCCTTCCTTCCTTCCTTCCTTCCTTCCTTCCTTCCTCCCTCCCTCCCTCCCTCCCTCCCTCCCTCCCTCCCTCCCTCCCTCCCTCCCTCCTTCCTTCCTTCCTGGATAATAGTCATCGTATTGGTTGTAAAGTGGTATGTTACTGTGATTTTGATGTGCATTTTCCTAATGACTAACGATTTTGAGCATTTTTAATGTGATTATTGGCCATTTGTATATCTTCTTTGGAGAAATGTCTATTCGAGTTCTTTCTCCATTTAATTGTATTGTTCATCTTTTTATTGTTGAGTTGTAGTTCTTTACATATTTTGAATATTAAACCCTTATCAGATAGATGGTTCCCAAATATTTTTCCCATTCTGAAGATTGTCTTTCACTTTCTTGTTTATGTCTTTTGATGCACGTAAATTTTTTGTTTTTTTTAGAAATAAATTTACTCTTTTTATTGTATTTTAGGTGAGAGCTTACAGAGAAAATTAGTTTGTCATTAAACAATTAATACATGTATTGTTTTGTGACATTGGTTGCCACCACTATGACATGTCAACACTCCCCTTCTCGACCTTAAGTTCCCCGTTACCAGCTTTCCTGTACCCCCTTGCCTTCTCATCCTTGCCCCTGAGTTAGTGTGCTCATTTGGTCTCGTTTTGTTTTATGGGTCTGTCCAATCTTTGGCTGAAGGGTAAACCTCAGGAGTGACTGCAGCACTGAGTTAAAAGGGAGTCCAGGGGCCATACTCTTGGGGTTTCTCCGGTCTCTGTCAGACCAATAAGTCTGGTCTTTTTTTGTGAGTTAGAATTTTGTTCTACATTTTTCTCCAGCTCTGTCTGAGACCCTCTACTGTGATCTCTGTCAGAGCAGTCAGTGGCAGTAGGTGGGCATGGTCTAGTTGTGCTGAACTCAGCCTGGTGGAGGCTGTGGTAGTTGTGGTCCATTAGTCCTTTGGACTAATCTTTCCTTTGTGTCTTTGGTTTTCTTCAATCTCTCTTGCTCCAGATGGCGTGAGGCCAGTGGAGTATCTTAGATGGCTGCTCGCAAGCTTTTAAGACCCCAGACGCTACTCACCAAAGTAAGATGTAGAACATTTTTTTTATAAACTATACGCCAATTGAGATAGATGTTCCCTAACACCATCGTCCCCAGCCCTCAGCCCAGTAATTTGGTCTCTCAGGGAGTTTAGATATGTCTGTGGAGCTTCCATGATCTTATCTTGGTCAAATTGTGCTGGTTTCCCCAGTACTGTGCACAGTCTTACCCTTCACCAAAATTACCACTTATCTATATCTTGTTGTTGATGTTAGGTGCTGTCAATTCAGTTCCGGCTCATAGCAACCCTATGCACAACAGAATGAAACACTCCTGGGTCCTGTACCGTTCTCACAATTGTTGCTATGCTTGAGCCCATTGTTGCTTCCACTGTGTCAATCCATCTTGTTGAGGATCTTCCTCTTTTTCACTGATCCTGTACTTTACCAAGCATGATTTTCCTTCTCCAGGGACTGATCCCTCCTGATAACATGTCCAAAGTATGTGAGAGGAAGTCTCACCATCTTTGCTTCTAAGGAGCATTCTGGTTGTACTTCTTCTAAGAGAGATTTGTTCACTCTTTTGGCAGTCCAGGGAATATTCACTATTTTTCACCAACACCATAATTCAAGGATATCAATTCTTCTTTGGTCTTCCTTATTCATTGTCCAGCTTTCACATGCATATGAGGTGATTGAAAACACCATGGCTTGGGTCAGGTGCACCTTAGTCCTCAAGGTGACATATTTGCTTTTTAACACCTTAAACAGATCTCTTGCAGTCTGTTTGCCCAGTGCAATGCAGCTTTCGATTTCTTGACTGCTGCTTCCAGGGATGTTGATTGTAGATCCAAGTAAAATGAAATCCTTGACAACTTCAATCTTTTCTCCATTTATCATGATATTGCTTACTGGTCCAGTTGTGAGGATTTTTGTTTTCTTTATGTTGAGGTGCAATCCATACTGAAGGCTGTGGTCTTTGATCTTCATCGGTAGGTGCTTCAAGTCCTCTTTACTTTCAGCAAGCAAGGTTGTGTCACATGCATAATGCTGGTTGTTAATGGGCTTTCCTCCAATCCTGATGCCCCGTTCTTCTTCATATAGTCCAGCTTCTCGGACTATTTGCTCAACATACCAATTGAATAGGTATGGTGAAAGGATACAACCCTGACGCACACCTTTCCTGACTTTAAACCACACAGTATCCCCTTGTTCTGTTCGACCCCTTCTTCATCCATGTATAGATTCCTCATGAGCACAATTAAGTGTTCTGGAATTCCCATTCTCCACAGTGTTGTCCATAATTTGTTATGATCCACAGAGTCAAATGCCTTAGCATAGTCAATAAAACACAGGTAAACATCTTTCTGGTAATCTCTGCTTTCAGCCAGGATCCATGTGACATCAGCAATGATATCCTTTGTTCCACATCCTCTTCTAAATCCAGCTTGAATTTCTGGCAGTTCCCTGTCGATAAGCTGCTGCAGCTGCTTTTGAATGATGCTTAACAAAATTTTGCTTGCATGTAGTATTAATGATATTGTTCAATAATTGCTGCATTCGAGTGGTTAACCTTTTTTGGGAATGAGCATAAATATGGATCTCTTCCAGTCGATTGGCCAGGTGTCTGTCTTCCAAATTTCTTGGCATAGACGAGTGAGCACTTCCAGCGCTGCATCCATTTGTTGGAATATCTCAATTAGCATTCCATCAACTCCTGGAGCCTTGTTTTTCACCAATGCCTTCAGCGCAGTTTGGACTTCTTCTTTCAGTACCATCGGTTCCTGATCATATGTTACCTCCTGAAATGGCTGAACATCAACCAATTCTTTTTGGTATAGTGACTCTGTGTATTCCTTCCATCTTCTTTTGATTCTTGCTTCCTGCGTTGTTTAATATTTTCCTTGTAGAACCCTTCAGTATTGCAACTCGAGGTTTGAATTTAGTCTCCAGTCCTTTCAGCTTGAGAAATGTTAAGTGTGTTCTCCGCTTTTGGTTTTCTGTCTTCAGATCTTTGCACATGTCATCATAATACTTTACTTTGTCTTTCCAAGCCGCCCTTTGAAATCTTCTGTTTTCTTACTTCATCATTTTTTCCATTTGCTTTAGCTACTCAACATTCAAGAGCAAGTTTCAGAGTCTCTTCTGACATCTATTTAGGTCTTTTCTTTCTCTCCCGTCTTTTTAATGACCTCTTGCTTTCTTCATGTACGATGTCCTTGATGTCATTCCACAACTCATCTGGCCTTCAGACATCAGTGTTCAACACATTAAATGTATTCTTGAGACGATCTTTAAATTCAGCTGGGATATACTAAATGTCGTACTTTGGCTGTTGTGGACTTGCTCTAATTTTCTTCAGTTTCCACTTGAACTTGTATATGAGTAGTTGATGGTCTAATCTGCAGTCGGCCCCTGGCCTTGTTTCAACTGGTGATATGGAGCTTTTCCATCATCTCTTTCCACAGATGTAGTCGATTTGATTCTTGTGTATACCATCTGGCGAGGTCCATGTGTATAGTCACCGTTTGTGTTGGTGAAAAGGTATTTGTAATGAAGAAGTCATTGGTCTTTCAAAATTCAATCATGCAATCTCCAGCATCATTTCTATCACCAAGGCCATATTTTCTACTTACCAATCCTTCTTGTTTCCAACTTTCGCATTTCAATCACCAGTAATTATCAGTGCATCGTGATTGCACGTTCGATCAATTTCAGGCTGCAGAAGTTGGTAAAAATGTTTAATTTCTTCATCTTTGGCCTTAGTGGTTTGTGCATAAATTTGAATAATAGTCCTATTAACTGGTCTTCCTTGTAGGTGTCTGAATATTATCCTATCACTGACAGCGTTGTACTTCAGGATAGATCTTGAAATGTTCTTTTTGACGATGAATGCAATGCCATTCCTCTTTAAGTTGTCATTCCCGGTATAGTAGACCATACAATTGTCCGATTCAAAATGACCAATACCAGTCCATTTCTGCTCACTAATGCCTAGGTTATCGATCTTTATTTTTGAAGATTTGCAATTTTCCTGGATTCATACTTTGTATGAATTATTAATGGATGTTTGCAGCTGTTTCTTCTCATTTTGAGTTGTGCCACATAAGCAAATGGAGGTCCGGACAGCTTGACTCCATCTATGTCATTAAGGTTGGCCTTACTTTGAGGATGCAGCTCTTTCCCAGTATTTTGAGTGCCTTCCAAGGTGAAGGACTCATCTTCTGGCACTATATCAGACAATGTTCTGCTGCTACCCATGAGGTTTTCGCTGGCTAATTCTTTTCAGAAGTAGACTTCCGGTTCCTTCTTGTCTGTCTTAGTCTGGAAGCTCAGCTGAAACCTGTCCGCCATGGGTCATCAGTCTTCCCTTGGTCTGGGAACATCTCAGAGCAGGAACCTCATGCCCAAAGGATGCACACTGCTCCTGGCACTGCTTTCTTGGTGGTAGGAGGTCCCCAATTCTCTGCTTGCCTCCCTTTCCTTTTGTCTCTTGAGAGATAAAAGTTAGTGTAGGCCACACCCCAGGAAAACTCCCTTTACATTGGATCAGAGATGTGACTTGCTAAGGGTGTTACAATTCCACCCTAATCCTCTTTAACGTAAAATTACAATCACAAAATGGAGGACACCCACAGAATACTGGGAATCATGGCGTACCAAGTTGAGACACATATTTTTGGGGGACATAATTCAGTCCATGACAGTGACCCTGCTGGTATTTGAATACCAGTGGAATAGCTTCCAGCATCACAGCAACACTCAAGCCCCCACAGTACGACAAACTGACAGACACATGGGGTATGTATTGAATACTTAGTGTTTTTCCCTCCTCAACACTCCCTTCCCTCGTAACCATCAAAGGTTGTTTATTTTTGTGTGTAAACTTTTTCATGAGTTTTTATAATAGTGATCTTATACGATATTTTTCCTTTTTTGATTGACTTATTTCACTCAGCATAAAAATTTTTAATTTCAGTGAAGTCCAATTTATCTATTTTTTTTTCTTTTGTTGCTCATGTTTTTGGTGCCATATCTCAGAATACATTTTCAAAACCAAGGTATTGGGGCTTTACCCCTGTGGTTTTTTCTAGGAGTTTTATTGTTTTAGTTTTTAAATTTATGTCATTGATCCATTTTGAGTTAATTTTTGTATGGTGTGAGGTATGGGTCCCACTTCATTCTTTTGCATGGGAAGAGTCAGTTGTCCTAGCACCACTTGATGAAGAGGTTATTCTTTCTCCATTGAAAGGACTTGGCACCCTTGTGGAAAATTAACTGGCCATAAATGTACGGGTTTCTTTCTGGAACTTCATCTTTTTATTTAAAGGATGATTGTGTTCATTTCGTGTCGCTCTTCCCACTCTTTCCTTTTTTAGAGACTTTTTTTTTTTTTATCTTATACCTTATAGATCCTACAAAAATAATAGAGAAAAGCCAAGGTCCATGACTTGATCTTTGGGCATATTGAGATGGTCTCTTTCCAATCAAGCCTTCCACAGACCTGAAACAGCTCTCTCCCCCTTGCTGCCAGGCAGGGCTGGTTATTCCTTTTACATGCTCCCAAGCACCACTAGGTTCTTGTGTCATGTTGCGTTGTCATACTACACTACACTTACGGTTGCTCGTCTATATCCTACATCAACATGTGAATTTCTGGATAGGAATAGTATCTCATTTTTCTCTGCACCTCCAGCACAATGCCTTACAGATATAGGTATTAAGTAAATTAGATCGAATTAATGTATAAATGCAGGGGAGGATTAGCCAGTAAGCAAGGTACATACCAGCTTACATTAAGCAAAGTACACAAGGGCTTACTTGTGTTTACTTACTAATCTGTAGTGAACAATTTCTCGTGGTGTGGTGAAAAACAGGTGAAAGTGATCACTGCAGATTAGTAAGTATGTACAAGTAAGCCTGTACATAACTTGCTTATTGGGTAATCTGACCCTGTATGAATGAATGAATAGGATTGAGAGCTGAAGCTAAAGAACAACTGTGGCCCTTTCAGACAGACAATAGAGAGGTTCAGAGCAAAGTGCTTTTGAATGGGACTGGTTTCAGCATACATCTTGAAATCATACTAGCTGTGTGGCCTTAGGTAAGTTACTTAACCTCCTAGTCGCTCAATTTCTTTGTCACTTGACACAATGCCCGGCACATAGTAAGTAAGAACTAAAAAATGGCAGTCTCTCTCAGCAGTGGTAATAGTAAAAGTAGTAACCACAGTACCCTTTGGGCTTTCCATATAAGGTCAATTTTTACTGTTCAGGGCTCAGGACCTTGAGGCTGGAGTGACAATAAAATAGCTCTGCAAAAACAAGTTGAAAAGTCACCTAAAATCTGAAGCAATTCCCTCTGAAGTTTGAATTAAAAGCACGAATATCCAGGGTTAGATAGTTATTGTACTTAGCAGAATTGGTGTAGCCACAAAAATAAGACTGCCTTTCTGAGTTTTTGATATCAACAGATCAGAATATTTTTTATACCAGCAGACTAGAACCACTCTGAAGTGGCTGAGCATTGTCCTTCCAAATAGTAACCTTGGGGAAACATAGGCTTACACCAAAGTGGCAGCTACTGCTCAAAGATTTTGGACTTCTTTTTTTGGAAATGCCTTCAGAACGGATTTATGAGCCACATAAGAAACGAGGTTCTTCATATTTCAGCTGTAGTCACACACCCTGTGTGATGAACACACGCTCCGTCATCTGACCCCGGGCATAAGCACTGGCCTTTGGCCCTGATTCCACAACATAGTTTCCAAAAGCCCAGCTTCCACTGTGACAGGCTTTCTAATCAGTGAGGGAAAAAGGATTCTTTCACTTGGATTTACATGGAATGATTCTAGGAGTGGGAAGTGCCATCTGTTGTTTCCTAATAGACCATGGGGTATTGGGATAAAGTATTTTAAGAGTGGAAAATGCCTTTAAATATCTTTCCTTTATTTTTTGCTAACTAAACAAATGGTAATATTTCCTCTATATTAAGCAAAAATGATAACATTTTCTGCTTCAAAAATGTAATACATTCCATTTTAAGGAAAAGTTAAAAAGTTTATGAAGAAAAAAATTGTACTTTCCCCTCTAATTTAATCTTCACAAGGTAATACATATTATCAGTTTGATATATATCTTTCCATACTTTTCTCTATGTAAACACAAAAACGAGAACACACTATATATTATTCTACATCATATTTTTACTTAACAATATATCATGGACATTCCTCCAGGTCAACACTATAGGTCTAATTCATTAAAAAATGCTAGCAGAATATTCTGTTAAATGGAAATACCTTAATTTATTCTACTATTCCCTTTTTCATGCATGTTTATGTTGTCTGCATTTATTTGTGGTCACTATATGCAATGCTGCAATATACATTTCCTTATGCACATATCATTATACACTTGAACTTTTAATTCTGTAGGATATATTACCCACAGTGAGAATGCTGGGTCAAAGTGTATTTGTATTTAAGAATTTTGTAACTACTGCCAGCATATAACATGTTGAAGCAATTCTCATTCCCACCAGCATGAGAGTGCTCACAAACACTGAATACTGTCAATCTTTATTTATTTACTTTTTTAGATTGAACATCTTGTTGTATTGTCATATATGCCTTGGCCATTTGCATTCTGAGACACTTCCTCCTGTGACTCCGAGTTGGCAGGTAGAGATATTCTGCTATGATTTGTTTGTTCATAATCTTTGCCATTTTCTTATTCCACGGGTTTTTTTGGTTTATTTGTTTTTGTTCATATCAAATTGTAAGAGCATTTAAAATTTGGGGGGATATCAACTCTTAGTCCTATTTGTTGCAAATATTTTTTCCTAGTTTGTTTCTTTATTTAGAATTTCACATTGATTTTTGCTTGGGAAATTCCTTTCAAAGGAGACATTTGGGCATTCCTTTATTGTCAAAAAGTTTTCCTTTACCTTTAATCTAATTTGTTGTATGTTGCTGTTCAGCTCTGTTTCCCAAGTTCTGTGCCTCATTATCACTCTCTGTGCCCCAATGGACAACTAATCTGTGTCTACTGGAGCTTTTCTACTAACTGAATGGCTGGATTGAATTGAGTGACCAGTTTAGTCTAACATCTCCTTTATTTTTTTCCCTCTCCACTGAATTGACTGGTTGTTTGACTGAATTGACCTCATCAGCCAGCCTACTTGGCACCATGAATTTTTGTATGTATGTGTGCATGAGCCCGATGGTGGAACCATTACACAGTGGTTTCAATTGCTACTTTCAGTTGAACTGATCAGCCTTGGTCTTTTTACCTGGAGGTGCAATCAGCAGCAGCCCACAGTGGATACATATCCCTCCAGTTGCCCTGCTGGGTAAAGAGAAGACAAAGCTGATTGATTCAGCTGAGAATTCTGTTATGATCTGTCTCTGTGCATGCAGAACAAAGTTGTGAAAAAGGCCTGTTTGGTTGGTGATGTCTTCTTGTCTCGCCTTTCAGGACTTCAGTCTCTGGCCATCCTCCTGGTGCAGTCCTCATGCCCTCTATGTATTTCACTGCTGCCCTGTAGCCACATATCTGTCTTTTGTTCTAGCCTGTGGGTTCCTTATTCAGTGGTTGAAAATGATACCATTTCTGAGTGATTCTGGGTGTTGAGAGGTGAGGCAGTAAGAACAAGGTAAAGTTGTCGAGAGGATGGGGAATGGAAATCGCCATTTCCCAAAATTGCTTCTGCAAGATGCTAGTTGTGTGGGATATAAAGAGGGCTTAAAACCAAAACTAAACCAGTTGCTGTTGAGTTGAGTCAATTCTGACTCATGGCCACCCCACGTGTTGTAGAGTAGGACTGTACTCCATATAATTTTCAAGGATGTGACCTTTCAGAAGCAAATCACCAGGTCTTTCTTCCTAGGCACTTCTGGGTGAGTTCAAACTGCCAATGGCTTGGTTATTAGCCCAGTGCTTGACTATTTGCACCACCTAGGACACTGAAAGAGGGCTTTACGGGGGGACATTTTGTGGCTAAATATTGTATAGAGTCAGACTGCTGGATTTAAGAACAGTCCTAGTCCTGTTCTTACTGTGTGAACCTGGCCAAGTCAATTCATCTCTCTGAGCCTTGTTTCTTCATTGGTGACATGGAAATAATCACAGTGCAAAGATCATAAGATTGTTTGTAGGCTACGATAACTAATGCACGGAAAATGCTTAGTACAAGGCTCGGCATAGTAAGTGTTCAATTTAATATGAGCTCTTCTTACTCATAAATGCCTTTTGGAAACTCTGAGTTATATAGGTTACTTCTAAGAGCCTCTAATAGGCTAATGTGCCTAATGCACCACCATGGTGGGAGTGGAAAAAGAAGAAAATTTTTATTTGACCATGGAAACCCTTTTTCTACCAATACATCCCTCAATGAACTTGTACTCTGCAGAGAACACTCTGGGAAATCCGAGTATAGAGAAAGAAGACAGGATTTAGAGACAGAAGGCTTGGGCTCCAGTTTGAATTGACAAGTACCACTATTGCTTTTGTGACTTTGAGCAAGTCATTTAATCTCTTTGAGTCAAAAGTTTCCTGTTTTAAAAATGAGGAGTGTAATACTACCTGTCTTACCTACCTTATAAGGTATAGGGAGAGAGCTTTGTAAGCTGTCACCTACTATACTAACCTCAGGGACAAGAGGCAAGAGTGGTTGCTATGAATCCATGTACAGGAAGAAATGAAGGGACAATTTCTGGTGTGGTGAGTTCAAGGGTGTGTCCAGTGAGACCTCTACATGGCAGTGATTAGGATTGGAGCATGCACACAACAGAGCTCCCTACAGCCTGCAATATGAGGAAGTCTGGATTTCTAGGCCCAGTTCAGGTCTCTGGGCCATTTTTCTCACTGCAATTATTCCCCAGAGCATGGGCACTTTCTCTAGATGAACAGGAGAATTCTAAGGAAATCCAAGCATCCCATGTGGTCTCTGGTTTATATCATTTGCTGCTTTCTTTAAAGTGGATTGATAGAACCCCTGGAAATCAAATATCTAATTTATACTACAATCTTAGTGGCTGAAAATAACCTTCAGTGTTTTCTTTCCAAGGCTTTTTTACAGGCAGCCTCTAGGAAAGGCAGTATCCTGTTGCCGTCGAGTTGATTCCGACTCGTAGTGACTCTATAGGACAGAGTAGAACTGCCCCATAGGGTTTCCAAGGAGCACCTGGTGAACTCAAACTGCCCGCCTCTTGGTTAGCAGCTGAGCTCTTAACCACTGTGCCACCAGGGCTCCAAAGGCAATATACTTACCTGAAATAGCAGACTGATGAGGAAGATCATCTAGGACAGGAGAGCCTCCTCAGCACCCCTCAACTCAGATCAAAGAGGTAACTGTCTCCTCCCTCTACATAGTGGACCAGGCCCAGGCTCAAATTAGTCTTTCTCTGCCTGCTGTTCCCAGACACATGCAATCCAATGGAAAGACTATAAAAGGAAAGCATGTGACTGACCCTTGTCTGTAAGACTTTGGCAGAATGTTAAGCTCCCCTGCCTTGGAACCACCCACTATTTCCTTCATCAGTAGCTTTCAGCATGCTTCATCCAACTGGTTAGATGCCTGATGAGTATAGTGGAAAGAGCACTGGGCTGAGAGTTGAGACCTAGAGGTCCTGTCTGTGCTACTGACTCATTCCGTGATGTAAGACAATCCAGTGACCCCTCCCTGAACCTCATTTTTCTCATCTGTTACACAAGGCATTTAAACTAGGGTGATCTCAAAGATTTCTTCCAGTTTAAACAGTCTATGGTTTTACTTGTCTACACCCCTCAGCTCAGAGTCACCCTCATTCCATCTTCTTGCATGGAGCACATCCATTTAAGGCTAATTGCAGGATGTTGGAGAGCTGTCCAGGAACATCTGAACAATTGGAATCTTCGTTTGAAATTAATCAGACACAACAAAACAGACAGGTGGTTGCTCTTTCCTTTCGGCCCCTGGCTCCTGGGATCTCGCCTCTTGGAGGGTGTTCACAGGTTGCAGCTGCAGAGCACAGCCTGTGGATTGTTGCCGAGACAAAAAACTTCTGTGAATGGGAGGGGTAAGGACAAGACCACTTGTTGGGATCCTTCCCCTGTGGATAGGGATGAGAGTGTTGAGAAACACGGTGCAGGATAGGGGTAAGGGAATCCAGACTTACCAACAACAAAAACCGAGGTCACAGCCTTCAGTTCTTGGCCCTAGTCTTTTTGTCTGGTGGTTGGTTTAGATTGACGTCATGAAGGAGACTGTCTCATGCTGGCCTACCCCAAACCTCCAGATGTTTCCAAACATACAGATGCCAGGGTCACATAGACATATATTCAGCTAGTGGCATTTTTTTTTCATTTTTATCAGTGCTTACACCCTCAATGGGCACCAACCCTGTTTCTGTGATTTAATCAATCAGCATATTTGGTTACTCAGAGATACAGTTCCAGAGCCATAAAGAGGACATTGACTGATGATGGCGAGGATGTATGTTCTTGTCTTTCAGCCATCAGAATCCAGAGTGTACCATCAGCTAGCGGTCCACTCAGCCCCTTAGGAACCTCCTTTCTGTGAGAGAAATAGAACTCACCAGCTTGTAGGATGGCCAGAAAACACCAATACTTCTGAATAGGCCTGCAGAAACACGGCTGGGAATAGCAGCATTTGGCCAAGGATGACAGGAAATTTGGAGTCAGACCCTGCCTAGTGTGAACCTGGGGTAACCTTGCAATATGAGCGCCCCCAGCTTCCGTGCCCTAAAACCTTCCTCTTGCTGTAAGGTGTTCTTCTCTGACCCCTTGCAGGGATCCAGATTCCTGAGCCCTTAGGTTCTTTCCCCAACTTCCCTTGCTCATACCTGCTTAGGTTACTTTCTTCTAGGAAAATGGCAATCAATGTGCCCCTCCTTTCCCCCATATCTGCTCTTTCAGGCCCTTTGTAAATGAAAAGGAAAGGAATTTAAAGATCTGACTCAGTGAGTAAGTAGGGGAGGTGGCTCTGAGCCCCTAGGAGGCAGCTGCCCACTTTGCCTATGCTGAATGGCAGCTTTGGTGTGACCCAATTATTTTTCCAGAAAGGATCCTTTCAACTCCACAGAATTTAGATCACAAACAACTAGACACAGGTGCCTGATTTATTTTTTTCCCTACTCCTACTTGAGATGAGCATGTGAGAGCTTGTTCAACAGACTGAGACCCTCAGACACAGAGGTACAAAATGAGAAGGTAGCTCAAGGGAGCCCAGGAAAACAAATAAAGGGGATCCCTCAGGCTTTGGACTCACTGGAGAGAAAAGCCAATAAACGGCCTCTTTTTCTGACATCTTGAGGGTGAAAAATGGCCGTATACTATCTATGGATTTGTGGGGCTCATGAATTTTGAAAGGAAGGCATGTAAAGGCAAAATTTGAGAGTCTACTGAGCAAGAGTAGCACAAGTCATAGCCATCGGAGCCATTTTTGAAGAAATAAGATCTAGAGAAGTGGGAATGTGTGCCTTTCTTGGAAAATTCTGCCTGAGTGGTGCTTGTGTGTGTGTGTGTGTGTAAAAAAGACAGAGAAATCTAAAAAAGTTGGCCCCAGATACTTTTTCCCCTTAAAAGAAGAGGGAAATGTTTATTTGGATTAACCAAGAAAACAAATGGAAATCTAATAAACATTGTAAATTCTGTCCCAAAAGTGTTTGTGTGAAATGTCTGTGGTGTAGTATTAAGGAGACTAGAGAGAAAAAAAAATTCTGGGTGTCTTTTTATTTAGAAAAATGAAAACAACAACAGGGAAAGATGTTTATTTTAATAACTTGGGGAAAAAAACTGCATGAAGTAGCTTTTCCTACTCTGCTGTGAAATCCCCTGCCTCTGAGTCACCAGAGAGTCCATGATTCCAATGGGCCCCTTTAGGAGAATTTCACACTGATTTTGCACACACATGATTCATTTTAAGAGCAGTTTGATCAGCAGTGTCTTCTTTGGGCTGGGTGGCCTTGCCAGCTACCTTAGAGTGCTGATCTTAGAACTTGGAATAATTAAGCTTGATCATTACACCCTCTGCTACCCTCACTCACCCTACGGTCCTCAAGAAGTTGTTTCCAAGAGCTTTGGCTCTGATTCAAAACCAACATTCATGACTTTCAGGAAAGGGACTGTTGCTCGAGCTTAAGAATGGCAAAATAAAAAAGAAATGCTTATCTTTGTCAAAAGCCCACTTAGTATAGTCAAGTTCCCCTGTTTATTTGCACAGTGGTAGAAGTGCCTCTTCTAAGGAATTTCTGATGAACAACTGTAGGGAATGGGAAGACATGGGAAATAGTATGAACCTGTCCTGAGTTTAATTCCCAGATTTGTTCCTTGCTGACTGTGTGGGTTTAGACAAGTTACTTAACTTCTCTGAACTTGTTTTGTCATTTGTACAGTAAGGCTGATAATAACAGTAGTCATCTCATGTGTTTGCTGCAAGGTTTAAATGAGATAATGTTGTAAGTGTTCAATAGCTATTGGTTATAATAATTATAAAATAACTACATTAAGAAATCAGTGTAAGAGGCCAGGCCAAGATGGTGGAATAGCCAGATGCTTCCAGTGATCCCTCTTACAACAAAGACTTGAAAAATCAAATGAAATGATTACATTTATGACAAGCTAGGAGCCCTGAACATCAGAGGCAAAGGTAGAAAATGGACTGAGCAGTGGGGGGAGAGAGAGGCAGTTCAGAAGCGGAGAGGAGTTGCAGGACCTGAATTGCTGGTATCCCTCAGGCACCATTCCTGGGAATGGCTGTGGCAGGCTCGTAGTAGCATTCAGCCACAGTTTCCTCAGGGAGAAGCAGCCAGCTGCACAGCCTACCCACACCTCCAGAAACAGAAAAGAATGGCGCTCGGCAAAAGCTAAGTACTTGCGTATATTTTACCACACCCCCCCACCCCCAAGAAGGCTTCAGTGGCTGTTGATTTCCCTGGACCTGAGATAGGCCCATGTGAGTGCCCTGAGCCATGCTCCCAGCCATGGAAAAGTAATAAATTCACATCAGGTGGAAAAGATAACTTGCCAGCTCCACTAACCTGGAGAGCTCAGGAGAGAAGTGCCTCCTGTCCAGGCATAAATGGTCCATGGACTTTGAATACCTTTCCCCCCTGCATGGACCTGTGTGGGCCTATTTCAGGAAAATAGACCCTTGCTGGTAGACTGCAACTGTTTAAGCTGTGCAGTAGAGAGGTGGGTGTTTGATGTTTGACACCATTTTGCCTATTAAACAGGGTCTTCACCTACCCACATCAGGGGCCTAAGGACCACCAGTCCTTATGCCACCCAGGGCACCCAGCCACCCGTGACAGTAGTCCAAGGATAACTGGTACCTCCCAACCCTTACAACCAAAAGCACTGGGTGCCCATGTTTCATCTGCAGAACCCACCCACCTGTATGCTCTAGGGAACAGGGATGCACTTTCCTCAGAGACATCCGGGGAATGGTTCTTGTTCAGAGCATGACCCCCTGCTGCAATCAGATACTGGTACATACACCAAACACCCCCACCACTCTAAGACTGTATGACAGAGGCTATATCACACACTTGATAACCAGCTACCTGGACACCTGAGCTGAATCCACACAAGAAAAGTGAATAAATTCACAAGCTCATATACCTGATAACAGTTCTAGCCATCTGGTGACAGGACATCAGAGCTCCAAAAGTGAAAATAATCAAGCTAGCTCACTCAAGCAATGCATTTGGGCAAATCAAAATAAAACAAAGCAAGAAACTAGGATACAGTAAGCAAACATAAAATAAACTAATACAATAATTCATAGATGGCTCAGAGACAACAGTAGGTATAAAACCACATAAAGAAACAGACCATGATGGCTTTAACAAGCTCTCAACAAAGAGAATCATAGGATCTTCTGGATGAAGGTGCGTTCCTGGAATTACCAGATGTAAAATTCAAAAGCTTAATATACAGAACTCGACATCAGGAACGAGATCAAACAAAGCACAGAACAAGCCAAGGAACACACAGATAAAACAGTTGAAGAAATTAAAAAAGCTTATTCAAGAACATAAGGAAAAATTTAATAAGCTGCAAGAATCCATAGAGAGACAACAATCAGAAATTCAGAAGATTAACAAAATTACTGAATTAGCCAACTCAATAGGAAGTCAGAGGAGCAGAATTGAGCAACTGGAAGGCAGAATTAGTGAGCTTGAAGATAAAGCACTTGGTGCCAACATATTTGAAGAAAAATCAGTTAAAGAGTTAAAAAAAAATGAAGAACCCTTAAGAATCATGTGGGACTCTATCAAGAGAAATAACCTATGAGTGACTACAGTCCCAGAGCAGGGAGGGATAACAGAGAATACAGAGAGAATTGTTGAAGATTTGTTGGCAGAAAACATCCCTGATATCGTGAAAGATGAGAAGATATCTATCCAAGATGCTCATCGAACTCCACATAAGGTAGATTTTAAAAGAAAGTTACCGAGACATATTATAATCAAACTTGTCAAAACCAAAGATAAACAGAGAATTTTAAGAGCAGCTAGAGATAAATGAAAAGCCACCTACAAAGAAGAGTCAATAAAAATAAGCTCAGACTACTCGGCAGAAATCATGCAGGCAAGAAGTCAATGGGATGACTTATATAAAGCATCGAAGGACAAAACCTACCAGCCAAGAATCATATATACAGGAAAACTGTCTCTCAAATATGAAGGTGAAATTAGGACATTTCCAGATAAACAGAAGTTTAGGGAATTAGTAAAAACCAGACCAAAACTACAAGAAATACTAAAGGGAGTTCTTTGGTTAGGAAATCAATAATATCAGATATCAACCCAAGACTAGAATGCTGGACAGAGGAACCAGACGTTAACCCAGACAGGGAAACCACAAAAATAAACTGAGATAAAAAATGCTCAAAACAAGGAAACAGCGATGTCATTATGTAAAAGAAGCAAACATTAAAATGGTAAAGAGGGATTAAGAAATGTAGCCATAGATCTTTCATATGGAGAGGAAGACAAGGCAATATAAAGAAATAAAAGTTAGGTTTAAACTTAGAAATATAGGGGTAAATATTAAGGTAACCACAAAGGAGACTAACCATCCTACTCATCAAAATAAAATACAAGAAAAAAAAAAAAGACTGAGCAGAAACAAAATCAACGATGAGTAAGAGCAAAAAAAAAAAAAAGAGCAAAAGACAGTATGAAAAGATAAACTATTCAGAAAAAAAATTAAGTGCGGAAAAAACTGTCAACAGCACACACAAAATGACAGCACTAAACTCATACCCATCCATAATTATGCTGAATATTAACGGACCAAATACACTGATAAAGAGAGAGGGAGTGGCAGAATGGATAAAAAAACACCATCCATCTATATGCTGCCTACAACAGACACACCTTAGACTTAAAGACACAAACTAAAACTCAGAGGATGGAAAAAAAATATGAAGCAAACAACAATCAAAAAACAGCAGGAATGGCAATAATAATTTCTGAAAAAATAGACTTTAAAGTTAAACCCACCACAAAGGATAAGGAAGAACACTATATAATGATTACAGTGACAATATACCAGGAGATATAACCATATTAAATATTTATGCGCCCAATGATAGGGCTGCAAGATACATAAAACAAATTCTAACAGCATTGAAAAGTGAGATAGACAGCTCCACAATTATAGTAGGAGACTTCAACACACCACTTTCAGTGAAGGACAGGACATTTGAGAAGAAGCTCAATAAAGACACTGAAGATCTAAATGCCACAATCAACCAAATTGACCTTATAGACATATACAGAACACTCCACCCAACAATAGCCAAGTATACTTTGTTTTCTAGTGCATATGGAATATTCTCTAGAATAGATCACATATTAGGTCATAAATCAAGCCTTCCCAGAATCGAAAACACCGAAATATTATAAAGTGTCTTCTCTGACCATAAGGTCATAAGAGTAGAAATCCATAACAGAAAAAGCAGTGAAAAGAAATCAAACACGTGGAAACTGAACAATACCCTGCTCAAAAAAGACTGGGGTATAGAAGGCATTAAGGATGGAATAAAGAAATTCATAGAATCCAATGAGAATGAAAACACTTCTTATCAGAACCTTTGGGACACAGCGAAAACAGTGCTCAGAGGTCAATTTATTTCAATAAATCCATACACCCAAAAGGAAGAAAGGGCCAAAATCAAAGAATTATCCCTACAACTTGAACAAATAGAAAAAGAGCAATCAAAGGCACTAGAAGAAAAGAAATAATAAAAATTAGAGCACAATTAAATGAATTAGAAAGCAGAAAAACAATTGAAAGTGATTGAAAAAATTAACAAAATTGATAAACCATTGGCCAAACTGACAAAAGAAAAACAGGAGAGGAAACAAATAACCCGAATAAGAAATGAGATGGGCGGTATTACAAAAGACCCAACTGAAATGAAAAGAATCATATCAGATTACTATGAAAAATTGTACTCTAACAAATTTGAAAACCTAGAAGAAATGGGTGAATTCCTAGAAACACACTACCTACCTAAACTAACATAAACAGAAGTAGAACAACTAAATGGGGCCATAACAAAAGAAGAGGTTGAAAAGGTAATTAAAAAAACTCCCAACAACAACAACAACAAAACCCTGGCCCGGATGGCTTCACTGCAGAGTTATACCAAACTTTCAGAGAAGAGTTAACACCACTACTACTAAAGGTATTTCAGAGCATAGAAAATGACGGAATGCTCCCAAACTCATTCTATGAAGCTGGCATATCTCTGATACCAAAACCAGGTAAAGACACCACAAAAAAAGAAAATTACAGGCCTATATCCTCTATCCCCTATGAATGTAGATGTAAATATTCTCAACAAAATTGTAGCCAATAGAATTGAACAGCATATCAAAAAAATAATTCACCGTGACCAAGTGGGACTCATGCCAAGTATGCAGGGATGGTTCAACATTACAAAAACCATTAATGTAATCCATCATATAAATAAAACAAAAGACAAGAACTGCATGATTTTATCAACTGATACAGAAAAGGCATTTGACAAAGTTTAACACCCATTCATGATAAAAAAAAAAAAACTCTCAGCAAAATAGGAGTTGAAGGAAAATTCCTCAACGTAATAAAGGGCATTTATACAAAGCCAACAGCCAACATCACCCTAAATGGAGAGAGTCTGAAAGCATTCCCCTTGAGATTGGGAACCAGACAAGGATGCCTTTTATCACCACTCTTATTCCACGTTGTGCTGGAAGTCCTAGCCGGAGCAATTAGGCTAGATAAAGAAATAAAGAGCATCCAGATTGGTAAGGAAGAAGTAAAAGTATCTCTATTTGCAGATGACATGATCTTATACACAGAAAACCCTAAAGAATCCTCAAGAAAACTACTGAAACTAATAGAAGAGTTCAGCAGAGCATCAGGATACAAGATAAACATACAAAAATCAGTTGGATTCCTCTACACCAACAAAAAGAACATCGAAGAGGAAATCACCAAATCAATGCCATTTACAGTAGCCCCCAAGAAGAGAAAATAATTAGGAATAAATCTTACCAGAGATGTAAAAGACTTATACAAAGAAAACTACAATACACTTCTGCAAGCAACCAAAAGAGACCCACACAAGTGGAAAAACATACCTTGCTCATGGATAGGAAGACTGAACATTACAAAAATGTCTATTCTATGAAAAGCAATCTATACATTTAGTGTAATTCCGATCCAAATCCCAACGACATTCTTTAATGAGATGGAGAAACAAATCACCAATTTCATATGGAAGGGAAAGAGGCCCTGGATAAATAAGGCATTACTGAAAAAGAAGAACAAAGTGGGAGGCCTCACTCTGCCTAATTTTAGAGCCTATTATACCGCCATAGTAGTTAAAACATCCTTGTATTGGTACAACAACAGATATATAGACAATTGGAACAGAATTGAATCCAGACATAAATCCATCCACACATGAGCAGCTGATATTTGACAAAGGCCCAACATCAGTTAAATGGGGGAAAAGACAGTCTTTTTAACAAATGGTGCTGGTATAACTGGATATCCATCTGCAAAAAAATGAAACAAGACCCGTACCTCACACTGTATACAAAATCAAACTCAAAATGGATCAAAGACCTAAATATAAAATCTAAAACAATAAAGATCATGGAAGAAAAAATAGGGACAATGTTAGGAGCCCTAATACATGGCATAAACAGTGTACAAAACATTACTAACAATGCAGAAGAGAAACCAGATAACTGGGAGCTCCTAAAAATCAAACACCTATGCTCATCCAAAGACTTCACCAAAAGAGTAAAAAGATTACCTGCAGACTGGGAAAGTTTTTAGGTCTGACATTTCCGATCAGCGTCTAATCTCTAAAACCTACATGATACTGCAAAAACTCAATCACAAAAAGACAAATAACCCAATTAAAAAATAGGCAAAGGATATGGTCAGGTACTTCACTAAAGAAGACATTCAGGTAGCTAAGAGATACATGAGGAAATGCTCAGGATCATTAGCCATTAGGGAAATGCAAATCAAAACTACAATGAGATTCCATCTCACTCCAATGAGGCTAGCATTAATCCAAAAAACAAAAAATAAGAAATGTTGGAGAGGTTGTGAAGAGACTGGAACTCTTATACACTGCTGATGGGAGTGTAAAATGGTACAACCACTTTGGAAATCAATTTGGAGGTTCCTTAAAAAGCTAGAAATAGAACTACCATACAATCCAGCAATCCCACTCCTTGGAATATATCCTAGAGAAATAAGAGCCTTTATACGAACAGATATATGCACACCCGTGTTTATTGCAGCACTGTTTATAATAGCAAAAAGATGGAAGTAACCAAGGTGCCCATCAATGGATGAATGGATAAATAAATTATGGTATATTCACACAATGGAATACTACATATCAATTAAGAACAGTGATGAGTTTGTGAAACATTTCATAACAAGGAGGAATCTGGAAGGCTTTAAGCTGAGTGAAATTAGTCAGTTGCAAAAGGACAAATATTGTATAAGACCACTATTATGATAACAGAAGAAATAGTTTAAACAGAGAAGAAAATATTCTTTGATGGTTAGGAGAAGGAGGAGGGAGGGAGGGAGAGGGGTATTCACTAATTAGATAGTGGACAAGAACTACTTTAGGTGAAGGGAAAGACATCACACAGTACAGGAGAGGTCAGCACAACTGGACTAAGACAAAAGCAAAGAAGTTTCCTGATTAAATTGAGTGCTTCGAAGGCCAACATAGCAGGGGCAGGGGTTTGGGGGCCATGGTTTCAGGGGATATCTAAGTTAATTGGCATAATAATATCTATTAAGAAAACATTCTGAATCCCACTTTGGAGAGTGGCGTCTGGGGTCTTAAACACTAGCAAGTGGCCATCTAAGATGCATCAATGGGTCTCAACCCACATGGAGCAAAGGAGAATGAAGAACGCCAAAGACACAAGGTAATTATGAGCCCAAGAGATAGAAAGGGCCACATAAGCCAGAGACTACATCAGCCTGAGACCAGAAGAACTAGATGGTGCCCGGCTACAACTGATGACTGCCCTGACAGGCAACACAACAGAGAACCCCTGAGGGAGCAGGAGACCAGTGGGATGCAGACCCCAAATTCTCGTAAAAAGGCCAGTCTTAATGTTCTGCCTGAGACTAGAAGGACCCTGGAAGTCATGGCCCGAGACCTTCTGTTAGCCCAAGACAAGAACCATTCCCAAAGCCAACTCTTCAGACAGGGATTGGACTGGACTATGGGATAGAAAATGATACTGGGGAATAATGAGCTTCTTGGATCAAGTAGACACATGAAACTATGTTGACATCTCCTGTCTGAAGGAGAGGTTAGAGGGTAGAGAGAGGGCTTCAGAAGCTGGCTGAGTGGACAGGAAAAGAGAGTGGAGGGAAGGATCATTCTGTCTCATTTGGGCGAGAGCAATTAGGAGTATATAGCAAGGTGTTTATAAATTTTTGTATGAGAGTCTGACTTGATTTGTAAACTTTCACTTAAAGCACAATAAAAATTAAAAAAAGAATGAGAAACCTAAAAAAAGAAACTAATGTAATCCACCATATCAACAAGCTAAAGAAAACTAATCACATGATTATATCAATTGATGCAGAAAAAGCATTTGACAAATCAAGCCCCAATTCATTATAATAACTCTCAACAAGCTAAGAATGGAGAATTGCCTTAACCTGATAAAGAGCATCTACAAAAAACCTACAGCTAACATCATACTTAATTGTGAAAGACTGAATGCTTTCCCCCCTAAGACTGGGAACAAGGCAAGAATGTGCACTTTCCTCACTCTTATTTGACATTGTACTAGAAGTCCTAACAACTCAATAAGGCAAGAAAAGGAAAGAAATAAAAGGCATACAGTTTGGAGGGAAGAAATCAAATTGTCCCATTGGCAGATGACAGGGTGGTCTACATAGAAAATCACAAGTAACACTCCAAGAAGAACCCTCCTAGGACTAATATGTGAGTTCAGCAAGGTCACAGGATACAAAATCAACACCCAAAAATCAATTGCATTTCTGTATATCAACAACGAATATACAGAAAATGAAATTAAAACACAAACTTTAAAATCACTCCAAAGAAAATGAAGTACTTGGGCATAAACTTAATAAAATATGTATGGTATCTGTATGCTGAAATTAAAAAACACTGATGAAAGAAATCAAAGAAGACCTAAATAAACAGAGAAACATGCTGTATTCATTGATTGGAAGACTCACTAAAGTACAAATGTCAATACTTCACTTTATCTATAAGTTTAATACAAGTCTTATCAAAATTCCAACAAGGCTTTTTGTCAACATTTTAAACTTTATATGGAAAGGCACAGGCCCTAGAATAGCTAAAACAATCCTGAAAAAAAGGAGAATGAAGTGGGAAGAATCTATATGGCTGCAGTAATCAGGACAGTGTGGTATTGATACATAGATAGATGGAATATAGATCAGTGGAACAGAGCACAGAAGCCACGCCATTATGCTTAGCATACTGTTGACAAAGATACAAAAGCAATTCAATGGAGGAAGGATAGCCATTTCAACAAATGGTGCCTGGCAAAAAAGTGAACCTCGACCTAAACCTCACACCTTATACAAAAATTAACTCAAAAGTGGATCGTAGACTTAAATGTAAAACATAAAGCCATAAAACTTTTGGGAAAAAACACAGGAGATAATCTTGAGGGTCTATGGCTAAACAAAGAATTCTAAGACTTGACACCAATACGTGATCCATGAAAGGAAAAACTGATAAACTGAACTTTATCAAAATTAAATTTTTTTGTTTTGGAAAAGTTCATCACCTGAAGAGAATGAAAAGACAAGCTAGAGACTGGGAGAAAATATTTGCAACTGGGTATCTGATAAAGGACTAGTATCTAGAATATATAACAAAACAACAAAAAAACAAACCCAGTGCCGTCGAGTCGATTCCTACTCATAGCGACCCTATAGGACAGAGTAGAACTGCCCCATAGAGTTTCCAAGGAGCGCCTGGAGGATTCGAACTGCCGACCCTTTGGAGAATATATAAAGGACTCTCAAATCTCAACAGTAAGAAAATAATCCAAGTAAAAAATGGGCAAAAGACATGAAGAGACTTTTCACCAAAGAGGGTGTATGGATGTCAACTAAGCACATGAAAAGATGTTCAACATCATTAGCCATCAGAGAAATGTAAATTAACCACAATGAAATACCACTACAAACCTACAAGAATGGCTAAAATAAAATAATATTGTTTATTATTATTACCAAATTCTGGCGAGAATGTGGAGAAAGTAGATCACTCATACTTCGTTGATGAGAATGTAAAATGGTACAGTTATTCTGGAAACCAGTTTGGCAGTGTTTTACAAAAAAAAAAAAACACCCAAGCATACAATCATCAAATGACCAGCAATTATGCTCTTGGGCATTTATGCTATGGAAATAAAAACTTATGTTCACACACAAACCTGTATATGAATGTTTATAGCAGCTTTATTCTTAATAGCTAAAAACTAGAATTACCCCAGATGTCCTTAAAGAGTTGAATGGTTAAACTGTGATACATTCATATTGTAGAATACTACTCAGCAATATAAAGGAACT
This sequence comes from Loxodonta africana, assembly GCF_030014295.1. Lineage (NCBI taxonomy): Eukaryota > Metazoa > Chordata > Mammalia > Proboscidea > Elephantidae > Loxodonta > Loxodonta africana. Next base: position 131,409,556 of record NC_087369.1, read on the forward strand.
CGCTATTGATATATACCACTTGGATGGCTCTCCAGTGACTTATACTGAATGAAAAAAAGGCCTCTCTGTACATTTTTCCAATGCGTTTTGGAGGAGATCCTGTCCCTTGGTTGAGAACCACAAGCATGTGTTTAGTTAGTACATAGTAGGTGCAGGATAAATATTTATGACTAACTGCTTGACTAATGGATTGTTTTCTGGGTTACAGTTCCTGCCTGTGTAACCCTGGGCCTCTGGAGCTGACCTCTTTGTGGGTTTGTTTGCTTACGCCAGGCCAGCATCTGGAGAACCATTTACATGGGCACAGTTTCATCAGGATCCTGACTGTGGGAGTGAATGGATGATTTTCTGGAGGCCTGATACACTCCTGGCTGTCCTGGGGTATATAAGTGGTGGACAAAAGGAAGACTTTCTCTCGTCTGCATTTTAGAGGCTGCAGCACTATGAGGAGCCCTTCACCACATTATTGAGCTAACACCTTAAATGCAAGTACAGTCAACTCTCAGTTATCCTTGGATGGCATGTCCACATTACAGTGAAATAATTAGCCTCAGTTCGTAGGCAATGAAACACTTTATGATCACTGTTTACCAGTTTTTGCTTCCTTTTAATACCTCATGAGGACTGCAATCCCACCAAAATGCTTATTTACCTTCTTCAACCCAGTAAAGATATAAACTAGAAATCCAATAGATAGAGAGAAAGAGGGCTTTTTAAGAGATCCCTACCCATAGTCAACCCAACCACACCCAGCAGCCCCAGATGCTACCAAACTTCCTTAGTTGCCTATAGGAAACAGGAACATAGGTGATGCACAACAAATACGCCTTCACAACTGTTCTCGAATCCCTCCCCCTCCACCTCCCCTTCATCTCTGCTGTCTCTACCCTAACCCAAGCCACCAGTTTCTCTCTTGCCTGGACTGTTGCAGTAGCCTCTGAATAGGGAAATGACAAATACTGTGATGAGTAGCTTTTGTAGTTGCTGTTTGGTATTACAATGTCAGCTATATTGTTGACTAATATTTACAGTATTTCAAAGTAAGAACTCCAATAAATTATTGGTAAGAAGAGGTTATATTTGGAGAAAACCTTATGTCATAGGCTGGGCAGTTAAGATGCATTAGTTATTTGTATAAAAATAGTTGCCATTAAGATATTTTTATTTTCTTAATAGCTGAAACTCCCCATTATATCTTCTATATACTATTCATTGGCTTAGAAAGGTCTTTGATTCATGGATAGGGAAAGAGAAGCCTATAATTCCTTCAGAAAACTAGTCTTTACTTTTTTTATGACAAAGCATCTTTTGAGGATGTAAATGCAAATCACATCACTCCTGTCCTACCTGCCTTGGAACCTTCACACCTGCTGTGCTCTGTCTGCAGTTCACTGTGCTGGGTGCTGGGGATACAGGGATAGTCCAGGCTGATGAGGCCCTGGCTTTCATGAAGCTTATAGTCTTATAGAGGAGTTCACATATAAACAACCAATCAGACATATATATATATCTAATTACAAATTATCTTAAGTGCCCTAAAAGAAAAAAAAAGACTGTTACTAGGGAGCAGACCTAGTAACCCAATTCTTTTCATGGTTGGCTCCTTTTCCTGTTTTGGCATTTTATTTGGAAGTATTTTTAAATTTATGGAACAATATATCCTTTACCGAGATTCACCTTGTATGAACATTTCACCTCCATTTGCTCTCTTTAACTATATATTTTTTTTAAAAAAAGCATTGGTGTACAAGTTGCATACATTGTGACTCTTTATCCTTAACTATTTTAGCATCTATTTCCCAAGTATAAGAATATTCTCTTAGATATTCATAGTATGGTAATCAATCACAAGCAATTAAAGATTGATGCAATTCTTTTTATCTAATCTGCCATCTGAATTCAAATTTGTCAGTTAATTCCAATATGTCCTTTATAGCATTTAGTACAGGATTCAGCCAACAATCACATATTGAATTTCTTTTTTAAAAAAAATAATTCTTATTGTTCTTTAAGTGAAAGTTTACAAATCAAGTCAGTCTGTCACATATAAGCTTATATATACACCTTACCCTTGTGGTCGCCAAGAGTCGGAAACGACTCGATGGCACCAGTTTTTTTTTTTTTATACACCTTACTACATACTCCCATTTACTCTCCCCCTAATGAGTCTTTTTTTTTTAATGAGTCAGCCCGCTCCCTTCTTCCAGTCTCTCCTTTCGTGACTGTTTTGCCAGTTTCTAACCCTGTCTACCCTTCCATCTCCCCTCCAGACAGGAGATGCCAATACAGTCTCAAGTGTCCACCTGATACAAGTAGCTCACTCTTCAAAAGCATCTCTATCCAACCCATTGTCCAGTGCCTTCCATGTCTGTTGAGTTGTCTTCGGGAATGGTTCCTGTCCTGGGCCAACAGAAGGTTTGGGGACCATGACCGCCGGGATTCCTCTAGTCTCAGTCAGACCATTAAGTCTGGTCTTTTTATGAGAATTTGGGGTCTGCATCCCACTGTTCTCCTGCTCCCTCAGGAGTTCTCTGTTGTGCTCCCTGTCAGGGCAGTCATCAGTTGTGGCCAGGCACCATCTAGTTCTTCTGGTCTCAGGATGATGTAAGTCTCTAGTTCGTGTGGCCCTTTCTGTCTCGGGCTCATAGTTATCGTGTGACCTTGGTATTCTTCATTCTCCTTTGATCCAGGTGGGTTGAGACCAATTGATGCATCTTAGATGGCCGCTTGTTAGCATTTAAGACCTCAGATGCCACTGTTCAAAGTGGGATGCAGAATGTTTTCATAATGGAGTTTATTATGCCAATTGACTTAGAAGTCCCCTTAAGCCATAGTCCCCAAACCCCCGCCCTTGCTCCGCTGATCTTTGAAGCATTCAGTTTATCCCGGAACCTTCTTTGCTTTTGGTCCAGTCCAGTTGAGCTGACCTTCCCTGTATTGAGTATTGTCCTTCCCTTCACCTAAAGTAGTTCTTATCTACTAACTAATCAGTAAATAACCCTCTCCCACCCTCCCTCCCTCCCCCCTCTCGTAACCACAAAAGAATGTGTTCTTATCAGTTTATACTACTTCTCAAGAACTTATAATAGTGGTCTTATACAGTATTTGTCCTTTTGCATCTGACTAATTTCACTCAGCATAATGCCTTCCAGGTTCCTCCATGTTATGAAATGTTTCACAGATTCGTCACTGTTCTTTATCGATGCGTAGTACTCCGTTGTGTGAATATACCACAATTTATTTAACCATTCTTCCGATGATGGACACCTTGGTTGCTTCCAGCTTTTTGCTATTGTAAACAGTGCTGCAATAAACATGGGTGTGCATATATCTGTTCCTGTAAAGGCTCTTATTTCTCTAGGGTATATTCCAAGGAGTGGGATTTCTGGGTTGTATCCCCTGTTTATTTTCTTCACAGCACTCATTCTAATTTGTGATTATGTATCAATTTGTGTGTTTGTCAGTTTCCCACTGGACTAATCGCCATGAAGGCAGGGGTCATTTCTGTTTTGTTCATTGGTGTCTCCCCAGCACCTTAATGCAGAGCCTAGCACACAGTAAGTGCTCAATAAATATTTGTTGAATGAATGCATAAATGCATTTACACAGGATGTGGAAGAGATTTGCTAAACATCTGAGTAGACCTCACTAGTGCTGTCCCTTTTGAGAGAAATCCTCCTGTTGGCCTTTACTAACTTTATAATCCTTGTTGTGATTTGGGGCATGAGGCACAGATTCAGATGTGTTGTACCTTCTATGGCTTTTAAACATCCATTCCTTGCTCCATTATCCACTATCAGACAGACGGAGCTAAAAGACAGCCAATGCAATCTACTCTGGCTGGTTTTATAATTCAATAAATTCATAATCAAGTCTGGTGCCAGTAGCTCCTCTCTGGAGGCGAGATGAGAAGACAGAGAGGGACAGGAGCTGGTTGAATGGACAAGGAAAATAGAGGGTGGAGAGGAGGAGTGTGCTGCCTCATTAGGGGGAGAACAGCTGGGAGTACATAGCAAGGTCTGTATACATTTTTGTATGAGAGACTGACTTGAATTGTAAACTTTCACTTAAAGCACAATAAAAAATAACTAAATAAAAAAGTAGAGTAAACGCACAAAGTACAAAAAATAATAAAGATAGTGGCAAAATTAATGACGCAAAAACAAACAAACAAAAAAAAACAAAGAAATTGTACCAACAAAATCAAAATCTATGAAAAAAATTGGCATATTAAATTACCTAAATTTACTTCAGTAAAGATAGAAAACCTGCATAGTCGTATATATCCATGAAGGATATTAAACCAATTATAAATTACCCCCGCCCCATAAAACACCAAAAGCCAAATATTTTACTTCTAAGTTCTACTAAATTAATTGATATAGGAATTATTCAGAGAGTAAAAGAGAGAAAGCTCTCCTACTCATTTTATGAAGCTGATATAACCTTGATATCAAAACTGGGCAAGGAGTATATGAGAGACGAAATTAATAGCCCAAGCTCACTTATGAACCCAGGTGCAGAACATGTGCACAATACACCTACATTAACACCCCATTTCCACCACTGTATTTAAAAAATACATCACAATAAAGTAGGACTTTATCCAGGAATGCAAAGATACAATACTGTTAAAGAGTTCATTAATATAATTTACCTCATTAGTAGATATAGGAGAAAATACTAATGATTTTGTTAGGAATAAACAACTTCCTATAAAATCCAACACTTACTCATGATTTATTGGAAATAAAACTTTTAATTAGCTATAAATAAAATATATAATTCACAAATATTTTATGATCTCACATGAAATATCTAGAATGGGCAAGTATATACAAAGTTTATATTGGTTACAGGGAGGAGGTGTGAGGGAGGGGAAAAGATAAGCTCATTGCTTGGGGGTCGCGGAGTTTCTATTAAGAGTAATGGGATAATCTGGAAATGGGTAATGGTGATGATTGAACAGCATGATAAATACAATTAATGTCACTGAATTGTATATGTGAAGAAGAATGTTGAAATGGAAAAATTGTGTTACATATATATTTATCACAATAAAAAATTTTTTTAACTAAAAAAAAATTCTGCCAGTAGCCACTAGCAGAAGGCTGATTGATTGGCAGGCCAGATTCCACTAACAGGCATCTTCTGAAAGAAACTTCTCCAGCTGCCTGGAGAAGGCCTGGCAAAGGATCTCTCTGGGGAATCAGGTTGAGTCTCTCTTTCATCTAAAATACATCACCCAAACCCAGGTGCAGTTATGAAAGAGTTGGCCATGAGCAGAACTGGGAAGTAGGCCAAACCTCTTGTTGGAATTTTCTCTTTGGGCACATCTCTTCTGCATTATTCGGTGCATAACGCCTCCTCAACCCTAGAACTTGGTGTCCTGCTGCTGTCCCCTTAATTGCCCAAAGACAACACTGCATGGCTCCTTATGTGCCCTCATGGTGGTTTCCTACATGCTGGACCTTCACCTGGCACTCATTATGACTTTCTGGACTAGCTGTGTAACCACAGGCAACTTGCCTTCTCTGACCTTTTGCATTATCTTTAAATTAGAATTGGTATGGAAACAAAGTAAGATATGATATATGAAAGAACTAGCATAGTGCCTGACATGCAAAACAAAACAAAACAAACAAAAAAACATTGACATCAAGTTGATTCCAACTCATAGTGACCCTATAGAACAGAGTAGAACTGCCTCATAGAGTTTCCAAGGAGTGCCTGGTGGATTCAAACTGTCAAACTTTTGGTTAGCAGCTGTAGCACTTAACCACTATGCCACCAGAGTTTTCAACTGAAACACAAGCCTGTTGCCATCGAGCCAATTCTGATTCATAGCAACCCTATAGGACAGAGTAGAACTACCCCATAGAGTTTCCAAGGAGCACCTGGTGGATATGAACTGCCGACCTTTTCATTAGTAGCCATAGTTCTTAACCACTATGCCACCAGGGTTTCCACCTGACATACAGTAGGTATTAAATAAAATGCCTCAGGGCTGTGCTTCCTGCTTCTGATAATAACAGTCCACTGTAGGACAACTAATCCAAATATTATATTAGTTTGATACAGGTTAATGTGCTGGGGAGCCCTGGTGGCTCAGTGGTTAAGAGTTGGCTGCTAACCAAAGGGTTGGCAGTTCGAATCCACCAGCCACTCCTTGGAAACCCTATGGGGCAGTTCTATTCAGTCTTATAGGGTTGCTATGAGTCAGAACTGACTTGACGGCAATGGGCTTGGTTGGCTTTTTTAAAGTGCTATACAACCCAAGGAATCTGGTAGTGAAATGTTCTAATCTTATGGAATGAATTTTGAAGGGTGGGTTCTGAGGCACTGTAGCCATCCAAGGAGCCCTCATGATGTGGTGGTTAAGTGTACGGCTGCTAACCAAAAGGTTCTCGGTTCAAAGCCACCAGCTGCTCTGTGGGAAAAAGCTGTGGCAACCTGCTTCCATAAAGACTACAGCCTTGGAAGATTGAAAAGGAAATTTAAAAACTCCCAACAAAAAAAAGCCCTGTCCTGGATGGCTTCACTGCAGAGTTCTACCAAACTTTCAGAGAAGAGTTAACACCACTACTACTACTGGTGTTTCAGAGCTTAGAAAAGGATGGAATACTCCCAAACTCATTCTATGAAGCCAGCATATCCCTGATACCAAAACCAGGTAAAGATACCACAAGAAAAGAAAATCACAGACCTATATCCCTCATGAACACAGATGCAAAAACCCTCAACAAAATTCTAGCCAATAGAATTCAACAACGTGTTAAAAAAAATAATTAACGATTTAGAGGCAGAGCCAAGATGGCGGAATAGACAGACGCTTCCGTCGAGCCCTCTTTACAGCAAAGACCAGAAAAAACAAGTGAAATGAGTATATGTGTGACAAGCTGGGAGCCCTGAGCATCAAAGGCAAGCTTAGACAATGAACTGAGGGGAAGGGGGAGGAAGAGACTGTTCAGAAGTGGAGAGGAGTTACCGGACCTGAATCGTGGGGAGCTCTCAGGTACCATTCCCACAGCAGAAGCAGAGCTGGCGGCGGGCTGGTACTAGCGTTCAGCCACAGTTTCCTCAGGCAGAAGCAGCCAGCCACACAGCCCACTCACACCTCTGGAACCTGAGAAGAATGGTGCTCGTGGCGAAAGCTAAGTACCTGCGTATATTTTACCATGCCCCCTCCACCCCAAGCCAGCTTCAGCTGCTGAATCCCTGGGCCTGAGATAGACCCTGGTGAGCACCTAGAGCCATCCTCGTGGGCGTTGGGGAAGGAAAAAGTTTGCAACGGGAGGGGGGGAATGGTAATTTGCCAGCTCCATTAACCGGGGGAGCTCAGGACAGAAGCGGCTCCCGTCCAGGCATAAACAGTCCATGAACCTTGAGCACCTTTCCCTTCTACATGGACCTGTGTGGGCCTATTTCAGGACAATAGGCCCCTGTTGGCAAACTCCAACCATTTCAGCCATGCAGTGGAGAGATGGGTGTTTGACATTTGACATTGCTTTGCCTATTAAACAAGGTCCTCACCTACCCACATCAGGGACCTAAGGACTGGTAGGTATACTCAGGTCACCCAGCCACCCATGGCAGGGGTCCAAAGATAACTGGTACCTCCCAGTCCTTATTTGGGTGCCCATGGTCCCTCTGCAGAACCCAACCACCAGCACGCTCTAGGGAACAGAGATGCGTTTTCCTCAGAGACACTTGGGGGTCGGTTCTCAGCCCCCTGCCTTGTTCAGAGCGTGGCCCCCTGCTGCCATCAGATTCCGGTGTATACACCAATCACCCCTGCCCCTCTAAGACTGTAGGACAGAGCCTGTACCACACACTTGATGATCAGCTACCTAGAAACCAAAGCTGAATTCATACAAGAAAACTGAATGGACTCCTAGACTGATATGCCTGATAACAGCTCTAGCCAGCTGTGGACAGGACACCAGAGCTCCAAAGGAGAAAATTATCAAGCTAGCTCACTCAAGCAACCCATAGGGGTATACCAAAACAAAGCAAAGCAAGCAGTTACAACACAGTAAGCAAGCATAAACTAATACAATAACTTATAGATGGCTTAGAGACAACAGTCAATATCAAGTCACATAAAGAAACAGACCATGATCACCTCAACAGGCTCTTAAAACAAAGAATCCAGGGATCTTCTAGATGAAAGTGCATTCCTGGAACTACCAGAGCCAGAATACAAAAGCTTAATATACAGAACCCTTCAAGACATCAGGAAGGAAATGAGGCAATACGCAGAACAAGCCAAGGAACACACAGATAAAGCGCCTGAAAAAATTAGAAAGATTATTCAGGAACATAATGAAAAGTTTAATAAGCTGGAAAAATCCATAGACAGACAGCAATCAGAAATTCAGAAGATTAACAATAAAATTACAGAAGTAGACAACTCAATAGACAGTCAGAGGAGCAGAATTGAGCAAGTAGAAGCTAGGATTTCTGAACTCAAAGATAAATCACTTGACACTAATATATTTGAAGAAAAATCAGATAAAAGAATTAAAAAAAATGAAGAAACCTTAAGAATCATGTGGGACTCTTATCCAGAGAAATAACCTACGAGTGATTGGAGTACCAGAACAGGGAGGGATAACAGAAAATACAGAGAAAATTGTTGAAGATTTGTTGACAGAAAACTTCCCTGATATTGTGAAAGATGAGAAGATATCTATCCAAGATGCTCATCGAACTCCACATAAGGTAGTTGTTAAAAGAAAGTCACCAAGACATGTTATAATCAAACTTGCCAAAACCAAAGATAAAGAGAGAATTATAAGAGCAGCGAGGGATAAACGAAAAGTCACCTACAAAGGAGAGCCAATAAGAATAAGATCGGACTACTCGGTAGAAACCATGCAGGCAAGAAGGCTATGGGATGATATATTTAAAAAATTGAAGGAAAAAAATTGCCTGCCAAGAATCATATATCCAGCAAAACTGTCTCTTAAATATGAAGGTGAAATTAAGACATTTCCAGATAAACACAAGTTGAGGGAATTTGTAAAAACCAAGCCAAAACTACAAGAAATACTAAAGGGAGTTCTTTGGTTAGAAAATCAATAATATCAGGTATCAACCCAAGACTAGAACACTGGGCAGAGCAACCAGAAGTCAACCCAGACAGGGAAATCCAAAAAAAACAAAGCAAGATTATATTTTAAAAAAAGCCCAAAAGAGCGTAACAGCGATGTTATTATATAAAAGAAGATAATATTAAAATAATAAATAGGGACTAAGAAATGTAATTATATATCTTCCATATGGAGAGGAGGATACAGTGATACAAAGAAATAAAAGTTAGTTTTAAATTTAGAAAAATAGGGGTAAATAATAAGGTAACCGCAAAGGAGACAAACTATCCTACTCATGAAAATAAAATACGAGGGATAAATACAGACTCAGCAGAAACAATATCAACAACAACAAATATGAGGAAAGGACAATATATAAAGAAAATATACTGAGCACAAAAAATCAAGTGGGAAAAAGAAACTGTCAACACACAAAAAAAGACATCAAAATGATAGCACTAAATTCATACCTATCCATAATTACCCTGAATGTAAATGGACTAAATGCACCAATAAAGAGACAGAGAGTGGCAGAATGGATTGAAAAACAAGATACCTCTGTATGCTGTCTACAAGAGACAACCTTAGACTTAGAGGCACAAACAAACTAAAACTCAAAGGATGGAAAAAAATATATCAAGCAAACAACAATCAAAAAAGAGCAGGAGTGGCAACATTAATTTCTAACAAAATAGACTTTAAATCCATCAGAAAGGATAAGGAAGGACACTATATAATGATTAAAGGGACAATACACCAAGAAGATATAACCATATTAAATATTTATGCACTCAATGACAGGGCTGCAAGATACATGAAACAAACTCTATCAGCATTGAAAAGTGAGATAGACAGCTCCACAATAATAGTAGGAGACTTCAACACACCACTTTCCGTGAAGGACAGGACATCCAGAAACAAGCTCAATAAAGACACAAAAGATCTAAATGCCACAATCAACCAACTTGACCTTGTAGACATATACAGGACACTCCACTCAACAGCAACCAAGTATACTTTCTTTTCTAGTGCACATGGAACATTCTCTAGAATAGACCACATATTAGGTCATAAAGCAAGCCTTAGCAGAATCCAAAACATTGAAATGTTACAAAGCATCTTCTCTGACCATAAGGCCATAAAAGTGGAAATCAATAACAGAAAAAGCAGGGAAAAGAAATTAAACACTTGGAAACTGAACAATACCCTGCTCAGAAAAGACTGGATTATAGAAGACATTAAGGATGTGATAAAGAAATTCGTTAGAATCCAATGAGAATGAAAACACTTTCTATCAGAACCTTTGGGACACAGCAAAAGCGGTGCTCCGAGGCACACATCCAAAATGAAGAAAGGGCCCAAATCAAAGAATTATCCCTACAATTTGAACAAATAGAAAGAGAGCAACAAAAGAAACCCACAGGCACCAGAAGAAAACAAATAATTAAAATTAGAGCTGAACTAAATGAAACAGAAAATAGAAAAACAATTGAAAGAATTAACAAGACCAAAAGTTGGTTTTTTGAAAAAGTCAACAAAATTGATAAACCACTGGCCAAACTGACAAAAGAAAAACAGGGGAGGAAGCAAATAACCAGAATAAGAAATGAGAAGGGCGATATTACAACAGGCCCAACTGAAATTAAAAGAGTCATATCAGATTACTATGAAAAACTATAACAAATTGAAAATCTAGAAGAAATGGATGAATTCCTAGAAACACACTACCTACCTAAACTAACACAAACAGAGATAGAACAACTAAATAGACCCATAACAAAAGAAGAGATTGAAAAGGTAATCAAAAAACTCCCAACAAAAAAAAAGCCCTGGCCCTGACAGCTTCACTGCAGAGTTCTACCAAACATTGAGAGAAGAGTTAACACCACTACTACTAAAGGTATTTCAGAGCATAGAAAAGGACGGAATACTACCAAACTCATTCTATGAAGCCACTATCTCCCTGATACCAAAACCAGGTAAAGACACCACAAGAAAAGAAAATTATAGACCTATATCCCTCATGGATGTAGATGCAAAAATCCTCAACAAAATTCTAGCCAATAGAATTCAACAACACATCAAAAAAATAATTCACCATGACCAAGTGGGATTCATACCAGGTATGCAGGGATGGTTCAACATTAGAAAAACAATTCATGTAATCCACCACATAAATAAAACAAAAGACAAGAATCACACGATTTTGTCAATTGATACAGAAAAGGCATTTAACAAAGTTCAACACTCATTCATGATAAAAACTCTCAGCAAAATAGTAATAGAAGGAAAATTCCTGAATGTAATAAAGGGCATTTGTACAAAGCCAACAGCCAACATCACCCTAAATGGAGAGAACCTGAAAGCATTCCCACCTGGAGCAAAGAAGGATGAAGAACACCAAGGACACAAGGTAATTATGAGCCCAAGAGACAGAAAGGGCCACATAAACCAGGACTACATGAGCCTGAGACCAGAAGAACTAGATGGTGTCCGGCTACAACTGATGACTGCCCTGATAGGGAACACAACAGAGAACCCCTGAGGGAGCAGAGCAGTGGGTTGCAGACCCCAAATTCTCGTAAAAAGACCAGATTTAATGGTCTGACTGAGACTAGAAGGACCCCAGTGGTCATGGCCCCCAGACCTTCTGTTGGCCCAGGACAGGAACCATTCCTAAAGCCAACTCTTCAGACAGGGATTGGGCTGGACAATGGGTTGGAGAGGGATGTTGGTGAAGAGTGAGCTTCTTGGATCAGGTGGACAATTGAGACTATTTTGGCATCTCCTGCCTGGAGGGGAGATGAAAGGGTAGAGGGGGTTAAAAGCTGGCAAAATGGACATGAAAAGAGAGAGGGGAGGGAGGGCGCGGCCTGTCTTATTGGGGGGAGAGCAATTGGGAATATGTAGCAAGGTATATATATAAGTTTTTGTGGGACAGATTGACTTGATTTGTAAACTTTCACTTAAAGCACAATAAAAAATTTTTTCAAAATGCAAAAAAAAAAAAGACTACATCCTTGGAAACCCTGTGGGGCAGTTCTACTCTCTCCTGTAGGGTCAGTATAGGTCATGATTAACTCGATTGCAATGGGTTTGTTTGTTTGTTTATTTTTACGTAGCCACCCAGTGGGCCGGTGGATTTTTTGTTACAGCTATGTAGACCTTTGTGTTCAGATAGTACCTATTATGTAATCTATTCAAGGTTCAACTCTTAATGCTGTAGTTTCTCTGGTAGACTGTTATATTGTTCACCCATATTCAGTGTCGCTCCCTACGATATCTCTGCCTACTGAAGAATTATACTTCCCCACACCTTTAATATCAGACTTAGACATATGACTTGCTTTAGACAATAAAATTGAGCAGAAGTGGCATGTGTCTCTTCTAGGTGGAAACTTGAAAAGCCAGCGCTGGCTTTGCCTCTTTCTTTTTTACCATATGCTGTGCTGACTGATAACATTCCAGATGGTTCCTACTCTATCAGCCCAGAACCCAGAATGAGGACACCTAAGATCTACCATGATTATAAACCTTCTCACTGATCTCCAACTGACCTATTCTGGACAAATAGTATGAACAAGAAATGAACATTTGTTTCTATAAGCCACTGAGGTTTCAGGATTGCTTGTTACTGCAGAAGGAGCCCTGGTGGTGCCATGGTTAAGCGCTCGGCTGCTAACTGAAAGGTCAGTGGTTCGAACCCACCAGCCACTCCACAAGAGAAAGATGTGGCAGTCTGCTTCCATAGACATTTACAGCCTTGGAAACCCTATGGGGTAGTTCTACTCTGTCCTATGGGGTTACTATGAGTCAGAATCAACTCAAGGGCAGTGGACTTGGTGGGTGTTACTGCAGCATAACCTCATTTATCTTGGCGATACAGCAGAGTGACTGTAAACAATTTATCTGAAGTTGGTACATGACAATTGTTCCAATCTGAGGAGCCACCTTCCTTCTTACTTTGATTCTGGTGTAAATATCAAAAAAACTCAAATCACAGAGCTCAAGAAGTCCAGCTACAATGTGTGAGAGGTGGTCCTCCTAAAGACAAGGCCTGTTCTGTGACTAACCACTGAATGGATCTCCCCTTTGTCCTCTCTCCCTGGGTAATGAGGTAGAACCTCTGGGCTGGGCCCCAGAGGTCCCAGTTCAGCGGCTGTCAGGACTTTGTGAAAAGCATATTATAAATCTTTACTTTCTCTCGTCATAAACCAGTATGAGAGTGGGCATCTGTGTTGCAAGTGGAGTTTTCTGCTTTTAGTGAGTTGACACTTTGGCCCTTCTGTTACAGACCCAGTTTTAATTTTCTTAACATAGTCCAGGCCCAGCACATAAACTTCTGTACCCTGGGGAGGCCTGAATAGTCAATTCCATTAGGGACTAAACTTTTGATTTTCTTTTTTGTTTGAATTGATTACAAGTGTTCCAGCAAGTAGCCAGGTAATTTCCTTGTCTGGGCAGCTCAGGGGCAAGAGGTAAACTAAGCTGTTGGAGCACACACAGTAACTGGTAAATTTGGGAGAAAGTCCTATATTAGTGACCAATGGGTGGAAAACCAGAAACTGACTGCTAGTGCCTTCTCTAGCTTCAGGTTTGATATTTTCAGGGTCCTTTGTGTCAAAACAATTGCAAGCAAAAATTAAGTATTCAATAACTTGCCAGTCCTCACTTTGCTCAATTTTTTCAGTCTCAAGCATTTCACACAGTTGACTACTTCCTCCTTGAAATATTCTCTTTTCTTGTCTTCTGTGACAAAGTTTCTCCCAGTTCTCATATGTCTCTAGCTTGTCCTCGGTTTCTTTTGCTCGATCCTCCTCCTCAGCCTAGTGATTAAATGTTGGTATTCGTCAGGGCTCTGTCCTAATACCTCATCTTATTCTGCACACTGGCCAATTTCACCCATTTTCATTACTCCAGCTACCATCTTTTTGCTCTCTCTGTATATTCAACCAAAATCTCTTTCTGTATATTCAAATGCCTACCGGAACATCTTCATTTGGAAGTCCCATAGCTATCTGAAAACAACATGTCCAAAGGCCCATAATGACTACCTACCCTCTCTGCTCCTCCTCTATTTTCCTTTTCTCGATGAAGGCGCCATCATCTATCCAGTTGCTTATGCTTATGCTATTCCCTCTGCATGAAATGATCTTCATTTCTCCACATGGAAATTTCCTATTCATTCTTCCAAGTCCAGTACTTACGTCGCCTTATCTATGTAGCCTTCCAGGGTACTCCCTATAATCCCTCTTTTCATCTGTGTTCCTATGGTTGTTGTTGTTGTTAGGTGCCATCGACTCAGTTGCAACTCGTAGCGACCCTATGTACAATAGAGCAAAACGCTGTAGGTCCTGTGCCATCCTCACAATCATTGCTATGCTTGAGACCATTGTTGGAGCCACTGTGTCAATCCATCTTATTGAGGGTCTCCTCTTTTTCACTGACCCTCTACTTTACCAAGCAAGATGTCCTTCTCCAGGGAGTGATCTTTCCTGATAAAGTGTCCACAGTATGTAAGACTCAGCTCGCCATACTTGCTTGTAAGAAGCATCCTGGTAGTACTTCTTCCAAGACAGATTTGTTCGTTCTTTTGGCAGTCCATGGAAAAGACATTCTCTAACGAAACCGAGAGATTCCCAATAGGAAATCCAGTAATCTGATGTTGTTGTTGTTAGGTGCCATCGAGTTGGTTCCGACTCATAGCGACCATACGTACAACAGAATGAAGCACTGCTGGTCATGCACCATCCTCACAATTGTTACTATGCTTGAGCGCATTGTTGCAGCCACGATGTCAACCCATCTTGTTCAGGGACTTACTGTATTTTACCAAGCACGATGTCCAAAGTACATAAGACAAAGTCTTGCCATCCTCGCTTCTAAGGAGCATTCTGGCTATACTTTTCCAAGACAGGCTTGTTTGCTTTTCTTCGCCAACACCGTAATTCAAAGGCATCAATTCTTCTTTAGTCTTCCTTATTCATTGTCCAGTTTTCACATGCATATGAGGTGATTGAAAATACCATGGCTTGGGTCAGGCACACCTTAGTCCTCAAGGTGACATCTTTGCTTTTTAACACTTTAAAGAGTTCTTTTGCAGCAGATTTGCCCAATGCAATACGTTTTTTGATTTCTTGACTGCTGCTTCCATGGGCACTGATTGTGGATTCAAGTAAAATGAAATCCTTGACAACTTCCATCTTTTCTCCATTTATCATGATGTTGCTTATTGGTCCAGTTCTGAGGATTTTCATAGCATATTATATATATATATATATATATATATATATCCAATACACCACATTATAACAAATTTATTTTTCACGTGTCTTTCTATTGGAAACCCTGGTGGCGTAGTGGTTAAGTGCTACGGCTGCTAAGCAAAAGGTCAGCAGTTTGAATCCGCCAGGCGCTCCTTGGACATTCTACAGGGCTGTTCTACCCTGTCCTATAGGGTCACTATGAGTCGGAATCGACTCGACAGCAGTGGGTTTGGTGGTTTTTTTTTTTTTTGGTTTTTCTGTTAAACTTTAAGCTTCTTTGTTCCGTGAACACCTAATAGAGTGCTTGACAGAAAGTAGACTCTCAGTTCATGTTTGTGGAATGAATTCATGAATAAATATGTTACTAGCCTCCACATTTTCATAGGAATATGAAGAGGTTAGAGACATATTAGACTTGAGTGCAGAAGGCTAAGAGATAACAATACATTTCTTCAAGCAAATATGAATCCCTTCTATTTATAGAGCCCTTTAAACTTTCAAATCATTAGTGGGCACATTATACTGCATGAATGGACACATTATACTGCCCTCACAACAATCTCGTGCGGTGGGTAGAGTAAGAATTATTATCCTGTTAGATGAGACACAAAACTAAGTGTTCAAGGGCATCCACTTTCTTAGTGGTAGAGCTGTGACTAGAACCCAGGTTTCTAGACTCCTAGTCCAGTGCTCTTAAAGTGTTACTCTGGAGATGAACTTGCTCTTCAACTACACAAGGGTTCAAACCAGAGTAAATGGCATAATTATTGTAAAGAGAAAGCATTCATTTGGATGAGGAACTAAATACAGGATTAAGCTATTGGAAAAGCTAGTTCTCTGCACAATTTGAGGATACATTCAGCTCCATGAATCTCTAATAATAACAGCTACTATTATACTATGTGCCAGGCACTATCTTGTTTAATTTTCACAGAAACTGTATGAGATATCTTAATTTACAAAATAAGGAAACAGAGGCTCAGAGAGGTTAAAAAAACTATTCAAGGTTATACAGCTAATATTCAGCAGAACTGAAATTCTAACCTAGATCTGTCAGACTCTAGAGCCTATAATTCTTTTGCCTGTATTTTTTGAGAAGCAAGATAAATTGAAAGCTTCAGAAAAGTACATAGAGTAATATAACATTTATGTAACTACTACTCCAAATTCACAAATTTACTTTGGAACTTTAAATATATAAGTAAAATATTACTGAAAAAATTGTCATTCCCTTTGTAACCTTCTGCAAATCTAATCCCCTCCCATTTTAAAAGCAATTTCTTTTTTTTAAACTGTTTTAGATGGTTTATAGAGCAAATTAGTTTCTCATTAAACAATTACTATACATATTGTTCTGTGACATTGGCTGCCAATGCCATGGCTTGTCAACACTCTCCCCTTCTCGACCTTGAGTTCTCCATTTCCATTTGTCCAACTTTTCTGTAGCCTCCTGCCTTCTTGGAAACCCTGGCAGCAGAGTAGTTAAGAGCTACAGCTGCTAACCAAATGGTTGGCAGTTCAAATCCATCAACTGCTCCTTGGGGTAGTTCTACTCTGTCCGGTAGGGTCCCTATGAGTCGGAATCAACTCAAGGTAACGGGACTGTTTTTTTCCTGCCTTCTTGTCCTTGTTGGTGTGCCCATTTAGTTTTGTATACATTGTTGAACTATGAACTATGTGTATTATTGTTTGTTTTATAGGACAGCACTGGGTTTTAATCTTTGGCTGAAGGGTGAATCTCAGGAGTGACTTCAGTACTGAGTTAAAAAGATGTCCAGGAGACATACTCTCAGGGTTTCTCCAGTTTCTGTCAGACTAGCAAGTTTGGTCTTTTTTTGTGTGTGTGTGTGTGAGTTTGGGTTTTGTACTACATTTTTCTCCAGCTCTGCCTGGGACAGTCTATTGTGATCCTTGTCATAGCAGTCAGTGGTGGTAGCCAGGCACTATCTAGTTGTGCTGCACTCAGTCTGGTAGAGACGGTGGTAGTTCTCATCCATTAGTCCTTTGGACTAGTCTTTCCCTTGTGTCTTTTGTTCTCTTCATTCTCCCTTGCTCCAGATAGGGTGGAACCAGATGGTTGTCACAAGCTTTTAAGGCCCCAGATACTACTCACCAAAGTAGGATGTAGAACATTTTCTTTATAAGCTATGTTTTGCCAATTGAGACAGATGTCCTCCAAGACCATGGTCCCCAGCCCCTCCCAGTAACTCGGTCCTCAGGGAGTTTGCATATGTCTATGAAGTTTCCATGACCTTGCCTTTCTAAAGTTGTGCTGACTTCCCAAGTATTGTGTACTGTCTTACCCTTCACCAAAGTTACCACTTATCTGTTGTCTAGTTAGTGTTTAAAAGCAACTTCTACCATAACTTTGGTATATATCTTTTGAGTTTGATTTATACATTTACTACAAATGCATGTATCCACAAATAATATGTAGTATTTTTATAGGTTTAAGAAACTTGTATGTAAGTGATACAATAGTAAATTTGCTTTTTTCATTCAATATTATGTTTTTGAGATTTGTACATATTGATACACACAGGCCTAACTCATTAATTTTATTGTATGAATATACCACAATTTATATGTGCATTCCTATATTGATACAAAATAAGGTTGTTTCCTATTTTTCACCATTAAGAAAGGTGCTGCAATAAACATCCCTGTATGCATCTACCAGTACATATATATCAGAAGTTCTTTATAGTATGTATCCGAAAGTGGAATCGCCGATTTGTATGGCATGCATATTTTTAATTTTACTAGAAAGTCCAAATTGCTCTTCAAAGTTGTTGTACTACCTTACATTTCCACCCTTTTACACTTTGCCGATCTGATGGGTATCAAATAGTATCTTGTTTTTATTTTTTAATTTAATTTACCTGATTACAAATAAAATTGAATCTCTCTCTGTTTTGTGTGTGTGTGTGGCCAATCAGGCTTCTTCTTAAGTGACTTTTTCTATTTGTAACATTTGTCCATTACTTTTCTATTAGGATGCTTCTATTTTTCTAACTGATTGTTAGAAGTTTTTTATATATTATGAATAGTCTTTGTTATTACATACTTGCAAATACTTTCTTCCAGTGTGTTGATTGACTTTTCACTTTATATGCGGTTGTTTTTGTTGTTAGGTGCCGTCTAGTTGGTTCCGACTTGTAGGGACCCTATGTACAACAGAACAAAACACTGCCAAATCTTGTGTCATCCTCACGATCATTGTTATGTTTGAGCCCATTGTTGCAGCCACTGTGTCAATCCTTCTTGTCAAGGGTCTTCCTCTTTTTCACTGACCCTATGTGGGGTCACACACACTTTACCAAACATGATGTCCTTCTCCAGGGACTGGTCCCTCCCAATAACATGTCCAAAGTACATGAGACAAAGTCTCCCACCCTCACTTCTAAGGAGCATTCTGGCTGTACTTCTTCCAAGACTGATTTGCTCTTTCTTTTGGCAGTCCATGGTATACTCAATTTTCTTCGTCGACGCCATAATTCAAAGGCATCAATTCTTCTTCAGTCTTCCTTATTCATTGTTCAGCTTTCAACGCATGTGAGTTGACTGAAAATACCATGGCTTGGGTCAGGTGTGCCTTAGTCCTCAATGTGACATCTTTGCTTTTTAACACTTTAAAGAGATCTTTTGCAGCAGATTTGCCCTGTGCAATGCATAGTTTGATTTCTTGACTGCTGCTTCCTTGGGTGTTGATTGTGGATCCAGGTAAAATGAAATCCTTGACAACCTCAATCTTTTCTTTGTTTATCGTGATATTGCTTATTGGTCCAGTTGTGAGGATTTTTGCTTTCTTATGTCGAGGTGTAATCCACACTGAAGGCCGTGGTCTTTGATCTCCATTGGTAAGTGCTTCAAGTCTTCTTCACTTTCAGCAGGAAATGTTGTGTCATCTGCATAACACAAGTTATTAATAAGTCTTCCTCCAATCCTGACATCTATTCTTTAACACTTTAAAGAGTTCTTTTGCAGCAGATTTGCCCAATGCAATATGTCGTTTGATTTCCTGAGTGATGCTTCCATGGGCATTAATTGTGAATCTAAGTAAAATGAAATTCACTATATGTGATGTCTAATATTATATCAAAGTTTTAAATTTTTATTTGTCAGCTCTATCCATCTTTCCTTGATTTGTTTTCTGCGTGTGTGCCTTGTTTAAGAAATCCTGAGATTACAATATTCACCTATATTTTCTTCTAATAATTTTAAATTTTGTTTTATTTAGATTTTTAATATATGTAGAATGTATTTTTCTGTATGGTGAGAGATAGGGGGTCTAGTAAATTTGTCCCCATATGTAAAGTCAATTATCCCAACCCCACGTACTGCACTGTCTATCCTCTCTGCACTGATCTGTAACCATATGCCAAATTCCAATATACACATGAGCCTATCACTGGGCTTTCTTTTTGGTTTCATTGACTTATTTGACCATTCCTGTGCCAGTACTACATTATTTTGATTACTATGATTTTATAATAAGCCATAGCTTATTTGGTACATTTGGTAGGCAAGCTCTTCCTCTTTGGCTTTCTAGAATTAACTTGGCTATTTATGGACATTCATTTTTCTATACAAATTTTAGAATCAATTTGTCAAGTTCTACCAATAATGCTGTTAGGATTGTGCTTGGTGGTGATATTTATGGATGGGTCTTAGGAGAACTGACATGGTATATCTCTCAATTTATTCAGGTCTTCTTTTATGTCCTTTGATAAACTTTTATAATATTCTGAATAAAGATTTTATACATCTTGTGATCTATTTATGCCGTAGGTACTTATGCTTTTTGTTGGTAATTTGAATGAAATACTCCATTACATTTTCCAGTTGGCTATTACTGGTTGTGTTAGTTGGGTTTCCTGGGAAGAAGAGACTAAGACAGGATTACAAGGGCAAAGTGTTTAATGGGGGTAACACCTATGAAAGATAAAGAGGAAGGGCAACAGGAGTAGGAAAGAAAATCTTTCAGGCTGTGATGCAGGTCTAACACTAGAGGAAAGAGGAAAGGAAGGAAGATTAAGTAGGAATAGACTCAGGCCGCAATAAAGCTCTGAGAAAGCTTCTGTCAGACCAATAGGGAGCTCTTGCACAGTTACTGATGGTAAAGGATTTCCACATTGCCCAGAAATTGTGAGCCCATACTCAGTCATTATCTGAGGTTTACCCCAAAAGATTTGTGATCTTTGCTAAAGCATTAAAACTGATTCTAAAGGTGCTGCAGCTGGAGGCCATTAGCTAGCTACACTCCTCACAGGTGATTGATAAGTTCTTTCTTCAAGACAGATCTGGGAGGCACACTTTCATGGCATATGGGTCCACTTCTCCATACACATTTGGGGACTTGGAAAAGGGAAGTTAGTAGGATGAATGCAGGGCTTCAAACCTCTTCTTCCTGGTTCAGTCATGGCTGAGGAAGCAAAACCAGAGCAGACCTGAACTCTTAAAATTTGGGTGAACTGGAACGATAACTAGAACAGGAAAAATTACAGGTCGAAGCCCTGCTAGAAACCTAATCTCCCTTTTAGAAAACAAAAGCAGTGAATATGTTGCATAGCAACCAAATCTCTTGCCCCTCGGTCTTTGAGCAGAGTTGGAAACAACGGTGCCTGTTCAAAGATGGTGGCCGACCACTTGGAATGTGTGTTGCTCTCCACAGCCCTGTCAATAATCCAATCTCACGCATCAGGCTCCTAAAACGGCTTGCTATACCCCTTCTGAGTTTCCCATTCCCAGGCTTTGACCTGTAAATTTTCCTGTTCTGGTTATCATTCTGAATCACCCAAATTGTAAATGTCTGTTCTGTTTCCACCTTGTTGGGCATGACTGACTTGGTTTCAACTGGTTCAAAGCTCTGGATGAATGATAGCCTCCATTGTGGAATTGGTCTCAGCATCAACTGGCACTCTTCTTCTCCCTCTTGTACTAACCCATTGCTGTCAAGTCAATTCCAACTCACTGCAACCCTATGGGACAGAGTAGAACTGCCCCATAAGGGTTCCAAGGCTGTAAATCTTTATGGAAGAAGACTGCTACATCTTTCTCCTGCAGAGCAGCTGGTAGGTTCAAACTGTCAATTTTCAGGTTAGCAGCAGAGTACTTTAACCACTGCATCACCAGAACTCCTTCCTCCTTTACTACCCATTCTAAATTCTCTTCATCTTCATCTATAACCTCTGCTTTCTGAAGCATTAATGTGTGGTACAAAAGCCTTCACATTATGTACCCACTCCCATATGTCCAACCACTTGCCTGTACACCAGATGTACTTTTCTCTGATCTTCTAGTCTTTTTCCTTTGAGGCCTTTGACCAGGTGGCAGGCCACTGGGTACTATCCATGAGTCCAGATATATTCTCAACATGGGCCACTCAAAGCTGGCAATCTTCTGTGTCACCTAGTATATGGGCCACTGTGGAACGTTTTGCCTCTAGAAGAACTAAAAGAATCCTATCAGGTATTGTGCTTACTTTTTTTGTGGTAAGGAGAACAAGATGCTGCAAAGTTTTCTTTTGCTATGGAAGGCATGCCCTTGATCACTGAATATCTAAAAACTTTACCAAAGTGCCTGAATCTTCATAGGATTTATCTTTTATCCTCTGTAGCACACACATCGTACCAAGGCCTCTAGTGTGCCCCTTGTTCATCCTGTCCAATCGGCATGATGTTAACAATGTAATGATTCTATGTGATATCCAGAGGAATGTACAGACAGTCCAGATCTCTTCAGACTATATTAGACAGAAAGCAGAAGAGTTAACATAGACTTGGGGCAAAATAGTAAATGGGTATTTTTGTTCATTCTGTATGAATGCAATCTGTTTCTGATGCTCTTTTGTGATTGGAATGGAAGAAAGCACACTTTCCAAATAAATAGTCACGACTATATACTTGAGGCCACATTAATATCCTCTAGCAAAGATATGTGTTTCACATGGCACCGGCAAATGGGGCTACTACTTAATTGAACTTCTTGTAGTCTACAGTCATTTTCCAGAATCCAACTAGATTTTTCAGGAAGCAGGCTAGTGAATTAAATAGAGATATGATAAGAGCCAGCACTGTTTTTTTTTTTTTATGATAAGGGCCACCACTCATACATCCTTAAGATCCTTAAGAGTGGACCTATTCTCTGCCATCCCTTCCAGGATGCGATACTGATATTCTATTAACCATCTACACAACTCTGTATAAATCAGGCCCCTTTAGTTTCCCCTTTACCTTGCCTTGGAAAAAGCAATGGCTGATGCTCAGTGAATCTGTTAATGCAGTGTCTTGATGGATTTCCTAATGTTGCATCATCCTTGCATCCCCAGATAAACTTGGTGGTGATGATTATCATTGTGTGTTTACACTGATGAATTTGGTTTGTTATTTATTTTTTTTTATTTTAGGGTTTTTCATCTTCTTTCACAAGTGTGATCAGCGCATATAGTTTTTTTTTTCAGTTTTAGTGTCAAGGTTCTATCAGTTCACAAAATGAGATAGGTACCTTCCCCTCTTTTTGAATTCTCTAGAACAGTTTGTGAAAGATAGTATTATCAGTTCCTTAAAGAAAGCTTGCTAAAACTCAGCTACAAAAACTTCCTGGGCTTGGATCCTTTTTTGGAGAGCTATTTTCAATTACTAATTGAATTTCTTTAATAGTTATTAGAATATTCATATTTTCTATTTCTTCGTGAGTCAATTTTATCCAATTTTTTTTTCTAGAAATTATTTATTCCTTCAAATAATTGGCATAAATCATTGGTATAAAGTTGTTCATAGTATTCTCTAATACTTTAAAATTCTCTGTATGTAGACATTTGTCGCATCTTATATTCCTAATTTTTTTTGTACCTTGGCTTTTTTTTCCATTGGTCTTGCCAAAGATTTGACTACTGCATTAACCTTTTCAAAGAACCAGGTTTTAGTTTTGTTAATCACTTCTATAGTTTGTTTCCTGTTTTGTTAACTTCTGCTTTTACCTTTATCATTTCTTTCCTGTTACACTGTTTAGGTTTACCAGCAGTGTGCTGGAGCCAGCTCGTATCAGCTAGTGATTGCGGATTGTTACATTTTCAGGAAAATTGCCATCTGGTTGTTAAAAGCAGCCATTATTAAAAATCAAAAATTAAATTCTATAAAATCACAATCAAATACATTATGTTAAAAACAAAGGTAACTTTTCAAAACCCTATTGTTTCTTAGTTATTTTCCAACATTTTACTATTATTTGCGTTTTGGAGTTCATTTACATCTATTGTATCTGAGTGGTGGAAATAATATGTAATGGTGTCCTACTGTGCATCTCTTGGAAACACTGGCGGTATAGTGGTTAAGAGCTATGTCTGCTAACCAAAAGTTTGGCAGTTCAAATCCATCAGGCACTCCTTGGAAATTCTATAGGCAGTTCTACTCTGGCCTGTAGGGTCTCTGGAATCAATGCATGCAACAGGTTTTTTTTGCTTTTTTTTTTTTTTTTTTTTACCATCTCTTCCCAGTGATGTAACATTGGCAGCTTGAAATTGGCCATGGTTAGTGTATTTAAACCACTGAAATCTGTAAATGCCATAAATCAGGGCTTGATTTATTATTTTGGTTATTGTATAGACTTAGAAAGTGATGAATAAAATGTTGACAATGCAGATTTGACTTAAAACTGTGATATATCTGTAGCTATTACATTTTGAATTGAGGAAATGTTCTGCCAGTATTTGAAACTATTGTGTGAGTCAGCAAATAAAAAAAAAAAACTCATGTCATTGACAAATAATTGAATTCTGACATATGTTTTTGTTGTTTCACTTTCATCTTACTCATTAACATAAATGAAAATATCAACCAACGTTCATAGTGGAACTACACTGACAGATCTGGTTGTTAAACATTAACCAGCACATCACTGGTTTATTCTCTTACTTTTCTACCTTCTTGAGTTGATCATTTAGCTTATTAATTTTCAGTGCTTCCTGTTTTGTAATAAAAGCATTTATACCTTTATATTTCCTTCTAATTAACACTTTAGCCAGAGATGTTTTGGTAAACTGATTTTTCAAAAAGAAAAAAAAATTTAAAAACCCTGGTTTGTAGTTTGCAGATTTCTATAGTATAAATGCCCCTACCATGGTTGATTTCAAGCCATTTAACAATTGGCTTACAAAGCTCCTGGAAATTTAACATCCAGCTCTCAGGAGCTTACGACTAGACTAGTTATAAGCTGTGACTTCTGTTATGTAGTACTTTTTTATTGTTCAGTTCTAAATATTTAATAATTTTCATTGGCATTTATCCTTTAAACTATGAAATATTTAGAAGTGTATATTTCTAGTTTCAAAGTGTATGGCTTTCTGAGGAGCTTCTTTGGTTATTGATTTCATTGCATTATATTGAAAAATGATGTTGATATTCATATTTTTTATTTGATTAAGATTTTTGTGGCTTAGAATGTGTTCTAGTTTTCCAAGTTTTTTATATGTGATTGAGAGGAATATTTTTTCTCCATTTGGTGGGTGCACTGATTTTTTATATACCTATATATTAGCTCAATTTTTTTTTATTAAATCTTACATATCTCTAGTAATTTTATCTACTTTATCTATCAGTTCCTGAAGGAGGTACGTTAAAACCTCTCAGTATGAATAAGGATTTGGTTATATCTCATTTTAAGTCTGTCAACTTTCACTTTAAGCATTTTCGAGCTGTATTTTTAGATGCACACAAATTATATTTTTCTTAGTGGGTTGTTATATTTTCATCATTTAAGTCATGTGTCTCTCTGTCCTTATTAACGCTTTCACTTTAACTCTATTTTGCCTGATATGTCTTTTTCTATCTCCTCCTGCTTTTTTTTTTTAACTTTTCTGTCATAATGTTCTAGGTATATTTCTTATAAACAGTATATAGATGAATTTTTAATATCCAATCTGAGTGACTCTTATTCAAATAGATTATTTTAATCCATTTACATTTATTGTGACTACTGATATGCTATTTTGTATTCTGTTTACCATGTTTTTTCTCCCCTTCTTTTTTTCTCCACATCATTTAGGGGGTTTTATTTTTCAGGCTGACTCTGTTTCCACCCATAACCTGGAGCAGGGACCACATAATTGATGTCCTTAGGCCAGTGATTATTTTTCCCCCCAAAGGGACACCCTTTCCATTTCCCTGAAGCCCACCTGAGTATACCAGTTTTAGCTCTCCGCCATACACAGAATTGTCACCCTAATGCCCATTGCTATCCTCTTTTAAGCGTTAAAATCCTAGATCCTAAGAGCTACATTTGGTCTGCTTATTCCTCTGAGCCTCAAACCTTCACATCCTATTTACCATTTTGGGTATTTTCTTTGTTTCTGGCACCTGGAGGTTTCCTTTTTTTGCTTTCCAGCTCAACTATACATTTATACTTTAAATATCTGACATTTCTGAATATGTGGAATGTGTACGTGTGTGTGTGTGCGTGTGTGTGTGTGTGTGTGTGTGTAAGAGAGATGTTGGGTTACTTCCTACATCAGCTTAGGTTTGAGTCTTGACTGTAAAACAAGCCTGTGTTCTTAACCACTAGGACCTACTGCCTCTCAGTGTTATTTTTCCTCTTAATCTTCTAATATCACCCTGATGCTTCTGTGCATTTTATAAATAGACAGAATCAGTAACATATACTTTCTCCATGCAATATAAATAGACATATCCACCACACGTGAAGTTTTCAAGTATAGAAGATAAGTTAGCAAACTAGTTATCCTTTGTTTACTTTCCAAATGAGCCAATTATTTCCTTCATTAGCTAACAGCTTGGTTCTCAATTTAGTACCTTAATAAATAAAGACAGTATTTGCCTATTTCAGTTGTATACCACCTTTCACTGGACACTGGGGAGACAAATTCAGATACTTCCTTCGTGTGAAAACAAGAACCCAAATTTAATGAAAAGAGCTAAAATTTAGTCCTCGAGTGAAGTGCAAGCAGGATCCTGGACAGATATGCTGATTGCTTTTCCTGCTGCAGACATTCTGCTTTGACTAATATGTTTAGAAGACTGAAGATCAACACCTGTTCCTCTAGTGGTTCTCTCTTATACAGTGAACTTTGCCTCACCCTGTAAAAATACGACCGTGGTGATTAAGCTGTCAGATATCATAAGGGACTTTTCCGGGGAAGAGGACAATTAATCACTCCTGGAATTTCTCACTGATGTCCCTCCAGATGTCTGCCATCCACCTTGCCAGCTATTTCTTTGCCCACTCTTTTTTGTTAAGCCAGAGTCTCCAAATGGCCCACTAAGATTGTGGCATTTGAGTATTCTCTATCAAGTGTAGGGCTTGGACTTGATGATCTCTTACTAAGAGCTCTCCCAATTCTGGCATTTTATGGGCTCAAATTTCACTGCCAGCTTCCATGATCGAGGGCAGATATCACAGGACATTAAATTTGTGCTTAAGAAAGTGTCAATGTCCATGTTTATTGCCACCACAGGACTTAACAAAAAGCTATTTTTCATCATAGTTTTAGTAGCAAATACTCTAGTGTCCCAGGGCTTCCCTGATTGGTGGAAGAAAAGTGAAGGAGACTAGCATTGATTGTGTTATCATATACCAAAAATCCCAGTGCCCTCGAGTCGATTCCAACTCATAGCGACCCTATAGGACAAAGTAGAACTGCCCCGTAGAGTTTCCAAGGAGCACCTGGCAGATTTGAACTGCCGACCCTTTGGTTAGCAGCCCTAGCACTTAACCACAATGCCACCAGGGTTTCCGTGTTATCATATAGCATGTATTATATCAGTTAAAACTTAATGCCTATGAAGTAGGTATGTTTCCCACTTTATAAGAGTTTGAGAGAATTTAAATGACTTGCTCAATGTTGCATATCTAGCAAGTAGTGGAGATGAGATTTAAATCCAAGTCCTTCTGGTTTCAAAGTCTTTCCAAAGTTTATGCTGCCTGTCCATCCATCCATCAATTTATTCATTCACCATATATTTATTGAGCACATACTATATGCCAGAAAGGCACTATGGATATAACAGGGAACAAGATAAACAAAGTTCTTGCTCTCTATAATTTTTCATTTACAGCATGAAATTATCCTGAATACCGTTGACCATAGGACAGTGAGTATCCCATGGCTGTAGTAAGACTCAAAACAGATGACTTAATTATAAAGATCCCTAGTGAGATCTGGTTAATACTAGTTAGGAGAAGGACCAGTCCTTGATCTGCTCATCATCTTGTGAGTATCCTCATAAGATGCCATCTCATTTGACCAAAGCTGCTGGCAAAGTGGAATGAGGGGAACTCAACCCTTATAATGCATACAAACATCTTTAAAAAATGGCTTTATTATGGTATAATACAAGAACCATAAAATCTACCCATTTTAAGTATATACTCCAGTGGTTTTTAGTATATTCAGAGCTGTGCAACAATCACCACAATCTAATTTTATAACACTTTCATCACCACACACACATGAAAAAAAAACTGTGTAAGTATTAGCAGACATTCCCCATTCCTGCTTTCCCTCCCTCCCTGCTCCAGTGCCAGGAAACCACTAATCTTTCTGTCTCTATGGATTTGCCTATTCTGGACATTTCACATAAATGAAATCATATGATAAGTGGTCCTTTGTGACTGGCTTCTTTTACTTAGCATAACGTTTTCAAGATTCATCTATATTGTAGCATGTGTGAATCCTCCATTCTTTTTTAAGGCTGAATAATATTCCATTGTGTGTATATGTGTGTGTGTGTGTGTGTATACAACATTTTGTTTGTCCATTCATCTCTTGATGGACCCTTGAGTTGTTTCTGCCTTTTGACTATTGGGAATAGTGTTACAATGAACATTGGTGTACAGGTATCTGTTTGCATTCTTGCTTTCAATTCTTTGGGGTATATACCTAGGAGTGAAATTGTTGGATTTTATGGTAATTCTCTTTAACATTTTGAAGAATTGCAAAACCATTTTCTACAGTGGCTGCAGATTTTACATTCCCATCAGCAATGTATGAGGGCTCCAGCTTTTCCACATCCTCACCAACGTTTTATAAACCTCTTTAAAGTAGGCTTTGTAGTGCTTTATAGTAATAACCATAACAACAACAACAATAGCAAATACTATATTTCAGGCACTGTTAAGCACTATAAAAATTAACTCATTGAATCCTCATAAAAACCCTTGAAGGAGATACTATTATTATCCCCATTTTTCAGATGAAGAAAATGAGGCATAGAGAGGGTAAGTGAACCCAAGTCCACAGTTAAAAAGTGTTAGGGTCAAAATTTGAATCTAGGCAGTTTGACTCCAAAGTTGTGCTCTTTATATACATGCAACACTGCCTTTCTATTAGTAGCTCACATTCTAAGTGTTTTACACCTGCTTTTTCATTTCATTCTCACAAAATGCCAGAGAATTAGATGCTATTTTTATCATCTCCATTTCACAGATGAGGTGACTAAGCCACGGAGAGGCTAAGTAACTTACGAAGGTCACACGGTTTGTATTTTGTAAAACCAAGGTGCAAATTCAGGTCGAGTTTGCTTAGCCACTCTGCTCTTTTGAACATGGAGCAAAAGCTCAAGCAGTTGCAGCGGTAGAAGCTGAAGGGAAAGTAGTACCCATAAGTAGTCACCACTATTAGACATACAAGAAACAGGGCCATGTCAATATTAATGAGTTCCCAGTGACACCTGCTTGCAACCACTTGCAATTAAAAAGTGGATATGAAACTAGCTGAAAGGTTCAGGTGAGACTTGGTGACACGAGGAAGTCCGTATCCAAGTAAGAATGCATTTCCACTGGCTTGCCACCAATAGTTGGCACTGGTGCCAAAGAGGAAGCACTGTCTTTCTTTTAGAGTAGTTTTAAATCACACTTCTATTTTTTAAAATAATAATAAAAGTTTTACATTTGGCATTTTGTCTTTTCCAGGGTAAGAAATCAGCATTAGACTCCTTGGATAAGGTACTTGCATTGATGAATGAGGGACGAGGGATGTACTGGACAAGTTTGGAAAACACTGGGAAATATGTATAATTCAGGCAGTGTGTTAAAACTTAAAACCTTAAAGCTGTTTGTTTGCTTCATCGAAATGACAAAGACTGTGTTTCTTAATATTACAGGCGACTGTCTCTCTCAGTTCTATTCTGGACTCCTCTACTTACTCGCAGCGTAACCTTAATCAAGTTACTTAACGTCTTTCTATCCCAGTTTTCCCATCTGTAAAATGGGAATCATAGTATCTGTCACATACAATCATGGTGAGAATCAAAGGGTCAATATGTACAAAATAATTAGAATAGTGCCTGGCATATACTTAAGATTTCAATAAGTGTTGGCTGCTCATATTATTAGTAGTAGTTTTTTTAATATTACTATTACTATGTGATAATACCCAATGTTGTCAGAAAAGAGGTAATATCATAAATCTTAAAATGTATATACCCTTTGACCCTGAAATTCTACTTTTAGATAATTATCCTAAATAAATAATTACAAATTTAATTACAGGCATGTTCGTTATACATTATAACTATGTTTATATAGTGAAAAACTGGAAACTACTCATTGATAATGTAGGCCTACATGTCTTGACAAGAAAGGCTTTTTATGATGCATTACTAAGTGAGAAAAACCAGGCCATGAAACAGTATAATTCCTTGATTTGAAAATATGTGCACACACAGACAGATAGACATACTTATGTATGTATGTGGATATAGATATTTATGGAGTTCTTGGGTGATGCAAATGGGTTAACATGCTCAGCTACTAACAGAAAGGTTGGATGTTTGAGTCTACCCAGAGGTACCACAGAAGAAAGGCCTGGCAATCTACTTCTGAAAGATCAGAGTCATTGGAAATCCTATGGAGCATAGCTCTACACTGACACACATAGGTCACCATGAGTCAGAGTCGATTCCACAGCAATTGGTTATATATATATATATATATATATATATATATATATATAGTTGTAGGAGCCCTGGTGGCATAGTGGTTAAGAGC
Organism: Loxodonta africana; assembly: GCF_030014295.1. NCBI lineage: Eukaryota > Metazoa > Chordata > Mammalia > Proboscidea > Elephantidae > Loxodonta > Loxodonta africana. Next base: position 131,439,920 of record NC_087369.1, read on the forward strand.
TTGGCTGCTAACCAACAGGTTGGCAGTTTGAATCCACCAGCCGCTCCTTGGAAACCCTATGGGGCAGTTCTACTCTGTCTTATAGGGTTTGTATGAGTCGGAATCCACTTGATGGCAATGGGTTTTTTTTTTTATTCTTGTAATTGGCAAGAAGTACATGGGCTGGCCTATAAAAACCCCGGAACCTGAGGGCATGCATTCGACAGTTTGTCATACTGTGGGGGCTTGCGCGTTGCTGTGATGCTGGAAGCTATGTTATCAGTATTCAAATACCAGCAGGGTCACCCATGGTGGATAGGTTTCAGGTGAGCTTCCAGACCAAGTCAGACTAGGAAGAAGGACCTGGCGTTCTACTTCTGAAAAAAAAAATTAGCCAGTGAAAACCCTGTGAATATCAGTGGAACATTGTCTGATATAGTGCAGGGAGATGAGCCCCTCAGGTTGGAAGGCACTCAAAATACGACTGGGGAAGAGCTGCCTCCTCAAAGTAGAGTCGATCTAAATTATGTGAATGGAATCAAGCTTTCGGGACCTTCATTTATGGATGTGGCATGACTCAAAATGAGAAGAAACAGCTGCAAACATCCATTAATAATCAGAATGTGAAATGTATGAGGTATGAATCTAAGAAAATTGGAAATCGTCAAAAATGAAATGGAATGCATAAACATTGGTATCCTAGGCATTAATGAGCTAAAATGGACTGGTATTGGCCAATTTGAGTCAGACAATCATATAACCTACTGTGCCAGGAATGACAAATTGAAGAGGAATGGTGTTGCATTCGAAAAGAACATTTCAACCATCCTCACAATTGTTGTTAAGCTTGAGCCCATTGTTGCAGCCACTGTGTCAATCCATCTCATTGAGGGTTGTCGTGGACTGAATTGTGTCGCCCCAAAATATCTGTCTACTTGGCTAGGCCATGATTCTCAGTATTGTGTGATTTTCCACCATTTTGTCATCAGACGTGATTTTTCCTGTGTGTTGTAAATCCTATCTCTATGGTGTTAATGAGGTGGGATTAGAGGAAGCTATGGTAATGAGGCAGGATTCAATCTACAAGATTACGTTGTGTTTTAAGCCAATCTCTTTTGAGATATAAAAGAGAGACGCGAGCAGAGAGATGAGAGGACCTCATACCACCATGAAAGCAGTGCTGGGAACAGAGCATGTCCTTTGGACCCAGGGTTCCTGCACAGAGAAAGCTCCTAGACCAAGAGAAGATTGATGACAAGGGCCTTCCTCCATAGCTGACAGAGATAGAAAGTCTTCTCCTGGAGCTGACACCCTGAATTCAGGCTTCTAGCCTACTATACTAAATTTTTGTTTGTTAAAGCCAAAAATAAAAAGACATTTCAAGTTCTATCCCGAAGGACAACACCGTCAATGTTAGGATAATATCCATACACCTACAAGGAAGACCAGTTAATACGACTATTCTTCAACTTTATGTGCCAACCACTAAGACCAAAGATGAAGAAATTGAGGATTTTTACCAACATCTGCAGTCTGAAATTGATCAAACATGCAATCAGGATGTATTGATAATTACTGATCTTTGGAATGTGAAAATTGGAAACAAAGAAGAAGAATCGGTGGTTGGAAAATATGGCCTTGGTGATAGAAATGATGCTGGAAATCAAATGACAAAATTCTGCAAGACCAATGACTTCTTCATTGTAAATACCTTTTTTCAACAACATAAACGGCAACTACACACATGGACGTTACCAGATAGAATACACAGGGATCAAATTGACTACATCTGTGGAAAGATAAGATGGAAAAGCTCAATATCTTCCATCAGAACAACGTCAGCAGCCAGCTGTGGAACAGACCATGAATTGCTCACATTCAAGTTCAATTTGAAGCTGAAGAAAATTAGAACAAGTCCATAAGAGTCAAAGTACCACCTTGAGTGTATCCCACCTGAATTTAGAGGCCATCTCAAGAATAGATTTGATGCATTGAACACTAATGACCGAAGACCAGACAAGTTGTGGAATGACATCAAGGACATCATCCATGAAGAAAGCAAGAGGTCATTAAAAAGACAGGAAAGAAAGGACCAAAGAGGATGTCAGAAGAGACTCTGAAACTTGCTCTTGAATGTTGAGTAGCTAAAATGAACAGAAGAAATGATGAAGTAGAGGAGCTGAACAGAAGATTTCAAAGGGCAGCTCGAGAAGAAAAAGTAAAGTATTTTAATAACATGTGCAAAGACCTGGAGTTAGAAAACCAAAAGGGAAGAACACATTCAGCATTTCTCAAGCTGAAAGAACTGAAGAAAAAAATTCAAGCCTTGAGTTGCAGTAGTGAAGGATTCCACGGGCAAAATACTAAATGACACAGGAAGCACCAAAACAGGGTGGAAAGAATACACAGAGTCACTGTACCAAAAAGAATTGGTTGACGTTCAAACATTTCAGGAGATAGCATATGATCAAGAACCGATGGTACTGAAGGAAGAAGTCCAAGCCGCACTGAAGACATTGGTGAAAAACAAGGCTTCAGTAGTTGACAGAATACCAATTGAGATGTTTCAACAAATGGATGCAGCACTGGAAGTGTTTAGTCTTCTATGCCAAGAAAATTGGAAGACAGCTACCTGACCAATCACCTGGAAGGGATCCATATTTATACCTATTCCAAAGGAAGGTGATACAACCAAATGCGGGAACTACGGTAAAATATCATTAACGTTACATGTAAGTAAAATTTTGCTGAAGATCATTCAAAAGCAGTTGCAGCAGTACATCAACAAGGAATTGCCAGAAACTCAAGCAGGATTCAGAAGAGGACATGGAATAAGGGATATCATTGCTGATGTCAGATGGATCCTGGCTAAACAGAGAACACCAGAAAGATGTTTTCATTTGTGTTTTATTGACTATGCAAAGGCATTCGACTGTGTGGTTCATAACAAATTATGGGTAACATTGAGAAGAATAGGAATTCCAGAACACTTTACTGTGCTCATGAGGAGCCTGTGCATAGACCAAGAGGCAGTCGTCTGAACAGAAGGGGATACTGTGTAATTTATAGTCGGGAAAGTTGTGTGTCAGGGTTGTATCCTTTCACCATACTTATTCAACCTCTATGCTGAGCAAATAATTAGAGAAGCTGGAGTATATGAGGAAGTATCAGGATGGAGGAAGACTCGTTAACAGCCTTCCATATGCAGATGACACAACCTTGCTTGCTGAAAATGAAGAGGACTTGAAACACAGATGAAAATCAAAGACCACAGCCTTCAGTATGGCTTACACCTCAGCATAAAGAAAACAAAAATCCTCACAACTGAATGAATAAGCAACATCATGATAAACGGAGAAAGGATTGAAGTTGTCAAGGATTTCATTTTACTTGGATCCACAATTAACACCCATGGAAGCAGCAGTCAAGAAATCAAATGACGCATTGCATTGGACAAATCTGCTGCAAAAGACCTCTTTAAAGTGTTGAAAAGCAAAGATGTTGCGCTTTACCCAAGGCATGGTGTTTTCAATCACCTCATATGCACATGAAGGCTGGACAATGAATAAGGAAGACCAAAGAAGAATTGACGCCTTTCAATTGTGGTGTTGGAGAAGAATACTGAATATACCATGGACTGCCAAGAGAATGAAAAATCTGTCTTGGAAGAAGTGCAACCAGAATGCTCCTTGGAAGCAAGGATGGTAAGACCGTGTCTCACATACTTTGGGCATGTTTTTAGGAGGGATCAGTCCCTGGAGAAAGACATCATGCTTGGTAAAGTAGAGAGTCAGCAAAAAAGAGGAAGACCCTGAACGAGATGGATTGACACAGTGGCTGCAACAATGGGCTCAAGCATAGCAACAGTTGTGAGGATGGTGCAGGACTGGGCGGTGTTTCGTTCTGCTGTTCATAGAGTCACTATGAGTCGGAACCTACTCGACGGCATCTAATAACAACATATGTATATGTGTATGTCTATATGTGTATATATATATATAATATATATATAAAAAAAAACACACAAATATATGTATTTGGACAAACGTCTGAAATATCAATACATGAACAGTAGCTATCCCTGAGTTGTTGGTCATTTGTATGCCCTCTTGGCTTATTTTTATGTTACTCTTTTTTTTTTGGGTCAATTAACATGTATTATTTATGTGATTTTAAACAGTCAGTTAAAAAAGTGGAAGCTTGCCAATGTCTAATCGGCCTCACCTGGCAGGGGGTTTGGCCACTAATAGATGCAGCACAGATAGTACATGAGGTATTTTACATTCTCCACAGACAGCAGAGGACAGAATCTCAATGAGAACATCAAGGTCTGTGTTCTTCGGCCCCTTGCTGTGTCAGTTTCACCTATGAGCTGCTGTGGATTTGCATAAATTAAACACAGGCTGGATAGCTGCCACTGCATTGAAAAATGGAATGTGATCCGCGTGGGAGGAGGGAAGGAAAGGGAAAATTCACCTTTGTTTCATGCCACCCTCTTCTTTTTAGTGCTCATTCAAGACTGCTTTGACCACAGCTTAGTTGTGGTTTTCTAATTTCCATGGCATTTTTTATGATAGGGATAACAATTTTAGCAGCATTTTCTTTCGCGAGAGTCACTCCTTAGGAAAGCAATGTTGTACAGCTGGATGACATGCCATGGGATGTGTTCAGGCTTAGAATTATAGGATTTTCAAGTGAGAGGTACCCCTAGGGACTGTCAGTACAGTGTTACCAGCAATGGTTATAGTCCATTCTGACCTTTCTATAAGCATTAAAAGCTCATGTTTTTGTAGTTTGTATCATCAAAACGATCTTGCTTCTTCACATTTTCCCTTTATAAAACCATATTTGTAATATCAAATATACTTTTTGAAAAGTTCTGATTTTGATATTCTACACTTCTGGGGAGTGTCCCCGATGTCCCCACAAATAGCAAGAATCATTAGTCTCAGCCAAGTACCCACTCGCTTGTCCAGCTCTTTCTTTCATTCAGTTAATTATTGAGCCACTACCATGTTCCGGGGAACGTACAAGCTCATGTTCTATGCCTTTGTATGAAAAGATAAGCTCTACAGATCTAATGAATACGTTTGTGGTTCAATGGGATCACCACTGAATTGACTTTGGCTTTCTTTTTTGAGGGGTGGGGTTCAATGAGAATTGGATCCATCCATCCATCCGTCCGTCCATCCGTCTGTCCATCCGTCCGTCCATCCGTCCACCCGTCCGTCTGTCCATTCTTCCTTCCTTCCTTCCTTCCTTCCTTCCTTCCTTCCTTCCTTCCTTCCTTCCTTCCTTCCTTCCTTCCTTCCTTCCTTCCTTCCTTCCTTCCTTCCTTCCTTCCCTCCTTCCTTCCCTCCCTCCCTCCCTCCCTCCCTCCCTCCCTCCCTCCCTCCCTCCCTCCCTCCCTTTCTTCCTTCCTTCCATCCACCCATCCATTCATTGAACAAATATTTATTGAACACCCATTGTATCTCAGGCACTGTTCTAGGTTCTGCAGGAAACCGTGTGAGCAAAACCAAACAAATGCCTGCCCTCCCACCTCTTACATTCTAGTGGGGAAATAGAAAATAAATACATAATGTAAAGTCATGTAGTGATAAGTGCAGTGAAGAAAAACAAAGCAGGGTATGGAAGTACTTCTTTAGTCAGGGTGGTCAGGGACATTTGAGCAGAGATGAATGAAAGAGACTAGAATACGGTCAGAGACAATCATAGGATTGAAATGCATTTCTGGAATTTGTTGAAACTCTGGGCTGACTGGCTCCTCTGACCACAGAAGGAGAGATGATCAGGGTCAGGTCAGTAGTGGGGAGCATTCCACAGTCCATATCAGAAACCAAGAGACACAGCATTTATCAGGCCACAGTTAGCAGAGGAGGGCTCAGAATGCCCATATCAGGATTGCTGTGTCAGGAACAAAATTCTGCAGTTAGAACTCCCAATCCTTAGGCTTTCATGCTCTCTGCTTCTGTAATAGGTAAGTCACTTGCCCCTGCTAAGCCCCTCTACTCTTCCTCCCTGCCCTCACTCCATCTACCCAGTAGAGTGATGGAAGGATCTGGAAGAGTCCCAGATTCCACAGAGCAAACCCATGGGAAAACCATGCTCTAAAACCTGTCCCAGAAGAGCACAAATCCCATTGCCAAGGTTTTGGGACAGCATTTAGCTGAGAGGCTGGGAGGGGCAAACCAGGAGGCCATTCCTGCTCTTGGGAGCAAGGGTGCAAGCCAAGGGTGGGGAGAAAGATAAAGGAACCAGGTAAATCCAGAAAGACTTCTGAGAAGGCAGTCCCAAGATAGAACCAACTCTGAGGAAATGGGCATGCCAATAGTGGCTGTTTTTGTGCCCTCTCATTTCTTATTTTGGTGTCCCCTTTCTGTTTCCAGCACCCCTGATTTAGCCTCCATCCAGATGCTGAGTTCATTCTCAATTAACTGTCCATGAAATCTCCCCAGAAATAGTAACGCAAAGCATCTCAAAGCACCATGTTGTAAACTGGGTATCCCAGAGCACAAAGGTTCTGAGGTGGTGTTTTGGGGGCCACTGTGGGAGATTGGTGAGGTAGCTGAGCAAGTGAGCTTTGGGTTCCTCAACTCTGAAAAACAGATCAGTTATCTTTGTATTTGCTGTGTATACTGGGCTGCTATGAAAAGGTCCAGCTTCTTAAAAAAAAAAAACACAAAAACAAAATCAAAACTGTCGCCATAAGGTGCTACCCCTGTGGGAGGCAGAATAGCAGCTAAGAGCTAGAGTCCAGGAAGAGGCAGCATGTTTTCAACCCCAGCTCTATCACAGTGGTGACCTTGGGCAAATTACTGAAAACTCTATGAGCGTGTTTCCTCATAAAGTTGTTGTGAAGATCAAGTGAGGTGATATCACATGAAGGACTTTGTAAAATGCTTACCACATAGTAAGGACACAGTAAATATTAGCAATGATAAGCTACATTTATTAAGGTACTCTAGAACCTTGCTACTCAAAGTGAGGTCCATGGACCAGCAGCACCAGCATCCCTTTGTTAGAAATGCATAATCTCAGGCCCCATACAAGATGTACTGAACCAGAATCTGCAGCTTAATAAGATCCCCAGGTGATTCATATGCACATTACAGTTTGGGAAGCACTGCTCTCTAAGGCATTCAAGACCAAAAGAATGAATCTTTAATGATAATGTTCTGTGCACTACTTTGGGAGAATTCAAGCACTCCCTCCTCAGTGCAGCCTTTCCTGGTACACCTACCCACACTCACACTCACATGGAACTGAACACTTCTTCCTTTGTCCTCACCTGGACTCTCAACTGCCTTCTATATCATAGCGCCAAAACATGTACAGCAATGTTGGAATGTATACCCAGCAACTAAGATGTGCAAAAATGTTCTCTAGAATTGAACATACTACATCAGGAACTTCTATCCTTCTGGGTATTGGGGAGGAAATGAAGAAAACACAACTCATTGTGACAATTGAAAGAACCGTTCTCTTTGGATGAATGCTGAGTCTTGCATGATTTAGCTTCACTTCCCCTCATATTACACAAGATCCTGGTGTCATAGTGGTTAAGAGCTACAGCTGCATACTAAAGGGTAGGCTGTTCAAATTCACCAGCTGCTCCTTGGAAACCCTATGGGTCAGCTCTACTCTGTCCTATAGGGTCACTATGAGTTGGAACCGACTCGATGGCAAAGGGTTTTTTTTTTTTTTTTGGTGTGTGGGGGAATGGGGTTGGGGGAGAATGGACCCTTAGATCCATTCTCATTCTTCTGGGTTCTCAATACTCTCAGCTATGGGGTGGCTGATCTGGAACAGCTCCATACACCTATTCCGGTGTCTGCTGAAGTGCAGTGCTAGAGTAATCTGACATCCAGGGATAGGACAGAAATAGGGGAGGGCCTGATGTAGCACTCCTGCTTCTTCATAGCCTGCACCTGGCATGCAGAAAATTCAGAATTTGAAGAAGTAGAGATAACCAGTGGCCACCAGAAGGGTAGGATGAAGAAACTGCAAAATCAGGAGGCTTCGCAACCAGAGACAGATAGGTAGGACCCTAGATTTCAACAACAGGTACAAACCAGTGAAGTCCCTAAAAGGCTGGGTTCTCTAGAAAAGCAAAACCAGGGAAGTCAAATAGGTAAGACCCTGGATTTCAACAACAGGTACAACCAACGAAGTCCCTAAAAGGCTGAGTTCTCTAGAAAAGCAAAACCAGGGAAGTGTATATATGTATATATATATTTTTGTTGTTGTTGTTGTTAGGTGCCGTTTAGTTGGTTCCATCTAATAATGAACCTATGTACAACAGAATGAAACACTGCCTGGTCATGTGCCGTTCTCCAGTCATTGTTATGCTTGAGCCCATGGTTGCAGTCACTGTGTCAATCCATCTCATTCACGGTCTTCCTCTTTTTTGCTGACCTTCTACTTTACCAAACATGATGTCCTTCTCCAGGACTTGATCCCTCCTGATAACATGTCTAAAATATGTGACACGTAGACTCACCAATCTTGCTTCTAAGGAGCATTCTGGCTGTATTTCTTCCAAGACAAATTTTTTTTGTTCTTTTTGCAGTCCATGGTATATTTAATATTCTTCGCCAACACAGTAATTCAAAATCGTCAATTCTTCTTCAGTCTTTCTTATTCGTTATCCAGTTTTTGCATGCATAAGAAGGGATTGAAAACACCATGGCCTGGGTCAGGGCGCCTTAGTCTTCAAGGTGACATCTTTGCTTTTTAACACTTTAAAGAAGTCTTTTGCAGCAGATTCGCTTAATGCAATGCGCCGTTTGATTTCTTGACTGCTCTTCCATGGACGTTGGTTGTGGATCCAAGTAAAATGAAATCCTTGATAGCTTCAATCTTTTCTCCATTTATCATGATGTTGCTTACTATTCCAGTTGTGAGGATTTTCATTTTCTTATGTTGAGGTGCAATCCATACAGAAGAGTATAGTCTTTGATCTTCATCAGTAAGTGTTTCAAGTCATCTTCACTTTCAGCAAGCAAGGTTGTGTCATCTGCATATAGCAGGTTGTTAGTAAGTCTTCCTCCAATCTGATGCCCCATTCTCCTTCACATAGTCCAGCTTCTTTGATTATTTGCTCAGCATACAGATTAAATAAGTATGTGAAAGGATACAACCCTGATGCACACCGTCCCTGACTTTAAACAATGCAGTACCCCCTTGAGAGAGACAGAGAGATTTATCTCAAGGAAATGGCTCATGCGGTTGTAGAGGCTGGCAAGTCCCAAGTCTGTAGGCCACACATCAGGCTGGAGGCTTCTCCTGACTCATATAGCTACATGGGCTGCCAAACACAAGATTGGCAGATCAGACAGCAGGCCACTGGCTCACAGGCTGTGGAAGCTGATGAATCCAAGACTGGCAGGTAAGATGACAGACTCCTGGCTCATAGGCTGCAGAAGCTGATGAATCTCAAAATCAGCAGGTAAGACAGCAGGCTGCTGGCTCAAGTCCCATGAACTGGAGGTCAGAAGATGATGAGCTGGATGCAGGATACAGAGCAAGCAAGCAAGGTTTGCCAGAAGGTCCATATATATATTGGATGCTGGCCATACCCTCAAGGAAACTCCCCTTACAACTGATTGGCTGATCACATCAGATTGCATCATGGAAGATGATTATATCATTACATAACTGCCAAATTATGCCATTACGTAACTGCCTAACTACATCATTACATAACTGCCAAACCAGGGAAAATCATGTCCCAGCCAAGTTGACACACAAACTTAACCATCAAAGTCCACCCCTTGCCAACTTGGCATCTGCACACATCTTCTTAAACCATACACAATCTCTAAAAATCTAAATAAAGATAATTACAAAGTCATACTTGTGCCTAACATGATACAACTAACACGTATACAACTGAAAATGCACTAACCCTGTTCACATCTTATATTTTATAAGTGATGGGATAAGGAAAGAAAACAACAATAATTACTATATACACACACATACATACACATATAATAAAACAAGGAAGAAATACTCGTAACAATTACAGCCCTCGTTTCTGCAGCTTGTCACATGGTCATAACTGGTATTTAGAACTACCTTCTTCCACCACACAGTCCATATTCCCTTTGCCCTCAGCAAACAACTCAGCTGGTCATGGTTCTTTGCCTGGTGGTGTGACCCAAACCTTCATTCCTGAAAGGTCTGGACCGTTAGAAGTCATGCTCGAATTGGGTTGCTATAGTTTTCCATTGACTTTAATCACAGAGCATGGTAGTACTGAGACATCCTGAGGAATCTCTTGCATTCCAGACATTCTCTTTTTTTCCTCCATTATGCAACATCGATCTGATTTTCTCTTGGTAATTAGGGTCAGTGTCCTAGTCATCTAGTGCTGCTGTAACAGAAATACCACAAGTGGATACCTTTAACAAACAGAAGTTTATTCTCTCACAGTTTAGTAGGCCCGAAGCCCAAATTCAGGACGTCAGCTCCAGGGAAAGGCTTCTCTGTTGGCTCTGGAGGAAGGTCCTTATCATAAATCTTCACATGGACTAGGAGCTTCTCTGTGCAGGAACCCCAGGTCCAAAGGACACTCTCTGCTCCGGGAGCTACTTTCTTGGTGGTATGAGGCTCCCCTGTCTCTCTGCTCACTTCTCTCTTTTGTATCTCAAAACAGATTGGCTCAAGGCAGCTGATATTTGACAAAGGACCAGTGTCAGTTAATTGGGGAAAAGATAGTCTTTTTAACAAATGGTGCTGGCATAACTGGATATCCATTTGCAAAAAAATGAAACAGGACCCATACCTCACACCCTGCACAAAAACTAACTCCAAGTGGATCAAAGACCTAAGCATAAAGACTAAAACGATAAAGATCATGGAAGAAAAAATAGGGACAACCCTAGGAGCCCTAATACAAGGCATAAACAGAATACAAAATATTACCAAAAATGACGAAGAGAAACCCGATAACTTGGAGCTCCTAAAAATCAAACACCTATGCTCATCTAAAGACTTCACCAAAAGAGTAAAAAGACCACCTACAGACTGGGAAAGAATTTTCAGCTATGACATCTCCGACCAGCGCCTGATCTCTAAAATCTACATGATTCTGTCAAAACTCAACCACAAAAAGACAAACAACCCAATCCAGAAGTGGGCAAAGGATATGAACACACATTTCACTAAAGAAGATATTCAGGCAGCCAACAGATACATGAGAAAATGCTCTCGATCATTAGCCATTAGAGAAATGCACATTAAAACTACGATGAGATTCCATCTCACTCCAACAAGGCTGGCATTAATCCAAAAAACACAAAAGAATAAATGTTGGAGAGGCTGCGGCGAGATCGGAACTCTTATACACTGCTGGTGGGAATGTAAAATGGTACAACCACTTTGGAAATCTATCTGGCGTTATCTTAAAGAGTTAGAAATAGAACTACCATACAACCCAGAAATCCCACTCCTCGCAATATATCCTAGAGAAACAAGAGCCTTCACACAAACAGATATATGCACACCCATGTTTATTGCAGCTCTGTTTACAATAGCAAAAAGTTGGAAGCAACCAAGGTGTCCATCAACGGATGAATGGGTAAATAAATTGTGGTATATTCACACAATGGAATACTACGCATCGATAAAGAACAGTGACGAATCAGTGAAACATTTCATAACATGGAGGAACCTGGAAGGCATTTAAGCTGAGCGAAATTAGTCAGAGGCAAAAGGACAAATATTGTATAAGACCACTATTATAAGATCTTGAGAAATAGTAAAAACTGAGAAGAACACATACTTTTGTGGTTACGATGGGGGGAGGAAGGGAGGGAGAGGGTTTTTTATTGATTAATTAGTAGACAAGAACTACTTTAGGTGAAGGGAAAGACAACACTCAATACATGGAAGGTCAGCTCAATTGGACTGGACCAAAAGCAAAGAAGTTTCCGGGATAAAATGAATGCTTCAAAGGTCATCGGAGCAAGGGCGGGGGTTTGGGGACCATGGTTTAAGGGGACTTTTAAGTCAATTGGCAAAATAATTCTATTATGAAAACATTCTGCATCCCACTTTGAAATGTGGCGTCTGGGGTCTTAAATGCTAACAAGCGGCCATCTAAGATGCATCAGTTGGTCTCAACCCACCTGGATCAAAGGAGAATGAAGAACACCAAGGTCACACGACAACTAAGGGCCCAAGAGACAGAAAGGGCCACATGAACCAGAGACTTACATCATCCTGAGACCAGAAGAACTAGTTGGTGCCTGGCCACAATCGATGACTGCTCTGACAGGGAGCACAACAGAGAACCCCTGAGGGAGCAGGAGGTCAGTGGGATGCAGACCCCAAACTCTCATAAAAAGATCATACTTAATGGTCTGACTGAGACTAGAGGAATCCTGACAGCCATGGTCCCCAAACCTTCTGTTGGCACAGGACGGGAACCATCCCCGAAGACAATTCATCGGACATGAAAGGGACTGGACAGTGGGTGGGAGAGATGCTGATGAAGAGTGAGCTAATAATATCAGGTGGACACTTGAGACTGTGTTGGCATCTCCTGTCTGGAGGGGGGGTGGGAGGATAGAGAGAGTGGGAAGCTGGCAAAATTGTCAGGAAAGGAGAGACTGGAAGGGCTGACTCATTAGGGGGAGAGCAAGTGGGAGTACAGAGTAAGATGTATGTAAACTTATATGTGACAGACTGACTTGAATTGTAAACGTTCACTTGAAGCTCAATAAAAGTTAATTAAAAAAAAACAGATTGGCTCAAGACACAATCCAATCTTGATTGTTTTCTGTCTCATTAACATAATTGCCACCTATCCCACCTCATTAACCTCATAGAGGTAGGATTTATGACACGTAGGAAAATCATATTAGATGAAAAAATGGTGGACAATCACACAATACTGGGAATCATGGCCTAGGCAAATTGTTACACATATTTTTGGGGGACACAATTCAATCCATGAAAGTCAGTCACACCAGCCAATATGATAACTCCCTTCTTTCCCTGCTGATCCAGAGCCATGAGGAGCCCAAAGTGGCCGGGTGGCTTTCTTAACTTCCAGTTCAATGGAATAATTGTTGTGTCTGCTGGTAGGAGAATCCCTCCCTTTGGAACTAAGACCTCAAGACCCACAGAGCATAGGGTCATGAGGACAGGAAGCAAAAATTTTTCTAGTCGGTCACTAGGGTTAATAGTGAGTGATGCCACTCCCATCTACACCCCTTGATTCCTGGAACCGTGAATCCTGGCTATGGGAGAAACAGTACCATATATTGGATGCTGGTTTAGAGCATATACAGCCTCCTAGAGGACATTGATCCAACCCTGCAAAGTGTTGCCACCTAGCTCATACCATAATTGTGTCTTTAGAAGGCCATTCTGTCATTGCATCAAGCCAGCTGTTTCAGGATGATGGGGAACATAGTAAGAACAGTGAATTCCTTGAGCACAGACCAATTGTCATGCTTCATTTGCTATGAAGTGAGTTCCTTGATCCAAGGCAATGCTGTGTGGGATACCATGACTGTGGATAAGGCAGTCTGTATGTCCATGGATAGTAGTTTTGGGGGAGGCATTGCATGCAGGGCAGGCAAATCCATATCCAGAATCAGTGTCTATTCCAATAAGAATGAAAAGCTGCTGTTTCCATGATGGAAGTGGCCCAATCTAATCAATTTGTCACCAGGTTGCTGGCTGGCTGATCACTTCGAGGAACACTGGTATATTGGGGACACTGTGATAGTTTCTGCTGCTGTCAGGTTGGGCATTCAGCAATGGCTGTAGCCAAATCAGCCTTGGTTAGTGGAAGTTCATGTTGCTGACCCCATATATGATCTCTATCCCTGCCACCATGGCCACTTTGTTCCTGAGCCCATTGGGCAATGACGGGAGTGGCTGGGGAAAGAGGATGACTGGTGTCCACAGAATACATCCTATCCACTTGATTGTTAAAATTCTCCTCTGCTGAGGTCACTTTGGTGAGCATTCACATGAAACATAAATATCTGCACTTCTTTGGCCCATTCAGAGAGGTCTATCCACATATCTCTTCCCCATACCTCCTTGTCACCAATTTTCCAATCATGTTCCTTCCAAATCCCTCACCATCTCGCCAAACCATTGGCCACAGCCCATGAATCAGTATATAACTGCACATTGGGTCAATTCTTCTTCCAAGCAAAGTGAAAAATCAGGTGCACTGCTGAAAGTTCTGCCCATTGGTAGGATTCTCCTTCACCACTGTCTTTCAGGGAGGTCCCAGAAAGGGTCTGCAATACTGCTGCTGTCCACTTTTGAGTAGTGCCTGCATATCATGCAGAATCATCAGTAAGCCAGTCACAAATTTTCTCTTCCTCAGTCAATTGATCATAAGTAACTTCCCATGTGGCCACAGGTGCAGATTGGGAGATGGCAGGTAGCGTGACAGGAGTGGAGACCATGGGCATTTGGGCCACTTCCTCATGCAACTTACTTATGCCTTCAGATCCTGCTAGAGCCCGATCTCATATATACCACTTCTATTTAATGGTGGAGTGCTGCTGCCGTGCATGCCCGAATTTATGGCTCTGTGGGTCAGACAACACCCAGTTCACGATGGGCAGCTCAGGCCGCATGGTGACTTGGAGACCCATGGTTAAATGTTCAGTCTCTCTTACGGCCTAGTAGCAAGCCAAAAGCTGTTTCTCAAAAGGAGAGTAGTTAGCAGAGGATGGCAGGGCTTTACTCCAAAATCCTAATGTATGCACTGTGATTCACTAATATGGGCCTTCCAAAGACTCCAAACAGCATCTCCATCTGCCACTGACACTTCAAGCACCATTGGATCAGCTGGATCATATGGCCCAAGTGGCAGAGCCACTTGCATGGCATCCTGAGCCTGTTGCAGAGCCATCTCTTGTTCTAGGCCCCACTCAAACTAGCAGCTTTTCCAGTCATTTGATAAATAGGCCAGAGTAGCATTCCTAAATGAGGGATATGTTGCCTCCTAAATCCAAAGAGGCCCACCAGGTATTGTACCTCCTTTTTAGTTGTAGGAGGAACCCGATGTAACAACTTACCTTTCACTTTAGAAGGAATATCTCAACATGCCCCACATCACTGGCCTCCTAGAAATTTCACTGAGGTGGAAGGTACTTGAATTTTTGTGGGATTAATTTCCCACCCTTTAGCTCTGGGTTAGCACACAAATAACTCTAAGGAGCAGTTCTACTCTGTCCTATAGGGTCGCTATGAGTCGGAGTCAACTCAACAGCAATGGGTTTTTTGGTTAGCATGCAAATGTTTTACTGATAAGTCCAGAGTCATTGACATTTCTTCTTTATTAAGTCCAATCAGCATAATATCATCAATGTAATCTCTTGTGGAAAGGCAATCAAGGTCCCTGTGGGCTAAACTATGACATAAGGCTGAAGAGTAGATATACCCTGAGGAAGAACAGTGAAGGCGTATCACTGGTCTTGCCAGCTGAAGGCAAACTACTTCTGGTGTTCCTTTGAAACCAGAATCAAGAAAAAGGCGTCGGACAGATCAATAGCTGCATACCAAGATGTGTGAATTTGTTCAAGCAATGAAACCACATCTGGAACAGCACTGCAATTGGAGTCACCACCTGGTTAAATTTACGATAATCCACTGTCATTATTCAAGGTTCATCTGCTTTTTTGCATAGGCCAAATAGGTGAATCGAATGGGGATTTGTTAGGAATCACAACCCCTGCCTGCATCCTTCAAGTCTTTGATGGTGGCACTAATCTCTGCAATCCCTCCAGAAATGTGATATTGCTTTTGGTTTACTATTTTCCTAGGTAGGGACAGTTCTAATGCTTCTACTTGGCTTTTCCTACCATAATAGCCCTTACATTACTTTACTTGTCAGTGTTCTGCCAGTTGCTGAGTATATATATTCCAACTATGCATTCTGGAACTAGGGAAATCATTACAGGATGGGTTCGGGGACCCAGTGGACCCACTGTGAGACAAAATTTGAGCTAAGACTCCATTAATAGCCTGACTTCCATATGCCCCCACTATGACTGGTGAGCTGCAGTGATGTTTTGGGTGCCCTGGAGTTAGTGTCAGTTCAGAGCCTGTATCCAGTAATCCCTGAAATGCCAGATTATTTCCTTTTCTCCAATGAACAGTCACTCTCTTAAAAGGCCATAGACCCCTTTGGGGCAGACTGGGAGAAACATTAACAGTATAAACTGTTGGCAGTGTATTGGCTTCCTTCTTCAAGGGGACTCGGCCTCCCCTTCATTCAAGTGCTTGTGGATCTTTAGGCCTCCCTTAAGTCTGGGAAATGATTGAGGGGCGGTGACTATTCTGGTGATTAGAGTTAGACTGCAGTTCACTTGACCTAGAATTCTTCCACTTGTACAGGTCAAGTAAATATTTAGTAGATTTCCTATCTATTTTACTCCCAGGGGCTCCATGACTAAGTAGCCAATGACCTAAATCCATATGAGTAAGACTATTCTGATTACTACTTTGACTCTGCTTTCCATTATAGTAACCACACCCACCTTGTCTTCGTGGATTGAGTGCCACCACTTGGCCTCTACCACCATGAGGTCCAATCACACCATTATCAGTAGATGTCTTAATTCAGGTAGGGCAGTTCCCACTGTCAAATATGACTTACATAAAATAGCAATCACCACAGTCTTTAAGGATGCTGAGGCTCCCTTCACAAATTTGTTCTCCACTGTTGTGGTGAAAGGTGTGTCCTCTGGGTACCCCATGTTTGCATCTGTGGGTCTAGCCTAATAAATCCACTCTAATGTACCAATTTCTATAAGCCTGTGGATACCTTATTTTACAGTATACCAAGGCAGGTCTGGTATTTCAGTTTGATTTACTGTAGGCCACCAGGTATTCCATGCTTCCATGAACCGACCAAATAAACTGTTAGATCCCTTTCTATCCTCTTGAGCTGAAACACTGAATTAAGAATCTGTGCTTAGTGGGCCCATATCAATAAACTCAGACCGATTCAACTTTATGTTCTTTGCACTGTTATCCCACGCTCTTAATAGCCATTCCCACACATATTACCCAGGTTTCTGTTTGTCCATCTTGGAAAACTCAAGCAATTCTTTTTTTTTTTTCTTATTTTGTTGATGTTGTTGAGAATATACACAGCAAAACATATACCAATTCAAGTTTCTAGATGTACAGTTTGGAGACATCGATTACATTCTTCAAGTTGTACAACCATTCTCATCATCCCTCTCTGGGTTGTCCCTCCCTCATTAACATAAGCTTACAGCCCACTAAGGTTCCTATCTAAACTTTTGAGTTGCTGTTCTTAATTTGATCCCATACAGATAGTTCTTAAAGATCATAATGCCCGATGCAGTCCTTTTTTACCAGTTAAACTAAACTGTTATTCACTTATAAAATGATTTCTTTTTTTATTGTGCTTTAAGTGAAAGTTTACAGTTCGAGTCAGTTTCTCCTTAAAAAAAAACACTTATACACACGTTGTTATGTGACCCTATTTGCGCTCTGTACAATGTGACAGCACAGTACTTCCCTCCACCCTGTACATCCCATGTCCATTCAACCAGCTTCTGTCCCCCTCAGCCTTCTCATCTCATCTCCAGACAAGAACTGCCCACATAGTCTCATGCGTCTACTTGAGCTAAGAAGCACACTCCTCACCAGTATCATGTTATGTCTTACACTTATAGTCTAATCTTTGTCTGAAGAGTTGGCTTCAGAACAGTTTTAGTTTTGGGCTAAAAGAGAGTCCAGGGGCCATGAACTCTGGGGTCCCTCCAGTCTCAGTCAGACCATTAAGTCTGATCTTTTCACTAGAATCTGAGGTCTGCGTACCACTTTTCTCCTGCTCCATCAGAGATTCTCTGCTGTGTTCCCTGTCAGGGTAGTCATTGGTGGAAGCCAGGCACCATCTAGTTCTTCTGGGCTCAGGCTGATGGAGACTGTGGTTTATGTGTGCCTTTCTGTCTCTTGGGCTCATATTTTCCTTGTGTCTTTGGTATTCTTCATTCTCCTTTGCTCCAGGTGGGTTGAGACCAACTGATGCATCTTAGATGGCTCCTTGATAGCTTTTAAGACCCCAGACACCACTCACCAAAGTGGGATGCAGAATGTTTTCTTAATACACTTTGTTATGCCAATTGACCTAGATGTTTCCTGAAACTGTTGTCCCCAGACCCCCACCCCTGCTACTCTGCCCCTAGAAGTGTTGGTTGTATTCAGGAAACTTCTTAGCTTTTGGATTGGTCCAGTTGTGCTGATTTCCCCAGTATTGTGTGTTGTCCTTCCCTTCACCTAAAATAGTTCCTGTCTACTATCTAATTAGTGGATACCACTCTCCCTCTCTTCCCACCATCATAAACATCAAAGAATGTTTTCTTCTGTGTTTAAACCTTTTTTTGAGTTCTTATAGTAGTGATCTCATACAATATTTGTCCTTTTGTGATGGACTAACTTCATTCAGCATAACACCTTCCAGATCCACCCATGTTATGAGATGTTTCACAGGTTCATCGTTGTTCTTTATCATTGTGTATTATTCCTTCATGTGAATATACCATAATTTATTTATCCATTCATCCGTTGATGGGCACCTTGCCTGTTTCCATCTTTTTGCTATTGTAAACAGTGCTGCAATGAACATGGGTGTGCATATATCTGTTCATGTAAAGGCTGTTTTTTCTCTAGGATATATTCCAAGGAGTGGGATTGCTGGATCATACGGTAGTTCTATTTCTAGCTTTTTAAGGAAGCGCCAAATCAATTTCCAAAGTGGTTGTACCATTTTACATTCCCACCAGCAGTGTATAAGTGTTCCAGGCTCTCCACAACCTCTCCAACATTTATTAGTTTGTGTTTTTTGGATTAATGCCAGCGTTGTTGAGCTGAGATGGAATCTCATTGTAGTTTTGATTTGCATTTCTCTAATGGGTAATGACTGTGAGCATTTCCTCATGTATCGTTACCTGCCTGAATGTCTTCTTTGGTGAAGGGCCTGTTCATATCCTTTGCTCATTTTTTAATTGGGTTATTTGTCTTTCGTTGTTGAGGTTTTGTAGTATCTTATAGATTTTAGAGATTAGACACTGATCTGATTTGTTGTAGCCAAAAACTTTTTCCCAATCTTTAGGTTGTCTTTTTACTCTTTTGCTGAAGTCTTTGGATGAGCATAAGTGTTTGATTTTGAGGAGCTGCCAGTTACCTAGTTTCTCTCCTGGTGTTTGTGCATTGTTAGTAATGTTTTGTACTCTGTTTATGCCATGTATTAGGGCTCCTAGAGTTGTCCCCATTTTTTCTTCCATGGTCTTTATTGTTTTAGGTTTTATATTTAGGTCTTTGATTCATTTCGAGTTAGTTTTTGTGCATGGTGTGAGGTATGGGTCTTGTTTCATTTTTTTGCAGATGGATATCCAGTTATGCCAGCACCATTTGTTAAAGAGACTGTTTTCCCCATTTAATGGACTTTGGGCCTTTGTCAAATATCAGCTGCTCTTAGGTGGATGAATTTATGTCTGAATTCTCAATTCTGTTCCACTGGTCTATGTATCTGTTGTTGTACCAGTACCAGGCTGTTTTGACTACTGTGGCAGTATAATAGTTACTAAAATCAGGTAGAGTGAGGTGTCCCACTTTGTTCTTCTTTTTCAGTAATGCTTTGCTTATCTGGGGCCTCTTCCCTTTCCATATGAAATTGATGATTTGTTTATCCATCTCATTAAAAAATGCCATTAGAATTTGGATTGGGATTGCATTGTATCTGTAGATTGCTTTGGGTAGAATAGACATTTTCACAATGTTGAGTCTTCCTATCCATGGGCAAGGTATGTTTTCCCACTTTTGTAGGTTTCTTTTGGTTTCTTGTAGTAGTGTCTTACAGTTTTCTTTGTATAGGACTTTTACATCTTTGCTTAGATTTATTCCTAAATATTTTATCTTCTTGGGGGCTATTGTAAATGGTATAGATTTGGTGATTTTATTTTTGAAGTCCTCTTTGTTGATGTAGAGGAATCCAACTGATTTCTGTATGTTTATCTTGTATCCTGATCCTTTGCTGAAATCTTCTATTAGTTCCCGTAGTTTTCTTGTGGATTCTTTAGTTTTTTCTGTGTATAAGATCATGTTATCTGCAAATAGAGATACTTTTACTTCTTCCTTACCAATTTCCATGCACTTTATTTCTTTTTCTAGCCTAATTGCTCTGGCTAGGACCTCCAGCACAGTGCAGAGTAAGAAAGGTGATAAAGGGCATCCTTGTCTGGTTCCCATTCTGAAGGAGGATATTTTCAGACTCTCTCCATTTAGGATAATGTTGGCTGTTGGCTTTGTATAAATGCCCTTTTATGTTGAGGAATTTTCCTTCTAATCCTATTTTGCTGAGAGTTTTTATCATGAATTGGTGTTGGGCTTTGTCAAATGCTTTTTCTGCATCAATTGATAGGATCGTGTGGTTTTTATTTTATTTGTTTTTTATTTATGTGATGGATTACTTTGATTGTTTTTCTAATGTTGAACCATCCCTGCACACTTGCTGTTATGGATTGAATTATGTCCCCCCCAAAATGTGTGTATCAATTTGGCTGGGCCATGTTTCCTGGTATTGTGTGATCTTCCTCTATGTTATAAATCCTGCATCTATGATGTCAGTGAGAGAGGATGGGCAGCAGTTGTGTTAATGAGGCAGGACTCAACCTACAACATTGGATTGTGTCTTGAGGCAATCTCTTGAAGTATAAAAGAGAGAAATGAGCAGAGAGACAGGGGGACCTCAGACCACTAAGAAAGCAGCACCTGGAGCAGAGCATGTCCTTTGGACCTGGGACCCTGTGCCTGAGAAGCTCCTCGACCAGGGGAAAATTGAGGATAAGGACCTCCCTCCAGAGACAACAGAGAGAGAAAGTCTTCCCCTGGAGATGATGCCCTGAATTTGGACTTCTAGGTTATAGGCTGTGAGAAAATAAATTTCTCTTTGTTAAAGCCATCCACTTGTGGTATATCTGTTATAGCAGCACTAGGTGACTAAAACAGAATTTGGTACCGAGAATTGTGTGCTGTTCTAACAAATACCTAAAACTGTGAATGGATAGAGTTGCGACAGTAGCAGGGAACCTGCAGCAGCACAGAAGTGGCAACAGCAGAAAACCAGCAGCAGCAGAACCAGAAGACCAGTGCAAGGCAGTGCTGGAGCTGACCCACGGAGCAAGAGAGCTGAGTGCCTGTGCACAGGAGGCTTCCTTGCAGAGTGGGGTGCCTCCAGGCACTTACTGGTTGAGCTACAGAGCTTTGGAACCCTTGTCCCAGCAAGGCAGCTGTGGGAGTGAGGCCCGAGGAGCCAAGAGGCCAAGAAACCAGGAAGCAGAAGCTGAAGAGACAAAGAACATAAGAAGCCAAGCTGCCTCAGTCTCAAAAGGTATGGCCATGATCTCAAGGGTTTCAAAGGGTGGAGCCATGGCCTCTGGCATTTCTAATGGTGGAGTCCCCACTCAGATGGACTAGGAGAATGGTGCGCCTAAAGCTGAGGGAGCAGAGTTGCTGTCCCAGTGGGCCTGGAAGGTGAGGTTGAAGCCCAGGGCCAAGGGGCCTCCACTCAGAATCTAAAGAATGTAGCCAATACCTAGAGTCTGGAGGGCAGGGCCGTTGTATAAATTGTCTCAGAGAACAGATTATTTTCAGATCTTTGAGGGCTAATGTAATATGTTCTGCTGACTTGCTTGGTGCCTGTTATCCCTTCTTTTCCTCCAGTTTTTCCCATTTGTCATGGAAATGTCTCGCTTGTGCCTGTTCTGCCATTGCACCTTTTAGAAGCAGATAACTTGTTATCTACATTTCGCAGATGAAGAGAAATTTGGGGATTTGGGACTTGGAGTTAGGACTTTTGCTATAATATGTTATGCATGTTTTTTTGCATGTTGTGAAGATGTGATTTTTGGGAGGCAAAAGGGTGGAATGTCATGGATTGAATTATGTCCCCCCAAAAATGTGTGTATCAATTTGGCTGGACCATGATTCCTAGTATTGTGTGATCTTCCTATGTGTTGTAAATCCTGCCTCTATGATGTTAATGAAGGAGGATGGGTGGCAGTTGTGTTAGTGAGGCAGGATTCAACCTACAACGTTGGATTTTGTCTTGAGGCAATCTCTTGAATATAAAAGAGAGAAGCGAGCAGAGAGACAGGGAGACCTCATAGCGCCAAGAAAGCAGCATCAGGAGCAGAGCATGTCCTTTAGACCCAGGACCCTGTGCCTGAGAAGCTCCTCAACCAGGGCAAGATTAAGGAAAAGGACTTCCTCCACAGCCAACAGAGAGAGCCTTCCCCTGGAGCTGATACACTGAATTTGGACTTCTAGCTACTAGACTGTGAGAAAAAAAATTTCTCTTTGTTAAAGCCATCCACTTGTATTTCTGTTATAGCAGCATTAGATGACCTGGTATGAATCCAACTTGGTCATGGTGAATTATCTGTTTGATACGTTGTTGAATTCTATTGGCCAGAATTTTATTGAAGATTTTTGTGTATAAATTCATGAGGGTAAAAAAAAAATTGGTGTGTAATTTTCTTTTTTTGTGGTGTCTTTACCTGGTTTTGGTGTCAAGGTTGTGCTGGCTTCATAGAATGAGTTCGGGAGTATTCCGTCCTTTTCTATGCTCTGAAGTAACTTTGGGAGTGGTGGTGTTAACTCTTCTCTGAAGTTTGGTAGAATTCTCCAGTGAAGCTGTCAGGACCAGGGCTTTTTTTGTTGGGAGATTTTTAATTACCTTTTCAATCTCTTCTTTTGTTATAGGTTTATTTATTTGTTCTACCTCTGTTTGTAGTGTGTTTCTAGAAATTTGTCCATTTCTTCTATGTTTTCAAATTTGTTACAGTACAATTTTTCATAGTATTCTGTTATGATTCCTTTAATTTCAGTTGGGTCTGTTGTGATATCGCCCATCTCATTTCTTATTCAGGTTTTCTCTCCTGTTTTTCTTTTGTCAGTTTGGCCAGTGGTTTATCTATTTTACTGATTTTTTTTTCAAAGAACCAGCTTTTGGTCTTGTTAACTCTCTTGATTGTTTTTCTATTCTCTATTTCACTTAATTCTGTTCTAATTTTTATTATTTGCATTCTTCTGGTGACTGAGGGCTCCTTTTGCTGTTCTCTTTCTGTTTGTTCGAGTTGTAGGGTTAATTTTTTTATTTTTGCCCTTTCTTCTTTTTGGATATGTGCATTTATTGCTATAAATTGACCTCTGAGCACTGCTTTTGCTGTGTCCCAAAGATTCTGGTAGGATGTGTTTTCATTCTCATTGGATTCTGTGAATTGCTTTATTCCGTCCTTTATTTCTTCTATGACACAATAGTTTTTGAGCAAGGTGTTGTTCAGGTCCCATGTATTTGAATTTTTTTCCTTGATTATTCTGTTATTGATTTCTACTTTTATGGCTTTTTGGTCAGAAAAGGTGCTGTGTAATATTTCAATGTTTTGGATTCTGCTAAGGCTTGCTTTATGACCTAATATGTGGTCTATTCTAGAGAATGTTTCATGTGCACTAGAAAAGGAAGTATACTTGGCTGGTGTTGGGTGGAGTGTTCTTTATATGTCTACGAGGTCAAGTTAGTTGATTGTGGCATTTAGATCTTCCATGGCTTTATCGAGCTTCTTTCTGGATGTCTTGTGCTCCACCGAAAGAGGTATGTTGAAATCTCCTGTTATTATTGTGAAGCTGTCTATCTCTCTTGTCAATGCTGTTAGAGTTTGTTTTATGTGTTTTGGAGCCCTGTCATTGGGTGTGTAAATATTTCTTATGGTTATGTCCTCCTGATGTATTGACCCTTTAATCATTATATAGTGTCTTTCCTTATCCTTTGTGTTGGATTTTACTTTAAGGTCTGTTTTGTCAGGAATTAATATTGCCACTCCTGCTCTTTTTTGATTGCTGTTTGCTTAATATATCTTTCCATCCTTTGAGTTTTAGTTTGTTTGTGTCTTTAAGTCTAAGGCATGTCTCTTGTAGGCAGCATATAGATAAATCATGTTTTTTTTTTTTTAAATCCATTCTGCCACACTTGGTCTCTTTATTGGTGCCTTTAGTCTATTTACATTCAGTGTAATTATGGATAGGTGTGAGTTTAGTGCTGTCATTTTGATGTCTTTTGTGTGTGTGTGTGTGTGTATGTTGTTGACAGTTTCTTTGTTCCACTTCATTTTCTATGCTGAGCCGTTTTTCTTTATATATTTTCTTTTCCTCTTTTTCATTGCTGATTTTGTATTTGCTAAGTCTTTATGTTTTTCTTGCTTTTTATTTTGATGTGCAGGATTGTTAGTTTCCTTTGTGGTTACCTTAATATTTATCCCCATTTTTCTAAGTTTAAACCAATATTTTATTTCTTTATATCACCTTGACTTCCTCTGCATATGAAAGATCTATGAGTACATTTTTTAGTCCCTCTTTTTTGATTTAATGTTATCATCTTTTATGCAATGACTTCTTGGTTTCCCTGTTTTGAGTGGTTTAGTTTTTATTTATTTTTGTGATTTCCCTATCTGGGTTAATATCTGGTTGCTCTGTCCTGTGTTCTAGTTTTGGCTTGTTATCTGATGTTATTGACTTTCTAACCAGAGGATACACTTAAAAATTTCTTGTAACTTTGGTTTGAATTTGGGAATTCCCTAAACTTCTGTTTTTCTGGAAATGCCCTAATTTCATCTTCATATTTGAGAGACAGTTTTGCTGGATATATAATTCTTGGCTGGCAATTTTTTTTCCTTCAAGGCTTTATATATGTCATCCAATTGCCTTCTTGCCTGCATGGTTTCTGCTGAGTAGTCTGAGCTTAGTCTTATTGACTCTCCTTCGTAGGTGACTTTTTGTTTATCCCTAGCCACGCTTAAAATTCTCTCTTTATTTTTGGTTTTGGTAAATTTCATTATAATATGTCTTGATGAATTTCTTCTGGGATCCACATTGCATGGGGTTCAATGAGCAACTTGGATAGATATCATCTCATCTTTTACAATATCAGGGAAGTTTTCTGCCAACAAATCTTCAACAACTCTCTCCGTGTTTTCTGTTCTCTCTCCCTGTTCTGGTACTCCAGTCACTCATAGGTCATTCCTCTTGATGAAGTCCCACATAATTCTTAGGGTTTCTTCATTTTTAAAAATTCTTTTATCTGATTTTTCCTCAAATATGTTGGTGCCATGTGCTTTATCTTCAGTCTCACTAATTCTGACTTCCATTGCCTCTATTCTGCTCTTACGACTTTCTGAAATTCTATTGTTAGTCTTTTGAATTTCTGTTTGGTCTCTCTCTATAGATGCTTGCAGTCTATTAAATTTTCATTATTCTCTTGTCTAATCTGCTTAAGTTCCTCTATTGCTTTGTCTGTGTGCTGCTTGGCTTGTTCTGCATTTTGCCTGATCTTCTGATCTTTTGAAGAGTTCTGTATATTAACCTTTTGTATTCTCCCTCTAGTAATTCCAGGAAGTTCTCTTCATCCAGAAGATTTCTAATTGTTTTGGGAGCTTGCCGAAGCCATCATGGTCTGCCTCTTTATGTCATTTGCTATTGACTGTTGTCTTTGAGCCATCAATAAGTTATTGTATTTATTTATTTTGTTTGCTTACTCTGTGTGCTAGCTTCTTGTTTTGTTTTATTTTGATATGCCCAAATAGGCTCCTTGAGTGAGCTAATTTGATTATTGGTGACTTTCAAGCTCTCACATCCTGTCACCAGGTGGTTAGAACTGTTACTAGGTCTGTGAGCCCAGGAGCCCATTCACTTTTCTTGTATGGATTCAGTTCAGATGTCCACGTAGTCAGTCACCAAGCATGTGGTACAGGCTCTCACCTACAGTCTTAGATGAGCAGTGGTGATTGGTATAGGCACAGATATCTGGCTGCAGGAGGGGGTCACGTGCTGAGCAAGGCTGGGGGCTGACAACTGCCCCTGAGTGTCTGTGAGGAAAGCATGTCCCTGTTCCCTAGAGCACGTAGGTGGCTGAGTTTTGCAGCCAGACTATAGGCACCCAGTGGTGTTAGTTGTAAGGACTGGGAGGCACCACTTATTCTTGGACCCCTGTCATGGGTGGTTAGATGTCATGGCTGGAGCTACCACCCCTCAGGCCTGTGATGTAGGTAGGTGAGGACCCTTCTTAATAGGCAGAGCTGTGTCAAATGTCATGTCTCCACCATGTAGCTGAAACAGTTGAAGTTAGACTTCAGGTATGTACCCTGTTGTACTGTGCTAATGAGGGCCTACGCTGTTGAAATGGGCTCACACAGGTCTATGCAGGGGTGGAAGGCATTCAAAGTCCATGGACCCCTTATGCCTATGCCTAGGCAAAGGAGCTGTTTCTGCCCTGAGTTCCTGGCTTAAGGGAGCCAGTAGATTATTTTTTCCCTGTTTCTTAATTTGTTCCCTCTCCAAGGCCAGGAGAATAGCTCAGGGGAAGTGTAAAGGTCCTTCTTCTGGCCCAGAGGATGCAGCCAGCTGGGACTCAATGCAGAGCAGGAAGGTAGCAGGTGAGTGGGAGAGAGGTTTTCCCAAAGGGGTATTTTTGGATCCACAAGGTAGGTTAAATGCAGGTATATATCTTTTGCTGATTGAGAGCCACTTCTCACTTGTTCCATAGGGTTGAGCAGGCTGTCCACCGCTTGTTCTCTCCTGATACGGAAAACGCATCCCGAATGCTACTGCTTGGCTCACTGTGCTCATGCCGGCAGACTCAGCCTGTGGGGTGCGGTTCCCACCAGGTCAGGTCTGGCAACTCCTCTCTGCTTCTGAACCATTTCTCCTTCTCCCTGCTGCTCGGTCCAATTCCTCAACTTTTCCTTTGATGTTCAGGGATCCTAGCTTGTCATATAGAATCAATCCACTTGTTTATTCAGGTCTTTGTTGTAAGATGGACCACAGGGAGCGTCTGAGCACTCCATCATCTTGGCACCACCTCAGGTTTTCTCAGGAGGTATTTTTGATTTGAGGTTTATAGATTATCTCAGAGCAATAATTTCAGGGGTTCATCTACCCTCCATGGTCCCAGAAAGTCTAGAGTCCATGAGAATTTAAAATTCTGTTCTGCATGTTCTCCTTTTGATCAGAATTCTTCTGTGGAATCTTTTTTTTTCACCTTTTTATTTTTATAGCTTTCCATTTTAAGATAACTTCAAGCTTAAAATATATAATTAATTAATGTATACCTTTCACCACAACTCCCCAAATGTTAACATCTTACATAATCATAGTGCAATGATTAAAATCAGGAAATTAACACTGAAGCAATACTGTTATCTAATTTCCAGACCCTATTTATTCTAATTTTCCCAGTTGTCCCATTAATGTTCTTTTACTGTCCCAAGTTCCCATCAAAGATCTCATACTGCATTTAATTGTCAAGCCTTCTTAGTTTCCTTTAATCTAGACTGGTTCCTCAGTTTTTCCAGATTTGGCCATTGGGAGCTCCATCAAATAGATTCCTGTCTACTTTTGACATGTCCCTATCATTCTTTGAGCACTTTGTGACTTTCTGACATCACAAGTCATTTCATGCTTGTCTTGTTCTACCCCTGCTCCAGATATGGAATTGATAATTAGTTAAGGAACCCAGTTCCTTTTCTTGAAGAATGGTATTTAGAAACCAAGATCTGGGAGCTAGATGTTCTCATTGCTATTGGATGCCATTACTTCTAGGTCTTTTTTTAAATTAATTTTTATTGTGCTTTAAGTGAAAGTTTACAAATCAGGTCAGTCTTTATACAAAAATTTGCATACACCTTGCTATACACTCCTAATTGCTCTCCCTCTAATGAGATAGCACAGTTCTTCCCTCCATTCTCACTCCTCATGTCCACTCAGGTAGTTTCTGGCCCCCTCTGCCCTCTCATCTCCCCACCAGTCAGGAGATGCCAAAATAGTCTCATATGTCTCATATGTCTCCTTGATCCAAGAAGCTCGTTCTTCACCAGTATCATTTTCCATCCCATATTCCAGTCCAATCCCTATCTGAAGAGTTGGCTTTGGAAATGGTTCCTGTCTCAGGCTAACAGAAGGTCTGGGGACCATGGCCTCTGGGGTCCTTCTAGTCCCAGTCTGACCATTAAGTCTGGTCTTTTTACGAGAATTTGGGGTCTGCACCCCACTGCTCTCCTGCTCCCTCAAGGGTTCTCTGTTGTGTTCCCTGTCAGGGAAGTCATCGGTTGTGGCCGGGCATTATCTAGTTCTTCTGGTCTCAGGCTGATGTAGTCTCTGGTTTGTGTGGTCCTTTCTGTCTCTTAGGCTCATAATTACCTTGTGTCTTTGGTGTTCTTCATTCTTCCTTGCTCCAGGTGGTTTGAGACAAATTGAAGCATCCTAGATGGCCACTTGCTAGTGTTTAAGACCCAAGATGCCACTCTCCAAAGTGTGATGCAGAATATATTCTTAATAGATTTTATTATGCCAATAGTCTTAGACGTCCCCTGAAACCATGGTCCTCAAACCCTCGCCTCTGCTACACTGGGCTTTGAAACATTCGATCTATTCAGGAAACTTCTTTGCTTTTGGTTTAGTCCCGTTGTGTTGACCTCTCCTGTATTGTGTATTGTCTTTCCCTTCACCTAAAATAAAACTTATCTTTTTTTTTACTATCAAATTAGTGAATACATCTCTCCTTCCTCCCTCCCTCCCTCCCCATAACCATCAAAGAATATTTTCTTCTCTGTTTGAACTATTTCTCCAGTTCTTATAATAGTGGTCTTGCACAATATTTGTCCTTTTGCAACTGACCAATTTCACTCAGCATAGTGTCTTCCAGGTTTCTCCATGTTATGAAAAGTTTCATGGATTCCTCATTGTTCTTTGTTGATGTATAGTGTTCCATTGGGTGAATATACCATAATTTATTTATCCATTCATCCATTGATGGACACCTTGGTTGAATCCAACTTTTTGCTCTTGTAAACAGTGCAGCAATGAACATGGTTATGCATATATCTGTTCGTATAAAGGCTCTTATTTCTCTAGAATAAATTCCAAGGAGTGGGATTGCTGGATTGTATGGTAGTTCTGTTTCTAGTTTTTAAAGGCAGGGTCAAATTGATTTCCAAAGTGGTTGTATCATTTGACATTCCCACCAGCAGTGTATAAGTGTTCCAGCCTCTCCACAACCTCTCCAACATTTATTATTTTGTGTTTTTTGGATTAATGCCAGCCTTCTTGCAGTGAGATGAAATCTCATTGTAGCTTGGATTTGCCTTTCTCTAATGGCTAATGATCGTGAGCTTTTCCTCACGTATCTGTTAGCAGCCTGAATGTCTTCTTTAGTGAGGTGCCTGTTCATATCCTTTGCCCATTTTTTAATTGGGTCATTTGTCTTTTTGTAGTTTTTTTGTAGGATCTCTGTGGAATATTTGATCAAAACGTTCAGTAATGGTAGCTGGGCACCACCAATTTCTTATGTTCTCATGGCAAAGGAGGCAGTTGTTCATGGGAGCAATTAGCCACACATTAGATACCAAACAAACAAAAAACTCCACTGCCATCGAGTCAATTCTGACTCATAGGGACCCTATAGGACAGAGTAGAATTGCTCCGCAGAGTTTCCAAGGACCACCTGATGGATTCAAACTGCTACCTTTTGGCTAGCATGCATAGCTCTTAATCACTACACCACTAGGATTTCCATACATTAGGTATCTTCCTCTTATTCTTGACTCTCCTTCTTCCTCTATTGCTCCAGATGAATAGTGACCAATTCGTGTGCCTAAGAAGTTTTTTTGCAGTGTAGCATACCTCCTCCTAGGTTACAAATTGTACTTCACCTTTTGGGGTTCCCTGGGACTTCAGTCTTATTATAGGTATAGAAGCAACAATGGGTGGTGGGGGTGGGTCCTGGGAACATTCAGCAACATCTTGTAGGGCATCTACCTCAGGTGATGCCCCAGGGAACTCCTCAGTTGCTGCCTCAGGTGATGTCTCAGACAACGATTCTTCAGGCACAGCTGGGCTAATCTCATCAGGTGGGGGTGGAAGGGATAATGACTTTACTGGGGAGGGTGGCTTAGCAGATGAAGATGGAGTGATCCCTTGAGATGGGAGTAAGTGGGCTGATTCTGTTGGCAGGAGTGCTTTAACTGAATTTAGGGGTTCAATGTCCCCAGTTTCCTGATTATCTGTCCATATGTCTCCATCTCAAGTTTTGGGATCCATTCCTTCCCAATCAATGCCCTCACTTTAACTTCAGCCACCATTTGAGGCTGGGAATTCATTGGCGTTCTAATTCAGCCACTCTTAAGTAAGACTCTGGGTTTGGCTTTCAGCAATATCAGCTCTGTTACTACAGGAAATAAGGCTTTGTTTCAGGGTGCAAATGGCAAATTTGTGGTCTTTTATGTGGTGCTTGTGCTGTGACTCTGAAGCCTTAAGCTCATCCCTTTCTTTCACCACTTTGTCTAGCAAAAGTAGGACCAACCAACCACCCTCTCTATGCTTCTCATTCTGACAAAATTGTAGAAAAGTATCAAACATATGATCACCCAGAGCCTCAATTTTCACAAGTGTTTGATGTATTGATGGTGATATTTTGTATATTAATATTGCCACCTCACACAATGGATTAGGAGCACCCTCTTTACTATTGGAGGCAGATTAATCAGTACCTTTAAGACTGAAGGCTTTTCTTGACTCACGTAGCTGCAGGGGCTAATGAAGCCAAGATCAGCAGGTCAGCCTATAGCCACTGGCTCATAGGCTACAGAGGCTGTCGAATCCCAAGATCTACAGGTAGGGCAGCAGGCCACTGGCTCAAGTCCAAAGAATCAGATGTCAGATGATGACAAGCTGGATGCAAAGTCCAGAGCAAGAAAGTGACTTTAACGGATAGAAAGACTTAACATTGTAAAAATGTCTATTCTACCAAAAGCAATCTATAGATACAATGCAATTCTGATCCAAATTCCAACGGCAGTTTTTTTTTTTAATAATTTTTATTGAGCTTTAAGTGAACATTTACAAATCAAGTCAGTCTGTCACATATAAGCTTATTTATATACACCTTACTCCATACTCCCACTTACTCTCCCCCTAATGAGTCAGCCTTTCCAGTCTCTCCTTTTGTGACAATTTTGCCAGTTTCTAACCCCCTCTACCCTCCTATCTCCCCTCCAGACAGGAGATGCCAACACAGTCTCAAGTGTCCACCTGATAGAAGTAGCTCACTCTTCATCAGCAACTCTTTCCAATCCATTGTCCAGTCCCTTCCATGTCTGATAAGTTGTCTTCAGGAATTGTTCCTGTCCTGGGCCAACAGAAGGTTTGGAGACCATAACCACTGGGATTCCACTAGTCTCATTCAGACCATTAAGTCTGGTCTTTTTATGAGAATTTGGGGTCTGAATCCCACTGATCTCCTGCTCCCTCAGGGGTTCTCTGTTGTGCCCCCTGTCAGGGCAGCCATCAGTTGTGGCTGGGCACCATCTAGTTCTTCTGGTCTCAGGATGATGTAAGTCTCTGGTTCCTGTGGCCCTTTCTGTCTCTTGGGCTCATAGTTATCGTGTGACCTTGGTGTTCTTCATTCTCCTTTGATCCAGGTGGGTTGAGACCAATTGATGCATCTTAGATGGCCACTTGTTAGCATTTAAGACCCCAGATGCCTCATTTCAAAGTGGGATGCAGAATGTTTTCATAATAGAATTATTTTGCCAACGGCAGTTTTTAATCAAATGAAGAAACAAATCACCAACTTCATGTGGAAGGGAAAGATGCCTGGAAACGTAACACATTACTGAAAAAGAAGAACAAAGTGAGAGGCCTCACTCTACCTGATTTTAGAAGCTATTATACCACCACAGTAGTCAAAACAGCCTGGTACTGGTATAACAACAGATACATAGACCAATGGAACAGAATTGAGAATCCAGACATAAATCCATCCACATATGAGCAGCTGATATTTGACAAAGGCCCAAAGTCAGTTAAATGGGGAATAGGCAGTCTTTTTAACAAATGGTGCTGACATAACTGGATATCCATCTGCAAAAAAAAAAAAAAATGCAAAAAGACCCTTACCTCACACCATGCACAAAAACAAACTCAAAATGGATCAAAGACTTAAGTATAAAATCTAAAACAATAAAGATCATGGAAGAAAAAATAGGGACAACGTTAGGAGCCCTAATACATGGCATAAACAGTATACAAAACATTACTAACAATGTAAAAGAGAAACTAGATAACTGGGAGCTCCTAAAAATCAAACACCTGTGCTCATCCAAAGACTTCACCAAAAGAGTAAAAAGATTACCTACAGAATGGGAAAAAGTTTTTAGCTATGACATATCCGATCAGCGCTTCATCTCTAAAATCTACATGACATTGCAAAAACTCAGCAACAAAAAGACAAAGAACCCAATTAAAAATGGGCAAAGGATATGAACAGACACTTCACTAAAGAAGACATTCAGGCTGCTAACAGATACGTGAGGAAAAGCTCACGATCATTAGCCATTAGAGAAAGGCAAATCCAAGCTACAATGAGATTTCATCTCACTCCAAGAAGGCTGGCATTAATCCAAAAAACACAAAATAATAAATGTTGGAGAGGTTGTGGAGAGGCTGGAACACTTATACACTGCTGGTGGGAATGTCAAATGATACAACCACTTTGGAAATCAATTTGACCCTGCCTTTAAAAACTAGAAACAGAACTACCATACAATCCAGCAATCCCACTCCTTGGAATTTATTCTAGAGAAATAAGAGCCTTTATACGAACAGATATATGCATAACTATGTTCATTGCTGCACTGTTTACAAGAGCAAAAAGGTGGAAGCAACCAATAGATGAATGGATAAATAAATTATGGTATATTCACACAATGGAATACTATGCATTGATAAGGAACAGTGATGAGCCTGTGAAACATTCGTAACGTGGAGGAATCTGGAAGGCATTTTGATGAGTGAAATTAGTCAGTTGCAAAAGGACAAATATTGTATAAGATCACTATTATAAGAACTAGAGAAATAGTTTAAACAGAGAAGAAAATATTCTTTGATAGTTAAAAGAGGGGGGAGGGAGAGGGGTGTTCACTAGTTAGATAGTGGACAAGATCTATTTTAGGTGAAGGGAAAGACATCACACAGTACAGGAGAGGTTAGAACAACTGGACTAAACCAAAAGCAAAGAAGTTTCCTGAATAGACTGACCGCTTCAAAGGCCAGCGTAGCAGGGCCAGGTGTTTGGGGACCATGGTTTCAGGGGACATCTAAGTCAATTGGCATAATAAAAACTATTAAGAAAATATTCTGCATCACACTTTGGAGAGTGGCGTCTGGGGTCTTAAACACTAGCAAGCGGTCATCTAAGATGCATCAGTTGGTCTCAACCCACCTGAACCAAAGGAGAATGAAGAACACCAAAGACACAAGGTAATTTTGAGCCCGAGACCAAATGAGCCACACAAACCAGAGACTACATCAGCCTGAGACCAGAAGAACTAGATGGTGCCCAGCCACAACCAATGACTGCCCTGACAGGGAACACAACAGAGAACCCCTGAGGGAGCAGGAGACCAGTGGGATGCAGACCCCAAATTCTCATAAAAAGACCAGACTTAATGGTCTGACTGAGACTAGAAGGACCCCTTGGTCATTGTCCCAGACCTTCTGTTAGCCCAAGACAGGAACCATTCCCAATGCCAACTCTTCAGACAGGGATTAGACTGGACAATGGAATAGAAAATGATACCAGTGAAGAAAGGGCTTCTTGGATCAAGTAGGCACATGAGACTGTGTTGGCATCTCCTGTCTGAAGGGGAGATGAGAGGGCAGAAGGGGTCAGAAGCTGGCCGAATGGACATGAAAAGAGAGAGTGGAGGGAAGGAGTGTGCTGCTTCATTAGGGGGAGAGCAGTTAGGAGTGTATAGCTAAGTGTATATAAATTTTTGTATGAGAGACTGACTCGATTTGTAAACTTTCACTTAAAGCACCATAAAAAAAAGAAAGAAAGTGAGTTTTGCCAGAACATCCATATATATATTGGATGCAGGCTACACCCCTGAGGAAACTCCCCTTACAACTGATTGGCTGATCACATCAGCTCACATCATAGAGGATGCCTACATTATTACATAACTGCCAAACCACTGAAAATCATGGCCCAGCCAAGGTGACACACAACCTTAACCATTTGAAGCACCAAGATGAACTTAAGTCTTATCCAAGGGGGCTTCACATTTTCCCTGTCTGCTCCAGGTGAGGAGCAGGTCTCACTGTCTTGGTGGTTTCTACCAGGCCCCTCTGGGTCAGGACACATGTTATCTGTCTACTTGCTCCTCTTCTTCTTTCTTCCCTTCACAGTTTCACACCCCCAACCCCAGCAGCCCTCTTTACTCCCTAGACAGAATGAAATGTTTTATATTCTAGATAGAGTTCTCTTTACTCATGGATTATAGGAGAACTCTGTACTTTGCTTTGAATATATTAAGGAAGGTTTCAGTATTTGAAAAACCATTTCTTTCTCGATAAAGCCTCACTCTTAAGATGATTGTTTAGCGAGAGTTTTTAAATGTTTTTGTGGTGTGCTGGCCCCCTTTAGAAATATGTTGATGCTTATCAGCCCCTTCTCAGAATAATGTTTTTAAATAGATAAAATAAAGTACATAGGATTACAAAGGAAACCAATTATAGTGAAATATAGTTATCAAAATATAAAAACAAATTTATGATAGAATAATACCTGTGCTTCTTTATTAATGCATTAATGACAAGAACTAATGGCAGGTCTGATAACCACCATCATTTTGAAATAATAATGAGGGTGAGTGATATTTGGCGATAGCTACAGCAATATTAATGTGATATTAAAATATCTGTGATTTCTACTGATGGCAAAGTCACAGGTATGGCTAATATTACTGTGGTTTATTGCCCATATTCATAATGAAAGTAAATGCTAGTTTTTGGTGAGAGATTGGTGCAAATGAAGATGTGCTTTGTCATTTGTGTACTTTGTTTAACTGTTGCTCCCATGTTTATAAAAAATAACTATGTAGGGACTAAAAAGCAAAATCTAATATGACAGTCAAAGCCATGCAATTACTTGTTATAGCTTATATGCCCTTCCATGAAGAGTGGAAACCTATAAATTGAGTGAACCCCAGCAAGATTTTCAGGGAATGAAAGTCCGTTTAATAGTTTTAGAATGATTATGGCCATTGTACTATTTATTGACAATGATTTATTTTTCATATCTATCTCTTCCAGTAGACTATAAGCTTGCTGAGAGCAGGGACTGTGCCTTAGTCATCTTTTCCTCCTAGGAACTACCCTGACATATGGTAGGTGCTCAAGAACTATTACACAAATGAATGAGTAAAAGAATCAGCCTTGCAGGCAAATCTGCAAGATGTGGCAGCCTTTGTGCCATTCACCATTCAGCTCCTCTTTACACCCCAACTGTTGCAAACTCACCCTCAAAGCCTTGACTATTCATCTCTGCTCCAATGCCTTCTAACCCTCAGCTTTTAGTCCCCTTTTTCTTCAACATGCATGGGCAGACACACGCACATCACAGCAGGACAAGTCACTTAACCAACAGCAACTGCCAAAAAAACACCAGCAACCCCAGTTCAATCAATACATGATTAAGAGGATCCTACTATGTGCTCTGGGTGGCACATAGGTCCCCTGGGTGGTGAAAATGGTTTGTACTTGACTTCTAACCTAAGGGCTGATGGTTCAAACTCACCCCGCAGCACTACAGAAGGCCTGGTGATTTGCTTAAGTAAAGATTACAACAAAGAAAGATGGCGGAATAGACAGACACTTCCATCAAGCCCTCTTTACAACAAAGACCCAAAAAAAAACAAGTGAAATGAGTATATTTGTGACAAGCTGGGAGCCCCGAGCATCAAAGGCAAGCTTAGACAATGAACTGAGGGGCAGGGGGAGGAAAAGACCTTTTAGAAATGGAGACGAGTTACTGGACCTGAATCATGGGGAGCCCTCGGGCACCATTCCTGGAGCGGTGGCAGTGGGCTGGTACTAGCATTCGGCCGCAGTTTCCTCAGGAAGAAGCAGCCAGCCACACAGCCCACTCACACCTCGGGAACCTGAGGAGAAGAGCACCCTCAGCAAAAGCTAAGTACTTGCACATATTTTACCATGCCCCGCCCAACCCCCAAGCCAGCTTCAGTGGCTGAATCCCTGGGCCTGAGATAGACCCTGATGAGCACCTGGAGCCATCCTCCCGGCCTTGGGGAAGGGAAAAATTTGCTAGCTCCATTAACCGGGGATGCTCAGGAAGAAGCAACTCCTGTCCAGGCATAAACCGACTGTGGACCTTGGGCAACTTTTCCTTCTGCATGGACCTGTGTGGGCCTATTTCAGGAGAATAGGCCCTTGTTGGCAAACTCCAACCATTTCAGCTGTGCGGTGGAGAGGTAGGTGTTTGACATTTGACATTCCTTTCCCTATTAAACAAGATCCTCACCTACCCACATCAGGGACCTAAGGCCTGGTAGTACACTCAGGTCACCCAGCCACCCACGGCAGGGGTCCAAAGATAACTGGTAACTCCCAGTCCTTACAACCAACATTTTTGGGTGCCCATGGTCCCTCTGCAGAACCCACCCACCAGCAGGCTATTTTCCTCAGAGACACTTGGGGGTCGGTTCTCAGCCCCCTGCCTTGTTCAGAGTGTGACCCCCTACTACAATCAGATACCGCCATATACACCAATCACCTCTGTCCCTCTAAGACTGTAGGACAGAGTCTGTACCACACACTTGATATCAGCTACCTGGACACCTGAGCTGAATTCATACAAGAACACTGAAAGGACTCCTAGACTGATATACATGACAGCAGTTCTAGCCAGCTGGGGACAGGACACCAGAGCTCCAAAGGAGAAAATTATCAAGCTAGCTCACTCAAGCAACCCATAGGGGTATACCAAAACAAAGCAAAGCAAGCAGCTACGACACAGTAGTCAAGCATAAACTAATACAATAACTTATAGATGGCTTAGAGACAACAGTCAATATCAAGTCACATAAAGAAACAGATCATGACCACCTCAACAGGCTCTCAAAACAAAGAATCCAGGGATCTTCTAGATGAAAGTGCATTCCTGGAATTACCAGAGCCAGAATACAAAAGCTTAATATACAGAACCCTTCAAGACATCAGGAAGGAAATGAGGCAATACGCAGAACAAGCCAAGGCACACACAGATAAAGCAATTGAAGAAATTAGAAAGATTATTCAGGAACATAATGAAAAGTTTAATAAGCTGGAAAAATCCATAGGCAGACAGCAATCAGAAATTCAAAAGATTAGCAATAAAATTACAGAAGTAGAAAACTCAATAGAAAGTCAGAGAAGCAGAACTGAGCAAGTAGAAGCTAGAATTTCTGAACACGAAAATAAATCATTTGACATTAATATATTTGAAGAAAAATCAGATAAAAGAATTTTAAAAATGAAAAAACCTTAAGGATCATTGGGACTCTATCAAGAGAAATAACCTACGAGTGATTGGAGTACCAGAACAGGGAGGGATAACAGAAAATACGGAGAAAATTGTTGAAGATTTGTTGTCATGAAACTTCCCTGATATTGTGAAAGATGGGAAGATATCTATCCAAGATGCTCATCAAACTGCACATAAGCTAGATGTTAAAAGAAAGTCATCAAGACATATTATAATCAAGCTTGCCAAAACCAAAGATAAAGAGAGGATTATAAGAGCAGCAAGGGATAAACAAAAAGTCACCTACAAAGGAGAGCCAATAAGAATAAGCTCGGACTACTCGGCAGAAACCATGCAGGCAAGAAGGCAATGGGATGACATATTTAAATAATTGAAGGAAAAAATTGCCTGCCAAGAATCATATATCCAGCAAAACTGTCTCTTAAATATGCAGGTGAAATTAAGACATTTCTAGGTGAACACAAGTTTAGGGAATTCATAAAAACCAAACCAAAACTACAAGAAATACTAAAGGGAGTTCTTTGGTTAGAAAATCAATAATATCAGGTATCAACCCAAGACTAGAACACTGGGCAGAGCAACCAGAAGTCAACCCAGACAGGGTAATCAAAAAAAAACAAAGCAAGATTATATATATAAAAAAAGCCCAAAAGAGCGTAACAGCGATGTTATTATATAAAAGAAGACAATATTAAAATAATAAAAAAGGACTAAGAAATGTAATCATACACCTTCCATATGGAGAGGAAGACACAGTGATACAAACAAATAACAGTTAGTTTTAAATTTAGAAAAATAGGGGTAAATAATAAGGTAACCACAAAGGAGACAGACTATCCTACCCATCAAAATAAAATACAAGGGAAAAATAGAGACTCAGCAGAAACAAAACCAAGAACAACAAATATGAGGAAAGGACAATATATAAAGAAAATCTACTCAGCACATAAAATCAAGCAGGAAAAAGAAGTTGTCAATGCACAAAAAAGACACCAAAATGATAGGACTAAATTCATACCTATCCATAACTACCCTGAATGTAAATGGACTAAATGCACCAAAAGAGACAGACAGTGGCTTAATGGATTAAAAAACAAGATCCATGTATATGTTGCCTACAAGAAACACACCTTACACTTAGAAATACAAACAAACTAAAGCTCAAGGGACAAAAAAAACTATATCAAGCAAACAACAATCAAAAAAGAGCAAAAGTGGCAATATTAATTTCTGACAAAATAGACTTTAAAGTTAAATCCATCAGAAAGGATAAGGAAGGACACTATATAATGATTAAAGGGACAACACACCAAGAAGATATAACCATATTAAATATTTATGCACCCAATGACAGGGCGGCAAGATACAGAAAACAAACTCTATCAGCATTGAAAAGTGAGACAGACAGCTCCACAATAATAGTAGGAGACTTCAACACACCACTTTTGGTGAAGGACAGAACATCTAGAAAGAAGCTCAGTAAAGACATGGAAGATCTAAATGCCACAATCAACCAACTTGACCCCGTAGACATATACAGAATACTCCACTCAACAGCAACCAAGTATACTTTCTTTTCTAGTGCACATGGAACATTCTCTAAAATAGACCACATATTAGGTCATAAAGCAAGCCTTAGCAGAATCCAAAACATTGAAATATTACAAAGCATCTTCTCTGACCATAAGGCCATAAAAGTGGGAATCAATAAAAGGAAAAGCAGGGAAAAGAAATCAAACACTTGGAAACTGAACAATACCCTGCTCAAAAAAGACTGGATTATAGACGATATTAAGGATGGAATAAAGAAATTCAGAGAATCCAATGATAATGAATACACTTCCTATCAGAACCTTTGGGACACAGCAAAAGCGGTGCTCAGAGGCCAATTTATATCAATAAATGCACACATCCAAAATGAAGGGCCAAAATCAAAGAATTATCCCTACAATTTGAACAAATAGAAAGAGCGCAACAAAAGAAACCCACAGGCACCAGAAGAAAACAAACAATAAAAATTAGAGCTGAACTAAATGAAATAGAAAACAGAAAAACAATTGAAAGAATAAACAAGACCGAAAGCTGTTTTTTTGAAAAACTCAACAAAATTGATAAACCACTGGCCAAACTGACAAAAGAAAAACAGGAGAGGGAGCAAATAACCCAAATAAGAAATGAGATGGGCGATATTACAACAGACCCAACTGAAATTAAAAGAATCGTATCAGATTACCATGAAAAACTATACTCTAACAAATTTGAAAACCTAGAAGAAATGGATGAATTCCTAGAAACACACTACCTACCTAAACTAACACAAACAGAGGTAGAACAACTAAATAGACCCATAACAAAAGAAGAGATCGAAAAGGTAATCAAAAAACTCCCAACAAAAAAAAGCCCTGGCCTGGACAGCTTCACTGCAGAGTTCTACCAAACATTGAGAGAAGAGTTAACACCACTACTATTTAAGGTATTTCAGAGCATAGAAAAGGACCGGAATACTCCCAAACTCATTCTATGAAGCCACCATATCCCTGATAACAAAACCAGGTAAAGATACCACAAGAAAAGAAAATTATAGACCTATATCCCTCATGAGTGTAGATGCAAAAATCCTCCACAAAATTCTAGCCAATAGAATTCAACAACTTATCAAAAGAATAATTCACCATGACCAAGTGGGATTCATACCAGGTATGCAGGGATGGTTCAACATTAGAAAAACAATTAATGTAATCCACCATATAAATAAAACAAAAGACAAGATCCACATGATTTTATCAATTGATGCAGAAAAGGGATTTGACAAAGCTCAACACTCATTCATGATAAAAAAAAAAACTCTCAGCAAAATAGGATAGAAGGAAAATTCCTCAACAAAATAAAGGGCATTTATACAAAGCCAACAGCCAACAGCCAACATCACGCTAAATGGAGAGAGCCTGAAAA
This sequence comes from Loxodonta africana, assembly GCF_030014295.1. Taxonomy (NCBI): domain Eukaryota; kingdom Metazoa; phylum Chordata; class Mammalia; order Proboscidea; family Elephantidae; genus Loxodonta; species Loxodonta africana. The sequence continues at coordinate 131,480,304 of NC_087369.1, forward strand.
CATTCCCATTGAGATCGGGAACCAGACAAGGGTGCCCTTTATCACCACTCTCATTCAATATTGTGCTGGAAGTCCTAGCTAGAGCAATTAGGCTAGAAAAAGCAATAAAGGGCATCCAGATTGGAAAGGAAGAAGTCAAAGTATCTCTCTTTGCAGATGACATGATCTTATACACAGAAAACCCTAAGGAATCCTCCAGAAAACTACTGAAACTAATAGAAGAGTTCAGCAGAGTATCGGGATACAAGATAAATATACAAAAATCAGTTGGATTCCTCTACACCAACAAAAAGAACATCGAAGAGGAAATCACGAAATCAATGCCATTTACAGTAGCCCCCAAGAAGAGAAAATACTTAGGAATAAATCTTACCAGAGACGTAAAAGACTTATACAAAGAAAACTACACTACGCTTCTGTAAGAGATCGAAAGAGAGTTACATAAGTGGAAGAACATACGTTGCTCGTGGATGGGAAGACTTAACGTTATAAAAATGTCTATTCTACCAAAAGCGATCTATACATTTAATGCAATTCCGATCCAAATCTCAAGGACATTCTTCAGTGAGATGGAGAAACAAATCACCAATTTCATATGGAAGGGAAAGAAGCCCCGGATAAATAAGGCATTACTGAAAAAGAAGAACAAAGTGGGAGGCCTTACTTTACCTGATTTTAGAAGCTGTTATACCGCCACAGTAGTCAAAACAGCCTGGTACTGGTACAACAACAGATACATGGACCAATGGAACAGAATTGAGAATCCGGACATAAATCCATCCACATATGAGCAGCTGATATTTGACAAAGGCTTCAAAACTGTTAAATGGGGAAAAGACTGTGTTTTTAATAAATGGTGCTGGCATAACTGGATATCCATCTGCAAAAAAATGAAACAAGACCCATACCTCAGTCCATGCACAAAAACTAACGCAAAATGGATCAAAGACCTAAATATAAAATCTAAAACGATAAAGATCATGGAAGAAAAAATAGGCACAATGATAGGAGCCCTAATACATGGCATGGCATAAACAGTATATAAAACATTATTAAGAATGCAGAAGAAAAACTAGATAGCTGGGAGCTCCTAAAAATCCAACACCTATGCTCATCCAAGGACTTCACCAAAAGAGTAAAAAGACTACCTACAGACTGGGAAAAAGTTTTTAGCTATGACATTTCTGATCAGCGCTTGATCTCTAAATTCTACATGATAATGCAAAAAGAAAAATAACCCAATTAAAAAATGGGCAAAAAATATGAATAGACACTTCACTAAAGAAGACATTCAGGTAGTTAACAGATATATGAGGAACTGTTCACGATCATTAGCCATTAGAAAAATGCAGATCAAAACTACAATGAGATTTCATCTCACTCCAACAAGGCAGGCATTAATCCAAAAAACACAAAATAATAAATGTTGGAGAGGCTGTGGAGAGATTGGAACACTTCTACACTGTTAGAGGGAATGTCAAATGGTACAACCACTTTGGAAATCGATTTGGCACTTCCTTAAAAAGCTTTTTTAAAAAGCTAGAAATAGAACTACCATACGATCCAGCCATCCCACTCCTTGAAATATATTCTAGAGAAATAAGAGCCTTTACACAAACAGACATATGCACAGCCATGTTTATTGTAGCACTGTTTACAATAGCAAAAAGACGGAAGTAACCAAGGTGCCCATCAATGGATGAATGGATAAAGAAATTATGGTATATTCACACAATGGAATACTACGCATCGATAAAGAACAGTGAGGAATCTGTGAAACATTTCATAACATGGAGGAACCTGGAAGGCATTATGCTGAGTGAAATTACTCAGTTGCAAAAGGACAAATATTGTATAAGACCACTATTATAAGAACTTGAGAAATAGTTTAAACTGAGAAGAAAACATTCTTTTGTGGTTACGAGAGGGGGGAGGGAGGGAGGGTGGGAGAGGGGCATTCCCTAATTAGATAGTAGATAAGAACTACTTTAGGTGAAGGAGAAGACAGCACATAATACAGGGGAGGTTAGCACAATTGGACTAAACCAAAAGCAAAGAAGTTTCCTGAATAAACTGAATGCTTCGAAGGCCAGCGTAGTAGGGGCAGGGGTCTGGGAACCACGGTTTCAGGGGACGTCTAGGTCGACTGGCATAACAAAGTGTATTAAGATAACGTTCTGCATCCCACTTTGGTTAGTGGCATCTGGGGTCTTAAAAAGCTAGCAAGCAGCCATCTGAGATGCATCAATTGTTCCCAACCCACCTGGATCAAAGGAAAATGAAGAACACTAAGGACACAAGGCGATTAGGAGCCCAAGAGACAGAAAGGGCCACAAGAACCAGAGACTACATCAGCCTGAGAGCAGAAGAACTAGATGGAGCCCGGCTACAACGGATGACTGCCCTGACAGGGAACACAACAGAGAACCCCTGAGGGAGCAAGAGAGCAGTCGGATGCAGACCCCAAATTCTCATAAGACCAGACTTAATGGTCTGACTGAGACTAGAAGGACCCCGGTGGTCATGGCCCCCAGAGCTTCTGTTGGCCCAGGACAGGAACCATTCCCGAAGCCATCTCTTCAGACATGGATTGGGCTGGACAATGGGTTGGAGAGGGATGCTGGTGAGGAGTGAGCTTCTTGGATCAGGTGGACACTTGAGACTATATTGGCATCTCCTGCCTGGAGAGGAGATGAGAGGGTGGAGGGGGTTAGAAGTTGGCGAAACGGACACGAAAAGAGAGAGTGGAGAACAGGCTGTCTCATTAGGGGGAGAGTAATTGGGAGTGTGTGGCAAGGTGTATATGGGTTTTTGTGGGACAGACTGACTTGATTTGTAAACTTTCACTTAAAGCACAATAAAAATTATATTAAAAAAAGATTACAACAAAGAAAACCCCATGGAGCAGTTCTACTCTGACACATGTGAAGTTGCCATGTGTCAAAAGTGACTCGACAGCAACGTGTTTGCTTTTTTTTTTGGTAGTATCTGCCAGACGCTGGATGTAGAATTGAGAATTCAGAAGTGGATAAGACAAATATGGTTCATACTCCTTCGCCTTGGCATTTACATTCAGGAGCAGTATCCTTTGAATTGTGTTTTGCGTCCCCTTGGGTTCATGGAGAGTCCTCAGAGGCTGACAGAGATGAAAAATTGTCAGAGGTCTAGGTACCATTCCCTACTTTATCCAGAATAACTATGCCTTTTGTGTATTTTATATATCGAGTTTCATTTTAAGAAAGTTCCCTAGCTAAGAAATGCTTGAAAATCACCACCCTCGTGGAAACCCTATGATGACAGTGGTTCTACAATCAACCTCTCAAAACCACCTTTGTGAAATGGCAAAGGAAGAGCTCGTGTGTTTTGGTCCTTGTATTTAGCCCAAACAAAGAAAAGTTCTTGTCATCCTTGAAGTCTCCAGGGAAGGAGATTCTAGAAGGCAAAGTCTCTGTCCACTTGGATATTTGGGAGTCAGTACCTTTCTGTCCTAGATGAGGGTAGGGAAAGGAGCTAAAGAAGAGGAACTGTGTGGCCTTTGTCCCTAGGGGTGGGCCCCAGCCACAGGGCTTACAGGAAGGGGATGTGGATTTTTCAGAGAATGGAATTTCCCGAGTAGTCATGCCACAGACGCCAAGCTGATGCCTTCTGCCTGGCACCCTGCTTCACTTCTCTGCCTTTATAAGTGAGATGGCAGAGAGAATCAGAAATGCAACCTCTCAAAGACCAAAATGTGTTTAATTCCATCAGTGACTGGAAATCAAGACCAAAGTCTTTAATACAGAATGGTGCTCTTTTCAGACTGCCTTGTTTAGATAGGGAGTGAAATTGCATTAGAAAAAAAAAATATGGGGCCTGTGGAGACGGTGTTTGGAAACATATGACGGACATGGGAAAACATTTTCCCCATGAACTGCCTTCTCCAGAATTCCATTACTTTGTTTGCTCTTAAAGGCAAATGTGGGAATAAAGAATCTGAATTTGATTGGGTAAGCAACCACATTTCTCCCCCGTCACCCCAGCCCAAGCCTTGGAAAAGGTCAGACGGTGAAGGTGACCCTGTCCAAATGGTGAGGGGTGAGATAAGGTGAGGACATAGTAGGGGTAAGATACAAGGGCTTGAGTATAGTGTGAAAGGAATCAATTGCTTGCTTATTCATTTATTCATTCAACTATTTCCTGAGCGTCAGCTATGTGCCAGACACTGTGTTAAAAAAATTAGGTACTGGAAATACAAAGACCAAACACAATCTGCCTTTGTGGAGCACAGACAAACTGCTGTAGCTCTGTAAGTTTCGGTGTCCTCATTTATGAAGTGGGGTTAATATGAATATCTCCCTCATGGGATTGTTATGAGGATAAAATGAATTAAAGCACAGGTAAGCTCAACTGTGGAGTTCCTGGGTGGTGCAAATGGTTAAGCTTGTGGCTACTAATTGAAAGGATGGTGGTTCAAACCCACCCAGAGGCACCTGGGAAGAAAGACCTGATAAACTGCTTCCAAAGATCACAGCCATTGAAAGCCCTATGGAGCACAGATCTACTCTGACACACATAGAGTCGCTATGAGTCAGAATTGACTCGGTGGCAGCTGCTACTGGTATGCTCAACTGAGACAGTTTGAAGATTTATGTTAAAAAAAAACTGATTTTCTCCACTCGCTTACTGCTTTAAAGCTGTCTTCTTATAAAAGTGTGATCATACAATATTTGCCCTTTTGTGGTTGACTTATTTTACTTAGCATAATGTCCTCCAGATTCATCTATTTGTATGATGTTTCAAGGGTTCATCTTTATTATTTATGTCTGCGTAGTATTCCATTGTGTGTATGTATTAAATTTTATCTATTCATTTGTTGACGGGCACTTAGGTTGTTTCTGTTTTTCCTGCAGTGAACATAAATGTGCATATGTCTGTTCATGTCATTGCTGTTAGATTTCTAGGATATATATCTAGAAGTGGGATTGCTGAGTCATAAGGTATTTCTATGTCTAGCCTTTTGAGGAAACATCATACCATTTTCCATAGTGGTTGTTCCATTTTAAATCACATCGGCAGTGGATAAGTGCAACCCTGCTAGCATTTTTTTTTAATCAGTGCTATTTTAGCTGGGGTGAGATGGTATCTCACTGAGTTTTAATTTGCATCTCTCTAATAGTTAATGATCGAAACCATTTGTTCAGGTGTTTGTTGGCCACTTGAATATCCTCTTTGGTGAAGTGCCTTTTCATGTCCTTTGCCCATTTTTTAATTGGGTTCTTTGTATTTTTGTTGTTGAGTTGTTGAAGTTGTATATATATTTTAGAGATTAAACCCTTATTGAATATGTCATTCCCCAAAACTTGCTCCCACTCTGTAAGTTCTGTTTTCACTCTTTTGATAAAGTCTTCGGATAAGGGTAAGTATTTATTTTCCAGGAGATCCCAGTTATTTAATTTGACTTCTGTTGTTTATTCATTTGTAATTGTGTTTGATAATCTATTTCTGCAAAAATTAGGTCCCATAATTTGTCCCTATGTAATCTTCCAGAAACTTTACAGTTTTAGCTTTAGCATTTAGGTCTTTGACCCTTTTTGGGGAGTAGGGGAAAGTTAATTTATTTTTTGTAGCAGATTTTCGACGCATGGTCAGTTAAATCAATGTTTGCCTATAAAACCACCTATAGTAGTTGTTGAATTATATATAATATAAAAACCAAAAAAACCATTGTCGTCTAGCTAACATTTATTCGGCATTGTGGCTCAGGAATCTGAATATCAGCAGGCTCTGGATTTAAAAACGAGTCAAAACTCGTCCCTAAGTCTGGCTTTAAGTCCAATTTATATGCAAGTCAGAACAGTTAGCTACAGTTCGTATTTAGTCAGTCAGTCAAACGTTTAACTTAATATATAGTGTACCTTTCTATGCATAAAAACATTTAAGAAACAGTTCCAGGTACACTAAAACATCTTTAACATAATAATACAGTAATAATAATAGTGTTTTGATGCATGTCCCAAAGTAGTGCCTATTTGTTCTTATGAACCATTATATGTACCTCGAATTTTTAATATAACAGGTTTTATTTGGATTGGTTCATAACTACGAGTTGTACATAAATCGGACATTTGTAACCCAGGGACAGCCTGTACAACAATCAATTTTGAGTAATTTTTATTTTTCTTACGTTTTAGTTGTCATTTTTCTTTTTTTTAATTGTACTTTAGATGAAAGCTTGCAGAGCACACTAGCTTCTCATTAAACAATACAGACATCATTCTGTGACACTAGTTCCCAACCCCATGACATGTCAACATTTTCCCCATATCCACCTTCCACCCACTGCTGTAGAGTCAATTCCAACTCATAGTGACCCTGTAGGACGGAGTAGAACTGCCCCACGGAGTTTCCAAGGAGGACCTGCTAGATTCAAACTGCGAACCTTTTGGTTAGCAGCCATAGCTCTTAACCACTACACCACCAGGGTTTCCTGGTTTTGTAAAAAAAAAAAAAAAAAAAAAATTTTTTTTTTTTTTTGTATAGATGCCCTTTATTATGTTGAGGAATTTATCTTCTATACCTATTTTATTAAGAGTTTTTTTTTTTTTTTTTTTACCAGCAATGGGTGTTGGACTTTGTTGGATGCTTTTCCTGTGTCCAATGAGATGATCATGTGATTCTTGTCTTTTATTTTATTTATGTGGTGGATTGCATTGATTGATTTTCTAATGTTGAACCATTCTTGCATACCTGATATGAATCCTACTTGGTTGTGGTATATTATTTTTTTTTGGATATGATGCTGAATTCTATTGGTTAGAATTTTGTTGAGATTTTTGCATCTATATTCATGAGAGATATTGGTCTGTAATTTTCTTTTTTTGCGTGATGTCTTTGCCTGGTTATGGTGGCTTCATAGAATGAATTTGTAAGTATCACTTCCTTTTGTATGTTCTGAAATAGTTTGAGTAGTACTGGCATAAGCTCTTCTCTGAATGTTTGGTAGAATTCTCCAGTGAAGCCATCTGGCCCAGAGTTTTTTTTTTTTTTTTTTTTTTTAATTGAGGGGGGTTTATTACCTTTTCAATCTCTTCTCTTGTTATGGATCTGTTCAGATTTTCAACTTCATTTTGTGTTAGTTTGGGTAGGTTGTGTGTTTCTAGAAATTTGTCCATTTCCTCTAGTTTTCAAATTTGTTGGAGTATAGTTTTTCATAATACTCTGTTATGATACTTTTTATTTTAGTTGGGTCTGTTGTAATGTCCCCCATTTCATTTCTTATTTGGTCTATTTGCATCCTCTCGTGTTATTCTTTTGTCATTTTGGCCATTGGTTTGTCAATTTTGTTGATCCTTTCAAAGAACCAACTTTTGATTTTGTTGATTCTTTCTGTTGTTTTTCTATTCTCTGTTTTTATTTCATTTATTTCTGCTCTGATCTTTATTGTTTTCTTTCTTCTAGTGGCTGTGGACCTCTTTTGCTGTTCTCTTTCCATTTGTTCAAGTTGTGTAGCTAATGTTTGGATTTTGTTCCTTTCTTCTTCTGTGATGTGTGCGTCTATTGCTATAAATTGACCTACCTCTGAGCACCGTCTTTGCTGTGTTCCAAAGGTTTTGGTGTGATGTGTTTTCATTCTCATTTGATTCTAGGAATTTTTTTATTCCATCTTTGATTTTTTTCTATTACCCAGTGGTTTTTAAGCAGGTAGTTATTCAGTTTCCATGTATTTGATTTTTTTTTTTTTTTTTGCTCTTCTTGTGGTTTATTTCTACTTTGATGGTGTTGTGGTCAGAGAAGATACTTTGCCTTATCTCAGTGTTTTGGATTTTGTTGAGGGTTGCTTTGTGGTATAAGATGTGGTCTATTCTGGAGAGCTTTTCACACGCATTGAAAAAGAATGTGTACTTTGCAGCTGTTGGGTGGAGTGTTCTATATATGTCTATGAGGTCAAGTTGGCTGATTGTGCCCATTAGATCTTCTGTATCTTTGTTGAGTTTCTTTCTAGAGTTTCTTTCGAGTGTGGTGTGATGAAGTCTCCTACTATTATTGCAGAACTGTTAGTTTCTCTTTTCAGTGCTATTCGAGTTTTTTTTTTTTTATGTATTCTGGAGCCCTGTCATTGGCTGCATAGATTTTTATTATGGTTATGTCTTCATAATGGATCATCCTTTTAATCATTATACAATGCCCTTCTTTTTCTTTTATGGTGGATTTTGTTTTAAAATCTATTTTATCTTAGATTAGTATTAGTTTTTTTTTCCACTCCTACTCATTTTTGGTAGCTGTCTGCTTGATTTTTTTCCATCCTTTGATTTTTAATACATCTATGTATTTGTTTCTAAGGTGTGTCTCTTGTAGACAGCATATTGATGGATCCTATTTTTTTTAATCCATTCTGTCACTCTCTGTCTCTTTAGGAGTATATTTAGACCATTAATGTTCAGTGTAATTATTGATAGGTGTGAGTTTATTGCTGTCATTTTGTAGTGCTTTTTTTGTGGTGCTGACGTTTTTGTTGTTCCTCTTACTGTCTTGTGCTGAATTCCTTTTATTTGTGGATTTTCTTTTCATTTCTTTTGTTTTTGTAGGTTTTATGTTTTTCTTCTTTATTTTGACGAATAGGTTTCTTAACTTTCTTTGTGGTTACCTTGAAATTTACCCTTATCTTCCTAAGTTTCAACCAGTCTTTTATTGCTTGGTATCACCTTGACTTCCTCTCCATTTGAAAGTTCTATACCTATACTGTTTGTTCTCTCTTTTATTGTTCTGACATTGTTGTCATTTACAGATTAACCTCTCTGGTTCCCTGTTGTAAATCTTTTAGTTTTGATTTATCCTTGAGAGTTCATCACCTAGGTTGGTATCTGGCTGATGTGGTCTTGCATTCTAGATTCAGGCTGTGGTCTGATGTTGTTTGTTTTCAGACTGAAGGACTCCCTTTAATAATTCTTGTAAGTTTGGTTTGGTTTTTACATATTCCCTTAATTTCTGTTTATCTGGAAATGTTTTAATTTCTCCATAATATTTTAGCAAGAATTTTGCAGGATATATTATTTTCGGTTGGTAATTTTTTTCTTTCAAGGTTCTATTTATGTCATCCCGTTGCCTTCTTGCCTGCATGGTTTCTGCTGAGTAATCAGAGCTTAGTCTTATTGTTTCCCCTCTGTATGTGACTTTTTATTTTTTTCAAGCTGCTCTCAGGATTCTTTCTTTGTCTTTGATTTTCCAAGTGTGATTATGATATGCTTTGGTGATTTTCTTTTGGTGTCTACCCTGTTTGGGGTTTGTTGAGCTTCTTGGATGGTCAGCTTTTCATCTTTTATAATATTAGGGAAGTTTTCTGTAGCAATTCTTCAATGATCCTCTTTGTGTTTTCTGCTTTCTCCCCCTGTTCCGGAACTCTGATCACTTGCAAATTTTTGCTTCTGATTGTATTTCACATCATTCTCAGGTTTTCTTCATTTTTCTTTGTTCTTTTCTCTAATTTTTCCTCAAAGTGGCATCCAAGCATTTGTCTTCAATTTCACTGATCCTGTCATCCATTGTTTCAAACCTGCTCCTCAAACCTTCTATGACACTGTCCATTTTTGGAATCTTCTTGTTTCTCTTTTGGACTTCAAATTGCTGTTTTTGTATGACTTCTAGTTGTAAATTTATTTTGACATTTTGTTCCTGTATTATTTTCCTGAATTCTTCCATTGTTTTATCGGTATTTTCCATAATTTTGTCTATCTTTTCCTCATTTTTGCCTGCTTTTTCCTTCAACTCTTGGATAGCCCTGAATATTAGAGATTTGAATTCTCTATCAGGAAGTTCCAGTGCCTTTTCTTCTGGTGGAAAGTTACCTGTTGTTTTATTTTGGATGCCAACTGGAACCATCCTGTCCTTTTTTTTTTAATTTTTGGTATTGTCTGCTGTCTTGGGACATTCAGTAATTATTTTCTTGGCTTATTTTTTGTAGATTTGTTTGTTTTGTCCTGCTTTTTTGTTTTATTTGGTTATGTCCAAGAAGGCGGGCTGGGTGTTCTTTGCTGTCTACTCATCTGTGAGCATGATATTTCTCACCACCTTGTCCAATGGGCAGGGACAGTCGCTCAGCTATGGTGCAGCAGGCCAAGTCCAGCACAGGGGGAGGGACTAGGATGGGTCATTTGTGGCACATACTGGGGCCAACAGGATGGAGCCAGGGGTCAGTGCAGGGCAGATTCCAGTAGACCATGCCTGTGCTGCTTGGGGGTGTGATGTTCAGTGCATGATGCCTATAGGTAAGAGGAAGGGGGGAGGTTTTGATGTGTGGAGCTAAGTGGGTGTGGGGAAGAAGAGAAAGAGGAGAGAGAAACAGAAGCTGAAAAAAAAGTGCTGAGGCAGTCTGCCATTGGAGTGGCCCAGACCTGGGGAAGCAGTGTGCTGGTGGCTTTCTAGCCAGGTGGTGAGGCACAGTCCATTAAGAAGGGACAGATACGGCACATGCACCTCAGTAGGTGGGAGAAAGAAAAGGAAGGAAGGGAGAGAGAGATAAGAAACTATATTTTAAAAAGACAGAGAGAGAAAGGCACATGCGGCCAGGTGGTCAGGAGAAAGGACTGGAAGGAATGTAGAGAGAGACAAAAAACTGAGAAAACAAAAAGATGCCAGGTGGTTGGGAGGAAGGAAAGGAAGGAAGATACAGAGAGACAAGAAACTGAGAAGAAAAAGCTCCAAGGCAGCCCACCAGAAATGGGTCCCCAGCCAAGTGGTGCTGCACAGCCTGTCAAGATGGAGTAGAGATGGCACACAGTGCCAGGTATCCAGGTGAAGAGTAAGGAAGGAAGCTGGAGAGAGGCAAGAAACTGAGAAAAGAAGAGAAAAAGAGAAAAATGCCCCCAGGGAGCCCACTGGTATGGTGATACAGACTGGGGAAGTGGCTCTCCAGTCGAGTGGCACTGCACAGCCCGTCTAGAAGAAGCAGAGATGGCACACAGTGCCAGGTATTCAGGAGAAAAGAAGGGAAGAATGGTAAAGAGAGACAAGAAACTGAGAAAAGAAAAAAAAATCCCCAAGGGAGCCCACTGGCTTGGCATTACAGACTGGGGAAATGGCTCCCAAGCTGAGTGGAGCTGCACGGCTCATGTAGAAGGGGCAGAGATGGCACACAGTGCCAGTATCCAGGAGACAGGAAAAGGAGGAAAGTAGAGAGAGACAAGAACCCAGAAATGAAGAAAAACAAAAAGCAAAAAAGAAAAAAATGCCCCCAGGGAGTCCACTGTCCTGGTGGTGTGGACTGGGGAAGTGGTTCCCCAGTTGAACGGTGATTTACAGCCTGTCAAGAAGGATCAGAGATGATATATGGAGCCAAGTGTTCAAGAGAAAGGAAAGGAAGAAGGTGAAAGAAAGAGAAGAAACCAAAAGAAGCCAAAAAAAGCAACAACAACAAGAAACGGCACTGAAAGGTGCTGGTGTGGGTGGGGCGAATCCAAGTGGCAAGGAGCTGGCGTCTCCCCAGCTGAACGACCACAGCCTCCCAGAAAGCTGCGGAGGCTGAGCAGAGGGAAGAAGGGTGAGGGATGGGAAAGTGTGTATTGCTGGTTACCGGCTGCTCTGTCTCCTGCTGGGAGCTCTGTGAAGCTGCCTTCGCATACTTCCTGTCCACCATTCTCAGTGGCTGAGGAGTCCAAGATGGTGAATCCATGCTGCATTAGCTGATAGGAGACCTCCAGTCCTTAGCTTTCCTCGCTCTCTGTTCTCTGTCAGTTTTTTAATTCCGTTCAGTGATTGGTTGAGTTCTTTATCCCTTCATTTGATGCTTAGGGTTCCAGGATTGATGTTTGTCTCTGTTTTACTTAGTTTTTCGGGTCTTTACTGTGGAGGGACGGTGTGGTGCTTCTGTCTATAGCGCCATGTTGGCTCTGCCAATCGGGAAAGTCTCCTTTTTTTTCTTGAGTATAAATTACGGCACACTCTGAAGGCCGATCTGGGTGAGCCTATACCTTTAGTGGCTTATTTCTATTCTAAGGAAGGGGAAACTTAGTTTACATGCTGTGCTTAATTCTGAGGTTAGCAGGGATCTTTATAAATATAAGAGGTACCTTTCTGGTAATAAAAAACCGAGTTGCAATGGACTCTCAGTGTTTTGAATATGTTTGCTTTTTTAAAGATGACTGGAACTGTTATCTTTGTGGGATTCATACCTTAATACATTTAAAAAAAACTATGGCATTTTTTTTATGGCATTAGTATAAAACGACCAATACTATTTCTGAGTATAAGGAATATGATTTCTCTGGAGTCATAACCCTCAGTATAATTGCATAACCTATTTAAACTACCTACTGTAAGCTGAGGCTGAAGAACATCACACACGAGTTTGTTGTGAGCCTCAACCTAAGCACTATAGCATGGTGGTTATGAGCACAGGCCCTGGAATCAGGCAGACTGGGTTCTGATTCCCAGCTGGATTAATTGCCCAACTCTGTGACCCAAGTCACTTAACCTCTCTGAGCTTCCATTTCCTCACCTCTTGTTGTTTGTTGGTACCAAATGATAGCAACACCATGCACAACAGAACAAAATGCTGCCTGGTCCTGTGCCTTCCCTTCAATCAGTTGTGAATTGGACTGCTGTGATTCATACATAGGGTTTTCATTGGCTGATTTTTGGAAGTGGATCGCCAGGCTTTTCTCCCTAGTCCATCGTAGTCTGGAAGCTCCACTGAAACCTGTTCAGCATCATAATAACACACAAGCCTCCACTGATAGACAGGTGGTGGCTATGCATAAGGTGCGCTGACCAGGACTCAAAGTAGAGTCTCCTGCATGGAAGGCGAGAATTCTATCACTGAACCATTGATGCCCCCTCTCCTTACAGGGTTGTTCTAAGGAGTAAATGAGATAAAGAGTTGAAAATTTTCAGAAAGGTGCCTGGTACACAATATATGGTAGGTTGTAGTATTGTTCACCTATATTTTGTGTCCCTTCTTACCATGCTCCTCCCAGTGGAATGATTACACATGTCTGCACTGTCGAACCCAGGGATGGCCAGATTTGGTTTGGGCAGTGAAATATCAGCAAAAATGATATGTTGCACTCAGGTAGAAGAAGCTTTAAGAGACAGTGTGTGATTCCTTATATTCCCCTTTCCTCTGCTATGTTGACTGGAACATTCCAGTTGGTATTCTGGAGTGAAGATGATATGGAATAAAGCCTCCTCCAAGCTATAATGGACACAGAGAATGACTGAGAAATAAATATTTGTGTTTTGTAACAAAAATTTTGGAGATATTTCTTACTGCAACATAACCTCATCTGTTTGACTGGTAGAAGTGCTCAGTAAATGTTAACTTTTATTATTTAGCAGAATTTCCCTCTCTCTGGTTCTACATGAGATCCCAATAGATTGTGATAGTGAAAATTTAGTAATCCAACTAACTGATGAATCTTCATCAATGGTTTTCAAACATTTTAAATTAATGAAGCCCCCTCTTCAAAATAAAGTCTTATACAGGACCATAATATACAAAACAGATAAGAGCAGTATTTCATTAATATACATTTATTTGATAACTCAAATAGATAAAGCTTACTTATTATAAAGAAAAATTAATAAATATAAGACTGTTTTGATAAACACAAGCATTTGAAATCAAGAGTTATGATACAGTTGTATGAATTCATTTTGGTAATTTGGTTGTAGAGTAATAAGAATATTTGACCCACATTGATAAGTATTTGCAAGTAGTAACAATTTTTACTCTGTCATCCAACAGCATGCTGTGGTATTACAGGATATTTGATTAAATTCAATGGCAAATGAAGTTTAAGTTCTGCACAAAAAATGAATCTATTGAGCAGCTTAAATTGATGTACTGTTGGTCTTCAATGTGTTAGAAGTTTATGTACAACTTCTTTGAGTGTATGCATTGTTTTTAGTATCATTTTCTTTAGTTACAAATTTTAAGTTGTTTAGAGATGTTTTTTAAATAGTATTCAAATCAGTTTTAGAACTCCAGAGCAATTTCTGCAGAATCCTTGGAAGAAAATGAAAACATTTACCTACATCAGTGTTTTCCATTTGCATACCACCTTCACTATTTTTGCTATACCCACAACCTGTCCTATTACTCACACATTATTATCAAGGTGACTCTCTTTTTTGAAAAAGTATTCTCATCTTAAGCAGTGATATTTCTGAATCATGTTTTTTAAATTATTTTTGTTGTTGCTGTTGAGAATATACACAGAACATATGCCAATTCAACAATCTCTACATGTACAATGCAGTGACATTGATTACATTCTTCAAGCTCTGCAAGCATTCTCACCCTCCTTTTCTGAATTGTTCCTCCCCCATTAACATAAACTCACTGCCCCCTAAGTTTCCTATCTAATCTTTTGAGTTTCTGTTGTCGATTTGATCCCAAATGGACAGTTCTTAAGGGAGCACAGTGTTCAAGGTAGACATTCTTTACTAGTTAAGCTAAACTATTTTTTTGGTTTTAAGAAGACATCAGGGGATATTTTTGGTTTAAGGTTTAAAGATTATCTCAGGGCAGTAGTTTTTGGGGTTCATCCAGACTCAATGGCTCCAGAAAATCTGTATTCCACTAGAATTTGAAATTCTCATTTGCTTTTTCCCCCTCTTGATCATGATTCTTCTACAGAATCTTTGATGATAATATTCAGTAATGGTAGCTAGGCAGCATCCAGTTCTTCCAGTCTCATGGCAAAGGAGATAGCTGTTCAAGGAGGCAATTAGCCACACATTTCCATTTCCTCCTATTCCTGATTCTCTTTCTTCCTCTGTTGCTCCAGGCGAAGAGAGACCAATTGTTGTATCTTGGATGGCCATTTGCAAGATTTTAAGACCCCAGGCACTACATAATGAACTAGCAGATAGAACAGAGGCACTAAACACAGTATTAGTGATATTAGGTCAATTAACTGAAATTTCCATGAAACTATGACCCTAAACCTCCAAACAAAAGAACCAATTCCTGTGAGGTGTTTCGTTATGCATAAGCAGCCACTAACTGCTATTTTGTTGTTGTTGTTGTAAATATATCTATCACACAAATTTTGCCATTTAATTTTTACAGGTGTAGAACTTATTGACAGCAATTACATTAATCAGCTGTGCAACCCTACCCTTAATGAGATTCTTCCATTACCATAAACTGAAACTCAGTGCTCCGTAAGCAGTAACCTCCTTTACCCCCCTCCGTCCTGCCCCTGGTAACCACCAATAAACTTTGGTCTCTATACATTTGCCTGTTGTTGTCTTTTTACATAAGTTAGGTCATACAATATTCATTCTTTTATAACTGACTTATTTCACTCAGGATAATGTCTTCAAGCTCCATCCATGTAGTAGCATATATCAAGACTTCATTTCTCTTTCTAGCTATTCTATTGCATGTATGTACCACATTTTGTTTATCCATTCATCCGTTGATGGGCATTTAGGTTGCTTTTACCTTTTGCTATTGTGAATAATGCTGCAATGAACATTGCTGTACAAGTCTCTGAGTTTCTGCTTTCAAGTCTTTTAGGTATATACCTAGGAGTGGAATTACTGGATCATATAGTAGTTTTGAGGAAATACCATACTGTTTTCCACAATGTCTATACCATTTTGCATTCCCGCCAGCAATGGATAAGTGTTCCAATTTCCCCACACCTTCGTCAACATTTGCTGTTTTCTTTCTTTCTTTTTTTTTTTTGGTATCTTAGCCATTGTTATGGATTGAATTATGTCCCCCTAAAATGTGTGTCAACTTGGCTAAGCCATGATTACCAGCATTGTGTGATTGTCCACCATTTTGTCATCTGATGTGATTTTTCTCTGTGTTGTAAATTCTGCCTCTATGATGTCAATGAGGTGGAATTAGTGGCAGTTATATTAATGAGGCAAGACTCAATCTACAAGATAGGGTTGTTTTAAGTCAATCTCTTTTGAGATATAAAAGAGAGAAGTGAGCAGAAAGACATGGGGCCCTCATACCATCAAGAAACAAGAGCCAGAAGAATAGCCTGTCCTTTGGACCTGGGGTCCTTGTGCTGAGAAGCTCATTGACTGGGGAAGACTAATGACAGGGACTTTCCCCCAGAGCCAACACAGAGAGAAAGCCTTCCCCTGGAGCTGGCACCCTGAATTCAGACTTCTAGCCTGTGAAAGAATAAAATTCTGTTTGTTAAAGCCATCAACTTGTGGTATTTCTGTTATAGCAGCAATAGGTAAGTAAGACAGCCATCCTAGCCATCCTCATTGTGGTCTTGATTTGCATCTCTCTGATGGTTAATGACATTGAGCATCTTTTCATGTGTTTGGTGACCATTTGAATGTCCTCTTTGGTGAAATGTCTATTCAAGTCCTTTTCCCGTTTTTTGATTGGGTTATTTGTCTTTTGTTGTTAAGTTGTCAACTTTTTATGTATATTAGATTCCTATCAGGTACATGGTTTCCAAAGATATTCTCCAGCCGGAAGCTTGTCTTTTCATTTTTTTGGTAAAATCTTTTTTTTTTGTGCTTTACATGAAGGTTTATAGAGCAAATTAGTTTCTCATTAAACAATTAATACACATATTGTTTTGTGACAATGGTTGCCAACCCCACGATGTGTCAACACTCTCCTTTTCTCAACCTTGAGTTCCCTATTTCCATTCATCCAGGTTTCCTGTCCCTTCCTGCCTTCTCGTCCTTGCCCCTGGGCTGGTGTGCCGATTTAGTCTCATATACGAGCTTGAGATACATCTATTATTGTTTGTTTTATGGGCCTGTCTATTCTTTGTCTGAAGGGCAAACCTCAGGAATGGCTTCAGTACTCAGTTAAAAGGGTGTCCAAGGGCCATAACTGTGGGCTTTCTCCAGTCTTTGTCAGACCAGTAAGTCTGGTCTTTTTTTGTGAGTTAGAATTTTGTTCTATATTTTTTCCAGCTCTGTCCAGGACCCTCTATTGTGATCCCTGTCAGAGCAGTCAGTGGTGGTAGCCGGGCACCATCTAGTTGTGCTGGACTCAGTCTGGTAGAGGCTGCAGTAGTTGTGGTTATTTAGTTCTTTGGACTAATCTTTCCCTTGTATCTTTGGTTTTCTTTATTCTCCCTTACTCCAGATGGGCCGGGGCCAGTAGAGTATCTTAGAGGGCTGCTCACAAGCTTTATTTTTTGCACTTTAGGTGAAAGTTTACAAATCAAGTCAGTCTCTCATACAAAAAGTTATACACACTTTGCTATGCACTCCCAGCTGCTCTCCTCCTAATGAGACAGCACATTCTTCCCCTCCACCCTGTATTCCCTGTGTCCATTCAACCAGCTCCTGTCTGCCTCTTCCATCTCCACCTCATCTCATCCACCAGACAGGAGTTGCCCATATAGACTCAAGTGTCCACTTGAGCCAAGAAGCTCACTCATCACCAGCACCATTGTCTGTCTTACATCCCAGTCCAATCCCTGTCTGTAGAGTTAGTTTCAGGACGGTTCCAATCTTGGTCTAATGAAGGGTCCAGGGACCATGACCGTCAGGGTCCCTGTACTCTCAGTCAGACCATTAAGCCTGGTCTTTTTATGAGAATTTGAGAACTGCATCCCACTGTTCTCCTGCTCCATCAGGGATTCTCTGCTGAGTTCCCTGTCAGGGAGGCGATCAGTGTTAGCTGGGCACCATCTAGTTTTTCCAGTCTCAGCCTGATGAGGTCTCTGGTTTATGTGGCCCTTTCTGTTTCTTGGGCTCATCTTTGCCATATGTCTTTGATGTTCTTCATTCTCCTTTGCTCCAGGTATGTTGAGACCAATTGATGCATGTTAGATGGCAGCTTGCTAGCATTTAAGACCCCAGACGCCTCTCACCAAAGTGGAATGCAGAAGGTTTTCTTAATACGCTTTGTTATGCCAATTGACCTAGATGTCCCCTGGAACCATGGTCTCCAGGCCCCCGTCCCCACTACTCTGGCCTTCGAAGTATTTGGTTGTATTCAGGAAACTTCTTTGCTTTTGGTTTAGTCCAATTGTATTGACTTCCCCTGTGTTGTGTGTTGCCCTTCCCTTCACCTGAAATAATTTTTTGTCTGCTGTCTAGTGAATATCCCTCTCCCTTCCTCCTCACCCTCATAACCATCAAAGAATATTTTCTTCTCTGTTTAAACTTTATCTAGAGTTCTTATAATAGTGCTTTCATACAATATTTGTCATTTTGCGACTGACGAATTTCACTCAGCATAATGTATTCCAGATTCCTCCATGTTATGAAATGTTTCACAGATTCATCATTGTTCTTAATCTTTGTGTAGTATTCCTTTGTGTGGATACACCATAATTTATCCGTTCATCCATTCATGGGCACCTTGGTTGCTTCCATCTTTTTGCTATTGTTAACAGTGCTGCAATGAACATGGGTGTGCATATATTTGTTCGTGTGAAGGTTCTTACTTCTTTAGGGTATATTCCAAGGAGTGGAATTGCTCGCTTTTATGGTAGTTCTATTTCTAGCTTTTTAAGAAAGCACCAAATTGATTTGTTGGGGTGAAATGGAATCTCATTATAGTCTTGATTTGCATTTCTCTCATGGCTAATGATCCTGAGAATTTCCTCATGTATCTGTTAGCAGCCTGAATGTCTTCTTTGGTAAAGTGTCTGTTCAGACCCTTTGCCCATTTTTTAATTGGGTTATTTGTCTTTTTGTTGTTGAGTTTTTGCAGTATCATGTAGATTTTAGAGATCAGATGCTGATTGGAAATGCCATAGCTAAAAACTTTTTCCCAATCTGTAGGTAATCTTTTTATTCTTTTGGTAAAGTCTTTGCATAAGCATAAGTGTTAGACTTTTAGGAGCTCCCAGTTATCTAGCTTCTCTTCTGCATTGTTGGTAATGTTTTGTATACTGTTTATGCCATGTATTAGGGCTCCTAGGATTGTCCCTATTTTTTCTTCCATGATCTTTATTGTTTTAGATTTTGTATTTAGGTCTTTGATCCATTTTGAGTTCGTTTTTGTGCATGGTGTAAGGTATGGGTCTTCTTTCACTTTTTTGCAGATGGATATCCAGTTATGCCAGCACCATTTGTTAAAGAGACTGTCTTTTCCCCATTAAACTGTTTTGGGGCCTTTGTCAAATATCAACTGCTCATATGTGGATGGATTTATGTCTGGGTTCTCAATTCTGTTCCATTGGTCTATGTATCTGTTGTTGTACCAGTACCAGGCTGTTTTGACTACTGTGGTGGTATAATAGGTTGTAAAATCAGGTAGTGTGAGGTCTCTCACTTTGTTCTTCTTTTTCAGCAATCCTTTACTTATTCAAGGCCTCTTTCCCTTCCATATGAAGTAGGTGATTTGTTCCTCTATCTCATTAAGAAATGTCACTGGTATTTGCATCAGGATTGCATTGTATTTATAGTTCGCTCTGAGTAGAATAGACATTTTTACAACGTTGAGCCTTCCTATCCACCAGCAAGGTATGTTTTTCCACTTATGTAGGTCTCTTTTGGTTTCTTGCGGCAGTACCTTATAGTTTTCTTTGTATAGGTCTTTTACATCTCAAGTTAGATTTATTCCTAAGTATTTTCTCTTAATTGGGTGCTATTGTAAACAGTATTGATTTGGTGGTTTCCTCTTCGACATTCTCTTTTTTGGTGTAGAGGAATCCAACTGATTTATGTGTGTTTATCTTGTACCCTGATACTCTGCTAAACTCTTCTATTAGTTTCAGTAGTTTTCTGGAGGATTCCTTAGGGTTTTCTGTGTATAAGATCATGTCATCTGCAAATAGAGATACTTTTACTTCTTCTTTGCCAATCTGGATGCCCTTTATTTCTTTATATAGCCTAATACCTCTGGTTAGGGCCTCCAGCACAATGTTGAATAAGAGTGGTGATAAAGGGCATCCTTATCTGGTTCCCGTTCTCAAAGGGAATGCTTTCAGGCTCTCTCTGTTTAGAATGATGTTGGCTGTTGGCTTTGTATAAATGTCTTTTATTATGTTGAGGAATTTTCCTTCTATTCCTATTTTGCTGAGAGTTTTTATCATGAATGGGTGTTGAACTTTGTCAAATGCCTTTTCTACATCAATTGATAAGGCCATGTGGTTCTTGTCTTTTGTTTTATTTATGTGGTGGAGTACATTAATTGTTTTTCTAATGTTGAACCATCCCTGCATACCTGGTATGGGTCCCACTTGGTCTTGGTAAATTATTTTTTTGATATATTATTGAATTCTGTTGGCTAGAATTTTGTTGAGGATTTTTGCATCTAAGTTCATGAAGGATATTGGTCTGTGATTTTCTTTTTCCTTTTTCTGTCATGTCTTTACCTGGTTTTGGTATCAGGGTTACGCTGGCTTCATAGAAAGAATTTGGGAGTATTCCAGCCTTTTCTATGCTCTGAAATACCTTTACTAGCAGTGGTGCTAACTCTTCTCTGAAAATTTGGTAGAATTATCCATTGATTCCGTCAAGCCAAGGGCTTTTTTTTGTTGTTGGGAGTTTTTTTTTTTTTAATTACCTTTTCAAGCTCTTCTTTTGTTATTGGTTTTCTTTAGTTTTTCTACCTCTGTTTTGTTAATTTAGGTGAGTGTTGTGTTTCTAGAAATTTGTCCATTTCCTCTAGGGTTTCAAATTTTTACAGTAAAATTTTTCATGATATTCTGTTATGATTCTTTTTTTTAATTTCAGTTGGGTCTGTTGTGATATCGCCCATCTCACTTTTTATTTAGGTTATTTGCTTTGTCTCCTGTTCTCTTTTGTCAGTCTGGCCAATGGTTTATTGATTTTGTTAATATTTTCAAAGAACCAGCTTTCGGTCTTGTTAACTCTTTCAATTGTTTTTCTGTTCTCTATTTCATTTAATTCTGCTCTAATTTTTATTATATTCTTTCTTCTGGTGCCTGAGAGTTTCTTTGTTGCTGTCTTTCTATTTGTTCAATTTGTAGGGATAATTCTTTGATTTTGGCCCTTTCTTCTTTTTGTATCTGTGCATTTATTGCTATAAATTGACCTCTGAGCACTGCTTTAGCTGTGTCCCAAAGGTTCTGATAGGAAGTGTTTTCATTCTCATTGGACTCTATGAATTTCTTTATTTCATCCTTAATTTCTTCTGTAATCCAATCATTTTTGAGCAAAGTGTTGTTCAGTTTCCACGTGTTTGATTTCTTTTCCCTGTTTTTTCTGTTATTAATTTCTAGTTTTGTGGCTTTATGGTCAGAGAAGATGCTTTGTAATATTTCAATATTTTGGATTCTGTTAAGGCTTGCTTTATGGCCTAATATGTGGTCTCTTCTAGAGAATGTTCCATGTGCATTTGAAAAGAAAGTATACTTGGATGCTGTTGGGTTGAGTGTTCTGTATATGTCTATGAGGTCAAGTTGGTTGATTATGGAATTTAGTTCTTCCATGTCTTTATTGAGCTTCTTTCTGGATGTTCTGTCCTTCACCAAAAGTGGTGTGTTGAAGTCTGCTACTATTATTGTCAAGCTGTCTGTCTCTCTTTTCAATGCTGTTAGAGTTTTTTTTTTTATGTATCTTGAAGCCCTATCATTGAGTACATAAATATTTAATATGGTAATATCCCCCTGTATATCGTCCCTTTAATCATTATATAGTGTCCTTCCTTATCCTTTGTGGTAGATTTAACTTTGAAGCCTGTTTTGCCGAAGTTAGTATTGCCACTCCTGCTCTTTTTTGATTGTTGTTTGCTTGATTTATTTTTTTTCCATCCTTTGAGTTTTAGTTTGTTTGTCTTTAAGTCTAAGTTGTGTCTCTTGTAGGCAGCATATAGATGGATTGTGTTTTTTTAACCCATTCTGCAACTTTGTCTCTTCATTGGTGCATTTAGTCCATTTACATTCAGCGTGATTATGGATAGGTATGAGTTTAGTGCTGTCATTTTGATGTCTTTTTTGTGTGTTATTTACAGTTTCTTTTTTCCCTTTAATTTTTTGTGCTGACTAGCTTTTCTTTGTAAATTGTGTGTTTATCTTTTTCATTGTTTTTTATTTTGTTTTTGCTGAGTATTTGTTTTTCTTTTATTTTATTTTGATGCATAGGATTGTTAGTCTTCTTTGTGGTTACCTTATTATTTACCCCTATTTTTCTAAGTTTATGCCTAAATTTCATCTACCTATATTTCCTTGATTTCCTGTCCATATGAAAGATCTATGACTACTTTATTTTAAAAAAATATTGATTTAATGTTGCCTCTTTTACATAATAACATCGCTTCTTCCTGTTTTGAGCATTTTGTTTTTTAATCTTGATTCATTTTTGAGATTTCCCTATCTGGGTTGATATCTGGTTGCTCTGTCCTGTGTTCTAGTCCTTACTTGACATCTGAAATTATTTTATTTTCTAACCAGAGAATTCCTTTTAGTTTTGGTTTGGTTTTTGCAAATTCCTTAAACTTCTGTTTATCTGGAAATATCCTAATTTTGCTTTCATATTTGAGAGACAGTTTTCCTGGATATATGATTCATGGCTGGCAATTTTTTTCCTTCAATGCTTTATATGTCATCCCATTGCCGTCTTGCCTGCATGGTTTCTGCCAAGTAGTCCGAGCTTATTGTTATTGACTCTCCTTTTAGGTGACTTTTTGTTTATCCCTGGCTGCTCTTAAAATTTTCTCTTTATGTTTGGTTTTGGCAAGTTTGATAATAGTATGTCTTGGTGACTTTCTTTTGGGGTCTACCTTGTCTGGGGTTTGACAAGCATCTTGGATAGGTATCTTGTCGTCTTTCACGGTATCAGGGAAGTTTTCTGACAACAAATCTTTGACATTCTCTCTGTATTTTCTGTTTTCCTTCCATTTTCTGGTACTCCAATCACTTGTAGGTTATTTCTCTTGATACAGTCCCACATGATTCTTAGGGTTTCTTCATTATTTTAAATTCTTTTATGTGGTTTTTCTTTGAATATATTTGTACCAAGTGTTTTACCTTAAATCTCACTAATTCTGACTTCCATTTCCTCAATTCCACTCTGCTGACTTTCTACTGAATTATCTAATTTTTGAAATTTTATTGTTAATCTTCTGAATTTTTGATTGCTGTCTCTCTATAGGAAACCCTGGTGGCGTAGTAGTTAAGTGCTATGGCTACTATCCAAAGGGTTGGCAGTTAGTTCCACCAGGCACTCCTTCGAAACTCTATGGGGCAGTTCTACCCTGTCCTATAGGGTCGCTATGAGTCGGAATTGACGCGACGGCACTGGGTTTGGTTTTTGGTTTGGTCTCTCTATAGATTCTTGCAGCCTATTAAATTTTTCATTATATTCTTGAATAACCTTAATTTCCTTGGCTGCTTTATCTGTGTGCTCCTTGGCTTTTCTGAGTTTTGCCTGATCTCCTTCCTGATTTCTTGAAGACTTCTGTATATTAATCTTTTGTATTCTACAGCTGGTAATTGCAGGAATACATCTTCATCTGGAAGAGTCCTTGATTCTTTGTTTTGGGAGTTTGTTGAAGTGATCATAGTCTGCTTCTTTATGTGATTTGATATTGCTTGTTGTCTCTGAGCCATCTATAAGTTATTGTATTAATTTATTTTATGTTTGCCCACTGTGTCCTAGCTTCTTGCTTTGTTTTGTTTTGATATACCCAAATAGGCTACTTGAGTAAGGTAACTTGATCATTGGAGCCTTTGAAGCACTAATGTCCTGTCACCAGATGGCTAGAGCTCTTACCAGATATATGAGCCTAGCAGTCCATTCACTATTCTTGTATAGATTCAGCTCAGGTGTCCAGGTAGTCAGTAGCCTAGTGTGGTGCAAGCTCTCACCTATGATCTTAGAGGAGCAGTGATGATTGGTGTATGCACAAGTTTCTGATAGCAGCAGAGGCTCACACTCTGAGGAAGGCAGGGTGCTGACAGCCTTCCCCGAGTGTCTGTGAGGAAGCCGTGTCTCTGTTCTCTAGAGCGCACTGATGGGTGGGCTGTGCAGATGTACCATAGGCACCCGATGCTTTTAACTGTAAGGACTGGGAGGCACCATTTATCTTTGGACCCCTGTCGTGGGTGGCTAGGTGGCATGGATGGAGCCACCAGTCCTCAGACCCCTGCTGTGGATAGGTAAGGACCCTGTATAATAGGCAGAGTGGTATCAAATGTCAAAAACCAGCCTCTCCACCACACAGCTGAAACAGCTACAGTCAGACCTCAAGGATATTCACCCTTGCAATATAACAGACATATCCTATCTTTTGTACTGGGACCACCTGGGTCCATGTAGGGGTGAAAGACATTCAAAGTCTGTGGACCACTTGTGCCTTTGACAGGAACCATTTCTGCTGTAAGTTTCTCAATTACAGGAACTGACAGATTATTTTTCCCTTGTTTGTTAATTTGTTTCTTCTCCAAGGCCAGGGGAATGACTCAGGGAGCCCAGCAGGACCTATCTCAGGCCCAGAGAAATCAACTGTCACGGAAGCCGGCTGGGGCAGAGGAAGGAGAGATCAGATAGATGGGAAAGAGTTCTTTCAAAAGGGGAAGCTATTAGATCCACACTCTAAATTAGACAAAACCACTTATCTTGTGCCGAGAGTGCTGTTTTTTCTCAGATTCTGTAGGCATGAATAGATTCTGTGTGTTGGCTTGGCCCCACTGCAGCCTTGCCAGGAGATTGGGGCTGCGCCACCTCACTTGCCTTCTTTTGCTAAAGCATCTGTGTCCCGTACACCACTGCCAGCCCCACTGCAATGGTTTCAGGGGATCAGAGCTGTACCACTTTGCTTGCCTATGTTCCACTGAAGCAGCCACATCCCAAATGCTACCGCCAGCCCCACTGTGGTCATACCTGGGGATTGGGGCTGAGGCATTCCCATGGAGTCAGGTCTGGCAACTCCTCACTCCCTCTGCACCGTCTCTCCCTCCCCATCACTCAGTCCGATTTCTTAACTTTGCCTTTGATGTTCAAGATTCCCAGCTTGTCATATATATAATCAATTCACTTGTTTTCTTTGGGTCTTTGTTGTAAGAGGAACCACTGGAAGTGTCTGACTGCTCTGCCATCTTGGCCCAACCTCGTGGTAAAGTCTTTTGATGAACAAACGTTTTTAATTTTTGAGGTCCCATTTATTTTGTTTTTAGCTGTTTGTGCTTTTGTTATATTAGATAATCCATTGTTAAAAGCTACTTCTGACAGGATTACCCCTGCATTTTCTTCTAAGAATTTTCTGGTTTTAGTTTGCACATTATGTTCTCAATTCATTTAGAATTTGTTTTTGTGTATGGTGTAAGGCATGGATCCCGTGTCATTTTTTACATGGGAAATCCAATTTCCCCATTACTATTTATTGAAGAGACTGTTTCCCCATCAAATGGACTGAGTGCCCTTGACAAAAGTCATTTGATCATATGTGTGTGGGTTTATTTCTGAGTTCTCAATTCTATTCCATTGATCTACATGTCTGTTGTTACACCCGAACCAGGCTCTTTAGATTACTGTAGCTGTACGATATGTTTTAAAATCAGGAATTGAAGTCCTCTGACTTTGTTCTTCTCCTTCAACATTGCTTTAGCTACTCAGGGCCTCTTGCCATTCCATATAAAGTTGAAGATTTGTTTTTACATTTCTGTAAAGAAGGATGCTGGAATTTTGATTGGGATTGCATTGAATCTATAGATTGCTTTTGGTAATAATATTGACAACTTAACAATATTACGTCTTCCAATCCATGAACACAGAACATCTTTCCATTTACTTGTGTTTAATCTCTTTTATCAGTGTTTTATAGTTTTATTTGTGTAACTCTTTCACTGGTTAAATTTATTCCTAGGTATTTTATTCGTAGGTACTGTTGTAAACAGAATTGTTTTCCTAATTTCCCTTTCATATTTCTCATTGCTGGTGTACAGAAACCCAACTGATTTTTGTTTGTTGTCCTTGTACCCTGCAACTTAGCTAAGTTCCTCTATTATTTCTAGAAGCTTTCTTTACTTGTATATTCTTTGGGAGTTTCTATTTATGGAGATAATTTTGCTCTTTTCTAATCTGGTTACCTTTTATTTCTTTTCTCTTGTCTTATTTCTCTGGCTAGAACTTCTAATGAAATATTGAATAGAAGTAGTGAGAGAGGGCACCCTTGTCTTGCTCCTGATTTCAAGGGGAAAGCCATTAAGTATAATGTTGCCTATTGACTTTTCATATAGGACGTTAATCGTACTGAGGCACTTCCCTTCTATTCCAATCTTCTTGTGGGTCTTCATCAAGAAAGGGTGTTGGGAGACTTCTGGCCAACATGGAACCATAGACAGAAGCACCATGACATCCCTCCACAGCAAAGACCTGAAAAACTAAGCAAAACAGAGACAAACATCAGTCCTGGAACCCAAAGTGTCAAATGAAGAGATAAAGAATGTAGCCAAGCACTGAATGGAATAAAAAACTGACAGAACACAGTGAGAAGAGACATGTGCAGAGGTCTCGTATTACTTAACACAGCACAGATTCGCCATCTTGGACTCCTGCTGGGGATCGGGAGACAGGGAGCACGGGAAAGCAGCTTCATGGAGCTCCCAGCAGGAGACAGAGCACCTGGTAACCAGCGACACATGCTTTCCCACCCCCCCCATCCTCTCCCTGCTGCTCTACCTCCGTGCTTCTGGGCTTACAGTGGTGGCTCGGTTGGTCAGGAAGTGCAGTGTCTGTGCCACTTGGATTCATCCCACCCACATTGGAGATCAGCAGACAGGGAGTAAGGGAAAGCAGCTTCACGAAGTTCCCAGCAGGAGACAGAGCACCTGGTAACCAGTGACATATGCTTCCCTAACTCCCCCCTTCTCCACCCCCGTCTGCTTCCCGCCAGCTGCAGTCTCTTGGCTGTAAGGCAACTGCTTTGGCCCTGAGCTGCTTGGATTCACCCCACCCACACCGAGTGCCAATTGTCTGTTGCTGGCATTGCTTTCTTGCCTTTCTTTTGTTTTTTTTCAGTGCCTCCCACCACCTCCCCCTCCTTTCTCTCAAACATCTGGTTCCATGTGCCATCTTTGCCTTCTCTGGAAAGGCTGTGAAGCATTGCTCTTCTGGGGAACCACTCCCCCAGCCTGCAACACAATGCTGGTGGGATCCCCGAGTCTTTGTTTTTTTTGTTTTTCTTGCTTTGTTTTGCTTTGTTCTGTTCTATTTTGTTTACTTGTTTGTTTTCTTTTTCTCTTCGTGGCTTCGGAGCCCCTTCTACCCAGGCTGCACTGCACAGCTTAGGAGCCACTCCCCCAAAATGCACAGCTGCGTAGGTGGGATCCCTGGGGGCATTTCTTTTTACTTCTTTTTTTTCTATTTTCCTTTCTGTGTTTCTCATTTCTCAGTTCTCATCTCTCTATACTTACCTTCTTTTCTTGTCTCCTGAATACCTGGTGCTGTGTGACATCTATAACCCCTCTAGCCAGGCTATATTGTGCAGCCTGGGAGCCTTCCCCAGTTTTTGCAGCCATACTGGTGGGACCTCTGGGGGTTTTTCTTTTCTTTCTTCTAAATTTTTATCTAGTTTTTTTTAATTTTCCCTTTTTGTTTTCTCCATTTTTTGGTGTCTTATCTCTCCACCCCAATGACAAGCTCCCTTAGCACTCTTTTTCTTTTTTTGGCCCCTGTTTCTCTCTCCTCCCTCTCCTCTTTCCCATACCCATATTAGCTCCACACATCACAACCTTCCCCATTCTTGCCTACCTGTGCCATGCCCTGAACATCATACCCCCACGCAGCACAGGCACGGCCTACCACAACCTGCCCAGCTGTGATTCCCAGCCCACCCTGTTGGCCCTAGTATGTGCCACAAATAACCCATCCCAGCCCCTCCCCTTCAGCTGGACCTGCCCTGCTACACAACAGTTGAGTGACTGGCCCTGCCCATTGGACAAGGAGGAGAAATGTATCATGGCCACAGATGACTAAAGAACAAAGAATGCACAGCCCACCCACTCACACATAACCAAATAAAACAAAAAAGCAGGATGAAACAAACAGATCTACAATCAATAAATGAAGAAAATAACTACTGAATGTCCTGAAGACAGCAGACAATATCAAAACATATTTTTAAAAAGGACAGGATGGTTCCAGTAGACATACAAAATAAAAACCAGAAGACATTCCACTAGAAGAAAAGGCACTAGAACTACTGGATAGGGAATTCAAACCTCTAATATTCAGAGCTATCCAAGAGTTGAAGCAAAAAGCAGACAAAAATGGGGAAAAATAGACAAATTCATGGAAAAGGCAGACAAATTCATAGAAAATACTGACCAAAATGGAAGAATTCAGGAAAATAATACAGGAACAAAATGCCAAAATAAATTTACAAATAGAAATCATTAAAAAAAAAAAAATTAGAAATCCAAAAGATAAACAAGATTTCAGAAGTGGACAGTGTCAGAGAAGGTTTGAAATGATGGAAGATGGGATCAGTGAAATTGAAGATAAATACCTGGATACAATTCTGTATGAGGAAAAATTAGAAAAAAAGAATGAAGAAACCCTGAGAATCATGTGGGATACACTCAAAACCAAAAATGTGCTAGTGATTGGAGTTCCAGACTTCCTAATATCACGAAAAATGAACAGCTGACCATCCAATAAGCTCAAC
Organism: Loxodonta africana; assembly: GCF_030014295.1. NCBI lineage: Eukaryota > Metazoa > Chordata > Mammalia > Proboscidea > Elephantidae > Loxodonta > Loxodonta africana. The sequence continues at coordinate 131,508,808 of NC_087369.1, forward strand.
AAACCCCATATAGGATAGACCTCAAAAGAAAATCACCAAAGCATATAATAATCACACTCGCTAAAACAAAAGACAAAGAAAGAATCCTAAGAGCAGCACAAGAAAAACAAAAAGTCATATATGGGAGGAAACAATAAGACTAAGCTGTGGTTATTTGGCAGAAACCTCACAGGCAAGAAGTTAATGGAACAACAAGTATGAAACCTTGAAAGAAAAAAATTGCTAACCAAGAATAATATATCCTGCAAAACTCTCATTTAAATATGATGGTGAAATTAGGACATTTCCAGATAAAAAGAAATTAAGGGACTATGCAAAAACCAAACCCAACCTACAAGAATTATTAAAGTGAGTCCTTTGGTCTGAGACCAAACAACATCAGACCACAGCCTGAATCTAGGACGCAAGATTGTACCAGCCAGATACCAACCCAGGAAAGGAACTCTCAAGGACTATCCAAAGCCAAAAGTATTACAACTGGGAATCAGAGAGGTTAATTTGTAAATGATGACAGATGACAGGCAATAAACAGTGAAGGTATAGTAATTGCTAATGGAGAGGAAGGCAAGGTGATACCAAGTAATAATAGACTGGTTCAAACCTAGGAATATATGGGTAAATTTCAAGGTAACCGCAAAGAAAGTTAACAAACCTACTCATCAAAATAAAGAAGAAAAACATAGTCTCAACAAAAAACAAAATCTACAGAAACAAAAGAAATGAAAAAGAAATCCACAAACAAAGGGAATTCAGCACAGGAGAATAAGAGGAACCAAGAAAATGTCAGCACCACAAAAAAAGGTCTACTAAATGACTGCAATAAATTCACATCTGTTAATAATTACACTGAAGGTAAATGGCCTAAATACACCCATAAAGAGACAGTGACAGAACACATAAAAAAAACAGGATCCATCAATATGCAGTCTACAAGAGACACACCTTAGAAACAATGTTGTAAATTTATTAAAAAGCAAAGGATGGAAAAAAAATATATCAAGCAGACAGCTACAAAAAATGAGCAGGAGTGGCAATACTAATTGTCATGGATTGAATTATGTCCCCCAAAAAATGCGTGTATCAACTGGTTAGGCCATGGTTCTCAGTATTCTGTGGTTGTCCTCCAATTTGTGATTGTAAATTTATGTTGAGAGGCTTAGAGTGGGATTGTATCACCACCCTTACTCAGGTCACCTCCCTGATCCAATGTAAAGGGAGTTTCCCTGGGGTGTGGCCTGCACCACCTTTTATCTCTCTAGAGGTAAAAGGACAGGCAACCAAGCAAAGAGATGGGGACCTTATACCACCAAGAAAGAAGCACCGGGAGCAGAGCACAATGATAGTAGACTTCAACACACCACTTTTAGTGAAGGACAGGACATCCAGAAAGAAGCTCAATGAAGACATGGAAGATCTAAATGCCACAGTCAACCAACTTGACCTCATAGACATATACAGAACACTCCACCCAACAGCTACAAGGTACACTTTCTTTTCTAGTGCACATGGAACATTCTCTAGAATACACCACATATTAGGTCATAAAGCAAGCCTTAGCAGAATCCAAAACATTGAAATATTGCAAAGCATCTTCTCTGACCATAAGGCCATAAAAGTGGAAATCAACAACAGCAAAAGCACGCAAAAGAAATCAAACACTTGGAAACTGAACAATACCTTCCTCAGAAAAGACTGCATTATAGAAGACATTAAGGACAGAATAAAGAAATTCATAGACTCCGATGAGAATGAAAACACTTCCCATTAGAACCTTTGGGACACAGTGAAAGCAGTGCTCAGAGGTCAATTTAAATCAATAAATGTGCACATCCAAAAAGAAGAAAGGGCCAAAATCAAAGAATTATCCCTACAACTTGAACAAATAGAAACAGAGCAACAAAAGAAACTCTCAGGCACCAGAAGAAAGCAAATAATAAAAATTAGAGCAGAACTAAATGAAATAGAAAACAGAAAGACAATTGAAAGAATTAACAAGACCCAAAGCTGGTTCTTTGAGAAAATCAACAAAATTGATAAACCACTGGCCAAACTGACAAAAGAAAAACAGGAGAGGAAGCAAATATACAAATAAGAAATGAGGTGGGTAGTATTACAACAGACCCAACTGAAATTAAAAGAATCATATCAGATTACTATGAAAAATTGTACTCTAACAAATTCGAAAACCTAGAAGAAATGGATGAACTCCTAGAAACACACTACCTACCTAAACTAACACAAACAGAGGTAGAACAGCTAAATAGGCCCATAGCAAAAGAAGAGACTGAAAAGGTAATCAAAAAAATCCCAACAAAATAACCCTGGCATGGGCGGCTTCATTGCAGAGTTCTACCAAACTTTCAGAGAAGAGTTAACACCACTACTACTAAAGCTATTTCAGAGCGTAGAAAAGGACGGAATACTCCCAAACTCATTCTATGAAGCTAGCGTATCCCTGATACCAAAACCAGCTAAAGACACCACAAAAAAAGAATATTACAGACATATATCCCTCATGAACTTAGATGCAAAAACCTTCAACAAAATTCTGGCAGATGGAATTCAACAATCTATCAAAAAAATAATTTACCATGACCAAGTGGGATTCATACCACACATGCAGGGAAGGTTCAACATTAGAAAAACAGTTAAAGTAATCCATCACATAAATAAAACAAAAGACAAGAATCTCATGTATTTTATCAATTGATGCAGAAAAGGCATTTGGCAAAGTTCAACACCCATTCATGATAAAAACTCTCAGCAAAATAGGAATAGAAGGAAAATTCCTCAACATAAAAAAAAACAACATAGTAAAAGGCATTTATACAAAGCCAATTGCCAGCATCATCCTAAACGGAGAGAGTCTGAAAGCATTCCCCTTGAGAATGGGAACCAGACAAGGATGCCCCCTTTATCGCCACTCTTAATCAATATTGTGCTGGAGGTCCTAGCCAGAGCAGTTAGGCTAGATAAAGCAATAAAGGGTATCCAGATTGGCAAGGAAGAAGTAAAGGTATCTCTATATGCAGATGACATGACCTTATACACAGAAAACCCTAAGGAATTCTCAAGAAAACTATTGAAACTAATAGAAGAGTTCATCAGAGTATCAGGATACAAAATAAACATACAAATATCAGTTGGATTCTTCTACATCAAGAAAAAGAACATCAAAGAGGAAAACACCAGATCAATACCATTTAGAGTAGCCCCCAAGAAGATAAAGTGCTTAGGAATAAATCTAACCAGAGATGTAAAAGACGTATACAATGAAAACTTCAAAACACTTCTGCAAGAAACCAAAAGAGAACTACATAAGTGGAAAAACATACCTCGCTCATGGATAGGAAGACTTAACATTATAAAAATGTCTGTTCTACCAAAAGCGATCCACAAATTTAATGCAATTCTGATCCAGATTCCACCGACATTCTTTAATAAGATGGAGAAACAAATCGCCAGCTTCATATGGAAAGGCAAGAGGCCCTGGATGAGTAAAGCATTATAGAAAAAGAACAAAATGGGAGGCCTCACTCTACCTGATTTTAGAAACTATTATACCACCACAGTAGTAAAAACAGCCTGGTACTGGTACAACAACAGATACATAGACCAATGGAACAGAATTGAGAATCCAGACATAAATCCATCTACATATGAGCAGTTGATATTTGGCAAAGGCCCCAAAGCAGTTGAATGGGGAAAAGACAGTTTTTAACAAATGGTGCTGGCGTACCTGGATTTCTATCTGCAAAAAAAGGGAAATAAGACCCATACCTCACACCATGCACAAAAACAAGCTCATAATGGATCAAAGACCTAAATATAAAATCTAAAACACTAAAGATCATGGAAGCAAAAATAGGGATAATGTTAGGAGCCCTAATACATGGCATAAACAGTATACAAAACATTATAAAGAACATAGAAAAACTAGATAACTGGGAGCTCCTAAAAATCAAACACGTATGCTCATCCAAAGACTTCATCAAAAGAGTATAAAGATTACCTACAGACTGGGAAAAAGTTTTTAGCTATGACATTTCCGATCGGCGCTTGATCTCTAAAATCTACATGATACTGCAAAAACTCAACTACAAAAAGACAAATAACCCAATTGAAGAATGGGCAAAAGATATGAACAGATACTTCAGTAAAGAAGACATTCAGGTAGCTAACAGATACATGAGGAAATGCTCACGATCATTAGCCATCAGAGAAATGCAAATCCAAACTACAATGACATTCCATCTCACAACAACAAGGCTGGCATTAATCCAAAAAACAAACAAAAAAATATATTGGTGAGGTTTTGGAGAGACTGGAACACTTATACACTGCTAGAGGGAATGTAAAATGGTACAACCAATTTGGAAATCAATTTGGCACTTCCTTAAAAAGCTAGAAATAGAACTACCATACGATCCAGCAATCCTACTCCTTGGAATATATCCCAAAGAAATAAGAGCCTTTACACGAACAGATATATGCACACCCATGTTCATTGCAGCTACCAAGGTGCCCATCAGTGGATAAATGAATAAATATTCACACAATGGAATACTATGCATCAATAAAAAACAGTGGTGAATCTGTGAAACATTTCATAACATGGAGGAATCTGGAAGGCACTATGCTGAGAGAAATTAGTTGCAAAAGGACAAATATTGTATCAGTCCACTATTATAAGAACTGGAGAAATAGTTTAAACAGAGAAGAAAATATTCTTTGATGGTTACGAGAAGGGGAGGGAAGGAGGGTCGGAAAGGAGTAGTCACTAATTAGACAGTAGATAAGAACTACTTTAGGTGACACGAAAGACAACATGCAATACAGATGAGGTCAGTACAACTGGACTAAACCAAAGAAAAGAAGGTTCTGGAATAAACTGAATGCTTCGAAGTCCGGTGTAGCAGGGGCATGGGTTTGGGGACCATGGTTTCAGGGGACATTTAAGTCAATTGGCATAACAAAATCTATTCAGAAAACACTCTGCATCCCACTTTGGAGAGTGGCATCTGGGGTCTTAAAAGCTAGCAAGAGGCCATCTAAGATGCATTAATTGGTCTCAAAACACCTGGAGCAAAGGAGAATGAAGAACACCAAAGACACAAGGTAATTATGAGCCCAAGAGACAGAAAAGACCACATAAACCAGCGACTACATCAGCCTGATACCAGAAGAACTAGATGGTGCCTGGCTACAACTGATGAATGCCCTGACATTGAACACAAGAGAGAACCCTTGAGGGAGCAGGAGAGCAGTGGGATGCAAACCTCAAATTCTTGTAAAAAGAGCAGACTTAATGGTCTGACTGAGACTAGAAGGACCCCAATGGTCATGGCCCCCAGACCTTCCGTTGGCCCAGGACAGGAACCATTCCCAAAGCCAACTCTTCAGATAGGGATTGGACTGGACAATGGGTTGGAGAGGGATGCTGGTGAGGAGTGAGCTTCTTGGATCAGGTGGACACTTGAGACTATGCTGTCATCTCCAACATGGAGGGGAGATGAGAGGGCAGAGGGAGTTAGAAGCTGGTGAAATGGACAAGAAAGAGAGAGTCAAGGGAGGAAGTGGGCTGTCTCATTAGGGCAAGAGCAATTGGGAGTATGCAGCAAGATGTATATAAGTTTTTGTGTGAGAGACTGACTTGATTTGTAAACTTTCACTTAAAGCACAATAAAAATTGTTTAAAAAAGAAAACAAAAATCCTCTCAAGAACAACAACAAAAAAAAACTCCCCCCCCCAAAAAAAAGCTCTAGGCCAGATGGCTTCACTGAGAATTCTATCATTCAGAGAAAAGCTTACACCAGTACTACTTAAACTATTTCAGAACATAGAAAAGGAAGTGATACTGCCAAATTCATCCTATGAAGCCAGCATAATCCTGGTACCAAAACCAGACAAAGACACCACAAAGAAAGAAAATTACAGACCAATATCTCTCATGAATATAGTTGCAAAAATTCTCAAAATTCTAGCCAATAGAATTCAGCATCATATTAAAAAAAATAATAGACCATGACCAAGTAGAATTTATATCAGGTAATCAAGGATTGTTCAACAGTAGAAAATCAACCAATGCAATCCACCACATAAATAAAAAGGAAAGAAAAGAATCACATGATCGTCTTAATGGATGCAGAAAAGGCATTCGACAAAGTCCAGCACCCATTCCTGATAAAAACTCTCAATAAAATAGGTATAAAAGGGAAATTTCTCAATATAACAAAAGACATTTATGCAAAACCAACGGCCAACATCATTCTTAATGGATAGAGGCTGAAATCATTCTCTTTGAGAACAGGAATATGACAAGGATGCCCTTTATCACCACTCCTATTTAACATTGTGCTGGAAGTACTAGCTAGAGCAATAAGGCAAGAAAAACAAATAAGGAGCATCCATACTGGTAATGGAGAAGTTAAAATCTTATCGTTAACTTTATATGGTATCATGGATTGAATTATGTCCCCCCAGAAATTTTTGTATCATTTGTGCTGGGCCATGAATCTCAGTATTTTGTGATTTTCCTCTATGTTGTAAATCCTGCCTCTTTGATGCTAATGAAGGTGAATGGGCGGCATTTGTATTATTGAGGCAGGACTCAATATACAGGGTTGGAATGTGTCCTAGGCAATCTCTTGAGATATAAAAGAAAGAAGTGAACAGAGAGACAGGGAAACCTCATACCACCAAGAAAGCAGCACCAGGAGCAGAGCACGTCCTTTGGACACGGGGACCCTGCGTCTCAGAAACTCCTCCACCAGGGGAAGATTGAGGACAAGGACCTTCCTCCAGAGCCGACAGAGAGAGAAAGCCTTCCCCTGGAGCCAGTGCCCTGAATTTGGACTTGTAACCTACTCGACTATGAGAAAATAAATTTCTCTTTGTTAAAGCCATCCACTTGTGGTATTTCTGTTATAGCAGCACTAAGGCATATGGAAAGGGAAGAAGCCCTGGATAAGTAAAGCACTATTGAAGAAGAATAAAGTAGGAGGATTCACATTAGCTGACCTCAGAATCTACTATACAGCTACAGTAGTCAAAACAGCCTGGTACTGGTACAGCAACAGATACATTGGCCAATGGAACAGAATTGAGAATCCAGATGTAAAACCATCCACCTATGGTCACCTGATCTTTGACAAGGGCGGAAAGTCCATCAGGGGAAAAGACAGTCTTTTTAACAAATGATGCTGGCAAAACTGGATATCCATCTGCAAAAAAATGAAACAGGACCCATACCTCATACCATATACAAAAACTAACTCAAAATGGATCAAAGACCTAAATATAAAGCCCAAAATTTTGAAGTTCATAGAAGAAAAAATAGGATCAATGCTAGAGGCCCTAATACACGGCATTAACAAGATACAAATCACAACCAACATCACACAAACTCTGGAAGATAAGCTAGATACCTGGAATCTTCTAAAAATTAAACAGTTATGCTCATCAATAGACTTCACCAAAAGAATAAAAAGAGAACCTATAGACTGAGAAGAAAATTTTAGCAATTACAAATCAGACAAAGGTCTAACCTCTAAAATCTACAAGAAAATCAAATTCCTCTACAACAAAAAGACAAACAATCCAATTAAAAACTGGGCAAAGGAAATGAACAGACACTTCACCAAAGAAGGTATTCAAGCAGCTAACAGACACATGAGGAAACACTCTCAATCACTAGCCATTAGAGAAATGCAAATCAAAACCACAATGAGATACCATCTCACCCCGGCATTACTGCATTGAATAAAAAAATCAGGAAATAACAAATGTTGGAGAGGCTGTGAGAAGATCAGAACTCTTATGCACTGCTGGTGGGAATGCAAAATAATACAACCACTTTGGAAAACGATATGGTGCTTCCTTAGGAAGCTAGAAATAGAAATACCATATGATCCAGCAATCCCACTCCTAGGAATAAATCCTAGAGAAATAAGCATCATGACAGGAATAGACATATGCACACCCATGTTCATTGCAGCATTGTTCACTATAGCAAAAGGATGGAAACACCCTAGATACCCATCAACAGATGAATGGATAATCAAACTGTGGTACATATCCACACAATGAAGTATTATGCAACAATAAAGAACAACAATGAATCTGTGAAGCATCTCATAACATGGATGAAATTGGAGGACGTTATGCTGAGTAAAATAAGTCAATCACAAAAGGACAAACATTGTATGAGACCACTACTGTAAAAACTCATGAAAATGTTTACACACAAAAAGAAACAATCTTTGAGGGTTATGAAGGAGAGAAGGAGTGAGGATGGAAAAACACTAAATAGACAATAGATAAGTGGTAACTTTGGTGAAGGGTAAGACAATACACAATATATGCGAAGCCAGCACAACTTGTCCAAGGCAAGGTCATGGGAACACCATAGACACATCCAAACTTACTGAGGGACCAAATTGCTGAGCTGAGGGGTGTGGGGACCATGGTCTCAGGGAACATCTAGTTCGATTGGTATAACATAGTTTATAAGGAAAATATTCTACACTCTACTTTGATGAGTAGTGTCTAGGGTCTTAAAAGCCTGTGAGTGGCCATCTAGGATACTCCACTGGTCTCACCCCTTCGGGAGCATGGAATAATGAAGAAAACTAAAGATACAAGGGAAAGATTAGTCCAAAGGGCTAATGGACCACATCTACCATGGTCTCCACCAGACTGAGTCCAGTACAACTGGATGGTGCCTGGCTACCACCACTGACTGCTCTGACAGGGATCACAATAGAAGGTCCCAGACAGAGTTGGAGGAAAATGTAGAACAAAATTGTAACTCAAAAAGAAAGACAGAGACTTGAGAAACCCTGAGAGTGTAGCCCCCGGATACACTTTCAACTCAGTAATGCAATCACTCCTGAGGTTCACCCTTCAGCCAAAGATTGAATAGGCCCATAAAACAAAACAAGACTAAAGGAGCACACCAGCCCAGGGGCAAGGACTAGAGGGCAGGAGGGAACAGGAAAGTTGGTGATAAGGAACCCAACGTTGAGAAGGGAGAGTGTTGACATGTCGTGAGGTTGTTAACCAAAGTCATGAAACAATATGTGTACTATCTGTTTAATGAGAAACTAGTTTGTTCTGTAAACTTTCATCTAAAGTACAATAAAAAAAAAGGGGTGTTGGATTTTATCAAATGCTTTTTCTGCATCCATAGAGATTATCATGTGGTTCTTTTCCTTTGTTCTATTGATGTGATATATTATGTTGATTGATTTTCTAATGTTAATCTATTCTTGGATTCCTGGAATAAATCACACTTGGTCATTTTATATGACTATTTTAATATGCTGTTGAATTCTGTTCACTAGTATTTTGCTGAGGATTTTCATATCTATATTCATAAGTGATATTGGCCTGCATTTTTCTTGTGGTATCTTTGTCTGATTTTGGTATCAGGGTTGTTAGCTTCATAGAGTGAATTAGAGTATTCCTTCCTTTTCTATCTTTTGGAAGAGTTTAAATAGGATTGATGTCAATTCTTCTCTCAATAACTGGTAGAATTCACCAGTGAATTATGAGTTTGATATAAAAAGTTGTATTTTTCTAATATATGTTAGAATAAATACATAAATATTAAAAAATTAAACTTCGTATGTTTACCAGCTTTCATTTTTCACTTGCTTGTGGTGATAATACCATACTTAGGGGAATTATTGACCACATATAAAGCAAGCAATCTACCGGACATTTTTTTTAAAAAATGATTGTGTGATGATATTTAAAAAAATACTAAATTACTGTCATTAGCACTGTCTTAGTTACCTAGTGCTTCTGTAACAGAAATATTACAGGTGGGTAGCTTTAAGGAACAGAAATTTATTTCCTCATAGTTCAGGAGGCTAGAAGTCTGAATTCAGGGTGTGGCTCTGAGGGAAGTTCTTCCTTGTGTATTTCAGCTTCTAGTAGCTGCCCCAATCCTTGTTGCTCCTGGATTACAGATGCATGTGTCTCTATAGCCTCCCTCTTCTTACCCCTGTGTGTATCTCTCTGTCTTTTCTGCTCTTTTTATAACTTAGAAGTGATTAGGTTTAGGACTCACTGGACATGGGTTTCACTTCATCAACATATCAAAAAACCCTATTTCTGAACAGAAGGTTAAAATTTCAATATATATTTGGGGAGTGGTGACACAGTTCAATCCTAGTATGGATCAAGCATCTTGATTTAGTATCATGTAGAAACGAACTAACTTTGCTGTGTTTTATTTCACCTTTTTTTATCCTGAAAAAGAACCAGAGTGGTAGAAGGAAAAATGGGTAGATTTTGTGTGTGAAATGGGGCTTGCGAGTTATTATGGTATATAAGGATTCCCTACTCGGCTTCAAGCTACATACCTAAATGGAATTCACATAGAAATTGCGTGGTAGCAGTAAAGGACATAATCTAAGAAAGTAAATGTATCTGTAAGAATTTAAACTGCAGTTTTGCTTGTTTGTTTAGACCAGCTACAGGGCAGGGATGTCATCTGCAGATTACAGAGTTGTATTTGTTCCTTGGGTTCCTAAGAACAGTGGTATCAGATACTTTTGAAGTAAAAGATGTAATAAATAGTGGGAGAGACAAAAAGGTAGAATGTACCTCCATTATAACTTTGACTTAAATGATAATATCCAGTGACCTTTCAAATCTGTTTTATTTTTCCTGCTTCTGACAGGCCCAAACAATTGACAATCTCGAGGGGCAGCTATAAGAAGGGGGAAAATGGGAACACAATGAGGAACAGAAAGTATCTGGGAAATGTCCCAAGAAAAAAAGCCAGTCCACATTAATGTCCAAACTGTCAAGTTTCTCTCTGACTTATGAGTCTTTCTTGATAGAAAATCATAAGCATAAGATGCTCTTTGGTCCAGCTCTACAACAAAGCAACAGCAGGAAACACCTGGAGAATGACTCGGAAATCCAGGAGTTGGCTAGCTATTCAGTTACCTCAGCCTTTAGCTATAAGAACAACTTGAGTTTGACTCCACCATCTGGAAGGCTCCTGGTACATCTGGTACTTGATGGAATGACATTGCAACCTGAATCTCACTGACCACTTAAGCCTCCCTTCATCACTGATGCATGTGAATATATGAACCAGGCCAGAGGAATCTGTGGCTAAAAAAGAATATTTTGCTTTGACTCTCAGAGACCAAGATACTGAGCTGAGAATAAAGACAGAAAATAATTTTGACCTTGTCACTCCAGCTTCTCCTCGTTTGGTTATTTTGGTTTAGGTAAAAAATGTTTACCCAACCAGGATGAGATAAGAACATTCTGAAGATATTTCAGCATTTTGGCCACTAGGTCCCTAGGTCCTCTAGGAGGGGACTTTGTCTTCCCATTTTGCCACTCTTATGTAGAACGAGACTCCATGAAACATTAGTTAAGAAGCTCAGCCAAACAAACAAACAAAAAAAACCAAAACATTCAACTTCACACATATGGCACCAGGAAGCTGAACTGGAATGTTCACTGCAGCATTGTTTGAAATAGTGTAAAATTGGAATCAGCTTAAGAAATCATCAGTGGAAGAATGGATAAAGTATAAAATAAATGAACTTGAAGTATATGTATCAACTATGAATACAACTTGAAAACATATTTACAGTATTATACCATTGATAAAAAGAGTAACATGCAAAGCTATCCTGTATATTGTTTAGGGATACATTCATATGTGTACATTCATAAGCAGTAAAGGTACAAAGAAAGAACACATGCTATCTTCAAGACAGAGGTTACTTCTGGGAAGAAAGGATGGGAAATGGGACCAGGAAGGGGTATCCGAAGGGCTTTGACTATATCTGTAATATTTTATTTATTAAGCTGGATGGTGTGTAAATAAGTGTTTATTATATTTTTCTCAATACCTTTTAGATATATCTAATATTTTTTCATAAATAAAAATCATTATTCAAATATATTAATTGCAGCAAGTTCCAATCTTTGCCCATGTGAGCTGAGCCATTCCAAACACTTGGGGCTGGAAGTCGTACAAACTTATGCTGACTCTAGAAAGGGTGGGCTATTTAGTGTCCTACCCTCAAAAGTGGGCTTTGGATTGTAAACTTTCTGGGAGGTAGAAACCATTAACACTTTATGACTTCCTTAGCCAGTCACCTGGCAGGACCCTGAGGGGATAGGACCTAGGACAAGTTGGGTGGCTTGGAGAGGACAGAAATAGGTCTAGAGAAGTGGCCAGTAACTTTTTTTTATTTTAATGAGTGTGAATTAAAGAAAGATTAAAATGCTCATGAGCCATTTTCCCCCCTTATTTGAAATGAAAGGAGCTTTATTGAGTCCTAACTTGGTTTATTCACTTTATAGAATAAGAGAATGCCAGTCTGACCATTGGCTCTGCTGTTAAAGCATTAATATCCACCCATATTTGAGGTGGAAACCCTAGGGGCATAATGCTTAAGAGCTACAGCTCGTAACCAAAAGGTCAGCAGTTCAAATCCACCAGGCACTCCTTGGAAACCCTATGGAACAGTTCTACTCTGTCTTATAGGGTCGCTATGAGTCGGAATTGACTCGATGGCAATGGGCTTGTTTTTTGTTGTTGTTTACATTTGAGGTACAGCTACCCAGAGGTGTCTTTCTAATCATTCATCTTGAAATTAAACTGTAAGTGTATCATAAAGTTGGATGGGCATGTGAAGTCTGTGTTTCTGTGGGTAGCACATCACTGGTCTAGAGCAGGAAACGACAAACTACAGCTCTTAGGCCAGATCAAGCCACAGTCTGTTTTTGTAAATAGAGTTTTATTGGAACACAGACACATTCATCATTTACGTATTGTCTACGGTTTTTTTGGCACTTCAATGGCAGAGTTGAGTAGTTGCAACAGTGGCCAAATGACCCACAAAACCTAAAATATTTACTATCTGGCACTTTACAGAAAAAAGTTTTTAACCTCTAAACCAGGGCATAAGGAACTGGCCACGCAGGACAGAGCTGCATGGGGCAGTGGAGGTACTGGGTTCCAGGTAGGAGAAAGGAAAGTCAGAGGAAGGGCAGCTTAGGTTCAACTTGGTCCATTTCCCCAATTTACCACCAATCAGCTCTATCTGAAGCTATGCTGAGGTTGTTCCAATCCATTTTCCTCCATGATCCATCAGACGTAGCCACCAGCTAGTGTCTCCAGACCTGGCCAAACTCAAATCCATTAATTATGAAACTGCTGATATCTTCCTACCTCTCAAACTTACTCCTCTACTTACCTTCACCATCTCAGTTGCTTACAATTTGATCTTTACAATTGCCTAAGCCAAAAGCCTAAGCCACTTTTGACTTTTTTCTTTTTTTATATCACTCACATACAACCCATCAGCAAGTTCAGTCGACTCTACTTTCCAAGTAGACCAGTTTGACCACTTGTCATCTCTCCACCACTACCTCACTGGTCCAAATCACCATACTATCTTGTCTAGATTATTACAATCCCCCCTTAATGGTGTTCCAGCTTCTACCTTTACTTCCCAACAGCTTATCCTCCAAGAAGCAGCAAAAATTATTCTTTTTAAAACATAAGTGAGATTATGTTACCCCTTTACTTAAAACTCTCTGATGACTTACCATCTCATTCATAATAAAATTTGAATCCTTAGCTTATAAGTTATTACATCATCTAGCCCCCTGTTACCTTTTCATTCTCAATGCTTAGCATCTCCCTTACATCATTCTAACCACACTGGCCTCCTGGTTGTTCTTCAGCCATGCTCAGTCTCAGCACATGATGTTCTCTCCGTCTCAGCACACGATGACTGGAACAATCTTCCCATATATATTCGCATGACTTTTTCCCTCACTTCCTTCAGGTCTCTGCTGAAATGCACCCTCTCCATGAGAATTTGTCTCCCAAGTATCTGTCAGTTTGTCATACTGTGGGGGCTTGTGTGTTGCTGTGATGCTGGAAGCTATGCCACTGGTATTTAGATACCAGCAGGGTCATCCATGGAGGACTGGTTTCAGCTGAGCTTCCAGACTAAGACAGACTAGGAAGAAGGACCCGGCAGTCTACTTCTGAAAAGCATTAGCCAGTGAAAACCTTATGAATAGCAGCGAAACACTGTCTGATATAGTTCTGGAAGATGAGCCCCCCAGGTTGGAAAGCACTCAAAAGATGACTGGGGAAGAGCTGGCTCCTCAAAGTAGAGTCGACCTTAATGACGTGGATGGAGTAAAGTTTTCGGGACCTTCATTTGCTGATGTGGCATGACTCAAAATGAGAAGAAACAGCTGCAAACATCCATTAATAATTGCAACCTGGAATGTACGAAGTATGAATCTAGGAAAATTGGAAATCCTCAAAAATGAAATGGAACACATAAACATCGATATCCTAGGCATTAGTGAGGTGAAATGGACTGGTACTGGCCACTTTGAATCAGACAATCATATAGTCTACTATGCTGGGAATGACAACTTGAAGAGGAATGGTGTTACATTCATCGTCAAAAAGAACATTTCAAGGTGTAGGTAGGTTATCCTGAAGTACAACGCTGTCAGTGATAGGATAATATCCATACGCCTACAAGGAAGACCAGTTAATAGGACTATTATTCAAATTTACGCACCAACCCTAGGGCCAAAGATGAAGAAATAGAAGGTTCCTACCAGCTGCTGCAGTCTGAAATTGATCGAACATGCAATCAAGATGCATTCATAATTACTGGCGATTGGAATGTGAAAGTTGGAAACAAAGAAGAAGGATCAGTAGTTGGAAAATATGGCCTTGGTGATAGAAACAACACCGGAGATCGAATGATAGAATTTTGCAAGACCAACAACTTCTTCATTAGAAATACCTTCTTTCACCAAATACCTTCCACATGAAGTTGGTGATTTGTTTCTCCATCACTTTAAAAAATGTCATTGGAATTTGGATCGGAAGCGCATTGTATGTATAGATGGCTTTTGGTAGAATAGACATTTTTCCTATGTTAAGTCTTCCTATCCATGAGCAAGGTATGTTTTTCCACTTAAGGAAGTCCTTTTTAGTTTCTTGCAGTAGTACTTTGTAGTTTTCTTTGTATAGGTCTTTTACATCTTTGGTAAGATTTATTCCGAAGTATTTTATCTTCTTGGGGGCTACTGTGAATGGTATTGATTTCGTGATTTCCTCTTCGATGTTCTTTTTGTTGATGTAGAGGAATCCAAGTGATTTTTGTATGTTTATCTTATAACCTGAGACTCTGCCAAACTCTTCTATTAGTATCAGTAGTTTTCTAGAGGATTCCTTAGGGTTTTCTGTGTATAAGATTATGTCATCTGCAAATAGGGATGATGTTACTTCCTCCTTGGCAATCCAGAGGCCCTTTATTTCTTTGTCTAGCCTAATTGCTCTGGCTAGGACCTCTAGCACAATGTTGAATAAGAGCGGTGATAAAGGGCATCCTTGTCTGGTTCCCGTTCTCAAGGGAAATGCTTTCAGGCTCTCTCCATTTAGAGTGCTGTTGGCTGTTGGCTTTGTATAAAAAAAAAAGTAGATGCCCTTTATTATGTTGAGGAATTTTCCTTCAATTCCTATTTTGCTGAGAGTTTTTGTCATAAATGGGTGTTGGACTTTGTCAAATGCCTTTTCTGCATCAATTGATAAGATCATGTGATTCTTGTCTTTTGTTTTATTTATATGGTGGATTACATTAATGGTTTTTCTAATATTAAACCAGCCTTGTATACCTGGTATAAATCCCACTTGGTCGTGGTGGATTATTTTTTTGATATGTTGTTGAATTCTATTGGCTAGAATTTTGTTGAGGATTTTTGCATCTATGTTCATGAGGGATACAGGTCTGTAATTTTCTTTTTTTGTGATGTCTTTACATGGTTTGTGTATCAGGGAGATGGTGGCTTCATAGAATGAGTTAGGTAGTATTCCTTCATTTTCTATGCTTTGAAATACCTTTAGTAGTAGTGGTGTTAACTCTTCTCTGAAAGTTTGGTAGAACTCTGCAGTGAAGCCGTCCAGGTCAGGGCTTTTTTTTGTTGTTGTTGTTGGGAGTTTTTTGATTACCGTTTCAACCTCTTTTTTTGTTATGGGTCTATTTAGTTGTTCTACTTCTGATTGTGTTAGTTTAGGTAGGTACTGTTTTTCCAGGAATTCATCCATTTCTTCTAGGTTTTCAAATTTGTTAGAGTACAATTTTTCATAATAATCTGATATGATTCTTTTAATTTCAGTTGGGTGTGTTGTGATGTGGCCCATCTCATCTCTTATTTGGGTTATTTGTTTCTTTTCCTGTATTTCTTTAGTCAGTCTGGCCAATGGTTTATCAATTTTGTTAATTTTTTCAAAGGACCAGCTTTTGTCTTTGTTAATTCTTTCAATTGTTTTTCTGTTCTCTAATCCATTTAGTTCAGCTCTAATTTTTATTATTTGTTTTCTTCTGGTGCCTGATGGATTCTTTTGTTGCTCACTTTCTATTTGTTCAAGTTGTAGGGACAGTTCTCTGATTTTGGCTCTCTCTTCTTTTTGTATGTGTGCAGTTATCGATATAAATTGACCTCTGAGCATTGCTTTTGCTGTGTCCCAGAGGTTTTGATAGGAAGTGTTTTCATTCTCTTTGCATTCTATGAATTTCTTTATTCCCTCCTTAACGTCTTCTATAACCCAGTCTTTTTTCAGGAGGGTATTGTTCAGTTTCCAAGTATTTGATTTCTTTTCCCTAATTTTTCTGTTATTGATTTCCACTTTTATGGCCTTATGATCTGAGAAGATGCTTTGTAAATATTTTGATGTTTTGGATTCTGCAAAGGTTTGTTTTATGACCTAATATGTGGTCTATTCTAGAGAATTTTCCATGTGGACTAGAAAAAAAAGTATATTTTGCAGCAGTTGGGTGGAGTTTTCTGTATAAGTCTATGAGGTCAAGTTGGTTGATTGTAGCAATTAGGTCTTCTGTGTCTGTGTTGAGCTTCTTACTGGAAGTCCTGTCTTTCTCCAAAAGTGGTGTGTTGAAGTCTCCTACTATAATTGTGGAGGTGTCTATCTCACTTTTCAGTTCTGTTAAAGTTTGTTTTATCTATCTTGCAGCCCTGTCATTGGGTGCATATATATTTACTATGGTTATATTTTCCTGATCAATTGTCCCTTTTATCATTATATAGTGTCCTTTATCCTTTGTGGTGGCTTTAAGTTTAAAGTCTATTTTGTCAGAAATTAATATTGCTACTCCTCTTCTTTTTTGCCTATTGTTTGCTTGATATATTTTTTTCCATCCTTTGAGTTTTAGTTTGTTTGTGTCTCTAAGTCTAAGGTGTGTCTCTTGTAGGCAGCATATAGATGGATCGTGCTTCTTTATCCAGTCTGAGACTCTCTGTCTCTTTATTGGTGCTTTTAGTCCATTTACATTCAGCGTAATTATAGATAAGTATTTTTTTATGTGTTTAGTGTTGTCATTTTGATGCCTTTTTGTGTGTGTTGTTGACAATTTCATTTTTCCACTTACTTTTTTGTGCTGAGACGTTTTTCTTTGTAAGTTGTTCCTCATTTTCATAGTATTTGACTTTATGTTTGCTGAGTCATTATGTTTTTCTTGGTTTTTATTTTGAGTTACGGAGTTGTTATACCTCTTTGTGGTTACCTTAATATTTACCCCTATTTTTTTTAAGTAAAAACCTAACTTTTTTTGTCCTATATCACCTTGTATCCCTCTCTATATGGCAGTTCTATGCCACCTGTATTTAGTCCCTCTTTTGATTATTGTGATCTTTTATGTATTGACTTCAATGATTCCCTGTTTTGAGCGTTTTTTTTTTTCTTTTTAAAATTAATCTTAATGTGTTTTTGTAATTTCTCCATTTGAGTTGATATCTGGATATTCTGTTCTGTGACCTTGTGTTGTGCTGGTATCTGATATTATTGGTTTTCTACCAAACAATTTCCTTTAGTATTTCTTGTAGCATTGGTTTGGTTTTTCCAAATTCTCTAAGCTTGTGCTTCTCTTTAAATGTCTTAATTTCGCCTTCATATTTCAGAGAGAGTTTTGCTGGATATATGATCCTTGGCTGGCAGTTTTTCTCCTTCAGTGCTCTATATGTGTCATCCCATTGCCTTCTTGACTTCATGGTTTCTGCTGAGTAGTCTGAACTTATTCTTATTGATTCTCCTTTGTAGGAGACCTTTCTTTTCTCCCTGGCTGCTTTTAAAATTTTCTCTTTATCTTTGGTTTTGGCAAGTGTGATGATAATATGTCTTGGTGATTTTCTTTTTGGATCAATCTTAAATGGGTTTCAATGAGCATCTTGGATAGATATCCTTTCATCTTTCTTGATGTCAGGGAAGTTTTCTGCCAACAGATCTTCAACTATTCTCTGTGTATTTTCTGTTATCCCTCCCTGTTCTGGGACTCCAATCACACCAGTTATTCTTCTTGATAGAGTCCCACATGATTCTTAGGGTTTCTTCATTTTTTTGAATTCTTTTATCTGATTTTTTTCAGCCATATTGGTGTCAATTCCCTGGTCCTCCAGATCCCCCACCCTGCATTCCAACTGCTCGAGTCTGCTCCTCTGACTTCCTATTGCGTTGTCTAATTCTGTAATTTTATTGTTAATGTTTTGGATTTCTGCATGCTGTCTCTCTATGGATTCTTGTAGCTTATTAATTTTTCCACTACGTTCTTGAATAATCTTTTTGAGTTCTTCAACTGCTTTATCAGTGTGTTCCTTGGCTTTTTCTGTAGATTGCCTTATTTCATTTCTGAGGTCATCCCTGATGTCTTGAAGCATTCTGTAAATTAGTTTTTTATATTCTGCATCTGGCAATTCCAGGATTGTATCTTCATTTGGGAAAGATTTTGATTTTTTAGTTTGGGGAGTTGTAGAAACAATCATGGTCTGCTTCTTTATGTGGTTTGATATCACCTGCTGACTCTGAGCCATCTGTAAGATATTGTAGTGATTTATTCTATATTTGCTCACTGAGTCTTATCTTGTTTTGTTTTCTTTCAATATACGTAGGTGGGCTACTAGGTTGCACTGTCTTGATTGTTGTAGCCCTTGAATCACTTATGTCCTATTACCAGCTGGTTTGGGCTCTTACCAGATATATAAGCCTAAGAGTCCATTCACTATTCTTGAGTAGAATCTGATTTTGGGTCATCAAGTGTGTGGTGCAGACTGTCACCTATCCACCTAGAGAAGTAGTGGTGATAGTTGTGTGCACCAGGTCCTAGTAGCAGCAGGGTTTCACACTCCAGGGGGGCAGGATGCTGACAGGTTTCTCCCAAGTGCCAGTGAGGTAGGTGTGTCTCTATTCCTATAGCACTTTGGTGGGTGGGCTCTGCAGCTGTACCTTAGGCCCCCAGTGCAAGTACCTCTACAGATTGGTAGGTGTCACCCACCTTAGACTCCTAAGGCAGGAGGCTAGGTGATCTGGGGGGAGCTTCAGCCCTGAGTTCCCTGTTGTGGGTCAGTAAGGGCTCTGTTGAATAGGCAAAGATATCAGACCTGGAAAACTTGTCTTTCCAATTACAGTCAGATCCCTATCAGAAATGCCTTTGCATTATAATAGCCACCTTGTTCCCTGTAGGGATGAAAGCCCAAGACTGTGGATCACATATGTTTAGCTGGAGCTGGTTATGTGTTTTGTCAAATTAGGGAAGGATTTTTGGTCCCTGGGTTTTTTGTAGCTGCTTCTCTCAGGCCAGGAGAATCGGTTAGGAAAAGATCAATTTAAAAAAAAAAAGGAAAAAAAAAACCACAGCGCACTTCTCTCTCTGGCTTAGGAAATTCCAATGTTAATGAAGCCACCTGGGAAGGGGAGGGGAGGGTTCAGATAAATAGGAGAGAGTAGCACCCCGGAATATAGACAAAGTTACTTATCTTGCTTGGGATGACTGTTTTATCTGAGATTCCCGAGGGGCACATCGACTGTGTGTGCTGGCTGGGTAGAGATTGCCCCCGAGGGTCAGACCCGTGTCCCGTGCTTGTGCTGTGTCAGAAGCCATGTTCAGTTCCTCCACTCCCAGTCCAAAGCCCAGCGCCACGGTTCCCCAGCTGGGACGCTGCACTCCAGGCTCCAAAACCAGTCGCTGCTTCCGGTGACTTCTCCTGTCAGCCACGTCGCTGCACTGCCTGCGTGCACTGGCTGGGCCTTCCCCAAGGTCACTTCTGGGGGCTAGGGCTGCATCCCGTGTTTGTGCTGTCTCAAGATGCCGTGCTCAGCTCCTCTGCGCCCAGTCCAAAGCCGGCACCAAGGTTTCCTGACTGAGACACTGGCTCCAGGCTCCGAAAACAGTCGCTGCTTCCCCGTGGTTTTTCGTTCTTTGTCTCTGTCACTCAGGTCTACTCTTTAGATCTGTGTTTGATGGTCAGGGTTCATAGATTGTCATGTATGTGATTGATTCACTTGTTTTTCCTAGTCTTTGTTGCAAGAGGGATCGGAGGTAGCTTCTACCTAGTCAGCCATCTTGGCCCTGCCCCCAACTGATTTTTATATGTTTATCTTTTATCCTCATACTCTGCTGAACTTTTCTATTAGTTTCAGGAGTTTTTTTTTTTTTTTTTTACTATTCTTTAGGGTTTTCTGTGTATAAGATCATGTCATCTGCAAATAGAGATACTTTTACTTCTTCCTTATGAATCTGGATGCACTTTATCTCTTTACCTATCCTAATTGCTCTGGCTAGGACCTCCAGCACAATGTTAAATAAGAGTGGTGATAAGGGGCATTCTTGTCTGGTTCCCGTTCTCAAGGGGAATGCTTTCAGAATCTCTCCATTTAGGATGATGTTGGCTGTTGGCTTTGTACAAATGCCCTTTATTATGTTGAGGAATTTTCCTTCTATTCGTATTTTGCTGAGAGTTTTTATCATGAATGGGTGTTGGACTTTGTCAAATGCCTTTTCTGCATCAACTGATTAAATCATGTGGTTCTTGTCTTTTGTTTTATTTGTATGGTGGATTACATTAATTGTTTTTGCAGTGTTGAACCATCCCTGCAAACCAAAAAACCCAAACACACTGCCGTCTAGTTGGTTCTGACACATAGTGACTCTATAGGACAGAGTAGAACTGTTCAATAGAGTTTCCAAGGAGCGCCTGGCAGATTTGAACTGCCAACCTCTTGGTTAGCAGCAATAGTACCTCACCGCAAAGCAATAGTACCTCACCACAAAGCCACCAGCATTTTCCATCCCTACATACCTGGTACAAACCCCACTTGGTCATGGTGAATTATTTTTTTGATATGTTGTTGAATTCTATTTGCTAGAATTTTGTTGAGGATTTTCACATCTAAGTTCATGAGGAACATAGATCTGTAATTTTCTTTTTTTGTGGTGTCTTTCTCTTGTTTTGGTGTCAGGGATTCCAAAACACAGAATGAGCTAGGGAGCATTCTGTCTTTTTCTATGCTCTGAAATACTTTTACTAGTAGTGGTGTTACTTCTTTTCTGAAAGTCTGGTAGAGCTTTGCAGTGAAACCTTCCAGGCCAGGGTTTTTTTTTTTTTTTTGTCGGAAGTTTTTTGATTACTTTTTCAATCTCTTTTTCCATTATGGGTCTATTCAGTTGTTCTACCTCTGTTTGTGTTAGTGTAGGCAGGTAGTGTGTTTCTAGGAATTCATCCATTTCTTCTAGGTTTTCAAATTTGTTAGAGTTCAATTTTCCATAGTAGTCTGATATGATTCTTTTAATTTCAGTTGGGTCTGTTGTGATATCGCCCACCTCATTTCTTATTCGGGGTATTTGTTTCCTTTCCTGTTTTTATTTTGTCAGTCTGGCGAATGGTTTATCCATTCTGTTGATTTTTTCAAAGAACCAGCTTTTGGTCTTGTTAACTCTTTCAGTTGTTTTTCTGTTTTCTAATTCATTTAATTCTGCTCTAATTGTTATTATTTGTTTTCTTCTGGTGCCTGAGTGTTTCTTTTGTTGTTCTTCAATTGTTCAAGTTGTAGGGACAGTTCTTTGATTTTGGCCCTTTCTTCTTTTTCTATGTGTGTGTTTATTGATGTAAATTGACCTCTGAGCACTGCTTTCGCTGTGACCCAAAGATTCTGATAGGAAGTGTTTCAATTGTCATTGGATTCTATGAATTTCTTTATTCCATCTGTAATGTCTTCTATGACCCAGTCTTTTTTGACAGGGTATTGTTCGCTTTCCAAGTATTTGACTTCTTTTCCCTGGTTTTTTATGTTATTGATTTCTACTTTTATTGCCTTATTGTATGAGAAGATGCTTTGTAATATTTCTATGTTTTGGATTCTGCTAAGGCTTGATTTATGACCTAATTAATATATGGTCTATTCTAGAGAATGTTCCAAGTGCATTAGAAAAGAAAGTATATTTGCAGCTGTTGGGTGGAGTGTTCTTTGTATGTCTATAAGGTCAAGTTGGTTGATTGTGGTATTTAGATCTTCTGTGTCTTTATTGAGCTTCTTTACTGGATGTCCTGTCCTTCACCGAAAGTGGTGTGTTGAAGTCTCCTACTATGATTGCGGAGCTGTCTATCTCACTTTTCAATGCTGATAGAGTTTGTTTTATGTATCTCACAGCCCTGTCATTGGGTGCATAAATATTTAATATGGTTATATCTTCCTGGTGAATTTTCCCTTTAATCATTGTATAGCGTCTTTTCTTATCCTTTGTGATGGATTTAACTTTAAAGTCTGTTTTGTCAGAAATTAATATTGCCACTCCTGCTCTTTTTTGGTTGTTGTTTGCTTGATATATTTTTTCCATCCTTTGAGTTTTAGCTTGTTTGTGTCTCTAATTATAAGGTGTGTCTCTTGTAGGCAGCATATAGCTGGATTATTTTTTTTATCCAATCTGCAACCTTCTGTCTCTTTATTGGTGCATTTAGTCCATTTACATTCAGCGTAATTATAGGTAGGTATGAGTTTTGTGCTGCCATTTTGATGCCTTTTTGGGGTGTTGTTGTCAATTTCATTTTTCCACTTACTTTTTTGTGCTGAGAAGTTTTTCTTTGTAAATAGTGTGTTCCTCTTTTTCATTGTAGTTGAATTTGTTTTTGCTTAGCCTTTATGTTTATCTTGGTTTTTATTTTGAAGTATGGGATTGCTAGTCTTCTTTGTGGTTACCTTAATATTTACCCCTATTTTTCTAAGTATAAACCTAACTTGTATCTCCTTATATCAGCTTGATTTCCTCTCCATATAGAAGATCTATGCCTCTTGTGGAAACCCTGGTGGTGTAGTGGTTAAGTGCTATGGCTGCTAACCAAAGGGTCGGCAGTTCAAATCCGCCAGGCGCTCCTTGGAAACTCTATGGGGCAGTTCTACCCTGTCCTATATTGTCGCTACAAGTCGGAATCGACTCGACAGCACTGGGTTTGGTTTTTTGGCTTTATGCCTCTTGTATTTAGTCCCTGTTTATTGATTATTTTCATCTTTTACATAATGACATCAGCGATTCCATTTTGAGCTTTTAAAAAAAACCTTATTTTATTTTTGTGATATCCCTTTCTGAGTTGATATCAGGATGTTCTGTTCTGTGTCCTTGTGTTGTGTTGATATCTGATATTACTGATTTTCTGACCAAAGAATTTCCTTTGGTAATTCTTGTAGCTTTGGCTTGTCTTTTGCAAATTCTCTAAGCTTGTGTTTATCTGTAAATGACTTAATTTCACCTTCATATTTGAGAGAGAGTTTTGCTGGATATATGTTTCTTGGCTTGCAATTTTTCTCCTTCAATGCTCCATAAATGTCATCCCATTGCCTTCTTGCCTGAATGGTTTCTGCCGAGTAGTCCGAGATTATTCTTATTGACTCTCCTTTGTAGGTGTCTTTTCGTTTATCCCTAAAAAAAAAAGTCTTAAAATTCTCTATCTTTGGTTTTGACTAGTTTGATTATAATTTGTCTTGGTGATTTTCTTTTGGGATCTACCTTGTATGGGGTTCAATGAGCATCTTGAATAGACATCCTTTCATCTTTTATGATGTCAGGGAAGTTTTCTGCCAGCAAATCTTCAACAATTCTCTCTGTATTTTCTGTTATCCTTCCCTGTTCTGGAATTCCAATCACATGCAAGTTATTCTTCTTGATAGAATCCCACTTGATTCTTAGGGTTTCTTCATTTTTTTTAATGCTTTGATCCAATTTTTCTTCAAATATATTGGTGCCAATTGCCTTATCCTCCATCTCCCCAATTCTGCATTCCAGTTCCTCAATTCTGCTCCTCTGGCTTCCTATTGAGTTGTCTAGTTCTGTAATTTTATTGTTAATCTTTTGAATTTCTGAATGCTGTCTATGGATTCTTGCGGCTTATAAAATTTTTCATTATGTTCTTGAATAATCTTTTTAATTTCTTCAACTGCTTTATCTGTGTTCCTTGGCTTTTTCTGTACATTGCCTGATTTCATTTCTGATGTTGTCCCTGATGTCTTGAAGCATTCTGTATATTAATCTTTTGTATTCTACGTCTGGCAAGTCCATGAATATATCTGCATCCAGGAGAGATCTTGATTCTCTGTTTTGGAGGGTTGTAAAAGCAATCATGGTCTGCTTCTTTATGTGATTTGATATCAACTGCTGTCTCCGAGCCATCTATAAGTTATCATAGTGATTTATTTTACATTTGCTCACTGAGTCTTATCTTCTTGTTTTGTTTTGTTTCAATATAGCCAGATGGGGTACTAGAGTGTGCTAACTTGATTATTGGAGCCTTTGAAGCACTAATGTCCTGTCACCAGATGGTTAGAGCTGTTCCCAGGTATATGAGCCTATGAGTCCATTCACTATTCTTAAATACAATCAGCTCAGGTGCCCTGATAGTTGGTCAACTAGCGTGTGGTGTAGGCTCTCACCTACTATCTTAGAGGAGTAGTGGTGATGGTTGTATTCACTGGTTTCTGGTAGCAGCAGCGGGGGTTACACTCTGAGGAGGGCAGAGTGCTGACAGCCTTCCCCCAAGTGCCACTGAGGAAGAAGCATCTCTGTTCTCTAGAGTGCTCTGCAGCTGTGCCTTAGGCACCCAGTGCTTGTACCTGTAAAGACTCTTAGGCACCGCTATCCTCAGACCCCTTTTGTGGGTGGCTAAGTGGTATGAATGGAGCATCAGCCCTCAGTTCCCTGCTGTGGGTTCATGAGGGCTCTGATTAATAGGTAGAGTGGTATTAGACTTCCAAAACCTGCCTGTGCACCACTCAGCTGAAACAATTACAGTGAGACTTCTAACAGATTTGCCTTTGCATTATAATAGCCACCTGGTTCCATGTAGGGGTGAAAGCCAATGTCTGTGGATTTCTTATGCCTGGACTGGAGCTCCTTCTGTTCTGATCTTCCAGTTTAGGGGAGTTGGGAAAGTATTTTTCCCGTGAATGTTAATGAAGACAGCTGGGGCAGGGAAGGGGGGGATCAGACAGATAGGAGAAAGT
Source organism: Loxodonta africana (assembly GCF_030014295.1). Lineage (NCBI taxonomy): Eukaryota > Metazoa > Chordata > Mammalia > Proboscidea > Elephantidae > Loxodonta > Loxodonta africana. The sequence goes on from NC_087369.1 coordinate 131,534,169, forward strand.
AGTGTGGTAAAACAGACAAAATCACTTATCTTGTGTCGAGAGTGCTGTTTTAGCTGAGATTCCAGAGGTGTGTGTAGCCTGTATGCTCTGGCTGGGTCCCCGCCAAGATTGCCCCCAGGGGGTTAGGGCTGTGTCCAGTGCCTGCCGTGTCTCAGGAAAGTACCTTCAGCCCCACCACATTTGCACCAAAGAACAGCACTAAGGAATCAGAGCTGGGGTGCTGCGCTGGCTCAGCAACTAGTTACTGCTTCTGCGCAGTCTCTCACTCCCCTGTCACTCAGGTCGATTTGTTAGTTCTGTGTTTGATGGTCAGGGTTCATAGATTGTCATATATATAATCAATTCACTTGTTTTTTTGAGTCTTTGTTGCAAAAGGGTTTAGCGGAAGCTTCTGCTTTTTAGTCAGCCATCTTGGCCCCATCTCCAAGATTTGTATTTAGGAAAATTTTTTAAAAATCAGTTTAGCAACAGTGATTGTACAATCTGCTCTATCCCTGTGCTGAAAATCAGTGCTGTTTCCCTCCAAGAACAAAAATTTCAAGCCCATTAAATAAGGCTGGAAGTTCCATTGTCCACTCTTTTTAAAGTCAAGTTTAAAGTCACCTCCAAGCTTGTGAGCATGTCAACTGAAGGTCTGAACTCTGAAGCTACTGGGATGCTGGATGATAACAAATCACAAAATCAGGGTGCCATGGGCATCCCATTGTGCATATTTATACTTTGGAAGAGATTTAGAGTCCTTATTAATGTCACATAGAGGACAGTATTTTATTTATTCGTTCATAGTAGATAAACACTGTTTCACTCAACAAATCTTGCTAGGCACTGGGAGGACAAAAAGATTGAAGTTGTCAAGGATTTCATTTTACTGGGGTCCACAATCAACACCCACGGAAGCAGGAGTCAAGGAATCAAAAGATGCATTGCATTGGGCAAATCTGCTGCAAATGTCCTCTTTAAAATGTTGAAGAGCAAAGACGTCACCTTGAAGACTAAGGTGCGCCTGACCCAAGCCATGGTATTTCCAATCGCATCATATGCATGTAAAATCTGGACAGTGAATAAGGAAGACTGAAGAAGAATTGATGCCTTTGAATTGTGATGTTGGCGAAGAATAGTGAATATACCATAGATTGCCAAAAGAATTAACAAATCAGTCTTGGAAGAAGTATAACCAGAAGGCTCCATAGAAGCAAGGACGGCAAGACTACATCTCACATACTTTGGACATGTTAGCAGGAGCGATCAGTCCATGAAGAAGGACATCATGCTTGATAAAGCAGAGGGTCAGCAGAAAAGAAGAAGACCCTCAATGAGATGGATTGACACAGTGGCTGCAACAATGGGCTCAAGCATAACAACAATTGTGAGTATGACACAGGACCGGGCAGTGTTTCATTCTGTGGTACATAGGGTTGCTATGAGTCAGAACCAACTTGATGGCACCTGACAACAACAACAACAAGAGTATAGCAGGTGAACAGAATAGGAAAGAGTACCAGGCAGAGGAAATAACCTGTATAGATGTCCTGTGATGGGAGGGAGCATGGCAAATATGAGTAATTGAAAGAAGCCCATGTAGCTGGAGTCCACAGAGCCAAAGGATTACTGTATTTTTATGCAAATAACAGAGATCATCTACATTTGTTTGCCAACCACACCCTCCGCCTGCAAGGTTTTTTCTTAAGCGTGCTATGTTAATTTTTTTTTTACAGCAACATGTAAAAAATAATTGGCATTGTAGCACTTAACGAAAATACCTCACAGAGGGAAGTTGTGGCTGGCATACAAATGTAGAAGGCCCACATTATTTGTGTAAAAATACAGTAATGTAGTCCCAGATGAGGCTGCAGAGATGTGGGGTGGAGTGAGGAGCTGTGGTCATCAGCCTTTTAGATGACTTCCAATGATCTCCACCTCCTAGTATTCAAGCCCTTATGTGATCCCCTAGAGTCACTAGTTTAGTGACTCTCCTGTAATGATTTGTATCACTTCTGCAGTTAGGTTATAAAAAGACTGTGACTTACATATTGAATGTTCTCTCTTGGGTTATTCTGTCTGAATAAGCCAGCTGCCATGTTGTGGGGCAGCTCTATGGAGAAATTTTCATGACTGAGCTTGGAAGCCGATCTTCTGAGGTCTGCCAACAGCCATGTGAGTGAGCTTGGAAGTGGATACACCCTGAATTGAGCCTTGAGATGACTGTAGTCCCTGATGACACACCTTGATTAGAGCCATGTGAGAGACCCTGAACCAGAACCACCCAGTTAAGCTGCTCTCAGATTCCTGACCCACAGAAACTGTGAAATAATAAAATAAATGCTTATTGGTTACAGCCACTAAGTTTTGGAATAACTTGTTATGCAGGGGTAGATAACTAATGTGGGGCTGAACAAGCAAGGCTTTATAGGTCATTAAAAGGAGAAATTCCCTAGAGTGAGGTTGTTCGTACTGTTCTTTGTCCCAGCGTAGGGGAGGGCCAGAATTGGCTGATAGTAGGATGGGGGTATCATTTGCCTTCTGGATCACTTGGCTTTAGGTTGGTGTTTTAAATGTTCATAGTGTTAATAGGCAGTGATATATGGTCAAAGGGAGGAGGCTTACCCAGGCGTAGTCATTTTGGAATGGGTCAGTTAAGGTCAGGGGACGGTCCATTTTTCCAAAGTTCTTCTCAGCCTTTCAAACTATTCCATCTGCACAGTCCTCAAGACTTGTAGGTAGTCTTCAATACTTAGCCCTAGATAAAGCAACAATATCCATTATATCAATAAACAGATGGTCATTTTATTTCCCTTTATTGCAATTAAATAGAGTGATTGATTTAACAATGATTCAACTCATTACCATCAATTCTGACTCATGGTGACCCAATATGTTACAGAGTAGAACTGCTTCGTAGGGTTTTCTTGGCTATAATCTTTATGGAAGCAGATTGCCAGGCCTTGCTTCCACAGTGGAGCTGGGTGAGTTTTAACTACCAACCTTTAGGTTAGTAGTCAAGTGAAAACTATTTGCACCACCCACAACTAATAAAGATTTTCTATGAAGTCTCTTTGTATAGCTCTATATTCAATATCAAAATTCCTGATTGTTTTTAGGTCATTTTGCAGTGCCTAAAAGACCCTTTGGGTCACAGAGCAGATGGAAACCAAGGCACGGTACATGCAAATAACTTGCAAAAGGACACAGGCTGTGTCCATAACCCAACTGCAGAGCCTAAGATCTCTGACTCCCCATCCAGAACATTTTCACCAGGGCTTCTTACTATGTCTACCTCTTCTAAATTCTTTACTCATAAGTGTGCTTTTTACAAACAACAAATAAGACACAAACTCTTGTTAGCAAAAAAAAAAAAAAAACACCTTAGAAGATCATTCAAAACATGCTTTCTGTCTGCAAAAATGTGTGTCAGCCAACCCCATTTGCATTAGCCCTATCCCAATTTCCCACTGCCCAGAATTAGGCAGCCTCCCTCCAGTCCCTCACCCTTTGGCGCAAGTCAGCTATATCACCATGACACCAAACCACTGGGAAGAAATTATTTGTAGGGGTAAATTTCCTGGAGATAGGAATGTTCCTGGTGTTGTCACCATGAGTCAGACAGCTCTGATGACTCTGCGCAGGCCCAAAAATTCCTATCCTGAAAAATCTTCCCTCCTCTCCACATCCAGTTTGTTGCCCATGAAAATATTCATTATTACAATTTGTATGGCATTTTAGAATTTACAAAGCACCTCTCACATAAACTCTTGCATTTGATCAAACTAAGAGCCATGTGTTAATATTTTAGTATTCTCATTTTAAACATGAGGTTTGCCTTGCCCAAGTTCTTACAGTTACTAAGTGGCAGAATTGGGACTTCTTGAAACCAGGCCTCTCTCCTGAGATCCCTCTCTTTTTAGATGTCTCACAGGCACTTCAAAATCAATATATTCAAAACTGAGCTCATCAACTCCTAAACTGCTTCTCCTCCTATGCTCTACCTTTTAATAAATGGCCCAACATTGTGTCCAAGGCAGAAAACTTGGAGTCATCACTGATGCCTTCCTCTTCCTCAATCCCTACAGTCAATCTGTCACCAAGTCTGTGGATTCTATCTTCTAAAGAGTTTTTAAATTTTGTTCATTTCTCTCTCCCCACCTTCCACTGCTCCTTCCTAGTCCAACCCATCATCTTCTCTCATCTGGACTTCTGCAGCAGTTTGCTAAGTGATTTCCTTGCCTCCAGTCTTGCCTCTTTACAATCTATTCTCCCCAGAGTATCTGGAGAGCTATTTCTAAAACCAAATCATATCTCATCTGGGTTTTTTTTTTTTTCATTTATGTGTTGTTGGTGGTGATGTTGTTGTTAGGTGCCATAGAGTCAATTCTGACTCATAGCCACCTTATAGGACAGAGTAGAACTGCCCCATAGGGTTTTATAGGCTAAAATCTTTATGGAAGCAAATCACTAGGTGTTTCTCCCATGGAGCTACTGGGTGGGTTCAAACAGCCAACCTTTCAGTTAGCAGCCGAATGCTTAACTATTGCACCCAATATAAATATTTATGCATTCAAAACAGACAAAAGCAGAGGTACTCTTCCCAAAGTGAGGGTCAGAGGCCTGGATCCCCGAATATTTTGTCCCCCACTTCCCTGAGGCACCAAGTGTTCTGTAGAGCAGACATAAAAACCACTAATCCTACAGGATGAAGCTTCTTAGCATGGCCTAAGAAGTTCTTCATGATTTGGCCCTCACAGTAGTTTCCCCTATCCACAGAGGATATGTTCCAAGACCCCGAGTGAATGCCTGAAACCGTAGACAGTACCAAATCCTATATATGCTATGTTTTTTCCAATACATACATACCTATGATAAACTTTAATATAGAAATTAGGCACAGTAAGAGATTAACAATAACTAATAATGAAATCTCAGTTATTGTTAATCTCTTATTGTGCATAACAATCTCTTACTGTGATTAAAAATAACTAACAATAAAATCCCCCATGCATCTGTCAGTTTCTCATACTGTGGGGGCTTGCCTATGGCTGTGATGCTGGAGGCTATGCCACTGGTATTCAAATATCAGCAGGGTCACCCACGGCAGACAGGTCTCAGGTGAGCTTCCAGACTAAGACAGACGAGGAAGAAGGACCCAGTGGTCTACTTCTGAAAAGAATTAGCCAGTGAAAACCTTACAAATAACAATGGAACATTGTCCGATCAAGTGCCAGAAGATGAACCCTTCATGTTGGAAGGCATTCAAAATACGACTAGGGAAGAGCTGCCTCCTCAAAGTAGAGTCTACCTTAATGACATGGATGGAGTCAAGCTTTCGGGACCTTCATTTGCTGATGTGGCATGACTCAAAATGAGAAGAAACAGCTGAAAACATTCATTAATAATTGGAACATGGAATGTAGGAAGTATGAATCTAGGAAAATTGGAAACCATCAAAAATGAAATGGAATGCATAACATCAATATTGTAGGTATTAGTGAGCTGAAATGGACTGGTATTGGCCATTTTGAATTGGACAATCATATGGCCTATTATGCAGGAAATGACAAAACGAAGAGGAACAGCATTGCATTAATCGTCAAAAAGAACATTTCAAGATCTATCCTGAAGTACAATGCTGTCAGTGATAGGATAATATCCATACGCCTACAAGGAACCAGTTAATATGACTATTATTCAAATTTACCTGCTAACCGCTAAGGCCAAAGACAAAGAAATTGCAGATTTTTACCAGCTTCTACAGTCTGAAATTGATGGAACACATGCAATCAGCATGCACTGATAATTACTGGTGATTGGAATGAGAAAGTTGGAAACAAAGAAGGACTAACCCACCACCAGCCCACTGCTGAAACTCCTTGGGAAAGAAGGACTAGTAGTTGGATAATATGGCATTGGTGATAGAAATGATGCTGGAGATCGTGTGATAGAATTTCACGAGACCAACAACTTTTTCATTGCAAATACATTTTTTCAACAGCGTAAATGGCAACTATACACATGGACGTCGCCAGATTGAATACACAGGAATCAAATCGACTATATTTGTGGGAAGAGACAATGGAAAAGCTCAATATCACCAGTCAGAACAAGGCCAGAGGCCAACTGGGGAACAGACCATCAATTACTCACACATAGGTTCAAGGTGAAACTGAATAAAACTAGAACAAGCCCAAGAGAGCCAAAGTAAGACCTTGAGTATATCGTATCTGAATTTAGAGACCATCTCAAGAATAGATTTGATGCATCGAACACTAATGATGAAAGACTAGAGGAGTTGTGGAATGACATCAAGGACGTTATGCTTGAAGAAAGCAAGAGGTCTTTAAAAAGACAGAAAGGGAAAAAAAGACCAAAAAGGATGTTGGAAGAGGCTCTGAAACTTGCTCTTGAATGTCGAGTAGCTAAAGTGAAAGGAAGAAATGATGAAAGTAAAAGGACTGAACAGAAGATTTCAAAGGATGGCTCAAGAAAACAAAGTAAAATATTATAACGACATGTGCAAAGACCTGGAGATAGAAAACCAAAAGGGAAGAACACGCTTGGCATTTCCTAAGTTGAAAGAACTGAAGAAAAAAATTCAAGCCTCAAGTTGCAATAAAGAAGGATTCTACAGAGGAAATATTAAACAATGCAGAAAACATCAAAAGAAGATGGAAGAAATACACATAGCCAGTATACCAAAAAGAATTGATCAACATTCAACCATTTCAGGAGGTAGCATATGATCAGGAACTGATGGTACGGGAGGAAGAAGTTCAAGCTGCACTGAGGGCATTGGCAAAAAACAAGGCTCCAGGAATTGACGAAATACCAATTAACATGCTTCAACAACCAGATGCAGCAGTGGAAGTGCTCACTCATAGACTTGCCAAGAAATTTGGAAGACAGCTGCGTGGCCAATTGACTGGAAGAGATCCATATTTATGCCTACTCCCAAGAAAGTTGATCCAACCAAATCCAGAAATTATCAAACAATATCATTAATATCACATGCCAGCAAAATTTTGCTGAAGATCATTCAAAAGCGGCTGCAGCAGTATATCAACAGGAAACTGCCAGAAATTCAACCCAGATTCAGAAGAGGATGTGGAACCAGGGATATCATAGCTGGTGTGAGATGGATCCCAGATGAAAGCAGAGAATACCAGAAAGATATTTATCTGCACTTTATTGACTATATAAAGGCATTCGACTGTGTGGATCATAACAAATTATGGATAACATTGGGAAGAACGGGAATTCTAGAATGCTTCATTGTGCTCATGAGGAACCCATACATACACCAAGAGGAAGTAGTTTGAACAGAACAAGGGGATACTGATTGGTTTAAAGTCAGGAAAGGTATGCGTCGGGGTTGTATTCTTTCACCGTACCTATTTAATCTGTATGCTGAACAAATAATATGAGAAGCTGGAATATATGAAGAAGAACGGGGCATCAGGATTGGAGGAGGACTCATTAACAACCTGCGTTATGCAGATGACACAACCTTGCTTGCTGAAAGTGAAGAGGACTTGAAGCACTTCCTAACGAAGATCAAAGACCACAGCCTTCAGTACGGATTACACCTCAACATAAAGAAAACAAAAATCCTCACAACTGGACCAATAAGAAACGTCATGATAAATGGAGAAAAGATTGAAGTTGTCAGGGATTTCATTCTACTTGGATTCACCATCAATGCCCATGGAAGCAGCAGTCAAGAAATCAAAAGACACATTGCATTGGGGAAATCTGCTACAAAAGACCTCTTTCAAGTGTTAAAAAGCAAAGATGTTACCTTGAAGGCTAAGGTGTGCCTGACCCAAGCCATAGTGTTTTTCAATCGTTTCACATGCATGTGAAAGCTGGACAACGAGTAAGGAAGACTTAAGAAGAACTGAGTCTTTTGAACTGTGGTGTTTGAGAAGAATATTGTATATACCATGAACTGCCAAAAGAGCAAACAAATATGTCTTGGAAGAAGTACAACCAGAATGTTCCTTAGAAGCAAGGAGGGCAAGACTACATCTCACATACTTTGGACAGGGAGGGATCAATACCTGGAGAATGACATTATGCTTGGTAACGTAGAGAGTCAGGGAAAAAGAGGAAGACCCTCAATGAGATGGATTGACACAGTGGCTGCAACAATGGGCTCAAGTATAACAACAATTGTGAGGATGGTGCATGACCAGGCAGTGTTTCGTTCTGTTGAACATTAGGGTTGCTGTAAGTTGGAACTGACTTGACATCTAACAACAAAAACAACAATAACATAGAGCAATTATAGTAACACACTGTAATAAAAGTTATGTGAATGTGATCTCTTTGGCATATCTGAATTGTCAGCATCACTACTCTTGTGCTTTGGGGCCATTATTAAGTAAAAAAGGGTTACTTGAACACAAGGACTTTGATACACCAACAGTCAACCTGATAACCGAGATGGCTACTAAGTGACTAACAGGCAGGTAGAGTATACAACATGGATATGCTGGACAATGGGATGATTCATGTCCCAGGAGGGACAGAGTGGGACAATGTAAGATTTCATTATGCTACTCAGAATGGTCACAATTTAAAGTTTGTGAATTGTTTATTTCTGGAATTTTCCGTTTAATATTTTCAGACTGTGGTTGACCACAGGTAACTGAAACCGTGAAAAGCGAAACTGGGAATAAAGGGGGACCACTGCACTTTTTTTTTTTTTTACTGTACTTACCTCTCTATCCCCATCCCTCACTCCTGCTACTCTTCCCTTCTATATTACTGCACTTTTTTTTTTTTTTACTGTACTTACCTCTCTATCCCCATCCCTCACTCCTGCTACTCTTCCCTTCTATATTAGTTAGGATAGGCTAGGCTTTGGTATTGTAACAAATGAACTCCAAATCTCAGTGGTCTAAAATAATAAAAGTTTACATCTCAGGTACTACTGTCTATTGCAGGTCAGCAGGTTGCTCTGCTCCACCTCATCTTCATTTTGGGACAAAGGCTGATGAAGCTCCCACCATCTCCAATATTGCCTGTCATCATGGCAGAGGGAAGATAGCCTGGTGGCTCTTACTCTGGCAATTAAATGCTAAGACTGAAAATGACAGGCATAACTTCCGCTCACAATTCATTGACCATCTGTTATAGTTAATGTTATGTGTCAACTTGGCTAGGCCGTTAGTCTCCGTGATTTGGCAGATACTATGTAATCATCATTTTATGATCTGATGTGAGTAGCAAATAAGCTGGAAGGGGAGTTTCTTTGGGGGGTGTAACCTGCATCAAATACATATGGATATTCTGGCAAATCTCATGCTCTCTCTCTCTCTCAATCCTGCACTCATCTCGTGGTCTGACTTCCAGTTCTTGGAGAAGCCTTCAGCCAGCTTCCTGATCTGAAGATTTGGAACTTGCCAGCCCCCCACAATTGTGTGAGCCATTTCCCTGAAGTAAATCTCTCTCTGTATATATATGCTTCACTGGTTTTGCTCCTCTGGAGAACCTAGCCTGAAACACCATTTCTGGACACGAGGGAGCCAGGAAATGCAATCTTACAATGTACTCAGAACAATGCGGCAGTGGGGGAGTTGGTAAGAACTGGAATATTTGGAGAAAAAGCACCAGTAACTGCCAAACCTTCTAGCCCTCATTTTAAGCCACAGGGAGCTACTTAGAGTTTTTTGGAATATTTACATACTGTCCTTTCTACGCCCCCTGCCCCAATTCTTTTGGTAAGCTTCTACTTGATCTTCTAGTTTTGATTCAGACAATATGCCTCTGAGTAGTCTTCTTTCTGTCTCATCTACTCCTGTTTCTCCCTCCCTAGACCAGGTCAGGTGGCCCTCAGTTGTGCTGCTGTATCACCCTGTGCTTCCTTCCAGCATAAAACTTAACGCAGTCTCTAAAGGTCATTGCTTATACAATGTGTCTCTTCTCCCTGTAAGACTGTGAGTTGCCTAATGTCAGTGCCTGGCATGCTTTCTGTCACATCCTTGGTTCTCAATAAAGGTAGAACGATTGAATGAATGTTGACAGCCTAGTCTCTTTGGTCTTAATCCTTTGTCCATTTAACACACCAAACTGCCTGGACCAGAGGAGGAGATGAAGCTGAAACTTGCTCCCCACTGCAGGCTGAGAGGATCTGGAACAGGCCTAGAAAGGGAGGAGATGGCATTTGAAACTTGAGCTACATTTATGAGCTAATCCTGGGACACATACTTCCTTGGGCGTGTTAACTAGGGCTAATGAGGAAAAAATGGCTATTCAGACAGTTTTATGTTCACCGAGTGAAAAATGCCATGAAATTCAGACTTTCTCTTCAACAGGCTCTGTTAAGGACTCACAAGCAGCCAAAAGATACATGATTTGGGAGGTACAGTTGAAAGTGATACTCTGAACTCTTGTTGTCTATGGTTTCAGAGTTTTTCTTTGTAAATTGGACATTAGACATCCAGGCTCTGTGCTTGCTTTTAGCTAGGGATGTGGATTCGTAGCTCAGGGCACTTGTTTGGACTTCTCTACTAGTAGTTGATTTTCCCCTTTTATAAGAAAGAGCTCACCACCAAGAATAACACTTCGATTGAATTTATGAAGACATGCTCAAACTCATTAGTAATTAAAGAAATACAAGTTTAACTAAACAAGTCTTAAGCCCAAAAACAAAAACTGACAAAAATTAAAAAGCTGATAATGTCAAGTGTTGGTAAGGATGTGAGGATATAAGAACGTTTATGTTCTGCATAACGTAGATTGGTTCATGTATTCTGGAGAACAATTTGGCACTACTCCATTCATTCACTCAATGAATATTTACTGAGCACCGTCCTTGTGCCAAGCACTGTTCTAAGTGTTCAGGATATAAGTGAACAAAACTGACAAAAATCCCTGCTGTAACGAAGCTTATATTATACTGGGGGAGACAAACAATAAATATAAATAATAAGGTAATAAAAAATCATAGATAAAATATATATAAGTGTTAGGTGGAGAAATTAAAGCAGAAAGGGGGAATAGGAAATGTTACATGAGGAGCTGAAGTGGAAGAAAGAGTGGCCAAGAAAGGCATCACTGGTTTGAGGGTCATATAACTAACTTAGTCAGTCATATTAAATATACACGTATTCTATGACCCAACAATTCTGCTCCTGAGTATATATATCTAGGAAAATTCCTACACAAGTCCCTAGGGACTTGTACAAAGGTGTTTGTGGAAATGTTATTTGTGGTGGCAGAAGGTGTGATAGTTAATTTTATGTGCCAATAAAGCTAGGTTAAGCTTCCCAGTGGTTTCACCAAACATTAGACTGATTACTGTTCCATAATGTAATCTAATGCAATGTAATTTAATCCCCTTCCATAATGTAATCTAATATAATGTAATGAATCAATTGGTTAAAAGGGGAGTTCCTTAGGGAGTTGCCTTCAAAATTCGCTCTCTCTCTCTCAACTTTGCGCTCTCCCTGTTGCCTGATCTACGGATTTGGGGATGCAAGCCTGAGGAGTCTTCAGCCTGTGGTCTGACCTACATGTATATTTTGGACTTGCCAGCCCCCCAATATCCTATAGTCTGCTGCCTGACCTACAGATTTTGTACTTGAGAGCACCCATAATTGCGTGAGCCAATCCTTTGAAGTAAATCTGTGTATGTGTGTGTGTATAGTAATATATATATATATATATGTTTCTACAGAGAACTCTGACTAAGAAGATTAACATGACCACAGTAGGAATCCTTCACTGAGAACTGAGAGAGTGAATAGGTAAAATGTGGTTAAATAAGCACACAAAAACATGGATTGATCTAAAAACATACTGCTAAATGAAAAAAGTAAGAAACTGAATGAGATATATAACATAGTGCCACTTATATACATACAAACAAAACAACAATATGTAGTTTGAAAGGACACATTCAAATAAAAAAGATATATGTTAAATATATTATAATGTTTGTGGGATGAGAAGGAGGAGAATGGGAGTGGGTTATGGGGCTAAAAATAAGATAAAATGAACATAGCCCAATATATGGGCTTGGTCTTTAGAAAATCCAGACTTCTATGGAGCTGAAAGTAAAATGTTTCTGATACTACACAACTGTTCAGCCTTATCCAATTCACTTGGCTTATCTGGCCTTCAGTTTCTTCACCTTGAAAACAAAGAATCCTATCCTGACTTATGCATTGTGGTTGTTTATTTTTATCTGGTTTCTTCCAAATGAACCAACATGAAACCTCTGAAAATACAAAAAAGCACCATGCAACTGGGGGAGTTGTAAGGTTGGATCAGTATACATCTCTACACAGAATTGAAATGTTCCCCTGAAAGTACCCTGAAATGAATTGCTCGAGGTTTTCAGCAGTTACATACTGCAAATGATGTCAGCTGCTCCTATTTTGAATGAGGAAAAAAGATATCCGTTTTCATACATTTGTTTCCTGATCTGTAGTTGACAAGAGAAAGGATTCTGGAAATAAAATTGTTGCAGGTGCCTGATGATTATTATACTCCAGCCACATGTGATGAAATAGAGACCTTGTTTTGTAAAGAATGCCCCTCCAGAGGATCGTAGGCTTCAGAATAGGACGCCTTGAGAAAGCATAAGGAGCCTCAGTCCACAGTGCCCAGTCCTCAGCACATCTCCTTTGCTTCCTGAGGCTAAGTCTGTAGAGCAAATGCAGCCAAAATGCTCACAGAAAGAGCTACATTCATCATCCAAATTGCTGCTTCCCTTCAGTGGACTTGTCTTCTAACAGAGTGCTTTAACACTCCCAAGCATTCTTTATACAGTTGGTTTGTGAAGACTTTCCCAGATTTGGGAGGGCCAGGCAGGAGGAGGAAAGAATAAGCTTCCAGAATGGAAGTTCTTCCTTGTCACAAGCATAATCAGGCTTGTCTGGGAGACCTATAAAGGGTCATCCCCATGCTTGCCAAGCACAATGGAGAATACAGAAGTTTTAGAGTTGGACCCTGCCCTCATTAACAGAGTGCTTAGTTAGCAAGACAGGAAATGCAATGTCACTCATCATGCTCCTCCCAAAACATGGTTTTTGCCTAATGTACTACTTATCCTCAGCTCAAATATCACTTCTTCAGAGATATCTTCTCTGGTCAAATCTCTAATACAAATGCTCAGAGCTCCATGTCAGTCTCCTTTGTATCTACTTACCACTTTTGTATTTTACATTTGCTTGTGTGCTTTTTTGATTAAAGTCCATCTCTCCCACTAGACAAATTAAGTTCCATGGAGGCAGAGATGGTGTCAGTATTTATTATTTAACAAAAACTTACATAGCTTTCATTATGTGCTAGGTACTTTTCTCAGCAGTTTAGAAATATTTAATTCTCATAGAAACCCCAGGGGGCATTATCATCATCATATATATAGAAGAATCTGACTTCCAGAGAGGTAGAGGAACTTGCCCAAGCTCACACAACTAATAAGAGACAGAGCCAGGATTCAAACCCAGAAAGCCTGGGTCCAGAGGCCATGTTCTCAACTATTATGCTGTGCTATCTGCCCACCATTGTATCATCAATACCTAGCACAATGCCTGACACACAATACATGCTCAATAAACACTACTTGAATGAATAAATGGATATTGTTCTTTTTAACTCTAAATCAAGCAATCGTAAAAAGTCTAACAATCATATATTAACCTATAACTCATTGTCATCAATATTATACTTCATATATGATCAGAAGGTTATAGCCCCTTAGTGATTTTTTTTTTTTGCATTCTTTAGGTGTCTTCTATCTCCTCTACTTTAAAGTATTTCAATTAGTTATTCAATTAATGTGAACATGTCAAAAGTGAATTAGTTAAAACAAAAATATTATAGAGTTTTAGCTTCTAGTGTAGTCAAGTAAGTTCCTATTGGGCCTGATCCTCTTGCAAATAACACACTAGGATTGGCAAATTATGACCTATCTTAGTTATCCAATGCTGCTATAACAGAACTACCACAGGTGGGTGGCTGTAACAAAAGAAATTTATTTTCTCACAGTTTAGGAGGCTAGAAGATCAAATTCCAGTTGCTAGCTCTAGGGAAAGACTTTCTTTCCCTTTGCTAGCTGTGGAGAAGGCCCTTGACTCTTTGAGATTTTGCTCCTGGGCAATCTTCATGTGGCCTGGCATCTCTCTTCCCCATCTCTGTTCTGCTCGCTTGTTCAATTTCTTTTTTATCTCCAAAGGGATTGACTCGAGATATACCCTACACTAATCCTGCCTCATTAACATAACAAAGACAATCCATTCTCAAATGGGACAGGTTAGGATTTACAACCCACTCATTTACAGATTGCCTATTTCTGCTTTCATGCTACAATGGCAGAGTTAAGTTGTTATGACAGACTGTATTACCTTGAAGGCATAAATTATTTACTGTCTGACCCTTGGCAGAAAAAGTTTGCTGACACCTGTTCTACACAAAGAAGGCACTAGTGAGTGAGAAAAGTAGGCATATGCTGTATACCAGTAGCTGTTGAGACGATTCTGACTCATGGTGACCCCATGTGTGTCAGAGTAGAAATGTGCTCCATATGCTTTTCAATGGCTGATTTTTCAGAAGTAGATTGCCATGACTTTCTTCTGAGGTACCTCTGGGTGGACTCAAATATCCAACCTTTTGGTTAGCAGCCAAGAATCTTAATCGTTTGCACGACCCAGGGACTCCATATTCTGTATACCAAAAAAAAAAGCCTGTTGCGGTGCAGTCAATTCCGACACCTAGCAACCCTAAAGGACAGAGTAGAACTCCCCCATAGGGTTTCCAAGGAGCACCTGGTGGATTCGAACTGCCAACCTTTTGGTTAGCAGCCACAGCCTTCAATATGGATTACACCTCAACATAAAGAAAACAAAAATCATCACAACTGAACCAATATGCAACATCATGATAAATGGAGAAAAGATTGAAGGTGTCAAGGATTTCATTTTACTAGGATCCACAGTCAGCATCCATGGAAGCAGCAGTCAAGAAATCAAAAGACGCATTGCATTGGACAAACTTGCTGCAAGAGACCTCTTTAAAGTGCTGAAAAGCAAAGATGTCACCTTGAAGACTAATGTGCGCTTTACCCAAGGCATAGTGTTTTCAATCACCTCATATGCATGTGAAAGCTGGACAATGAATAAGGAAGACCAAAGAAAAATTGACGCCTTTGAATTGTGGCGTTGGAGAAGAATATTGAATATATCATGGACTGCCAAAAGAATGAAAAATCTGTCTTGGAAGAAGTACTATCGGAATGCTTCTTAGAAGCAAGGAAGGCGAGGCTATGTCTCACACACTTTGGACATATTATGAGGAGGAAGCAGCCCCTGGAGAAAGACATCATGCTTGGTAAAGTAGAGGGTCAGTGAAAAAGAGGAAGACCCTCAACAAGATGGATTGATGCAGTGGCTGCAACAATGGGCTTAAGCATAACAACGATTGTGAGGATGGCACAGGACCAGGCAGCGTTTCAGTCTGTTGTACATAGGGTCACTATGCGTCAGAACTGACTCGATGGCACCTAACAACAACCACATCATAGAGGGTCAGTGAAAAAGAGGAAGACCCTCAATGAGATGGATTGACACAGTGGAGCCAACAATGGGCTCAAGCATAAAGATGATTGTGAGGATAGCGCAGGATGGAGCAGTGTTTTGTTCTGTTGTACATAGGGTTGCTATGAGTCAGAAGTGGCTCGATGGCACCTAACAACAACAACAGCAACAATATCATAATCAATTGAGTAAGGCTGAAAGCTTTCTCCCTAAGATTAGGAGCTAGACAAGTAAGCCTGCTTTCACTGTTGCTATTGAGTATTGCACTGGAAGTTTTATCTAGAGCACTTAGCCAAGAAAAAGAAATAAAAGCTACCCTAATCAAAAAAGAAGTAGTAAAACTATCTCTTTTCACAGATGGCATGATCCTATATGTAGAAAATTTCAAACAACCCACAAAAAAGATGCTACAGCTTATAAATGATTTCAGCAAAGTCGCAGGGTACAAAATCAACACACAAAACTTATTTACATTTCGACATACCAGCAATGAACAATCAGAAAAGGAAATTAAGAAAAACAATCCTATTTATTATAACATGTAAAAGAATAAAACGCCTAGGAATAAATTTAACCAGAGAGATGAAAACCTTGTACACTTAAAACGATAAAACATTGTTGAAGGAATTTGAAGAAGATCTAAATAAATGGAAGACACACTGTATTCATGGATTGGATGACTTAATATTGTTAAGATGTCAATACTACCCAAAGTGATCTACAGATTCAATGTAATCCTTATCAATATTCTAACAATCTTTTTTGTAAAAATGGAAAGGTTAATCCCCCAATTCATATGGAATTGTAAAGGTCTGTGAATAGCCAAATCAGTCTAATAAAAGAACAAATTAGGAGGACTCACACTACCCGATCTCAAAATATAAAGTAACAGTAATCAAAACAGTCTGATATAGGTATAATGATAGACATATAGACCAGTGCAATAGAATTGAGAGTTCAGAAATGAACCCTTACATCTATGGCTAATTGATTTTCTACAAGGATGCCAAGACCATGCAGTGTGGAAAGAACAGTTTCTTCAATAAATGGTTCTGGAACAACTGGATCTCCACGTGCAAAAGAATGAAGTTAGGCCCATAACTAAAACCATATATGAAACTTAACTCAAAGGGGATAAATGGTCTGATATAAGAACTAAAATCATAAAGCTCTAAGAAGAAAATATAGAGATAAAGCTTTGGGACCCAATTTTTTACAATGGACTCTTAGATATGACACCAAAAGCATGAGAAACTATATATATATGGTCGCTATGAGTCGGAATTGACTCGACGGCAGTGGGTTTGGTTTGGTTTTATATATATATATATATATATATATAAATTGGACTTCAGGAAAATTAAAAACTTTTGTGCATCAAAGGACTTAAACAAGAAGTTCAGAGACAATGTACAGAGTGGGAGAAAATATTTGGGAAACCCATGTGATAAGGGTTTAATATCCAGTATATATAAACATCCTGCAACTCAACAACAAAAATACAAACAACTCAATTTAAAAACAGGCAAGGGACTTGAATAAACATTTCTCCAAAGAAGATATACAAATGGCTAATAAGCACATGAAAAGATGCTCAATGTCACTAGTCATTAGGGAAATGTACATCAAAACCACAATGAGACATCACTTCATATCCACCAAAAAAAACCCAAACCCGCTGCAGTCAAGTTGATTCTGACTCATAGCGAACCTATAGGACAGAGAAAAACTGCCCCATAGAGTTTCCAAGGAGCACCTGGTGGATTCGAACTGCCAACCTTTTGGTTAGCAGCCGCAGCTGTTAACCAATATGCCACCAGGGTTTGTACCAAGATAGCTATTCTCAGAAAAATAACAATGTTGGCTAGGATGCTGGTGGGAATGTACAATGGCGCAGCCACTATTGAAGATGTCTTGGTGGTTCCTAAGAAAGTTAAAAATTGAATTACCATATGATCCAGGAATTCCACTCCTAGATACATACTCTAAAAGCGACCACTGCCATAGAGTCAATTCTGATTCATAGTGACCCTGTAGGGTTTCCGAGTCTGTAAATCTCTACAGAAGGAGACTGACACATCTTTCTCCCACAAGATGCTGGTGATTTTGAACTGCCAACCTTTTGGTTAGCAGTCAATTGCTTTAACCACTGCACCACCACAGCTCCTAGATATATACTCTAGAGACTTAAAATCAAGAACTCAAACAGATACTTGTACATCGGCATTCATTTATTCTCAATAGCCAAAAGTGGAAACAAACTCAAATGTCCATGAAGAGGTGAATGGATAAACAAAATGTAGTTTATCCATACAATGGAATATTAGTCAGTCATAAAGACAGATGAAGTTCCGATATATGCCATCACATGGATGAAACTTGAAAACACTATGATGAATAAAACAAGTCTGACACAGAAGGACAAATATCATATGTTTGCACTTATATGAAATATCAAGAATAAGCAAATGCATAGAGACCAAAACTTATTAGTGGCTACCAGGGGGTGAGGGAGGGTGAAATAAGGAGTTATCACTTAAGAGGTACTGAGTTTCTGTTTGGGGTGATGAAAACTTTTGGAAACACGTTGTGATGATGATTGCACAACATGATAAATGTAATTTAATGTCACTGAATTGTACTCTCAAAACCGATAAAATGACAAATTTTTTGTTACATGTATTTTGCACAATAAATTTTTAAATCCAATAAAACCCACTACTGAAGTGTTCATTCCAACTCATAGTGACCCTGTAAGACAGAGTCGAACTGCTCCATATGGTTTCCAAGGAGTGCCTGGTGATTTGAACTGCTGACCTTTTGGTTAGCAGCTGTAGCTCTTAACTACTATGCCACCAGGGTTCCCCCCCCCGACAAAAAAAAAAACCAAAAAATAAATTGGAATACTAAAAACATTTAAATAATAGAAAAGGTAGCCAGAGGGGAGAAACAGGAACAAATATGAACAAATAATAATATGGCAGCCCAAAATCCAACATATCAATAATTACATTAAATATAAATGGTTCAAAACACAGTAATCAAAAGACAGAGGTTGTCAGAATGTGTAAAAATACAAGATCCAACTATATGCTATCTACATTTAACCCACTTTTATATATAAAGACATAGATTAAAAAGTGAAAGATTGAAAATAATATACCATGTAAACAGTAAACAAAATAAAGTTAGAATAGCTATATATCAGATAAAGTGGATTTCAGAACAAGGAATATTATCAGAGATACTGAGAGACATTACATAAATATAAAGGAGTCTATTCTCCATGAAGATATAACACTGTTAAATGTGTATGCACCTAAGAAAAGAGTTTCAAATACTTGAGCAAAAAACTACAGAAACAAAGGTAGAAATTGAACATCCACAATTACTGTTGGAAATTTCAACATTCTGTCTCAGTAACTGATACGGCAATGTGATTTGGACTCCAGCTCTACAAACTGCACTACAAAAGGGATAAGGTGGACAAAACGCACCTTTATCACTAACTGAGTAACAAGGATCAGCATGAATCCAATTCCCAGCTGGAAGTGGATCCAGGCCTCACCTTCCCACATTTCCAGTCATTGTCGCCAGTCACTTCCATGGCAATTCCTCTTTCTGACCCTAACCCCCCAGAGTTAAATCAGATCTCATCCTCAGGTATCCTGAGTTGGGTCAAAACATCTCTGACCATCTGAGGCCAGGTCATTGGGAAGTAGCCGTAAGCTCAGGAGTCTGCCCAACTCCCTGCACTTCAGACCCACTGGTCTCCCTCACCCTCTCTTTCTAGTCCCCTGGGACTAGGTCACAAACTAGAAGGACTCTATCTTTCTTCATCTACTGCCCATGCAGCCTTTCTCTATCATCCAACCAACCAGAGCCAGGCTACACAAAATGACTCTGTACTGCCAGCCCCTGCTGACTCATTGCCCTTGTGGGCTCATTAACTCTCTAGAATGGCTCACAAAATTCACAGAGACTATTATGTATACTTAGAGCTACCCATTTATTATAACCAGAAAGTATACTAGAGTAGAGATGAATAAGACAAGGTCTGGGAGAGTTCTAGACACGGGGCCTCCATTGTCGCCAGGGACATGCTGCTTCCTCTCCCAAGCATGGGTGTTCTCATCAATCCAGGGGGCCCCAAAGACAGCCTTTCAAGGTCCTGGGTCCCCTAGTTATTGAGACCTCAATGAATATGCATGACTTAGGCCTTAATGCATAGTTATGACAATCCAATCAATAAATATTCATGACTGCATCAGCCCCCCCCTTCCTGAAGTTAATTTGCCAGGTGTGTGGCCTGTGTAGCCCCTATTTGCCAGACTATTTTGGAAAACAAAGGCATCTTGATTGCTGGGGTTATTTTCAGAAACTACAGTCAAAAGACCAAACCAAGTTTTCTGTCCCACAAGCAAGTATACAGAAAATCAATAAGGATATAGAAGACCTGAACGAAACTATTAAACAACTTGATCTAATTGTTGTTTATAAAACACTTTACCCAACAAGAGGATATACATTCTTTTCCAGGGTGTGTAGAACATATACCGAGATAGATCATGTATATTATCTGCACAGGTCCCACATGAATGTAATAGATATACTTAGCATATATATCCCATCATATATATAATTGAATTTATGTTAAGAATACATAGTCTAGGGTAAAGTCATAGAGAATTTATTAGAAATGATTATACTTACAGAGGTGGCTACAAAACTTCTGCTATTGGTATCACACTTAAGAACTGACATTTTGCCAATTAGCATACTGCATGCCAAAATATCTTTATTGGTGAAACTAATGTCTTATTATTTTTACAGACATTAGAATTGATTTCTTATTTGTGAAATTAAAGATATTCATATATGTTGATTAGCTAACATAAGTTGAAGACACTATCTTTGAATAAGTTACATGAACACACCAAGGCCTTTACTCTGTACTACATAGCAATGACATCAGTGTCTTGATCCGGCGTGGGTCCTGTGCTCAGCCATTAGTTTAGTAGGGTTTCTGACTGCCAGCTAGAGGACTTGTGCTGTGTCTTTCATAAGGGTGTTGTCAGAGCACTTAAAAGGACAGAGAGCTGGGATTTCATCAAGCTTATGATTTTATCATTTTATGATGTGTTGTGTGTACTTTACTAATGAGTAAATGAGTGAAGCAGAATTATATCTAAGACTTGTTTTATTATAATCTAGTAGGAAGAATGCAAAGGAATAGCTAGACCTCGTCATCTCAAAATTTCTTTGCCAGCTACCATTATTTACCAAATAAGAGTTGTGCATTATCAAATGGACTTAGCTGAATTTGCATCAACTGGGTACAATGCTAAGCATTTTGTGTCTATTAACTCATTTTTTACTCAGACAATGTTAGGAGGCAGGTATAAATAATATGGGAAAATAGTAAGATGAGGTTCAGAGAGATGAAATGACTTATCGCTGGTCATACAATGAGGACACAGACCCAGGCAGTCTGATTCTAGAGTTGGCCTAATTAACCACTCCACTTCATGACCTGATGTTTTTCATCATCATCTCCTCTCAGGATATACAAGTGTAGGTAGATGATATCAATAGGAGTCAGCCTTCTCTGGGGTGAGGACAGCTTGAATTTACAGGTCCTGGATATTGGAGGTATAATGGAATCAGACATAGGGAAATTAATATGGCGACTCTGTTGACCTCAATACTCCTGACATTTGAGTTTTTTTAATAATAGCTTTACTGAGATATAATTCATATCTTAGTTATCTAGTGCTGCTATAACAGAAATACCACAGGTGGGTGGCTATAACACATAAATTGTATTCTCTCACAGTTTAGGAGGCTAGCAGTCTGAATTAAGGGTGCTGGCTCTAGGGGAAGGCTTTTTCTCTCTGTCAGGTCTGAGGAAAGGCTTATGCTCCGTGGTTCTTTGGTGATATTCATGTGATATGGCATCTACCATCTTGCATCTCTGCTTCCTTAATCTGCTCCTTTTATATTTCAAAAGAAAGTGACTCAAGACATACCCTACACTAATACTATCTCATTAACATAACAAAGACAACTATACCCAAATGGGATTATAACCACAGGTATACGGGTTAGAATTTACAATGCATTATTTTTATTTATTTATTTTTAATTGTGCTTTAGATGAAATTTTACAGAGCAAATTGGTTTCTCATTAAACAATTAATACCCATATTGTTTTGTGACATTGGTTGCCAACCCCATGACATGTTAATACTCTTCCCTTCTCAATCTTCAGTTGCCACTTATCAGCTTTCCTGTCCCCTCCTGCCTTCTTGTCCTTGCCCCTGGGTTGGTGTGCCCATTTAGACTCCTTTCTTTTTATGGATCTGTCTAGATTAAAAATCTTTTTTTTTTTAATCTTTGGCATCTGTCAGTTTGTCATACTGTGGGGACTTGCCTGTTGCTGTGATGCTGGAAGCTATGCCACAGGTATTCAAATTCCAGCACAGTCATCCATGGTGGACAGGTTTCAGCTGAGCTTCCAGAGTAAGACAGACTAAGAAGAAGGGCCTGGCAGTCTACTTCTGAAAAAAAAAATTAGCCTGTAAAAACCTCATGAATAGCAGTGGAACATTGTCTGATAATAGTGCTGGAAGATGAGCCTCTCAGGTTGGAAGGCACTCAAAATAAGACTGGGGAAGAGCTGCCTCTACAAAGTAGAGTTAATCTTAATGACATGGATGGAGTCAAGCTTTTGGGACCTTCATTTGCTGATGTGGCACCACTCAAAATGAGAAGAAACAGCTGCAAACATGCATTAATAATTGGAACTTGAAATTTATGAAGTGTGAATCTAGGAGAATTGGGAATCATCAAAAATGAAATGGAATACGTAAATGCATAAACATATCCAAGGCATTAGTGAGCTGAAATGGATTGGTAATGGCCATTTTGAATTGGAGAATAATATGGTTTACTCTGCCAGGAATGACAACACGAAGAGGAATGGCATTGCATTCATCACCAAAAAGAACATTTCAAGATCTATCCTGCAGTACAATGCTGTCAGTGATAGGATAATATCTATATGCCTACAAGGAAGACCAATTAATACGACTATTATTCAAATTTCCACATCAACCACTAAGGCCAAAGAGGGAGAAATTGAAGATTTTTACCAACTTCTGCAGTCTGAAATTGATCGAACATGCAGTCAGGATGCGTTGATAATTACTTCTGATTGGAATGCAAAAGTTGAAAACAAAGAAGAAGGATTGATAGTTGGAAAATATGGCCTTGGTGATAGAAACGATGCCAGAGATAGCATGATAGAATTTTGCAAGACCAGTGACTTCTTCATTGTAAATACCTTTTTTCAACAACATAATCTGGGACTATACACGTGGACCTCGCCAGAAGGGATGCACAGGGAAATAAATCAACTACCTCTGTGGAAAAAGACTAATGGAAAAGCTCAATATCATCAGTTAGAACAAAGCCAGGGGCCGACTGTGGAACATATCATCAATTGCTCATATGCAAGCACAAGTTGAAACTGAAGAAAATTAGAACAAGTACATGAGAGCCAAAGTACGAACTTGAGTATATCCTACCGGAATTTAGAGACCATATGAAGAACAGACTTGATGTGTTGAACACTAATGACCGAAGATGAGACAAGTTGTGGAAGGATATCATACACGAAGAAAGCAAGAGGTCATTAAAAAGACAGGAAAGAAAGAAAAGACCAAAGTGGATGACAGAAGAGACTCTGAAACTTGCTCTTGAATGTAAAGCAGCTAAAGCGAGAGGAAGAAATGATGAAGTAGAAGAGCTGAACAGAAGATTTCAAAGGGTGGCTTGAGAAGACAAAGTAAAATATTATAATGACATGAACAAAGGCCTGGAGACAGAAAACCAAAAGGGAAGAACACGTTCAGCATTCCTCAAGCTGAAAGAAATGATGAAAAATTCAAACCTTCAGTTGCAATAGTGAAGAATTCTTTGGGCAAAATACTGAATGCTACAGGAATCATCAAAAGAAAATGGAAGGAATACGCAGAGTCCCTGTACCAAAAAGATATGGTCAACGTTCAACCATTTCAGGAGGTAGCATATGATCAAGAACTGATGGTATTGAAGGAAGAAGTCCAAGCTGCACTGAATGCATTGGTGAAACACAAGGCTCCAGGAGTTGATGGAATACCAACTGAGATGTTTCAACAAATGGATGCAATGCTGGAAGTGCTCATTTATCTATGCCAAGAAATTTGGAAGACAACTACCTGGCCAACCAACTGGAAGAGATCCATATTTATGCCTATCCCAAAGAAAGGTGATCCAACCAAATGCTGAAATTATAGAGCAGTACCATTAATATCACACACAAGTAAAATTTTGCTGAAGATCATTAAAGTAGTTGCAGCAGCATATCGACAGGGAACTGCCAGAAACTCAAGTTGGATTCAGAAGATGTGTAGAATGAGGGATATCATTGTGGATGTCAAATGGGACCTGGTTGAAAGCAGAGAATACCAGAAAGATAGTTAACCTGTGTTTTATTGACTATGCAAAGGCATTCGACTGTGTGGATCATAACAAATTATGGATAACATTGGGGAGAATGGAAATTCCAGAACACTTAATTGTGCTCATGAGGAACTTGCACATTGACCGAGAGGCAGTAGTTCAAACAGAACAAGAGGATACTAAATGGTTTAAAGTCAGGAAAGTTGTGCATTAGGATTGTATCCTTTCAATATACTTATTCAATCTGTATGTTGAGAAAATAATCCAAGAAGCTGGCCTATATGAAGAAGAACACGGCATCAGGATTGGATTGGAGGAAGACTTGTTCACAACCTGCAATACGCAGATGACACAACCTTGCTGAAAGTGAAGAGAACTTGAAGCACTTACAGATGAAGATCAAAGATTACAGTCTTCCGTGTGGATTACACCTCAACATAAAGAAAACAAAAATCCTCACAACTGGACCAATAAGCAACATCATGATACATGGAGAAAATATTGAAATTGTCAAAGATTTCATTTTACTTCCATCCACAATCAACACCTATGGAAGCAGCAGTCAAGAAATCAAAAGATGCATTGCATTGGGCAAATCCGATGCAAAAGAACTCTTTAGAGTGTTAAAAAGCAAAGATTTCACTTTAAGGACTAAGGTGGGCCTAACCCAAGCCATGATGTTTTCAATCGCCGTGTATGCATGCAAAAGCTGGGCAATGAATAAGGAAGACTGAAGAAGAATTGGTGCCTTGAATTATGGTGTTGGTCAAAAAGATTGAATGTACCATGAACTGCCCAAAGAACGAACAAATCTGTCTTGGAAGAAGTACAGCCAGAATGTCCCTTAGAAGCAAGGATTGAGAGACTTTGTCTCACATACTTTGGACATTTTTTTCAGGAGAGATCAGTCCCTAAAGAAGGACATCATGCTTGGTAAAGTAGAGGGTCATCGAAAGAGAGGAAGGCCCTCAAAGAAATGGATTGACACAGTGGCTGCAACAATGGGCTCAAACATAACAAGGGTTGTGAGGATGGCAGAGGAATGGGCAGTGTTTTCATCTGTCATACATATGGTCGCTATAAGTCAGAAGTTACTTGACAGCACCTAACAGTAACAACACTCTTTGGCTGATGTGTGAACACGAGGAGTGACTTCAGTGCTGAGTTAAAAGGGTGTCCAGTTGCTATATTCTTGGGTTTCTTCCAGTATTTGTCAGACCAGTAAGTCTGGTCTCTATTTTAATTTGAATTTTGTTCTATATTTTTCTCCAGCTCTGTCCAGAACCCTTTATTGTGATCCCTGTCAGAGCAGTTGGTGGTTGTAGCAAGTCACTATCTAGGTGTGCTGGATTTCAGTCTGGTGGAAGTTGTGGTAGTTGTGATGCATTAGTCATTTGGACTAATCTTTCCTTTGTGTCTTTGGTTCTCTTCATTCTCCCTTGCTCCAGAAGGGGTGGGACCACGGGAGTATCTTAGATGGCTGCTCACAAGCTTTTAAGGCCTCAGACACTACTTACCAAAGTAAGATGTAGAACATTTTGTTTACAAACTGTGTTATGCCAAATGAGCTAGATGTCTGCTGAAACCATGGTCCCCAGCCCTCAGCCCAACAATTTGGTCGCTCAGGGAGTTTGGATATGTCTATGAAGCTTCCATGACCTTGTCTTGGTCAAGTTGTGCTGACTTCCTCAGTATTGGGTACTGTAATATCCTTCACCACAGTCACCACTTATCTATTGTCTAATTAGTGTACAACACATTTTTTCGGTATTTTTTAAAATTGTTCTTTAAATGAAGGTTTACAGAACAAACTAGTTTCTCATTAAACACTACACAGAGAGATGGGGCCAAGATGGCGAAGTAGTCAGATGCTTCCAGCGATCCCTCTTACAAGAAAGACCCGAAAAAACAAGTGAAACGATTATATTTATGAGAAGCTAGGAGCCCTGAACATCAAAAGCAAAGTTAGAAAACGGACTTAGCGGCAGGGCAGGGAAAGATGGTTCAGAAGCGGAGAGGAGTTGCCAGACCTGCATCGCTGGGAACCCTCAGGCACCATTCCTGGGAATGACTGTGGCTGGCTGGCAGTAGTATTCTGCCCGCTGTTTCCTCAGGGAGAGACAGCCACCCGCACAGCCTACTCATACCTCCGGAACCAGAGAAGGATGGCACTATCAGCAAAAGCTTAGTACTTGCATGTATTTTACCGTGTCCCCAGTCCCCAGGCAAGCTTCAGTGGGTGTCGAATTCCCTGGGCTTGAGATAGGTCCTGCTGAGCATCCTGAGCCATTCTCCCGGCCTTGCAGAAGGGATAAATTCACAATAGGGAGAAAAGATAATCTGCCAGCTCCACCAAGCTGGGGAGCTCAGGACAGAAGCAGCTCCTGTCCAGGCATAAATGGTCCATCGATTTTGAATACGATTCCCCCCTGCATGGACCTTTGTGGGCCTATTTCAGGAGAATAGGCCCTTGCTGGCAGACTGCAACTGTTTCAGCTGTGCAGTAGAGAAGTGGGTGTTTGATGTTTGACACTGCTTTGCCTATTAAACAGAGCCACTCAGGTCATCCAGCCACCTGTGACAGGGGTTCAAGGATAACTGGTATCTCTCACTTCTTAAAACCAAAACCATTGGGTGCCCATGGTCCATCTGCAGAATCCACCCACCTGTATGCTGTAGGGAACAGGGACATGCTTTCCTCAGATACATGTAGGGGATGGTTGTCAGCCCCCTGCCTGGTTGAAAGCATGACCCCCTGTTGCAACCAGATACCTGTACCTACACCAATCACCCTGCCCCTCTAAGACTGTAGGACAGAGCCTGTACCACACACTTGGTGACCAACTACCTGGACACCTGAGCTGAATCCATACAAAAAAAGCCAATGGATTCCTAGGCTGATATACCTGATAACAGCTCTAGCCATCTGGTGACAGGGCATTAGAGCTTCAAAGGTGAAAATAATCAAGCTAGCTCACTGAAGCAACCTATTTGGGCTTATCAAAACAAAACAAGCAAAAAGTTAGGATACAGTATGCAAATATAAAATAAACTAATACAATAATTTCTAGATGGCTTGGAGACAACAGTCAATATCAAATCACATAAAGAAACAGACCATGATCGCTTCAACAAGCTCTCAAAACAAAGAATCACGGGATCGTCTGGATGAAAGTGCCTTCCTTGATTACCAAATGCAGAATACAAAAGATTAATATACAGAAGTCTTCAAGACATCAGGACCAAGATCAGGAAGGACATCAAGCAATACACAGAACAAGCCAGGGAACACACAGATAAAACAGTTGAAGAAATTAAAAAGGTTATTCAAGAACCTAATGAAAAATTTAACAAGCTGCAAGAATCCATACAGAGACAGCAATCAGAAATTCAGAAGATTAACAATAAAATTACAGAATTAGACAATGCGATAGAAAGTCAGAGAAGCAGAATTGAGGAATTGGAAGGCAGAATTAGTGAGATTAAAGATAAAACACTTCTAACCAATATATTCAAAGAAAAATCAGATAAAAGAATTTTTAAAAAATGAAGACACCCTAAGAATCGTGTGAGACTCAATAAAGAAAAATAACCTATGAGTGACTGGAGTACCAGAACAGGGAGGGGTAACAGAAAATACAGAGAAAATTTTGAAGATGTGTTGGAAGGAAACTTCCCTGATATCATGAAAGATGTTAAGATATCTATCCAAGATGCTCATTTAACTCCACATAAGGTAGATTTAAAAAGAAAGTCACCAAGACATATTATAATCGAACTTGGTAAAACCAAAGATAAAGAGAGAATTCTAAGAGCAGCTAGGGATAAACGAAAAGTCACCTACAAAGGAGAGTCAATAAGCATAAGCTTGGACTACTCGGCTGAAACCATGCAGGCAAGAAGGCAATGGGAAGGCTTATTTTAAAAATTGAAGGAAAAAAATTGCCAACCAAGAATCTTATATCCAGCAAAACTGTCTCTTAAATAAGAAGGTGAAATTAGGACATTGCCAGCATAAACAGAAGTTTAGGGAATTCGTAAAAACTAAACAAAAACTACAAGAAATACTAAAGGGAATTCTCTGGTTAGAAAATCAATAATGTCAGATATCAACCCAAGATGAGAACACAGGACAGAGCAACCGGATGTCAACCCAGATAGAGAAATCACAAAAATAAATCAAGGTAAAAAATGCTCAAAACAGGGAAACAGTGACGTCATTATGTAAGAGGACAACACTAAAACAATAAAGAGGGACTAAGAAATGAAGTCATAGATCTTTCATATGTAGAGGAAGACAAGGAGATATAAGGAAACGAAAGTTAGGTGTAAATTTAGAAAAATACAGGAAAATATTAAGGTAAGCACAAAGGAAATTAACAATCCTACTCATCAAAATAAAATACAAGAAAAAAAAGACTCAGCAGAAACAAAATCAACAGTGAATAAGAGGAAACAACAATGTATAAACTACTCAGCACAAAAATTAAGTGGGAAAAAGAAACTGTCAACAGCACACAAAAAAAGACATCAAAATGACAGTACTAAACTCATGCCTATTCATATTTAGGCTGAATGTAAATGGACTAAATACACCAATAAAGAGACAAAGAGTGGCAGAATGGATTAAAAAAAAGATCCATCTATATGCTGCCTACAAGAGACACACATTAGACTTAGAGAAACAAACAAACTAAAACTCAAAGGATAGAAAAAAATATATCAAGCAAACAGCAATCAAAAAAGAGCAGGAGTGGCAATGTAAATTTCTGACAAAATAGACTTTCATGTTAAATCCACCACAAAGAATAAGGAAGGACACTATATAATGATTAAAAGGGCAATACACCAGGAGGATATAACCATATTAAATATTTATGCACCTAATGACAGGGCAAGATACATAAAACAAACTCTAACTCTATTGAAAACTGAGATACACAGCTCCACAATAATAGTAGGAGACTTCAACAAAACACTTTCAGTGAAGGACAGAACATCCAGAAAGAAGCTCAATAAAGGCACGGAAGATCTAAATGCCACAATCAACCAACTTGACCTCATAGACATATACAGAACACTCCACCCAACAGCAACCAAGTATGTTTTCTTTTCTAGTGCACGTGGAACATTCTCTAGAATAGACCATATATTACATCATAAAGCAAGCCTTAGCAGAATCCGAACCATCGAAATATTACAAAGCATCTTCTCTGACCATAAGACCATAAAAGTAGATATCAATAACAGAAAAAGTAGAGAAAAGAAACCAAACACTTGGAAACTGAACAATACCTTGCTCAAAAAAGACTGGGTTATAGAAGACATTAAGGATGGAATAAAGAAATTCATAGAATCCAATGAGAATGAAAACACTTCCTATCAGAACCTTTGGGACACAGTGTAAGCAGTGCTCAGAGGTCAATTTATATCAATAAATGCACACATACAAAAAGAAGAAAGGGCCAAATTCAAAGAATTATCTCTACAACTTGAACAAATAGAAAGAGAGCAACTAAAGAAACCCTCAGGCACCAGGAGAAAGCAAATAAGAAAAATTATAGCATAATTAAAAGAAACAGAGAACAGAAAAACAATTGAAAGAGTTAACAAAATCAAAGATGGTTCTTCGAAAAAATTAACAAAATTGATAAACCATTGACCAGACTGACAAAATCAAAACAGGAGAGGAAGCAAAGAACCCAAATAAGAAATCAGATGGGTGGTATCACAACAGACCCAACTGAAATTAAAAGAATTATATCAGAGTACTATGAAAAATTGTGCTCTAACAAATTTGAAAACCTAGAGGAAATGGATGAATTTCTAAAAACACACTACCTACCTAAACTAAAACAAACAGAGGTAGAACAACTAAATAGACCCATAACAAAAGGAGAGATTAAAAAGCTAATTTAAAAACTCCTAACAAAAAAAAGCCCTGGCCCGGACAGCTTCATTGCAGAGTTCTACCAAATTTTCCGAGAATAGATAACACCACTACTACTAAAGGTATTTCAAAGTGTAGAAAAGGATGGAATACTCCCAAACTCATTCTATGAAGCCAGCATATCCCTGATACCAAAACCAGGTAAAGACACCAGAAAAAAAGAAAATTACAGACCTATATCCCTCATGAACACAGATGCAAAAATCCTCAACAAAATTCTAGCCAACAGAATTCAACAACGTATCAAAAAAATAATTCACCATGACAAAGTTGGATTCATACCAGGTGTGCAGGGAAGGTTCAACATTAGAAAAACAATTAGGTGGATGATATAAATAAAACAAAAGACAAGAACCACATGATCTTGTCAATTGATGAAGAAAAGGCATTTGACAAAGTTCAACACCCATTCGTGATAAAACTCTCAGCAAAATAGGAATAGAAGGAAAATTCCTTAATATAACATAATAAAGGGCATTTATACAAAGCCAACAGACAACATCATCCTAAATGGAGAGAGCCTGAAAGCATTCCTCTTGAGAACGGGAACCAAATAAGGATGCCCTTTTTTTTTTTTCATCACCAGTCTTATCCAACATTGTGCTGGAGGTCCTAGCCAGAGCAATTAGGCTATATAAAGAAATAAAGGGCAACCAGATTGGTAAGGAAGAAGTAAAAGTATCTCTATTTGCAGACGACATGATCTTATACACAGAAAAACCTAAAGAATCCTCAAGAAAATTACTGAAACTAACAGAAAAGTTCAGCAGATTATCAGGATACAAGAGAAACATACAAAAATCAGTTGGATTCCCCTACGCCAACAAAAAGAATAACGAAGAGGAAGTCACCAAATCAGTAGCATTTACAGTAGCCCTCAAGAAAATAAAATACTTAGGAATAAATCTAACCAGAGATGTAAAAGACCTATACAAAGAAATCTACAAGACACTACAGCAAGAAACCAAAAGAGACAACATACATAAAGTGGAAAAACATGCCTTACTCATGGATAGGAAGACTGAGCATTGTAAAATGTTTATTCTACCAAAAGTGATCTATATATACAATGAAATTCCAATCCAAATTCCAACGGCATTTTTTAATGAAATGGAGAAACAAGTCACCAACTTCGTATGGAAGGGAAAGAGGTCCCGGAGAAGTAAAGCATTACTGAAAAAGAAGGGGAAAGTTGCAGGCCTCACACTACCTGATTTTAGAACCTATTACACCACCACAGTAGTCAAAACAGCCTGGTACCGGTACAAAAACAGATACATAGACCAATGGAAGAGAATTGAGAATCCAGACATAAATCCACCCACGTATGAGCAGCTGATATTTGACAAGGGCCCAAAGTCCATTAAATGCGGAAAAGACAGTCTCTTTAACAATTGGTGCTGGATATCCATCTGCAAAAAAGTGAAACAAGATCCATACCTCACACCATGCACAAAAACTAACTCAAAATGGATCAAAGTCCTAAATATAAAATCTAAAATGATAAAGATTATAGAAGAAAAAATAGGGACAACGTTAGGAGCCCTAATACATGGCATAAACAGTATACAAAACATTACTAACAATGCAGAAGAGAAACTAGATAACTGGGAGCTCCTAAAAATCAAACACCTATGCTCGTCCAAAGGCTGCATGAAAGAGTAAAAGATTACCTACAGACTGGGAAAAAGCTTTTAGCTATGACATTTCCGATCAGTGTCTGATCTCTAAAATCTACATGATACTGCAAATACTCAACTACAAACAGACAAATATTTTAACGGATATGAACAGACACTTCACTAAAGAAGACATTCAGGTAGCTAGCAGATACATTAGGAAATGCTCACGATCTTTAGCCATTAAAAAAAAAAAATTTTTTTTTTTTTTTTTTTTTTTTAGCCATTAGAGAAATGCAAATCCAAACCCCAAAGAGACTCCTTCTCACTCCAACAAGGCTGGCATTAATCCAAAAAACACAAAATAAGAAATGTTGGAGAGGTTGTGGAGAGACTGGAATGCTTGTACGCTGCTGGTGGGAATGTAAAATGGTACAACCACTTTGGAAATCAATTTGGCACTTCCTTAAAAAGCTAGAAATAGAAGTACCATACGATCCAGCCATCCCACTCCTTGGAATATACCCTGGAGAAATAAGAGCCTTTACACGAACAGATATATGCACACCCATGTTCATTGCAGCGCTGTTTGCAATAGCAAAAAGATGGAAGCAACCAAGGTGCCCATCAATGGATGAATGGATAAATAAATTATGATATATTCACACAATGGAATATTACACATCAATAAAGAACAATGATGAATCTGTGAAACATTTCACAACGTGGAGGAATCTTGAAGGCATCATGCTAAGTGAAATTAGTCAGTTGCAAAAGGACAAATACTGCATGAGACCGCTATTATGAGAACTCGAGAAATAGTTTAAACAGAGAAGAAAATATTCTGTGATGGTTAGGAGATGGGGGAGGGAGGGAGAGGGGTATTCACTAATTAGATAGTAGATAAGAACTCTTTTAGGTGAAGGGAAAGACAGCACACAATACAGGAGAGGTCAGCACAACCGAACTAAACCAAAAGCAAAGAGGTCTCCTGAAGAAACTGAATGCTTCAAAGGCCAGCGTAGCAGGGGCGGGGGTTTGGGGACCATGGTTTCAGGGGACATCTAGGTCAACTGGCATAATAAAATCTATTCAGAAAACATTATGCATCCAACTTTGAGGAGTGGTGTCTGGGGTCTTAAACACTAGCAAGCGGCCATCTAAGATGCACCAATTAGTCTCAACCCACATGGAGCAAAGGAGAATGAAGAACACCAAGGACACAAGGTAATTATGAGCCCAAGAGACAGAAAGGGCCACATAAACCAGAGAGTACATCAGCCTGAGACCAGAAGAACTAGATGGTGCCCGGCTACAACCGATGACTGCCCTGACAGGGAACACAACAGAGAACCCCTGAGGGAGCAAGAGAGCAGTGGGATGCAGACCCCAAATTCTCGTAAAAAGACCAGACTTAATGGTCTGACTGAGACTAGAAAGACCCCGGAGGTCATGGACCCCAGACCTTCTGTTAGCCCAAGATATGAACCATTCCCAAATCCAACTCTTCAGACACGGACTGGACTGGATAATGGGATAGAAAATACTGGTGAG
Organism: Loxodonta africana; assembly: GCF_030014295.1. Classification (NCBI taxonomy): domain Eukaryota; kingdom Metazoa; phylum Chordata; class Mammalia; order Proboscidea; family Elephantidae; genus Loxodonta; species Loxodonta africana. Next base: position 131,567,330 of record NC_087369.1, read on the forward strand.
GAGTGAGCTTCTTGGATCAAGTAGACACATGAGACCATGTGGGCATCTTCTGTCTGGAGGGGAGAGGAGGGGGTCAAAAGCTGGCTGTATGGGCAGGAAAACAGAAAGTGAAGAGAAGGAGCGTGCTGTCTCATTAGTAGGAGAGCAATTAGGAGTATATAGCAAGGTGTATATAAATTTTTGTATGAGGGGCTGACTTGATTTGTAAACTTTCACTTACAGCACAATAATAATAATAATAAAGAGTTACTACACATATTGTTTTATGACATTGGTTAACAACCTTAGGACATGTCAACGCTCTCTCTTCCCAACCTTGGGTTCCCTATTACCAGCTTTCCTGTTCCCTCCTACCTTCTAGTCCTTGTCGCTGGGCTGGTGTGCCCCTTCAGTCTCGTTTTGTTTTATGGGCTTGTCCAGTTTTTGGCTGAAGGGTGAACCTCAGGAGTGACTTCATTACTAAGCTGAAATGGTGTCTGGAGGCCATACTCTCAGGGTTTCTCCAGTCTCTATGATACATATGTTTGAGGAGCACAATTCAACCCATAACAATTCACATATCATAAAATTCACCCTTTTAAAGAGTACAATTTAGTGGATTTTAGTATATTCATAGAGTTGTACAGCTTGTCTCTAGAAGCCTTATTTGGGGAAATACATTCTTTTGTATTTGCGACAGTAATCAATCTTTGATTAATGGCCTATTTTTTGGCTATCCCACTTCCAAAAGTCAAACCCTGTATGTTCCACCAGCTTCCTCCATGGTTGGTCTTTGAGTAATTAATTCAAATGAGTATTTAGGGTGGCTCTCTGAAACATGAGCATTTCTTCATTTTTCCTTTGTCAGCTATTAACTAGCCTTGCCCAGACCTCCTACAGAAAATGTATCTGTGAGGTACATGAAAGAGGCTCCACCACCCCACTGGTACAAACTGTTTTCAGTACCAGCCTTCCAAAAGATTAAACTTCCTGTTTCAATCTTTTTTTTTTATGGTTAAGACGGTAGTTCTTAATCTGGGACCACAACCCTCTAGGGAGCCAAGGAGTTACTGTGAGAGGCCTGTAAATCTGCCTGTGGAGAAAGCATTGTCTTCATTTTGAATAAATATATCTTGCCCGTATATTTGCTACTATTTCTCAAGTGTATGTGGGTGCTGTTTTGATTAATAGAGCATAAAACCTTCTGAACATCTGGCTGAATCCCTAATAATGTTTTTTTTCAATCATCAGATACTAAAAGTACAACTACGTACTATGACGTGATAATCAGAGAAAGTTTTGATTGATGAGAGAAGTCATGCATACTCAAAAAAATTTTTGGAACCACTGAGTTAAATATCTTTCCTCACGGGACACAAATGTGTCACTTGATAGGGCATAAACTCATTAGCAGTTGTCATCACCTAAAATAATTTGATTGCTTCAGGGTAGACCACTGAACACTTCTATCCTAAAAGCAGAGTGAGGCTCAGAAATGGCTCCAAACAGGTTTAGGTCCTGGCTAAAGAGTGCAGCCTTGGAGGTGCCATTAGTTCTTGGGGAAATTGATTTTTTTTTTTTTTGGTATTATGGCAGTAGTCAAACTTTGATTAATGGATTATTATTGACTGATACCACTCCAAAAAGCCAAGCCCTGAATATTCCCCAGCTTCTACCAGTGTTGGAAGACAATCAAGGGAAAACAAGAGGGCTCTGAGCACCAGGAGTGGGGGCAAAAAGCTGGGGGTGGCTGCTGGATATGTGAACAAGACAAATTTTGCCCACTTCTTAGTCTGTAGGAAGGCAAGGAGATCATAATGTCACCTCAAAACTTTCCCAGAATGGAGTCTTGAGAAGACTTTAGACTTTCTTTCCTTTCAAGGTTCTCACTTCCATTTGTTTTTTCCCCAAAACCTCCTTCCCTTATACTTGCTTGTGAACCTTCCCCATCCCATCCAACAAGTCCCACTTTCTGTTCAAAGCCATTCAATCAGCTCGAATTGTCTGTGTTTTTCTGGAGGGGTTCCCTCTTCAAAGTTGCCAGAATGTCTCAATATTCTTGGAGCTTGTCCTCAGTTTCCGAAACTTCAGGGCGTCCCATAGGCCACAGCTCTGACTTCAAATGCACACTGACCTTTTCCTTTCAACCAAATATCCTCCTTCTTCCCCATTGCATTGCATCAGAGCCTTCTCAAGCCTGTTGTCTTGCTCCAGGCATCCCCCTGCCTGTGGCTTGGGGTTAATCTCTGGTCCTTTCCAATCCCACCCTATGTGATTATGTCTTTGTTTCAGATCCAGAAGAGTAATCATACTCAGACTGGGTCTCCATTAGCCAAAGCAAAAGAGACATTTGAGGAAACAATCAGCCAACCCCTGCAGAAGGGGGTTTTCGGTTGCCTGACAACCAACTGATTGCCTCAATTCTCCTTTCTGCCTGACATGACCTCAGGACGATAAGTGGCTACTTTCCCCAGCACTAACAGGGCAAGTGTACAATGGCTTAGGCTGCTTCAGAAGAGGCCCTGTCCCAAGAGGTGCTTCACAGAGCTGATTTTCTTAGCGTTGCAGAGCAAAAGCTCTTGAGAACTGTGCTGAAAACTTTGGCCTTCTCCAACCTCTGCCTGACTGCCACCTAGTGGCATACAGGAAGGGTGGGGGAGTGGGAGTGGCCCATCAGGGTGCAGTCAATAAGTGGGCGCATTGTCTGTAGAGAATTTAAAAACAATAGTAAAACCGTCTAAAAGTTAGTCAGACTTTTATTATCATCTTGCACGGATAATTCTAAACAATGTCAGTGGTAAGATCCTGCTCCCTTTGGTACACCGCTGCCCCCATCTCAACATTCAAGTGGCTCCCTCATTGCTCCTGAAGGGCCATACATAAGCTTGACTAATATCTCAGATTTATACCCATTTGCTCTACCAAAAATTTCCCTGTCCTGAGTTCCATCCCCCCTAGGACTCTGCTGTTTTCCATGGTGGAATTTCTTTACAGGGGAGTGTCTTAGAGTAGGGGAGTCCCTGGGTGGTACAAAAGGTTCATGCACTTGGCTGCTAACTGAAAGGTTACTGGTTTGAGTCCATCCAGAGGCACCTGAGAAGACAGACCTGGTGGTCTACTTCTAAAAAATCAGTCATTGAAAACCCTGTGGAGCACAGTTGTACTCTGACACACATGGGTCGCCATATGTCAGAACTGACTTGATAACTGGTAGGTTGGTTGGCTGAGAGAGGGTACCCAGCTCCGCACCTACATTGTGACAGGGGTCACCTGAAGAATCATTGCTTATTCTAATGGTTTTTCAAACTCTTTTAAAGCAGTGAAACCCTGTTTTTGAACAAAATATTGTGTGGAACCCCAACTCCTATTTCTTCCTTAAGTCTCATCTTCACTAACAATTTTAAGCTACTGAAAATGGTGAAAACTCTTTTCCCTGATTACCTCCTGATGAAGATGTCTCCTTGCAAAGACATACTTCCCTACTAACACCACACATTCTGAGTGTTCCCTTTAATGTCATTTCCATAGGATAATTTTTCCTGCCCCTCCATGATCCGGACAAGTCCCCATAACTGACATTCTCATAGCACCTTGGACTTGCCCTTTCATATCATACATCACACTTGCAATTATTTGTTTAGGGTCTGTATTCTCTGGTAGACTGTAACTTCCATGAGGGCAGATACCATGTCTATCTTGTTCATCATCCGAGCCCCAGAGCCAAGTATAGTGCCTGGCCCACTGTAGGTATTCCATAAATAGCTGGTAAACGAATGGAAGCACTTCTGTTGCTATAGTCTAAAAGTAAATGAACATTATAAATAGCCATGTCACATGTCACTTTTTATTGAAATTATGATCACAACAACCCCCATATCTTTTCCCCAAAAAAGTGGTTAATCAGGTTTCTCTACTTTGTAGTCATGCAATTAAATTTTAGAAATAAATGTAGCAGCTACAACTTTGAGTTTCTAGTGGGTAGATTTCTTTCCCCTTCTGCTTGGCACTAAAGTCAGGTAGTTGCTCTTACTAAAGCCTGGCTGAAGTCTTCTGGGGTCAGTTACCCTCTCCCTTTCTATACCAGGATCCCTGAAAGGTTTCTCCTTTTTGGCTATCTCAGGTTGACACTTCCTTCAAAGCCATGCTCAAGTTCTACTTTCTGTATGAAGCTAACTCAAGCTTTTACCTTTTGTTAAACCACTAGAGTTCAAGAACAAACAGTTCACCTAATACAAAAAAGGAGTATTTACTGTGCACTTGCTATGTGCCAGTCACTATCATAAGCACTTTGCATTTTCTTATTTAAGCCTCACAGCAATCCTATGAGGTAGGGATTATTCTTATCCCCATATTACAGACAAGGTAACTGAGATTAGCAGATGTAGGAAACAGAAATATGAATTGTTTGCATGTATTAGCTCCCTGTCTATCTTGGTTTCCTGATCAAAGTGGATCCCTTGCTAGGTTTGACTCCAAACTTATTTTATTCTATCATTAATTGCGGTTATTCCTTGAAGAGGGGTGAACACCTTGATTGCAGGACTGAAAATGGCTAAAGCCCTTCTGCAGTATTTTTCCCCTGATTACCTCCTGACAAAGATGTCTCCTTACATAGATACACGCTCAAAAGTTTCAAAATTTCCTTTCAAGTGCTCCCTACTATGGTTAGTACAGGGCCAGGCCAGGTGACTGCCAGTGGACAACTGGACAGACAGTTCTCAACAACACATATAAATAGGCCACCCCTCCCTCTCCACCCTCTCCTCACCGTGGCCACTGCTGCCATGGAAGCTACTACTTCCCACAATAAACAGACACCAAACCTGGGAATTTTAGAGAATTAGCAGGTTCAGAGGAGCCCTGGTGATGCAGTGGTTTAGAACTATGGCTGCTAACCAAAGGTGGGCAATTCGAATCCACTAGCTAGCTGCTCCTTGGAAATCTGTGGGGCAGTTCTACACTGTCCTGTAGGGCCCCTGTGAGTAGGAATCTACTGGAGGGCAATGGGTTTTTTTTTTTTTTTGGTGTGTGTGTTTACTGTTGTTTTGTTTTAGCAGGTTTGGAAGGCAAAATCTAGAAAAGTCGGAATTACATTAGTGATGCTTACAAGGGGTGAATGTGGGTGAGAGCAGATTCTCAGGCAGAGACTGTAGGTGTGGCCTGCTTTCCTCCACCTCAACTATCTCAACCCCTCCCCACCTCACACACACAGCACTCTCCTGCTGTCTCCACTGCCAGAAGATTTTCACTCCCTTCTTCCCTCAGCCTGTAATTTTGTCATTAGGGAATTCATTGTGAGGGTAATAAAGCATTGTCTTTCAAAATGAGAAGGTTTTGGCAAGGAAGAAGTAAAGTTATCACTATTTGCAGATGACATGATCTTATACACAGAAAACCCTAAGGAATCCTCCAGAAAACTACTGAAACTAATAGAAGAGTTTGGCAGAGTCTCAGGTTATAAAATAAACATACAAAAATCACTTGGATTCCTCTACATCAACAAAAAGAACACCGGAGAGGAAATAACCAAATCAATACCATTCACAGTAGCCCCCAAGAAGATAAGATACTTAGGAATAAATCTTACCAAGGATGTAAAAGACCTATACAAAGAAAACTACAAAGCTCTACTACAAGAAATTCAAAAGGACATACTTAAGTGGAAAAACATACCTTGCTCATGGATAGGAAGACTTAACATAGTAAAAATGTCTATTCTACCAAAAGCCATTTATACATTTAACGCACTTCCGATCCAAATTCCAATGTCATATTTTAAGGGGATAGAGAAACAAATCACCAATTTCATATGGAAGGGAAAGAAGCCCCGGATAAGCAAAGCACTACTGAAAAAGAAGAAGAAAGTGGGAGGCCTCACCTTACCTGACTTCAGAACCTATTATACAGCCACAGTAGTCAAAACAGCCTGGTATTGGTACAACAACAGACACATAGACCAATGGAACAGAATTGAGAACCCAGACACAGATCCATCCACGTATGAACAGCTGATATTTGACAAAGGACCAGTGTCAATTAACTGGGGAAAAGATAGCCTTTTTAACAAATGGTGCTGGCATAACTGGATATCCATTTGCAAAAAAATGAAACAGGACCCATACCTCACACCCTGCACAAAAACTAACTCCAAGTGGATCAAAGACCTAAACATAAAGACTAAAACGATAAAGATCATGGAAGAAAAAATTGGGACAACCCTAGGAGCCCTAATACAAGGTATAAACAGAATACAAAACATTACCAAAAGTGATGAAGAGAAACCCGATAACTGGGAGCTCCTAAAAATCAAACACCTATGCTCATCTAAAGACTTCACCAAAAGAGTAAAAAGACCACCTACAGACTGGGAAAGAATTTTCAGCTATGACATCTCCGACCAGCGCCTGATCTCTAAAATCTACATGATTCTGTCAAAACTCAACCACAAAAAGACAAACAACCCAATCAAGAAGTGGGCAAAGGATATGAACACACATTTCACTAAAGAAGATATTCAGGCAGCCAACAGATACATGAGAAAATGCTCTCGATCATTAGCCATTAGAGAAATGCACATTAAAACTACGATGAGATTCCATCTCACACCAGCAAGGCTGGCATTAATCCAAAAAACACAAAATAATAAATGTTGGAGAGGCTGCGGAGAGATTCGAACTCTCATACACTGCTGGTGGGAATGTAAAATGGTACAACCACTTTGGAAATCTATCTGGCGTTATCTTAAACAGTTAGAAATAGAACTACCATACAACCCAGAAATCCCACTCCTAGGAATATACCCTAGAGATACAAGAGCCTTCATACAAACAGATATATGCACACCCATGTTTATTGCAGCTCTGTTTACAATAGCAAAAAGTTGGAAGCAACCAAGGTGTCCATCAACAGATGAATGGGTAAATAAATTGTGGTATATTCACACAATGGAATACTACGCATCGATAAAGAACAGTGACGAATCTCTGAAACATTTCATAACATGGAGGAACCTGGAAGGCATTATGCTGAGCGAAATTAGTCAGAGGCAAAAGGACAAATATTGTATAAGACCACTATTATAAGATCTTGAGAAATAGTAAAAACTGAGAAGAACACATACTTTTGTGCTTACGATGGGGGGAGGGAGGGAGGGAGAGGGTTTTTTATTGATTAATCAGTAGATAAGAACTGCTTTAGGTGAAGGGAAAGACAACACTCAATACCTGGAAGGTCAGCTCAATTGGACTGGACCAAAAGCAAAGAAGTTTCCGGGATAAAATGAATGCTTCAAAGGTCAGCAGAGCAAGCGCTGGGGTCTGGGGAACATGGTTTGCGGGGACTTCTAAGTCAATTGGCAAAATAATTCTATTATGAAATCATTCTGCATCCCACTTTGAAATGTGGCATCTGGGGTCTTAAATGCTAACAAGCGGCCATCTAAGATGCATCAATTGGTCTCAACCCACCTGGAGCAAAGAAAAATGAAGAACACCAAGGCCACACGACAACTAAGAGCCCAAGAGACAGAAAGGGCCACATGAACCAGAGACCTACATCATCCTGAGACCAGAAGAACTAGTTGGTGCCCGGCCACAATTGATGACTGCCCTGACAGGGAGCACAACAGAGAACCCCTGAGGGAGCAGGAGATCAGTGGGATGCAGACCCCAAATTCTCATAAAAAGACCAAACTTAATGGTCTGACTGAGACTGGAGGAATCCCGGCGGCCATGCTCCCCAGACCTTCTGTTGGCACAGGACATGAACCATCCCCGAAGACAACTCATCAGAAATGAAAGGGACTGGTCAGCGGGTGGGAGAGAGACGCTGATGAAGAGTGAGCTAATTATATCAGGTGGACACTTGAGATTGTGTTGGCAACTCTTGTCTGGAGGGGGGATGGGAGGATAGAGAGAGAGGGAAGCAGGCAAAATTGTCAAGAAAGGAGAGACTGAAAGGGCTGACTCAAGAGGGGGAGAGCAAGTGGGAGTAGGGAGTGAGATGTATGTAAACTTCTATGTGACAGACTGATTGGATTTGTAAACGTTCACTCGAAGCTTAATAAAAGTTATTAAAAAAAAAATGAGAAGGTTTCTGACAGTTAAAGGGACCCTCATTCACTTCAGTAAATTTGCTTCCTTCCTAATGCCCAGCCAGCTGCCCTGAAGGGATTCAGGGTTTGATTGTTGAGTGAGGTGGTTAATGGCGGAGCCTGAGGTTCTTTGTGGACCAGGCTGGCCTGGGTCTGGGGCTATTGCTGGATCCAAAGGGTAGAATGCCTGGGCTGGGGACTCAGAGAGTACGTGATGAAATGGAGGAGGCTGTCAAGTACAAACTCTATCCTCCTGAGATTTTTGCCTAGAGCCTGCTTCCCACTCCCCTCTCCCACCTGTGTCACTTAGGAAAGTGAAATGAAACTTCTTGATCCCTCCTCTCTCCTAACCACCAGCCCCTGCCCTCAGGACGGAGCTTAAGCAGGTACTAATTAGTACTATATATAACTTGGCTACATTCAGGGTTCAAGAGGCTTGTGTGGACTGGCCTGGGAATCTGAGCATCACATAGAATGTTGTTTCTATAAGAAAATGCATGCTGAATTCTAAACTTTTGCCTAACACTTTGTTCCTAGATAGAGCCCTGGTGGTACAGTGGTTAAGTTCTAGGGCTGTTAACCTAAAGGTCAGCAGTTCAAACCCAACAGCCACTACTTGAAACACTATGGGGCAGTTCTACTCAGTTTTTTTTTTTTTTTTTTTGGTTATTCTTAGATAGTGAGCTACTTGGAGACAACTCAGAACTCTTCTTGTCTACAGTAACTTGAAGCTAGGCCTTGGGTCTTTTGTATGGTCCATTTTGTGAAGGCTCCATACACACAATGTTGGAGCCTAATTATTCTCTCTTTCTCTCTCATACAGACACAAACACACATACACACACGGATAGGTACAAATAGACGTAAACATTGTAGTATATGTTATAAAAACAAAAAACCAAACACGTTGCCGTGGAGTCAATTCTGACTCATAGCAACCCTATAGGACGGAGTAGAACTGCCTCATAGGGTTTCCAAGGAGTGCCTGGTGGATTCAAACTGCTGATCTTTTGGCTAGCAGCCATAGCTCTTAATCAGTATGCCACCAGGGTTTACATTATAATACAGATAGTGTACGTAAATATATACCAAAACCAAAAAACCAAACCCACTGCCATCATAGCGACCCTATAGGACAGGGTAGAACTGCCCCATAGGGTTTCAAAGGAGTGCCTGGTGGATCCGAGCTGCCACCGTTTTGGTTAGCAGCTGTAGCACTTAACCACTACACCACCAGGGTTTCCGTGTAAATATATAGATACTACTTATCGCCCATAATCGAAGCTTAGCAAGAATCTTTCACAGCTGTGCCACAAATGCAGGTGCGTCTTGCTTTAAGCACTAAAAAAAAAAAAAAATCTGTGAGTAAATCCAATATTTATCAGTTTTTAAAAGGTATTGTATGGCAAATACTTTTGCAAAACAAACAAGTACTTTTTTATTCATATCTGTAAACACAGAATTTACTTGTTTTCCTTGGAGCACGGTACAGAGAAAATGTACTGAAGGACTACCTTGGCCCTGGATATTTAAGTGTTCTCTGAACTGCTTTCTTTCCCAACTGTCCAAAGAATCTCATCAGATTGACTGACTATTCACTTAGAAAATATTTATTGAATGTCTGGTCGTGCTGGACACTGGTTCCCTGCTCTCTCAGAGCACCCCAATCTAGTTGGGGGACCCTGGATGAGCAAATAATTCCCCTTTTACCTATAGTTAGTTAGATAACCATTGAGAGAGTTCTGACTCATAGCAACCCTATGTACAACAGAACGAAACACTGCCTGGTCCTGTACCATCCTCACAATTTTTGCTGTGTTTGAGCCCATTGTTGCAGCCACTATTTGTCAATCCATCTCACTGAGGGTTTTACATATTTCATTTTACATATACCAAACTAAAACCAAACCTGTTGCTGTCAAGTCGATTCTGACTCATCACGACCCTATAGGACAGAGTAGAACTGTCCCATAGGGTTTCCAAAGAGCAGCTGATGGATTCGAACTGCCAACCTTTTGGTTAGCAGCCTAGTTCTTAACCACTGTGCCTCCAGGGCTCCATTTTACATATAATGGTATGTAAAAGGTGAATGTCCACAATGTGCTCATTTCTAACAAAGGATCAATAATGGTACCTACTGCATAGGGATGTGGTGAGGATTAGATGAGAGAATATGCACGTAAATTGATACTACAGTGGCTGGCTCAGAGTAAGTGCTCAATAATGTCCACTTTGATTGCGATTTCCTCAGAGCAGAGGGGAGGGAATGACTAACTGCTTGAAAGAGATGGACAAGATCTCACAGATGAGCAATGTGAATTTTAAAAGGTGAGTAGGTGTTCATTAAGCAGAGACATCAGGGGATGACCATTCCAGGCAAAGGGAGCTGTGTACAAAGGCACATGGCATGTTCCAGGAACTTCAGTTGCTTGGTATGGGTGGAGGATACAGTACATAGGGAGAAAGGGGGAATGGTGGCAATTTTGCAGGGGAGCAGGGAGGGCTGCACAGGGAAGGTGACATTTGGACTGGGTCTTGCTGCACAAATACGTATTCTCCAAAACCAACCAAACCAAACCCAGTGCCGTCGAGTCAATTCCGACTCATAGCAACCCTATAGGACAGAGTAGAACTGCCCCATAGAGTTTCCAAGGAGCACCTGGCGGATTCGAACTGCAGACCCTTTGGTTAGCAGCCTTAGCACTTAACCACTATACCACCAGGATTTCCCAAGTTCTCCAAGCATATACAAAAAAACACAAAAAGCATATACAAAGGCACAAAGATGTAAACGTGTATGAAGTATTTGGAAGACTGTCCGCTGTGGCTGGAGCTCTGCATTCAAGGAGACCTATCTCCCACCTGGAGGTTTCGGATTATCTGGGCATGCTTGGTAGACTGGTGGGGTAGGCACCCTGAAGTCAATCTGCATGAGGCTTTTGGTGTGGTAAAGGAAGCAGTCCATGTGGACCAAGGGGGAGAAGGATTGGGAGGACAATCTTGTGTCTATCTTGGAGGCTTGTACACAGGATAGCCTCTGCATATCAGTTACTGAGCCCTAAGAAAAAGGCTGAAGGTGGAACCTGAAAGAGTTAATTCCATGAAAAACTCTATGAGACCTTGGGGCACAAGAAGACCTTGCTTTGGTGCACATAATACACACTCAAGAACTATTTGTTACTTGGTTTAATACAAGGTGACAAAGTGTAACATCAGTTGTAGGGAGGGAGAAGGGCATTTTCTCCACTTGTGTATAGGACATGCTGCCACTGGGGAATATGGAGAACTCCAGAGCACCATCACCATGGTGATGTCTCTAGGTCAGCTGGCAATGGTGGAGACTGTCAGGAGATGCATGGTGATGGAGACAGTGGATGGACATCTTTTCTTGCAGTGCCTATCACAGGGGAGGGTCAAACTAGGAAGGAATAAAATGATGGATAACATGTGGTAGCAGGCAGATCTTGTTCTTGGGCCCATGTAAGATGATTTTGGGGGCTTCCTGGAAACCACGGGGCAGGGGGGGAAGGATGTTTGGACACTATAGGGAAGAAAAGATCCTGCAAGAGAATATGACAGCAAAAGCCAATAAATATGAGCCACATTGGTAGGACTTGGTGAAATTTGGATGTGGGTAATAATGGAAAGTGAAGAGTGCTGCAAGATGTAGCCAAAGTGTCTGATTTTGAGTTATCTACAGTTCCCCCAATAGGGGTGGAGCAATATTGGGATTTATAGCCCACCACTCCAGAAGAGAATATGCTGGGTGTAAAGGGGGACCAAGCTAACATAGATGAGGGGAACTAGATCAAGGTAAGGCGTTGAGCACCAAGGGCTGAAATTCTGTCCAGGTTGTGGGCCAAAAATTGTTGTATTTTAAGGGGTGCAGCATGCACCTTACACAATAGGTTAACTCTCCTTTCCCCATTATCTTCAATCTTTTCTATAGCGTCCTTCCCCTCAGTAGTCAAGCATGGCCATGTATCTCCCATATTTGAGACAATAGCTCTCCTTCCCCAGCTATTTCCTTCACCTTATCTCTCTACTCTCTCCAATAGAGCTTCTCCAAAGAATTGTATCTAGCTCCTGTCTCCAGTTCCTCATCTCCCCACTCACTTCTTATAATCCACTCCAATGTGGTGTCTGCTCCTATCAATCCACCAATATTTCTCTTGCTAAGATCACCAAGGACTGCTATGTTGCTAACACCAATGCTTACTTTTCTGTCCTTATATTATTTGACACCTCAGCAGTACTTGACACATTTGACTACTGTCTTTCTTGAAACACTCTTTTATCTTGGTCTCTGTAACAAGCTTAGCTGACATTGGGGGTCTGTGGGATTTCAGTTTGAATCAACATGTGTGACAAAACTCTTATTCTGCTACCTATACAAAATTGCCACTGAGAAGCAGACCAAAATTGAGGATCCTCTTAAAACTCAAGTCAGTGGTCTCTGCCGCCAGTCTCTTAAAAGTCTTGGCTTCAAGGGAGACCAGAAACCAATGGCTAGTTTCAGTGCCACTCCATCCTTGAACATCCATGGTTATAAATGAGTGATTACTATGCACCAGACACTATTTTAATCACTTTACATGCACTGACCAATTCAAATCTCACAACAATATTGCAGGCAAAGGTAAAGAGTACTACTATTATGCCCATTTTTGAGTTAGGGAGACTGACAAACACAGGTAGTACGTGCAGAGCTGGGATTAAAAACCCAGGAAGTCAGACCCCAAAGTTCACACTCTTAATTCCTATGCTATAGTGAGAGGAGTGTCAAGCTGAGTGTGAAACAGGCAGGACTACCCATCACCTGTTACCCAATGCAAGAATAGTACTGAACAGAGCAAACCACTCACACATTACTGCGGATGGTGTTTCAAAATTCACTTTCGGTTTATTAATTTAAAAAATCCAGTAATACAGTGACTACATAAATAGGTACCATATGTAGGTACATGTCCTGTGAGAAGAGTGAAAGGGTAATACTGTTATGTTACTCTTACTTGCTTACATGAGTTAACTATAAAATGGCTACAGCTGCTAAATGATGCTTATGGTCTTTGTTGTTCCAAGTGCTTATGTTACAAATAAATATACAAGAAGAACCACATCCATTTTTCTCTACAAACTACAGGTGGCTTGGCCTCTTTTCCCTATGTCCTATAAAACACTGGGGTGGGGCGGGGGGTTCCCACATTGACTTAACATAGCTTCCCAGCTCCTGCTTCACGGAGCACTTTATAAAGGTGTGTCCCAGGACCTGGAGGCAGGAGTCTCTCTAGGGAAGCTCTCTGGGTGTTCCCTTAAGCTTGAGCTTTTACAGAACACCTGGGTGGAAGGCTTTGGGGTGAATCATCTCGAAGGGGAATCACCGTTTCACTTCCGGATCCCGTTACTAGTCTTCACACCATGGAAATACGGCCACCTCTGGGTGGGGAGGCAGCAGCTGTTTAACTCCCCCTCCCACAAATAATGCTCTGTGTCCTTTCAACCCAGGATAGTCTACCTCCTTCTCCTGAGGAGAATGTGTGTGATGGGCTAGGGAGAGGCTTGTCCCATGAAGTCCTGACCATAAGGCCCTTTTGTTTCTTTATGAGAACAGACTCCTTTTTGCCAGGTTGCTGTAAATACTGGACCTTTTATGATTTTCCCTATTTGTGTAAAATACTCTAAGAAAACATTCTTCTCACCGATGGTCACAGAGCAGGGAATGTGGGATTTTTGGGTCCTAAATATGTCTAAGTACTCACTAGAGTTCATTCATGCCCCTCAGAGGAAACAAATCTAGAAGGCAGCCTTGAGATCCTTGCTGTGGAGAATTTGTAGTTTTTCTTCACAAAGATGATTTCTAAAGCCAGACTTCAGAGTGGATAATTTATACTCTGGTATTGGACTGCAAGTAGACATTTTAGGAGCCACCTTCTCTAGGATGCTTGATTCAAACCCATGCTTGGTCATTTAGGGGTAGATGATAGGAAGGTTTAGGATAAAGATCTTTATCAGAATTTCCAGCTCCTCAAATGAACCATAACTCTCCTGATGATCTAACACTTTGCAAAGTGAAAATCAACTCCTGTACTTGTAGAAGGGGAACTACCCTTTAAGGAACTTCTAGAATTAATTCAACCTAAATTTTCTTGCCACAGAACGATGGCCTCAGGAAAAATTAGTTACTATTGAGCTATTAATTGGTGAGTTGAAAAAAAAGTGATGATGGTCTCATTGATTTTTATTCACTCTTTTCACTAAATAATTATTTAGTTTTATATGAATTCATTTTTTTGAAAATTTTCACCCAAGTATAACTTATTTATGGAGTCCCCATAGGTTGAGGGAGAAAACAGAAGTGGTATTATTAGGGAAAAGTTATTCACTGCTTCAACATGAAGATGGCTCTGAAATGGTGTTCATCGTGACATCACAGTTGGTGATTTCAAAAACTACACCAAAGACTCAAAGGCAGAGCCTTCTGCTCACAATTTCTTATTCATTTTCTTGGGTGTCAACAACCTCCAAGCTACTTGGGAGCCAGGCAAGAGAAAGAAGGGTAGAGTCTAGGCTGGCCTTGCCTTAGAATGATGTAGTTTAATGTATGTGTGTGTCAGGATGGGTGGCTTAAATTTTTTTTTTAATGTAAGACATTCAAAAAGTATAATTTCATACAAATTACTCTGTACTGTAGAGCTCCTACTAAGCAATTCCCTTCACTATTTTTCATTTGAATAACTTTTTAGATTGAAACCCTGGGGTTTTGTTTGATCTTTAACCTGTAAAGAAATGTGATTCTCCAACAAACTAGAGCAGTGCTGTGGTGTTCTATCCCTCTTCCTCCCACAAAGAATTCAAGACTCTTCTAGTCTCCTTGGAGGAGATGTTTAAGGGCTGACACACCACTCCACATAAAGGAGCAAGTTATGCTGTGCATGGCGTGAATAATTGACTGCATTTGAGTTTGGGATTTTAGGGCACTGTTGACTTAAGCAAAGTAAGCCTGCAGTCCAGCTGCAGCTTGAGTTTTCTTGCTTTACCCTATCCAACACTGTCTGTCTAGTCTAACAGTGGCCCTTTTCAGACCTCTCCAGGTACAAAACTTTGACCAAATCTTCAAGCTCTGTTCTGCACACACGGCTTGAACACATCTGGCTGATCTGAGCTTCACCTTCAGTGAATATCTTCCACTGGCCTGAAAGACAAACACAAAGTTACCAGGAGAGTGGAAAAGGAGAGCAGAGCAAATAAAGAGTAAAACCAACATACCCCATCCTTACCCACTCACTCACGGACTCACCAGAGAATTTGGAACACAAATGTCAGATGGTTTCAGAAAAAAAAAAAAAAAAGAAAGAAAGAAAGCATTTCTGGGGCAGATAAGGAAAGTGGGCCATGGAGTTTTCATTTCAACACATAGCATTGGTAAGAATTCCAAGAATAATACGTAACCGCTTTCTCAAAAGTAAAATCTAAGTATTATGCCTAGAATCTTCACAGTATATTTAGCATTTAAAAATGCTCCACCATCATTTCATTGGTTATTTAGGCAGCTCACTTGGCAACAGGTCTAACAAGGCACTTTGGAAAACAATACCTGGTTCGTTACTGGGGGCTTTAGGACACCCAAATATTTGTTTGGGTTCTTTGATTATGTGCTGCTCTTTTCTCTAGTCCTGCCACCCTTCATTAAAAAAAAAAAAACTGCTCACCTCTGCTTTCTCCTATATCCACATGCTGTTCTTTAGCACCCCTAGGTTCCCTCTCATGGTTCTGTATATTGTTCCATTCTCATATCTCCCAGGTGATCTGTTTCTACACTGAGTAAACCCAGCTGTATCCCTTCCATTCTCTATTATTTCTGGTCATGTCCCTTTCCATTTCTGTTTTCTCTGCTCCCTCCATGGAACTGTCCAACTATCAAAGTTTCCTTACCAACTTCTCTATTTCCCCATTTTGTCATGTTAATTGAGCAAACATTTTTGAGTGCTAGTTCTGTTCTGGCCACCGGAAACCCCTTTATGTCTCTGGATCATCCTTTTTCTAACTTTCCTGGTCCTTGACGGGGCAAGGTGTTTCTTTTCCTGCTATTATCTTGCTCTGTCAAATAACCTTCATAACAAACTTCCCACCCTGGATACCTTCTTCAGTCTTCTCTTTATTGCTGTGCTGATGGTGCTGCAACCTGGAGAACTCCTTGTCCAAGGTAAGCAAACTCTTCCTAATTCACAACCTATTTTGAATCTCTTTTCCTAGCCATATGGAAACATGGCCTTCTTCCCTATGGACTCCATTTCTCTACTCCTGTCTCCCTTGAATTCTTCACTTTCCCCCATTCTCTCTGACTCAGCTGGAAGGGAGAAGGAAAAAGGAGGAAAGGGTTGGGCAAGGAACAAGCAGCTTTTGCCAAATACCTACTATGTGCCAAGCTCAGAAAGGCATGTTACATAAAGGAATGGAGCATGTACTTCTTTGTATCTAGGTGAACCTGTAGGATCACCTCATTACCCACTTCCTTCAGCTGTACAGTTGGAGGTGCACCCCAAATCTTGGCTGCCATGAGCAGGATATAGGTCCGAATCATCTTTCCATCATGATGCCAAGTATAGCACCTTGCTCAGAGTATGAAATAAAAAAATGTTCTTTGAAATTAATCGATGATTTCAATAGCCACGTCATTGATCCTGGGATCCTAGACTCTGCCTCATTTACTCCTTACTCACATGTAAGGACTCTCAACTCCTCTGCTGAATTCTCATATCGTACAGTTTATTTTCCATCAGTCTTCTGCAGAAGAGAAACGGTTGACCTCATCAACCCTATTTCCAGCTGCCTATTGGATATCTCTGCTTAGATGGCCCTTAAATATCTTAATCTAAACATGTTCCAAGTGAAAGTAATTACTTTTTTCACCAATACCTGCTCATCCTCTAGGCTTCCTATTGGTGAATGGTATTACTATTCCCCCAGTCTATAAAGTTGTTAATATTGGAGTCATTCCAAACTCATTTCTCTCTCTGATACCTGATCCTGCGGATTTAACCTCATGGATGTCTCTCACAGTGACCTCTCTTCCCGTCTCACTGACTTAATATAATGCAATAGCTCCCTAATTCAAACTATCACCAGCTCTCTCACTAATAGTCCACCTTTCATTCTACATTGCCAGAAGTACCTCTTCCTACAAAACAAATCCGAATGCATTGTTCACTTGCTTAAAAATCTCCACTCAGGTTCTCTCGTCTAGAGGATCAAGTTCAACTCTTAGCATATTGGACCCTTCATAATCTGGCTTCATTAAAGTAGGTGCTTAATAAATCTATCCGACGGCCAAGAAGACATTTTTCCAAGGCACCATTTTGAAATCACTATGCTGTTCGTAAGTTTGCAGCAACTACTAATAATGCTACTTGCCTTATATTTGAACTTCTTGCTGGGTTCTTCCAGGCCCTCTGACTACTCCCTACCTATAATTTTTCTCTGCTTTCAGTGCACCCTATGTGGCCTTTGTAATTGTTCCTCACCCCCACCCACCCACACCCACATTTCTTGTTTGCTCCTGTCTGAGTCTTCTCTTAGGCTGTACCCTCTCCCTGGACTGATTTCCTGACCTGTTGCCCAGTCACACCCTGCTCTTTCAAAACCCCCTAAAACCTCACCTCCTCCCCGAAGCCTTCCCTGACTAAGCCCATCTGGCTCTCCTTTTATTGTTCTTTGCAGATTCCCCTGAGCACTTGGGTATTTAACTCTTCAGAATGATACCAAGTATACTAATTCACACTTAAGGCATTTTCATGTTCTGTCTTGCCCATTAGAATTCCCTGTGGATGGAGGCTGTGTCTTTTATTCCTTTAGAAGTTAAGTATCCCCCTTGCCCCCCAGTGCCTAGTGGTATGTAGTCCCTAAGCTCCATCTAGCGTATAAAGTGGGAGAGCTACAAGTATGCTTGATTGTCTGACTGCTTTTAAAGAAACATGACTACCCAGGTGTAGTTTCAAAAGACCCAGAGCTTTGATAAAGTAAGTGAATTGATATGCATTCATTTCCTCTCTGTCTCTCATCTTCATCACGAGAGGACATATCTTTCCAGATGCAAAGTCTCTACAAGGCCTGGAATCTTCGAAGCTTTCTCCAACCCTCTTGAGGCCCTAGGTTTAGCAATTTCATTAAGGATATTCAGGAAACCTTGGCCTGAGTAGTTTATACTCAGACTACATCGGAGTTTGTACTCTGCATGTCCAAGCTTTTCAGTTCACATGCGGACACCCCAGTCACTGCTAAGTCACCCAGAGCAGAGATGGCAATCTGCTAATGTTGATAATGAACATTGCTAACGTTCACTGAGAACGCAGAGGAACTTTATTTGGGATTATGCTGTATTCAAAATTGGATGCGATTTCCAGGGTGGGGGGAGTAAAGAAAGGGAAGTACCACTTACTCAAGGTTGTCCTGGTCACCAGCTTGAAGTGATGGAGCTCCTCAAACATCCTCTTGGAGATCTTCTCAATGTGAAAATGCTGGAGGATGCCTGGAGCCAAGCAAAAAGTAGGGCAGGTGGTCAGGCGCTTTCTATCTGGAACCACCAACTCCTTTTTCTGCTTGGGCTGAGCATATCATCTCATTACTGGGGCTTAGGAGTATCGAGCTGGGCTGTGTAATGTGCTTAACCAGGAACTTGGATGGATCAATGGTTATAATTGACTCCATTTGTTTCCTTGGCTCCATGGCCTCCTCTAGGCTTCTCCAGGGGATGGAGATAAGGGAGATAGTGCTGTTGACCATGGGACCCACTCCTAGGGAAAGCCACATGGAGTCAAGCATGGGTGCTGACTGAAGCTTCTGCAGCCAAAAGCAGTATTAGAAATTCTGCTCTTCCTCCAAGTCTGGGTAGACTATGTCCCTGCCAAACCACTGGACAGCCCTCCTGGCTAAGCAATGAGAACCAGCAGTAGGATTGCAGACAGGTTGTTTGTGTAAATGGAGAAGCTGTCCCAGTTCCTAAACTCACTGAAAAGCCTATTTTCCTTTGGGAAATAATAATAGCTCCTTTACCCTTGTAAAAAAATGAGGAGAGGAGAATTAAAACAAAGTGGCACCCAACGTCTCAACCTTGCCTCAGTAGTTTTTATCAGAGTAACAGGTAAACAACTAAAAACTGCCTTGCAGTTAAAGAGCAACCATTACCAGCCCACTTAAATAACCCTCAAGAGGCCTACAGGGGGTAAAGTAAATGAAGCCTGGGTCATTCTCTGCCCAGCAAGCACAGGCCTTGATGACCCTGCACTGTGAATAAGAGGCTACTTAGATGCTGCACTAGAAAGCTGAGAAACATCTACACGCCTCTGTGGGGTGAGAGATGTGGGGAGACGAATAGTGAGCTTCACTGCTAGAGAAGCTAAAATGATAGTCCTTTTTCTTAGGTGACCAGCTATGGAAGAGCTAGGGAGGTAGAGAGAGGAAATCAACACTCCTAGGTATAGAGGAAAACTAAGCATGGATGAGAAACATATATACATGTTCTAGCATATTTGGGGGGAGGTGTAGGAACACATCCTTTAGAGAAAGAGAAGTGGTTGTAAAAAGGGAGAGAAAAATCTCACAATTACAGCAGTGTTTCTCCAAGGATGGTCCAAGTGCTTCCTGCATTAGAATCACATGGCTATGTGTTAAAAATGAAAATGCTTGAATCTTACTCAAAGCCTAGTGAATTCACAGTTCTCGAATGGGCCCAGGAATCTGCATTTTAAAGCAGCTCCTTGTGTGATTCTGATGCACGCTGAAGTTTAAGCACTCTAGTGCTTTATGTGGGAGCCAGAAGAAAAGGAATGTGTTTTATTTTCCAATTGAAATCTCACCTCTTGGATTCCTAAAAAATTTTACCAGACTTGCTAAACAAACACTAGTCTTGTATCTGTGGAATGGTTTAAATAACTGCAAGATCACAGTGAAAGGAATGCAGTTTGCTATGGCTGTCAGTGAGAGTAATGGGAAAAGGAACTGAACATTATGACTGGGGTTGTTTCTCCAGTGAGACTATAATCTTCCTGAGGGCAGGGATGATGTTTTAAGATTGTCTTAGTACAGAGTACATAGCATGACTCTGGGGATTTAGCTTCCCAATGAATGAATGGATTTTCATGCTTGTCGAGCTTTGTCTTGGAAAGGATGGCAGACTGCATTCAGGTAGTTCTCAATCCTGGCTGCACATTAAAATCACCCACAGAGCTTTAAGGAAAAAACAAAACAAATTAACACCAAATGCGCAGGCTCTACCCTAGACCAATTATTCAGAATCTCTGGGGGTGGGGCCCAGGCATTGGTGTTTTAAAAAAAAAATGTCTCCCAGATGATTCTGACGTGTAGCCAGGGTGGAGAACCACTGCTCCAGGGTTTGGTGGTGTGAGAAAGGCAACAGACTACAAGGATCAAAGCTTACTTTTTAGCTAAGTCCACAGTTAAATTTAAAGGCCACAGTAATAACTGTGTTAGGCATGTGTTAGTTTCTAAGCAATCAGGAAAAATTTTGACCCAGAGGAACAGGCTGAGGCAAAATTGAGGTGAGTCTTCCCCTCCTTCCCTGTGCCCCCTTAATTCCTCACCTTTTCGAATGGTCCAAACATGGACCTCAACCTGAGGTGGTCTCTCAGTCTCCAGTGCTATTTTTCTTGTGGTCTCTCCATCCTCCATGAACACGGACTCATACACAGGCATTGTTTCTTCTCCACAAAAGTAGCCTTTGCTGTCAAAGCTTTGGCCTGGAAGTTCTTCTAGAATCAGGAGGCAGGGAGAGTTTTATCATGGTTTTCCAAAAACAGAAGTGCACTCATGCATTTATATATCTCATTGTTCATAACACCATACATTTATCAAAAGTGGAAAATCAACAAGAACATTCGTACAGAGAGAAGTCCCACCCATACTTCATTTGCTTAGCTTAGGCAGCCCCTGCAACAGTACCAAATCACTAAGGAGCATATAACCTTTGATTAAAGTCTATGTGA
This sequence comes from Loxodonta africana, assembly GCF_030014295.1. NCBI lineage: Eukaryota > Metazoa > Chordata > Mammalia > Proboscidea > Elephantidae > Loxodonta > Loxodonta africana. The sequence goes on from NC_087369.1 coordinate 131,588,399, forward strand.
TGACAGAACCCACAGTTCTGCAGAACACTGGCCCACAAAATAAACTGGATCCACCTACCACCATCACTGACAACGGGACCTTCATGAGGAGGAGGAAGAATATGGCCAGGTACAAATCTGGCATTTAAAGGAACAGAGAATTTTCCATACTGGGTCAGGATCGTGGCCTGTCCAGCCCAGTGTTGCCAACAGAGGCTAAGGGAATGGGCTGACAGAGGGCCTTGGTTAACTTCTCTGACATCATTTAGGTATACTTAGAAACCATTTATGACACTCATTTATGTGCACATACTTGCCCAAAGGATCTATCCAAATTGGCTTGACATTTCTGAATGTTCTTTGATTTGTTTGTAAGGGGAACGATAATACCAGATCAACATCAGCGCCAAAACCTAGATGTCAGATTAGTCATATGTATGCTATGCCAAATGAATGGTTCGGAAACACAAAAAATTAGTCAAATCCCTCAACTGTGGATCATTTAATATATAAACTAAACTGTTGGATTTCAGCTCCCAGGCATAAAGATACCAACCCTGTGATACTGCCTGTTCCCTCTACCCTCTTCTCTCCTCAGCCCCCAACCAAAACAAAAATGTCTCCTGGTTGGTTATTAGTGAGTTAGCTTCTTGCTAGCCTCATAATCAGCACCCTCTGCAGCTGTATATTTAAAGCGTACACTCAAATCAAGAACAACAAAGAGAAGCCAAGGACACCCTGAAACTTTGAACATGTGCAGAAGTTGTGGAGGGTGAAACCATTGAGTGTTGAGTGCTTTAGATCTGTGGCTCTCATTAGGGAGGCTCTGCTGTTAGTCAATCAGACACATTTGGACTAGACACTGTAATCAAATTGTTAGTGCATGTCTCTTGCTGACCTGATTAGCTTTCCCACCCCACCACCATTTTGGCATTATGTGGACAAAACCTAGTCTTCTCAGGGCGGATTACTCAATTTGTGGATTCTCCAAGAATCAAACTTGCTTTTTCTTTTTGTCCGTCTTTTCAGCTATTCAGTGACTCAGTGAGCCAGTCTTCTTGGTGTTATGTTAGGAAATGAAGGGATGTATGCTAGCACTTTTTGACTGGGGAGGAGGGCACTGACTGTACAGGAACAACCATGTATTTAATTATCACCTTTAGAATGAGAACTGAATGCCATTTGTTAAACTTTGCTCACTAGCTTAACATTGGCCATGACTATAACCAGCATATGGAATCTTTGATGACCCTGGAAGTACTTGTAATATACTAAACTTTCTCCCAGTGCCCTAAGGAGTCATCCTGCCCCACCATGCCCTCTCCATCCAAGAGCTTAATTTACTAGCCCGAGGGGATCTACAAACAACAAAACCCAGTAGTGACTCACCCCGGGCTGGTACTTGAAAATGTTAAGGATAAGCCAAGTGTATATTTGGAACTACCTATTCAGCAACATCTTTTTTTTTTATTCAGCAACATCTTCCTCATTCCACACCCTCCATCTCAAGGTGCTTTCTGATCACTCCACGTTCACCTACTTTGGTTTCCTTCCAGGGGAGCATGCCATGCAGCATGCTTGAAGTCATTCCTGGCCATTTCCGCCTCCCATGAGAAATGCTTCTGTTCTGAGCTCCACTTGTTCTCTCCAGAACTAAGAAACTGAGAAATCATTCCTTACAGAGTGGTGTTGGCTGATGAAGGAGATGTATTATCCCAGCCCAGGAGTCTTTGAAGTTGTCACAGGGGCTTTTAAGACCATAAACCAAGAGAAGTGTGTAATTATGGGAATTCCAGCCCTTGGGGTGGTATGGCGGGGTGAGGGGTGGGTTCCACTTTAGGAAGTGGCAATCCTACACAGCTCTGTAGGTGGCCACTGGTATGCAGGGCAAGGCTAGTATCTACCAGAGCAAACGGAAGAGAGAGGTGAAACTCACATGCTTTCTTTTGGCCCTAGTTTCTTATTGGAGTAGCCTGCATTCATTTGTTGCAATGAAACTTTTGGCTGGATCATCAGTGGATTTTATTTATCGCTTCTCCCTTATCAACATGAAAAACTGAATTTACTGTTCTTATTTTCTTTGATCTTTTCCTCTTGTTCCTTTTTCTCTGTGTCACGTGTTATTTTGTAAGAGCCTGGTGATGTCTTGATATTTCCATTTCTCATCCCTTCACATCACTTAGGAGCCCTGGTGGTGCAGTAGTTAAGTACTCAGCTACTAATTGAAAGGTCGGTGGTTCCAACCACAGGAGAAAGATGTGGCAGTCTGCTTCCATAAAGATTTACAGCCTTGGAAACCCTATGGGGCAGTACTACTCTGCTCGATAAAGTCACTATAAGTCGGAATCGACTCAGTGGCAGTGAGTTTGGGGTTTAGTCACATGTCTCAGGACTCTGCTCCAATATCGCTTCTTCAGACAAGTCTTTCCTGACCACCCTTTTAAAAGTGCTCCCCGCCCCATTCTCTATCTCTTGGTCCTGCTTTATTTTAATTCGCAGCACTCACCACAACCTAAAATTACCTGATTGGTTTGTGTTGTCTTTCTTCCCCCACTAGAATATGAGGACCATAATGACAAGTAGCCTTTGTCTGTCTTGTTCATCTCTATCTTCAGTGCCTGTAACAGTGTCTGGTACACAGCTGGCACTTAATATGTATTTCCAGATTGAATGCAAGACGGAGTGCGTGCCCTTTGATGCTCTGTGGGCGCTGAGTGCCTGCAGCAGGTGCCCTGGGCTATGTGGACAGCGACAACTGTTAGGTGATCAGGACCATGAGGAATGGTACAATACGCAAACACTGAGAGACAGGTACACAGAATGGGAAAGCAACTCTTTCCTTGCATGTTGCCCAAGGAATCCTTTATCTCCATATACTTGTGCAGGCTGGGAAAGCAGGAAAAGCAGCTCGTCCAGAAAAACAAGTTTAGTTAATCAGGGTCTTCAATTTACTGCCAACTGGGATTCTAGAGAATGGTTTTTAAAATAATAACTTTTATTATTTTTTCTAGTTACAAGAGTAATACATATTTATTGTTAAAAATTTAGGAAACACAGATAAACAAAAAGAAGAAAATAAGAATTACCCATAATTCAGTCACCCAAAGATGGCCACTGTTAACATTCTGCCATATACCTTTCCAATCTTTCTTTTTTTTTAATTTTTTGATTAACCATACATAAACACTTTTTTTAACATCGTAATATTGTTTTGTGGTTTGCTCTTTCTACTTAATATATTGCAAAAATCTTTCCATGCCATTAAATCTTGGTCTACAATGATTTTTAATGGCAATATAACACTCCACAGTATAAATATACCATAATTTTTTTTAACCATTTCCATATTGATGAACTTTCATGTGGGTTCCAATTTTTCACTATTGTTAACAGCACTGCAACAAACATCTTTTTTTCTATATATTACTGTATGTCTCTGATTCCTTCTCAGTATTCCTTGGAGTGGAAACGCTGAGCCAAAGAGTATATACATTAAGGTTTTAATAAATATTACCAATTTGAGAGGACAATTATTTAAGACAATGCCCATTGTGTGTCCCGTTTTCCTGCCTTTTTTAGTCTTTCTCTTATTTGAATCACCTGGATCAATAAAATCCTAAGCACACAATGAAAGAGTATTTGGTCTAAAGGTCTGAGATTCAAATTGGAATATTGTACAGTGGAAGGGTTTATCTTACCTGGGTAATTTTGGTAACTATTAGTTTTGTCTGAAATTATCTTGTTGTACCACTTATGTAACTACAGATGATAGACCCTTGACAGAAAGAAAACTGTTTTGGTAGAACTACTTGCTAAGTGACAGTAAAAGTTTTGGGGATCTAGTGAGATCACAGATGTGGAAATCATAGTAGGTCACCATGGCTGGGTGGCACCAATGTCCGTATGATCCTTAGAATGTGCTTACCTCCTATCTCTAACACACACATTTCCTCATCAGTACTAATGCCCCATATCGCTACTCCATATCTGTTGGCCTCTGTCCTTCCTCACACCCCACTCCCTGTTTACTCTGGAAGGTGGCGGGGGTGGGGGGGCATTATATTAAGGGCGATTTTTTGTTATGTGTGTGCCATTGACCAGAGCATCTCAAAATTTAGTGTGCATTTGACGCACCTGGGGATCTTGTTCAAATGCAGATTCTGATGCAGTGGGTCTGGGTGAGATCCTAAAAATCTGCATTTCTAACAAGCTCTCGGATGATACCCATGCTGCAGGTCCATCAACCACACTTTGAGTAAAAACACTGTAAACCACCCTGGGCCTACATGAGTGGTTCTCAAACTTATCTGCATATTACTATCATCTGGGGATCTTTTAAAAAAAATTCCAAAGCCCAGGCAACACCCCAAATCAATTAAATCATAGTTTTTGGGGACGGGACGCAGTTATTTTTAGAATCTCTCCAGGTGATTCCAATGTGCAGACAATTTGGGAACCACTGCCCATTGTATTGAAGGTGCTCAATAAATATACATGAACTGAGTGCATGTTTGCCTGTTAGTCATGAAGAATTGCCTAAGATGAAGGAACAAATGATTTAACTCTCTGCCTACATGTAAAGATGTATGGTTTTTCATCTGTGTTTATAGAAATGCTTTGCAGGTAGGCAGAAGAAATGATAAATTCATGTTCCTGGAAGTGACTGGTTTACTGAGTCCTAGAATGTGGGAGCTAGATGGATCCTGAGGCATCATCTACTCTAACCCCGTATTTTGCAGAGAAGGAAACTGAGGCTCAGATAATAAAGTGACTTGTTCTACGTCATACAGAAAATCTAGTAGATCCAGGGCTAGAATGCTTGATTACCAATCCAATACTCTATCAACTCCAATACTACAGACTACATTTTTATCCAGCTCATGTTTTAAAATCACTATTTAAATCATTAATTCACCTTTTTTATACATCAACATTTTCTACTGGCCTAGAAAAGACAATGGGCTAGAAGTGACCTAGGTTCTATGCCTTGGTTTTATTACCAATTAGCTGTGTGACTCTGGGCAAGTCATTTTACTTTCTAAAACTCGATTTTCTTATCTGTAAAAGGGAAATAATAATGAAATGATAGAATTTTAGTGTTGGAAAGGAACTTAGAGAACAATTGTTCCAAACTTCTCATTGTACAGAAGAGGCTGATGAGGCTCAAAGTGGATATGGCATATTTCCAAGGTCCCACACCGAGTTAGAAAATTGGACCAGAACCCAGCCTCCTTGCATTATACCTCACCTGTATCACATCCTGTCTCAGAAGGGTAATGTGCTTTATGAGTTAAATAGTGATGTAAATTAAAAGTGCTACTATTCTTCCTAATAATCATGATAGCCTCATCTCTTTACTACTTAGAAAAGCAAGGGTAAGTTTGGTCCTTGGGACCACACGGGTCAATGGTATGGTGGTGTGGTTAGGTAGGTATGTTGTTGTTAGGTAGGTATGTTGTTGTTAGGTTGGTATGGTAGACACAGCAAATCCCCAAGGAATTCTAACTATTAAATTTCTTCCAAGAACCATCTTATCAGTCCTTCAAGAGAGGAGTGAAGTAACTTCATTATTATTAGAATTACAATCATTAAAATTATATGACAGGTTGATTAGGCTTCTGATGCTCAAAGGATGTTAAGTATGACTATGTGAGGATCTCAGTCAATCAAAGGCAGGGCCTCCAACCAACGCACCTTTTGGCTTTTTACCTGGACACACCTTGCAGCATTTTCCATCTATTTTTTGAGGATACTTGCAGGGGTATCGATTGGGGCAGTGGATTTTCTTACACTCCTGCTTGGTGACATTACAAGTGCACAGCACACACTCGACAACGCCAAATGCCCGGAGGTTTGGGTGCCAGGATTCGCCATGGGAATAGGTCTTTCCATTGGAAACACACACTGGAAGAGAACACAGGACTGGAAATTAAAGGCTAGTGAGCTAAAATGGGCCCTTGTGCTCAGAAATCAAGCCCTGAACTGAAGACATCAAGTGTCCTTTGTTCTTGTCATGGCTATGGAGATACACTGACAGAGAGGCCTCTGCAACCAATTAACAGCTTGGGCCATGTTCTACTGTCAGCAGCTATCTGGTTGTTCAAAAGTGGCCTCTGGATGATCACAAATGCCTGACATATAGTAGATAGTCAATAAATATTTTGTTTTTTTAATGGAGGAATGAATGAATATATGCAAGTAGATTTCTATCTGTTGTGGATATCTGACAAGAAACCTCTACATGCATGAGGGATTTGTATGGCCCAAGTGGATGTGCCTCCAGACAAGAAAGTAAGTCTAGATGCAAAAACTGCTGCTCTTCCCAAAGGGCCAGTTTTTCGAGATCCTGAAGCAAGTCCATTCAGAATGTCAAACTGTATTAGTGCCTGATACACTCACACAGACGGATATGAAGTTTAATGATGCTGGCCTACTCTCTGGAGTGGGAAGGAAGGTGCTAAGACAAGATTGAGAGGAAAAGGATCCACTTCTGGACAGCTTGTGAAATGGCAGACTTTTATGTCTCAAATCTTTAGGTAATTAAATTTCCTGTCTCCCACCTCATAGTGGCTATAGAGATTCAGCTACAGAGAATCGTTGCCTGCTCCACAGATATCCTTTGGCAGTCTCACATTTGTTGAATGGGGAGTGAAGTCATTGGCTCCATGTTTTCTGTGGGGCCTCAAAAAAAAAAAAAAGCAAGCATCTGGGCTGCAGGCCAAGGGGCCCATGTAGGGAAGGGACCACAGGAACATCCTTCAAAGCAAATCAACCAAAATGTATCTGGCTCCTACTGTAAGACACGGAGCTAGGCTCCAGGATAAGAACTGCAAAGGCCTGTGAATGAGAAAGTCTGAGAATGAGTTCTCTCTCTTTTTGAAAGCACTGAGATGTTCTAGAGATTTCAAGCCATGACTGGGACAGGGTGTGTTTCTCATTATTCCCATCACCTCATCATACCCGGGGAGACCTGTCGGCATCCCAATCAACAACATCTCTAGGGTGGGTTGTATCACTTAAGGCGGGGTTAGGGTGGGAGAAATCACCCCACTTGGGGCGTTTCTAGGAACTGACTGATTTGGCTGCAAGACAGCTGCCTCAGAAGGATGAATCACTGGGTTATTTCTTTCTCATCAAATCCACTGGGCCGCATTAGGAAATATGGATGATGTTGGCTGCCTTTTCCTGTCCTTTGCAAGAGCTGCTAGAGTACTGGGCACTCTTAACAGGTCAATCCATGCAAAGATTTCCAAGAACCTAAACCGGTGGGGAGGCTCCCAACATTGCAATGCGACAGACTAGAGACTTGATATCTAAACTGTGAGGCTCAGGGCTGTGGACAGGATCAAGTGACAAGAGATGACCAGAACCCACAGGCCAGTTATGTTACTCTCTGTCCTGCCCTTCCTTCTCTCTCACTCCCTTCTAGACAATGTGAACAAGTGGACACATAATCTGCTTCAAGCAAACTTAGGCTGGACTGAAATTAAAACGGTGGAGTCCTATCCCTTCTCTTCTTTGAATCTAAGAAGAAACCAAGTAAATGTATCTCAGAGGACCACATCATCAGCAAGAGAGCTAAGGAGAAGGATGAGACATGCTGAAGAGCAGGGAAGCACTTCTAGTGTTACATAGCTCGGTTCCCTGTTTCCTAACAGACTGGGTGAGAGCCCACACTCTGAAGTGGAATAGGGTGAGGTCAGTTTTCTAGGTTGAAATACAGTCTTCTCCCCACCAACCAATTCTCAAGATGATTTTGAATCATCCAGCTGGGGAGCTGGGAGTTGGGGGTAGGGGCAAATGATTCTCCAGAGAACTCTAATGGAAAGGTCAGAAGAGAATTGCTGCATCCAAATCAATGGGGGCAAATGAATAAATGTAAACCAGCTGGGGCTTTTATAGGACAGAGACAAAATCAAGGGATGAGCCTCTGCCCTGAAAATGAAGAGGCCTTGTGGAAATTATGGGATTTAGGATTTTCAAAGTCCATTTCCCCACACTTTTCTTTTCTTTTTTTTTTTTTTTTAAGGCTTTGAAATACTTTTGGAGCAAATGGAATCTATTGGAGGCAATTTAAGATTGAAAATCAAACTGCATCTTTACCTAATTCCTCCTCATTCCACAAATTCATATTACAATGCCTTAGAACTTAAAAACAATAAATTTCAAATCAAACCCAGATCAACGGTAAATATTTCCAATACTTCTAATATACCACTATTTTTATCAAGAGTTTAATTTTTGAGTGTTCTTCTTTTAAGCCTGTAAGTTTCAAAAGCATTTTTTTATCTGTAATCTGAAATTTACATCTAACTAGTAACAGATGTGATCAACTAGCTTTGGCTTGATTAGCTTTTTTGAGATTTATAGTAGGAGTTCTTTGTAACGGATTGTTTTTCACCCATGTTGTTCAATCATTTGGTTTAATAATTTATCACTTTAACCCATTCAGAGAACTGCCTTTGATTTTGTTTTTCCTTTAAAGGAAACAAAACATGTTTGTGGTTTCATAAAAAGGAACCAGCTGAGCTCTCGCTCCGAAGAGCTGGTTGACACGATGCCTAAAAAAGTAAGAAGCAGTCAATTGTTTGATTGAATTTCTCCTCCCCCCTACACCCACTGCTAGGGAGGGGGTAGAGGCCAGAGAAGCCTGTGCAGGAAGAAATGGGCCCATGGATGTATGCATGCTACAGCCAGTGGTCAGTTGATGGGCTGCATGTCAGGATTAACCTGAACAGTCCTCCTGGTGCTGGGCCAGGAGGTTTCTGGATTTCTCACTGGATTACTCATTTCTAAGGACATTCTCCTCATAAGCTACACATTGTCAAGGTTGTGTTTCTGTGTTGTTTTCTGGGAGAAAACTGGGCCTATGTTGTTTTGAGGGTGAGCCTCGGTGGCACAGTGGTTAAGTGCTCGGCTGCTAACCCAAAGATCAGCGGTTCAAACCCACCAGCAGCTCAGTGGGGGACAGATGTGACAGTCCGCTTCCATAATGATTTACAACCTTGGAAATCCTATGGGGCAGTTCTACTCTGTCCTATAGGATCCCTATGAGTTGGAATAGACTCGATGGCAAGTTTTGGTTTGGGTGTCTTCATGCATGCATTTCATCTATTGGCTTCTTTGGTTTGGAGGAGATGCTTCTGCTCTCCAAGATTTTGTATCTTCCCCAGGCTTCAGTGTAACGATTTTTTGTGGAGGTTCAGGCAGATAATAAAAATCGAACAGCCATGTCATTCCTTTTGTGAGCTAATGCCACCCTCAAGTAAGTGGCCCAAGTACAAAGAAGCCTGGCCCACGCGTGGCCAGATCAGAAGGCCCCTTGGCCAGGATGGTAGTACACAGCCAAATTCTCCAAGTTAGCTGGTTGTAAGAGGTACAACCCCCATGTGTCTGTCAGCCTGTCATACTGTGGGGGCTTTTGTGTTGCTGTGGTGCTGGTAACTATGCCACCGGTATTCAAATACCAGCAGGGTCACCCATGGTGGACAGGTTCTAACTGAGCTTCCAGACTAAGACAGAGTAGGAAGAAACCGGCAGTCTACTTCTGAAAAGCATTAGCCAGTGAAAACCTTATGAATAGCAGTGGAACACTGTCTGATATAGTGCCAGAAGATGAGCCACCCCAGGTTGGAAGGCGCTCAAAATACGACTGGGGAAGAGCCACCTCCTCAGAGCAGAGTCGACCTTAATGATGTGGATGGAGTCAAGCTTTTGGGACCTTCATTTGCTGATGTGGCACAACTCAAAATGAGAAGAAACAGCTGCAAACATCCATTAATAATAGGAATGTGGAGTATACGAGGTACGAATCTAGGAAAAATGGAAATTTTCAAAAATGAAATGGAATGCATAAACATCAATACCCAAGGCATGAGTGAGCTGAAATGGACTGGTATTGGCCATTGTGAATCAGACAATCATATGGCCTACTATGCCAGGAATGACAACTTGAAGAGGAATGGCATTGCATTCATTGTCAAAAAGAACATTTCAAGAGGAGAGATCAATCCCTGGAGAAGGACATCATGCTTGGTAAAGTAGAGGGTCAGTGAAAAAGAGGAAGACCCTCAAGAAGACAGACTGACACAGTGGCTGCAACAATGGGCTCAAGTACAGCAAGGATTGAGAGGATGGTGCAAGACCAGGCAGTGTTTTGTTCTGTTGTACATAGGGTTGCTGTAAGCTGGAATCAACTTGACGATGAGAGGTACATTGTGGTAGTATCAGTTGTATACAGGACAAGGTCAAGACACATGCATTTCTTCATTTGGAGATAGGTGAGATCTGATGCAGCTTCAAGGAAAGTACCGAAATGTGCCTGTGTGGGCTTTAAAAGGCAAAACAGTCAACTGTCATTTTGAACATTCAGTAGTGTCTCTTTCCCTTCTCAGTCAGGCAGCCTAAGGCACTTCCCAGGTGAGTGTCTATGCTTAGAGGCCCTGATCGTGGTCTCAAAGGACTTGGAAAATATGCTCATGGCGAAACTAAAGAGATTATGGTGGCTACACAGGTCTCTAAAGCAAATTTTCTGGATGGTCAATCTCTGTGCAGATGAAGAGGATGTTTCTGAGCTGGATTCTGAACCCAGAGTTTAGGGGGCCGAACAAGCAATTCATTTCACCACCAGCTCTCTCCCGTAGGGGTAGGAGTATTTCTTGACACAAGGCGTGCTTTGTAGCACACAATGATATCTGAAAGAAACTGCAGCTGGAGTCTTAATTCAATCTAGTCACTAGCTGGGGCATCTGAAGTAGCCTTTATATCAAGGTAATTTGGGAGAAAGGAACCCTGGTGAGGCAGTGGTTAAGAGCTCAGCTGCTAACCGGAAAGGTCCACAGCTCTGTGGGAGAAAGATGTGGCAGTCTGCTTCTGTAAAGATAACAGCCTTGGAAATGCTATGAGGAGTTCTCCTCTGTCCTATAGAGTCACTGTGAATCAGAATTGACTCAATGGCAATGGGTTTTACAAGAATTTTGGGGAAAGAGAGCAGAAGAGAAAGAAGAGAAAATGATACTAAATGGGGGGCGGGGCGGCTAGCAGGGATGAAGCTGGTGGGATAGGGACAAAACCCTAAGCAATATCGCTGTCAGAGGGAAGGGGCTAGCCCTAGGTTTGGGCCATGGAGTCAACATGAGACTTCTTTTGAAATATGGGCTCCACCAGGTGGCAAATCCCCTAACCCAAGCCTAAGTTTGATATGAGAAACAGTGAGTGGTACAAATTGTAAGACAATTTTCAGAGGCATTTATGATTGTAATTCTGCTTCTTCCTAAGCCAGTGTTACACAAAGTGTGTTTAGGGAACCACCTGCATCAAAATCATCTGGAGTGCATATTAAAATGCAGATTCCTGGGCTCCAGTCTTACTGAATCAGACTCTTTGAGGGTGTGGCCAGGAATGTATATCTTCAACATGAACTCCAGGAGAATCTGGGGTGAACAGAGGTATAAGAACCCTTATTCCTAAGGCAGAGGCCCTGAGTGATACAAACGGTTAACATACTTGCCTGCTAACCAAAACGTTGGATGTTTGAGTCCACCTAGAGTTGCCTCAGAAGTAGGCCTGAAGATCTACTTCTGAAAGACCAACCATTGAAAACCTTATGGAGCACAGTTGTACTCAGAAGCACAGGGGGTTGCCATGAGTTGGAATCAACACATGATAACTGTTTTTTTTTTTTTAATTCCTAAGTTATGGATAAGAGCTTCAGAAGTGTTTGACAGTGAGTACCTTTGAAAGTTAGGTGCCTACTGGAAAGCAAACAACCTCTGATTTTTTTAAAGCCTCAACAAACTTTCCCAATTCCCAGCGGCAACTGTGAAAATGCTGGAAGCTGCTTCACAAGCACAAATGGGGCTGCTAATGTACCACCCACAGTAGACATTAGGTTAGCTGCCTTCTTGCCTTTTGTCCTAAATAAAGATCAGATATTCCTGATATGAACAATGCTGTATTTGGGAGAGCCTTAAGAGTTAAAAAAAAAAAAAATTTTTTAAGAGTTGCTATGAGTTGGAACTGACTCAAAGGCAATGGGCTTGATTTTGGTTTAAGAGTCCCCTAGAGTCACTTGTGGACTTGAATGGTGAGTGGTCAACATGCAAATATATGATGTGTGTGGGAGAAAAGGTCCTTTCCCAGCTCTAGCCCTCCGAAGACCCAGGCTGCTGAAGCCCGATGTGGGTGCCTCTTACCTTGTCCATGCTTGTGTTTGTTATTGATGACAATCTGCACGATGGTCCCTGATGCTTGCTGGGAATCCATAAGAGCTCCCCTGTGACTTCTGGCCCCAGGAAAGCGGGGAAGACTTCCTGCCTGTCTGCTTGGTGGAGGATCATAGTGAGAGCGGTGGTAAGAGTGTCTCTGTAAAATGACAAGGACAAATATGGTATAAAAAATCCACCAATGAGGAGGTAAAGATGGAGTTACATACATTAAAAGCCATTCAATGACTTTTATTAATTTTTAGGGATGAGTTCTCATCATAACTGCCCATTCACCAACTCCAATAGAAATAGGAATGTGACAATGTTGAAAGGAGCACTAGCCACATGCTGAGACTGTTCTTGTAGAAGACTGGACAAGGTTCACAAATTCCTGAGGGGAAAAACAACCGAACAGGGTAAAGCATCATTCCTACACCCAAGAATCTCACAATCGGGTTTAGGAGTTAAAAGAGTAGCCTGCCACACAAAGCAGAATGTGACAGAGGCCACAGAATTAGAAAGGGCTGTGTAAATTCAGAGAAGAAGAAGAGCTTATAGTCAAGGAGGGTCTGTGACTTGGACCATGAAGGATGGGTAGACTTTTTACAGGCAGAGTTGGTGGGGAATATTCCAGGCAAACATTTCCAAGTTGAGAAGGTGTAGCAGAGAACATAAGAGTCTATAAAAGGGAACAGCTGCAGGATAACATTCCAAAAGTGGTTGAAACCAGAACATGGAGGACTCTAAATGACATGTTAAGGGGTGAGAACTTTATTTGGTAGGCAGTAGAGGTGGGGTGTGGAAGCCTTCTGGGATTTTTTTTTTTAAGTAGGGACTTGACTTAATCAGAATTGTGTTTCAAAAAATGGAATCCCCTGATGATGTGTAGGGTGAACTGGATGGAAGGAAGAGACAGCAGTCAAGTATAGTTTAGATAAGATATACTGAGACTGTAAATGCAGGCAATGATATGAGATCATACAGCAGGGCACAGATACCCTAGACATTTTAAAGAGAGAATTGAAAGTACCTGACAGTACTAGAATGTAAGCACCACAGAGTCAAGTACTTTGTTTTGTCCAATGCTAAACCCACAGTAATCAGAAGAGTGTCTAGTGTATAGAATGTGCTCATTAAATATTTGTTGAATAAATGAAAGCTGTTGTCCCTAACAAAAGTATAGAGCCCTGTAGTACACATAATATAATAACTGCTCTTTCAGCAAGGATTCAAGACACATGATGAGTCCACTATTCTGCTACCCACCCCTCCCCCCAGGAGCTGAGGTAGGTTAGAGGTAGAGGAGGATGGAACGAATGAAGAATGAAATGTTAAGGTTTAAAGCCAAGTAACATCAATTGCATCCTAAGGGCAAATGTTAGGAGTGAAGGAGGAGGGGCTCATTAAAAAAATCCTTTCCCAGACAATTAAAAAGTGAAACCCTTATATTCTGTGACAGAAATAGCAGGGAACCTTTGCATGGTAGTTGTGGGGTCCAGTGACCCCACCATCCCACAAAACATTTATTAAAGTTATTTGCTATAGACATGTATGTTGCAAATTTAGCTTTGGGAGTTGTATTTCCCTCTTGGGGCGTGGGCATTGGTGGGTGGGAGAAGGAGAGAGAGAACAGGAGCTGGGGTAAGAGGACCTTTTCTAGCCTTTTGAAAAAGAACATTATTCTCTTTATCTAAAAAGAGTCTAGCTATAAAAATAAATAAGGGTTTGTATCAATTTATTACGTACACGTGTCAGACTATCAACACAAATCTTTTTCATTCCCACAATGGCTCATATGTCTTTTTCTGCGCTAATCACTCACATTCTTCAAAGGCCATTACAGATTGTTCTGTCCCTTCAGAAGTTTGGCAGGGTTTTGCTAAAGGAACACTGGAACACAGAAAGGACAGTTTGGCTGGTGGCTGTCCTACTGCTGCTAAAAGGAAGGAGTTCTACAGAGACGGAATTAGAGAGGAAATGCTGACCCAGGATAAGCTGCAAGTACAAGAAGTTCTCTGGTTCATGATGGTGAGCACAAAATAAAAAACTATCCTTTGGTACCAGGGACTCAGATCCTGAACACATGATAAAACAAAAAACCAAACCTGCTGCTATTGAGTGGATTCCAACTCATAGGGACCCTACGGACAGAGCAGAACTGCCTCATAGGGTTTCCAAGGCCATAAAGTTTTTACAGAAGCAGACTGCCACAATTTTTCGCCTGCAGAGCAGCTGGGGGGTTTAAACCACTGACTTTTTGGTTAGCAGCCGAGTGCTTTAACTAGTGCGCCACCAGGGCTCCTGGACATATGACACCGATAGCAAAATGATTCATAAAAAAAAAAAATCTTAGGGATTTTGATCAGAGGCCCTCTAATGGGCTAGTCAGCCCTCCTAGAACTTTATCTTGTTTAAGTTTTTGTTTTACAGATAGAGAAACTGAAGCCAGGGACGAGAAGGGATTTTATTCAGGGTCACAAAGAAGGTTGGGTTTTTAGAGATGGCAGGAGAGTTGGAGTGAGGGAAAAAGGGGAGAAGAGGAAGTTTTAGAGTGGAGGAGGAGAAAATGGGAGAGCTAATGTCTGGTCAAACTCAGTAGTCCACAAACACTTGGCTAAAGGCTCATCAAAAAGTTCTTTCAGATATAGAAGTCTGCTACGGCGTTCACCCTGGTGGAATAGTGGATAAGTGCTATGGCTGCTAACCAAAGGGTCAGCAGTTCGAATTCGCCAGGTGCTCCTTGGAAACTCTTGTGGGGCAGTTCTACTCTGTCCTGTAGGGTCGCTATGTCCTGTAGAATCGACTTGACGGCACTGAGTTTAGTTCTGGGTGTACAGTGTTCACAGCTACTTATGCCACTGGTTTTCAACCTCAACTGCACATTGGAATCACCTGGAGAGAGTTACTGATGGTTCCACCTCTAGGGATTCTGATGTAATTGGTCTGGAATGAGGCTTGGGCATTAGGGTTTTTATGTACTCCTCAACTAAAATACCCACAGCCATGTAGTTGATTCCGACTCCTAGAGACCCCATTGGGTTTCCAAGGCTGTAAATCTCTACAGAAGCTGACTGCCACATCTGCCACATCTTTCTCCCCTGGAGCTGCTGGTGATTTCAAACTGCCAACCTTTAACCATTGTGCCACCAGGGCTCCCTGTATACTCACTCCCCAGAGGATTCTAATTTGCAGCTAACATCGAGAATCGCTGACACAAAGGATCCTCTGTTGCGGGAGCAGGGGCTATGGTGGTGTGTGATTTTTCTTTAAGAGGAATGGCTCCTTCAGACTGACACTTCTAAACACCTCAAAGAGCCTGACCAGAAGCCATTCTGACTTCGTAACTTAAAGCAAAGGAGAAAAAGGCCTTAAGGCCTTGGAATTGTAAGCAGAATTGCAGCTTATTTTTAAATTCCAGCTGTAAATAAGCTGCTTGAGAGACCAGGTCAAAACTAGTTAGGTAGAAATGACCATATAAAAAAAAAAATAGCTATGCTTTATTTTGCTCAATGTTTTGGCATTATTTATTTACTTGAAGGACTGAAAAATATTTCAAGCCTCATTGTATTGTAGAGATTTCCCAGGAATTTCTACCTTGCTTGTTCTAAAGTCAAAGGTATAATGGTTTTACTGGTGGAGACAGGAGAACATCAAAGTCCAGAAAGGGCCTTAAAAGGGCCTTCATGTCAACCTCCTGGTGGTGACATCGTACTACAGTTTTGCAAGATATTACCGTTGAGGGAAGCTGGGTGAAGGGCACTCAGGATCACTCTATATTATTTCTTACAAATGCAAGTGAATCTACAATTATCTACAATTGATTAAAAATTTCATTTACAGAAGTACCTTCGGAACATGTTCTGATCCACACAGCCATCAAAACATTCCATTTAAGTCACTACTGACCTAGAACTATCCCTGTCTAAAGACACTAGGCCAGGTTCCTTCCCCAACCATTGTTCTGATAATGTGAAGGAGACAGGAATTGTTATCTGTTTCATGTTGTTTCTATTCCAAACTCTTTCACTTTTTTAATGGTAAATCTCTGTGTAATCTATTGGGGGCAAAATCAGAGTTTGGCTGTTGTCCAAAATGAAATTATGCTTGCTTTCATGTTTTGGCTTTCTACCCTGTGCCTATTCTCCCTCCCCCCACTCCCCCCCGCAAAAACGCGCGCACGCACACACACACATACTCCAATGGCACTAGGACCAGATCATGTGAAATTATGATCTGAAAATCAAACAAAAACTGTTTCATATTTTTACAAAGGAGTCATATTTAAACCACTGGTTCCCCTTCCTATGCAGTTCATAAAACTTGGCAAAGTAAACCAATCAGCTGTGTTTCTGTTGAGCTGAGGTTTTCTTTTTTTTTTTTTGCTAGTTCAAGGTAAATGTGAACAGCCTACTGAAGCGCTAGAGGAAATGTGGTGTTAGGACTGGCTTTTTTTCTTCCATGCAGGAAGTTCATCCTGCAGTTATTCAAAAGGGATTCCCCTACCTTCTAGTTTCAGGCTGGTCAAGAGCAAACAGCAAGTCCGAAGAATTTCTCTCTGATTTGGGACAGATTCTTTGTGCATTAAAATTAATGGAATCCCCCCCATCCCGCCACACCACATTTCACTCAATCTTCCACACCCATCCATTCAACACATATTTATTGTGTGCCTACTATGTGCTAGGTACATGCTTTTCCATACTACAGATGCTATTTATTATTCAAATCATATCCCACAATACCTACCCCTTTTAGAACAAAGGAAAATATTTATTTATAATAAAGTGGAACCATCTGGCCATTTTGGTCTACCAGACCCAAATGTTTGTTTCTAAAGATAGGTCTTGAATGCCTTTGAAAATCAATAACTATTTCAAGGCCCTGGATTCTGTTCCTGACTCTTTTGCTAAGGGAAATGCCGGATTAAGTCCAGCCCTATCACAAGCAGTTTAAGAAGAACAATGAGGCTGAAAGACAAGGGAGAGAGTTGGGGTCGGTGTAACACAAGGTCAAGAAGAAAGGCTAATTAGTGACATTGCCAGCAAGACCTCTGAGATGGCCACAGTGCTCAGTGTTGGGGGCCTGTTTGTTAGTGGGCAAGGCATACAGCTTAAAGTGACTGAGCCCTAAATTTGATTCAGAATGGTATCTGGTTGACAGCCACTAATTTAAACACTCTCAACTTTCACCACAATGAAAAAAATAGAACTGAGAAAAAGAGAACACTCACAACACAGAAAACTCAGACTGACATCATTTCCTGTCAGGATCTGGAAGGAATATCATTTTACTATAGAGAAGATAGAGCTAGATGGAGAAAACCTTTCCTCAGCATCTATATCAGGCAGATAATTGGGAAGCCCATCCTCCCTTGCAAGGTTGCTGCTTTTTTGAGATGTCCAGAATACTGTTCTCCACTCCACCCGCAGTCATTCCAGAAACAGCCGTGGCCAGAAAACAATACTTTTAGAGAATAAAGCAAATATAAATCATTCCATCTCACTGCTGAGGCGTTAGGTTGGGTGATGGCAAGCTGGGAGCTTACAAGCCAGAAGTGGCACATGATGACTGAAAAGCATAGCCTAAGCAACACTATGATGTTTGTATTGGTCATTCTGTTACATTCCCTATCAACACCTTCTTCACACCCTCACTATTCTTGGGCCTGCCTTGTAATCCCCTAGACTTCTGCCTTACAGCCAATGCTTGTGGTGAACTAGTTTCTAAGGTTTTAGAAAACTATTCATGCTCATTGAAAAACATCAAATAATACAGAAGTAGAAAAGTGAAAGGCTACCTTTCTCCTGCCCAATTCTACCCCTCTGAGTCTTCCATTCTTATCATTTTGGTATGTCACCTTCCAGATCACTCACTATACATGCATTTACACACACACACACATATACAGTTTTTACATAAGGAAATGATAATATAAATTTTATATTGTATCTTGCTTTGCTTACATAATAAATCTTGGAGATCATCCCATTTTACTACATTTAGATGTACTGTATTCTTTTGAACAACTGCACAGTGTCCCATAGATTGAGTTTATTTTATCAAGTCCCTACTGATGGACATTTAGGTTGTTTCCATTTGTTTTGCTCTTATGAACAATGCTTCCATAGACACCTCTGTATACTTTTATGTACAAGTGTGTGATGAAAACCCTTTTATGTGCAAGGAATACCCCTGTATACTTTGTACACTTTTATGAGTCCTTCACATGTGATAGGCTCTTTGAACTGGAACATCTCCTTTTCCTATTTTAAGAAGTATGAAATGTTAGCCTACTTAGACATATATTTTTATACAGGGACTCTATTTTGTTAATCACTTCAAAATACAAAGGAACAAGAGATGCTATTACTACACATACGTAGATGCCTATGTAAGTCTTATTCTGAGATTAGTGCCTAGAATGGAATGAGAAGAAGATGTTGCAGGGTGGAAGAAGGAGAATCAGGCCTGCTACCTTCCCTTTCTCCAACTGAGAGCCTAAGACTTAGGAGAGGGTTTATATACCTCTGCCAAAAGGATAGGCTGGGCTACCTTACAATACCACCAAAGGTCCTCAGGGTTGAAGATAGGGGTAGTGAACTACATTCCTTACAGAGGACATGAAAATTTGGCAAGTCATCCTGAAAGGGTACCCACTTCTGATCTAGACTAAGGATTCCTTAGAGCTGGGGTTATGACTTCTTTGTGTTCTATGTCCTCATCCCGGTTACCAATTATGCAGTGCACTTAAATGGTTACAGGTTGGTGATGATGCCATTCAAATTGCTGATGAAGGGGAAGAAAAATGGTGCTAGAAATGGGCCCTTAAATGGCTTTGCTGGGATAGTAACCACAGGGAGAGGAAAGTTTGGCCTGATCCTGTGGAGTGTTGAATTATTCGAGCTATTCACACTTACTGCTTCTCTGTTGGCAGGTTGCCGGAAGATATCACCATCAGAATGTTCCCACGACAACTCTCCATCCCCTGTTTATTAAAAAAGAAATAAAGGATCGTACATACATATAAGGAAAATTATCACCCTCAAGACCCAGCAACATTTTTGGTTCTATGACCCAAAGTTCTCAAGACATTTTAGCTCTTGTGGCTGTCCTTCAAAAAACAGCACTGAGCTCTTTCTCTGGGTGTGCCTCATTTTTCAAAACAACTCTGAAGAAAGTTGCCACTTTCTAAAATAGACCATCTAGCAACATTATCCAAAATTTGTAAAATAAAAAGGGAAATAATTACCTTCCCCAGAAACAAAGCCATCATCATCGCTTTTGATTATTTTATTTCAGTGACGGTTAAGTATTTTGCAGATCATATTTAACATGTGTTTAAACTACCCTCAAAAAATGAGTTTTGAGGATTTGGTCTGTCATGATTTGTTAAATTCACCATTATGTCTCTGAGAAATTATGACCTGATCTAAAAGTTAAGGTAAAACTTCCCATGGTTATGGTGTCACATAACAAATATACATGTCATTCTCCTCTATTTTTGCCTGAGACGCCTTTCTCTAGGTCTACATGACCCAATGTTTGGACAGCGAGCCTCTAGCATTACTGTCTTCAAGAGTAGCTGCTTTTAGGGAAGAAGATTCTACTCTCAGTCTTGAGAGCAACAAACACACCACAGATAGGGATATTCCTCAGCTAATTCAAGATAAAAAAAAAACAAGAAAGAATTATCCTGATCAAAAGGGAGAAAATGCAGAACACAATTTCCAATTCCCATGGGATCCAGACTTTCCAGAGCCATGGAGGCTGGATGAATCCTCAAAACTATTGGCCTGAGATAATCTTTAAACCTCAATCCAAAAATATCCCCTGAAGTCTGTTTAAACCAAACAATGCTTTAGCTTAATTAGTAAAGAACGTCTGAATTGAACATTGTGCTCTTTCAAGATCTATTTATGTAGGATCAAATTGACAACAGCAACTTGATAGACAGGAAACTTAGGGGGCAGTGAGTTTGTGTTAATGGGGGAGAACAATTTGGAAAAGAAGGGTGGGAATGGCTGCACAACTCGAAGAATGTAATCAATGACACTGAATTATATATGTAGAAATTGTTGAATTGGTATATGTCCTGCTGTGTATATTCTCAACAAGACAAAGATAAAATAAATTACTTAAAAAATGAGAATAATTTCCAAATTTCTACCTATGTTACCTATGTCCAAAGAAGCAGAAAGACAAGAGTGAGGAGAGCTTGGTCTTAGAGATGCTTGCACCACTGTAAATGACCACTATTTAAATATTTCATATATAGGAGTCCCTGGGTAGCGCAAATGGTAAAGCGCTGGACTATTAACCAAAAGGCTGGTAGTTCAAACCCAGCCAGTGGTGCCTCAGAGGAAAGGCCTGGTGATGTGCTTCTGAAATGTCACAGCCTTGAAAACCCTATGGGACAGTTCTACTCTGTACACATGGGGTCACCATGACAATATCAATTCAAACAGATATTTCATGAGATAACAAGAATAGGAAAAAAATATAAGCATTAAGAATGTTCTAATTCATCTCCCAAGCTTTCAAAAATGTGCAACTAAAATAGTAATGTATTACTAATGGACTACACGTACCACAGCCTCCACTAGACTGAGTCCAGCACAACTAGATGGTGCCTGGCTGCCACTACCGACTGCCCTGACAGGGGTCACCACAGAGGGTCCCAGACAGAGCTGGAGAAAAGTGTAGAACAAAATTCTAATTCACAAAAAATAAGACCAGACTTATTGGTCTGGCAGAGACTGGAGAAACTGTTAAGAGTATGGCCCTTGGACATCCTTTTAACTCAGTACTGAAGTCACTTCTGAGGTTCACCCTTCAGCCAAAGATTAGACAGGCCCATGAAACAAAATGAGACTAAATGGGCACACCAGCCCAGGTACAAGGACGAGAAGGCAGGAGGGAAGAGGAAAGCTGGTAATGGGGATTCCAAGGTTGAGAAGGGGTGAATGTTGAGATGTTGCTGGGTTGGCAACCTATGTCACAATACAACATGTGTGTTGATTGTTAAAGAACTAGTTTCCTTTGTAAACCTTCATCTAAAGTACAATAATTACAATAATTAAATAAAATAGTAACATACTACTGGTTCAAGCATATCATAGTTACTTTTAGGAAAATTATGTAATGTCATTGGCTTTTAGGGCTTGAAAAAAAAACCTTGTTGCCAGTCAAGTCAATTTCGACTCATAGAGACCCTATAGGATAGAGTAGAACTGCCCCATAGGGTTTCCAAGGAGCAGCTGGTGGATTCAAACTGCCAACCTTTTGGTTAGCGGCCAAGCTCTTAACCACTGCACCACCATGGCTCCTGGGCTTGAAATGGACCCTGGAACTAGTTTGCTAGTAATATGATCATCAGACAGTGACATAACAAAGTATGGCTTTAACCCTTTATAATTAAAAAATAATCTGGAAACAGATAAGGGAGATGTTTGAACAACATGATGAACATAATGTCACTGAACTGTGCATGTGAAGATTGTTAAAATGTCAAATGTTTTGTTACATATATATTTATCACAATAAAAATAATCTTATGAAAATATTTATGAATTTTGAAGATTTCTCTGATGGCTAGGTTAATCTTCCTAAAACATCATTTTCATTATATATCATTCCCTGATCAAAACTTTCAGTGGTTTTCCATTCAAGACCCGCTAGAATGAGCTCCCACCTCATCTTTATTGAGCACCTACCTGCTACTCCATGGTCACTGGGTAGTTCAGTGGTAGATTCTCATCTTCCATGTAGGAGACCTAGGTTCAATTCCAGGCCAGTGCACCTCATGTGCAACAACTACCCATCTGTCAGTGGAGCCTTGTGTGTTGCTATGATGCTAAACAGGTTTGAATGAAGCTTCCAGGCTATGATGGACTATGCAGAAAAGCCTGGCAATCTACCTTCAAAAATCAGCCAGTGAAAACCCTATGGATCACAATGGTCAGATCCGTGGCCATTCAGGGGGATGGCCCAGGATTGGGTCGCATTTAGTTTTATTGTGCATGGAGGCTGACTTGACGGCAGCTAAACAAGAACAACCTCCTACCCAACTATATCAGCTGCTCTACAATGTAAACCCTTTGTTCTCCTTGCTATTCATGGAACATGTGTCTCCCATTTTTGCTTCCATGCTTTTGCTCATGTTATTTTGAAATTACCTCCTCACCTCCCACATGCCACAGCTCCCCTATGCCTATGAATACCATACCCATTTCTCAGCGTTTCCATTTAAGTTTTCTTCCTCCACAAAGCCTTCCTCAAGAATTCTTACAGGCTTCCAATTGCCTGAAAAACTTAGCATCTTGTAACCTTAGAGAGAGACAGTGGCCACCCACAGTCACATGAGTTCATAACAGTTAACATCAGAACCCCAGGAATCCTGATGCCCAAATAAGTATATCCATTCCATAAGGGTAGGGTTTTTCATGTGTGTTATCCATGTCTATATCATCTAAAACAGTGCCAGACAGATAGTACAGTATTTTTACACAAACAATGCCCTTTTTATAAGTCTTTTTTGCCAACTGTGCCCCCCCTGAGCTATTTTTGTAAGTGTAGTGTGCTGATTTTTCACTATATTTTTATGTTGCTGCAAAAAATTGCATAGTGCATTTACAAAAATACCTGGGGTGCTGGGGAAGGGTGCGGTTGGCAAAAAACTAATAACATGCACATTATTTGTGCAAAAATACGGTAGCCACTCAATAAGTACTTGTCAAAAGAAGGACTTGGGAGAACTTCTCTGACCACCCTATCTAATACTGCATCCTCTCACTGGTATCAATTATCCACCTTCTGTGCTTTTTCTCCTTAGCACTTATCACTATCTTACATTTTATGTTTTATTTATCTTATTTACTGTCTATATTCCCCCACTAGAATCCTGCCTGAGAGCAGGATTTTGGTCTGGTGTGTTCACCGAGAACAGTGCTGGGTACGTAGTACTCATTCAATATTTGTTCAGTGAATGAGTACTAAAATATGTACAATACTTTCTGGTGTTAAATGTTTCCTGGGACTGCCTTGACTCCTTGATGAGCCTGTAAATCCCCTGAAAGCAGAGATTATATCTTAGACTTCCTTTGGATCCCCTAGTGCTGTGGTTTTCAAAGTGTGGTCCATGGAACTTGTAGACTAGTTGGGGAACAACTGGAATCTGGGAGGCCAACCAGGAGGCTGTTGTAGTATACATATATACACTGAAACCAAATTCCTCCTAGATTCCAACTGCTCCCCAACTAGTACACATTCCATTACCGAGATAAACCAAAAAACCAAACCCGCTGCTGTCCAGTTGATTCCGACTCATAGCGACTCTATAGGACAAAGTAGAACAGTTCCATAGCATTTCCAAAGAGTGGCTGGTGGATTTGAACTGCTGACCATCTGGTTTGCAGCCGAATGCTTAACCACTGCACTATATAGTGATTTTATATATATATATATATATATATATATATATATATATATATATATATATATTTGTATACATACATATATGTATGTATATCCTTTTCTCAAGAAGGAGCTGAAGTATTTCTGGTGCCTTTGAGCTTTCAAAGTCATCACAATGACATTCTCTAAGCTTGAATGTTTTAGAAGTAGCTGCTAAAGGTTTCAACATTTCAGTTATTCTATTCAACTTAGTTAAAGTGGAATTGTCTTCTTAGGTATTCACATTTTGTGCAGTTATAAGTGGTTCTCTAGACCTGGGCAGGGTCTGTCTGGACAACTAAAAATAGGTATGCCTATTTACAATCATTAACTGTATCTAAGAGACAAAATATCTGAAGGAAAAAAGTAGGCATCAAGAGCCTAAAAACCTGTTTCTTTTCTTTTCTTTTCCTGATTCACTGGACAAATTATCTTCGGTGAGAAGGAACTTCTTTTTTCAGCCAAGGATTTTTTGAAAAAACAGTAATTCTAATGGAGACAGAAGGATTCTAGTTAACTCTGAGAAGCAACAAGATATAATTTTAACCAATTTTTGAAAGCCAAATGAAAAACAACTCTAGTGTACTGTATGTCAAACAATATTCATTTAACCTTAAAAGCCACATGTGTTGTTTATTCAAGCCTCAATTATACTCTGAGTGCTACTCTATGCAGTTGGAATGACTTGGCTTTCTGGTAATGGGAGAAATGGAGAGCAGTTTTGAAAAATGGTCAAGAGCTAGGCTGAAATTCAGGCTGTTTATAACTCCCATTGCCTCCATTAATCTGATTGGCTTCAGCAAGTCACACAAGTAAACCTTGTCCTCTCAAGAGGACTAAATGTACAATGAGATTATGAGATACCCATGAAGATAAGCCTCACACAGCAAAACTACGCCAGCATGTGGCCACTTCTGAACCAAGCAAGACATTGGAAGTACGGTAGCCATACGTCCTGATTTGTCTGGGAAAGCCCCAGTTTTGTGTCTATTTTTCTGGCAAGCATAACTTTTAAGGTTGCTCCCATTCACTTTTCAAAAGTGTCTTGGTTTGGATGATAAATTATATGGCCACTCTAATCATAAGCGCAAATACAGATTAAATGGGTCACTGAGGCAAGGGAAGTGATCTCTGGGACAAGAGAAAGTGCTATCTGTATTTTCAGAAGAACAAGTTGAAACCATCAGAATCACAGCAGATAGTTAAAGGGCTTTTGAGAGAAAGTGGAAGAGGACAGGGTAGAAGAAACCCACCATGAAATCTCCACCTACGTTATGCCAGGTTCTATGATGAGGCACTTTATAGTCAGTACTCTGTACCCAAGCTGGAGAGGAAGGAGGGGTTGGAAGCAGATGACCTTTGGAGTCTTCTGCCAACCACCTAATTCTCCAAGTTCTGCTGGGAAGGAAAAGACATGCTGAAATTTGAAGGATGGTTTGAAGAACACTAGGGAGCCTTGATAGCACAGTGGTTAAGTGCTCAGCTGCTAACCAAAAGGTCAGCAGTTCGAACCTATCAGCCGCTTCGCAGGAGAAAGATGTGACAGACTGCTTCTGTTAACATTACAGCCTTGGAAACCCTATGTGGCAGTTCTAATCTGTCCTATAGGGTCGCTATGAGTCAGGCAGAATCAACTTGATGGCCATGGGTCAATGGTTTTGAAGAACACTGGTATAAAGATTCTGCATTGATACCCAGACGTATGAGCTCCCAATAATAACATACGGTACTGCGAGAAGTCTGCCAACCAACCAAACCAAACCTGTTGCCGTCAAGTCAATTCCAACTCCTAGCGACCCTATAGGACAGAGTAGAACTGCCCCATAGAGTTTCCAAGGAGCGCCTGGCAGATTTGAACTGCTGACCTTTAGGTTACCAGCCGTAGCACTTAACCACTACGCCAGTACCTTGTAATGTGGGCAGTCATTTTTCTTTTCTACAAAATATTGTGAAATAAAGCACTTTACTCCTTGCATTGTCAATATAAGCTCTCAGCAATTTCAACAAAAAATATGCTTGAGAAACCCTAAGACCCAGACTATGGAAACTTCTTGCCAACAGTAGCAAACCAAATCTGAAGAGGAGTACAAAAGGACTTATTGAGAAAAATCAGAAATATTTATTTTTAAAAAAATGCATCGAGAGTGTGTGTATGTGTGTGTATGCAGGGGAGAATTAAGAGAGGAAATAAAGAAATCATTAGCTAGATGGTGCCCACGATCCACACTCTGTTCTTTCAGTGAAGACCTGGCTAAAGAGATTCAAGTTTATAGTTAGAAAGGGGGGCTTTGTTTCTCAGAGTAGTCTTAATCCATCTGCTGGAGGTGTTACCATATCTGACACGGGAACAGAATTGTCACAGTTTGCTCCTCCCAGGAGCCTCAGAGTTAATACAGTTGCCTCATTTCCCCAAGTTGAGAGGCAGCATAGTGTAACAGTTAAAAGAACAGACAGGGGCCCGACTGCCTGGATCCAAATCCTGGCTGTACCCCCTTCTTACCTGTGTCACTTTGGGCAGTGAATTAACTTCTCTGTGCCTCAGTTCCTTTATCACTAAAACGGAGGTAATAATACTTATCTCGTAGGATTGTGAGAATTAAATCAATCAATATATGCAAAGTGCTTAGAACAACGTCTGGCACACAGTGCCATGTAAGCGTTAGCTATTATTCCTCTTCCCCCTTTTTCCCTTTCCCTTCCTCTTTCTCCTACACATGGGGAAAACCCAGCTTAAGGGACTCCCACAGGTGCGCTAGGTATTTAACAGAGGAAAGAATCTGGATTAAACAACAATGATAACAAAAAGCCTAGCACATAGGAAGGAAATAATTTTGTTTCTAAAATCAGAAGCCTGGGTCCTAGAGATAGTAAAAAAAAAAAAAAAAATTGCTGCAGAGCTTCCTTCAGCTCATACATTCTAAACTGGCTTTGTTTCTCTCATAATTATGCTAGTCCCCTCCTTATTTACATCCTTTGGAAAAGGAGTTTGCATGTTAGTTAGAAATGTTTTTTCTTTCTTGGCTTAAAATGAGGCTCATGAAGACAGATAGCTGCTTCATTGGGAGGCAATACAATTTTCATAGTTATAAAGTGGAGCATTAAAAGTCCAAGTACAGTGTCCAAATAGAGACCTGTTGCCACATCCATAAACTAAAAATAACAAGCAGGACAGAGAAGGGAAATTCAATGATGTACCAATGTTTCTGCTTAGTCAACCCGGTAATGAAAATCAGTCAGTTGTAAGGTCTTCCAGTCATGAACACCACTTTGGCTTCCTGGTGCTATAAAAAGAGGATTGAGGTACTTGGTGCGAGAGGAGGATGTGGGTCTGGTTTTAATAGCCAAAGCCAAGTGGAAAGTGGACGCAGTCATGCCAGCTCTTCGCCTGAATCAACTGGGTAATTACATCCACTGTCCACTTTGCCTGGGCTATGGAGACGTGGACTTTGTAAATTCTTATACTTACAGTCTGGGTATTGTGCAAATATGATTCCTCTGCCTGAAATAGCTCCTCTTTCTTATGTATCTTTTTCCTTTGTTTACACTGTCAGTCAAGTAATCAAATTAATTTCTATAAATGCTGGAGTCTAAACTGATGAAGACTATTCTAAGGTGAGTAATGGGCACATCCAGTGGTGTGTTTCTGGGCAGACATGGCATTCCTTGAAGTAGTTAGAGGGACAGGATTGAAGGACTAGTGGCTTTAACCACCCGTGAAGAAATAATTGCTCTAATATGCTTCACTGCGAATTCCTTATTTTTCTTGTACAACCAGACTCATATACACAAAAAAGATCTCCACTCCAACCCCACAAACAGGATGGGGCCTTATTGACCCTGACAGGATATCCCAGATGGTCAATTAGAAATTATCACTATTAATTTGTTAAGCTCAGAATGAAAGTCAATGTTGCCCAACCACTGCCTGAAGGACTTTTTGTCTAGGAAGAAACATTCTAGACATAAGAGACATGCCAAGCAAGAACATGATGACCTTAGAGGGGTGGGGTTCCTGGGACAGTCAGCAAGCATGTGGGGGTGAATTAGGAGCTCCAGGGATGGAAAGAGAACAAAAATAACCTGGAAACTTTCCATGGAAGGGGAATGCTTCCAATTGTGATTTAGAAAAAGAGGAGAGGTAGGAAAGAATGGAAAATCTTTAGGATGGCTCCATATTCATAAACACAAATGATTCACTTTCGAAAAGGGATCAGTCATGGTGGTCAGACATTTCTGTAACTATGAAAAGATCAGAGTGTTTCAATACATTTTGAAGTTTAGGTGAGAACATATGAACTCAAAAATTACTGAGTTATTTTTTTTTCCATTTCAGCATGCTAGTTTTATTGAGAAAAATGCATGCTAAACAATGATGATTTTAAATGAGCATGAAAGTTGTTAGAGGAAAAGGTCCATTTTTTTCTTTATAGTCAGTGTCTATAAATCTAAGCCTACATCTATACACAGATTTATGCAGTTGGATTAAAATCTCACAATCATATCTTAAATCCTATCCATTTGTGAGGATTAGCCTGCTCAACTAATTCAGTGAGGTAGGACTGTAGTAAATTTGCTAGTCCTTTACTCAAGACTGTACCCTCAAGGAACTCTCAGAGCATCTCATCAGTTTGTAAACAATAGCAGTCAGCCCACATCATCCAGATTCATTCTCCAAGCAGATGACAGCTTCCCTAAGACTATGGAAGTGCCTCTATTTCAGGTAGAAAGACTCAGGGATCCTTTTTTTCTTTTTTTGGTCAATCCTTCTCCCCCCACCCCTTGGTACAATCCTAATATAAGAAACATAATAGAGATGTGTCTCTGTCTAAAATTTGGGGAGCATTTGACTTTGTTAAATCCTCCACTCCACCTAGCCCAGCAATTTCCAATGTTGCAGGAAAAGGAGAATGCATGGGAGACAACAACCAGATTGGGGGAGGGAAAGTAGCCTGTTGACTAACATTTTGCTATTCCCTAACATCTCTGACTTCAGTCCTAAAGTGGTTAATATAATTAGGGTTGTCTGAGCATTATTTATTTATCTTACCTTTCAGGAGACTGTGCTGAGACTAACAGCCCTGGTGGCGCAGTGGTTAAGTGCTCAGCTGCTAACTGAAAGGTTGGTAGTTCGAACTCACCAACCAGATATGATGGTCTGCTTCTGTAAAGATCACAGTTTTGGAAACTCTATGGGGCAGTTCTACTCTGTCCTACCTATAGGGTTGCTATGAGTCAGAATCTGGTTTTGGTTTTGTGCTGAGACTGTTTCCAAAAACATACAAACAATCCCAGTGTCAGCTGTTGACTAAGCTATATTTGTTTATAAATGTGAGAGCATAGAACTCATATCATTATTAGAAAAAATCTTTTCATTTTGATTCCTCCTCATTATTATCCCATTTTTCTCATACTTCCTCACCCACAAAAACAGAGCTAAAATTTGAAGTGCTACGATCTGTTGGAATTAGTGAGTTCCCTTCCAATAATATTTTGCACACAATCGCAGCACGTTTGAGGTATCTGTGCTTGAATCAGATTTTATCTGTTTTTTGAGTCTTCATATATTCAAATTTCCATCTATGGGACTCAGAACTTTGTTCAGCCATTCTCCATTTTCTACTTTCTCTTACTCTTTACTTGTAGGCATCTATCAGCTTTGCACCCCTCTTTTCTTTCCTATCCTTATATTCTCTCCCTTGCAGATCTCATCCACCTTCATGGTTTTAGCCATCATCTCCATGTATGTGATAAAAAATTCTATCTTTAGCCCCAACTTCTCTCTCTCTTCAGTTTCCCAGTTTCTAGTTACATGATGAATATTTTGATTTGATGTTTACTGACACCTGAAACTTTCTTTCAGCATGCCCAAAACTGAACCAATCTACTCTCCTAAGCCTTCTCCTCTTGATTTCTCAATTTCTGTCAATTGCACCATCTTCTGAGGGTCCTGGGTTTCATGGATGACACATGGGTTTCTTGAGGTCAGTGACTCTCCTGATAGTCACAATGTGCCAATTCCATCTTCTTCCTGCTTTCTGCTGAATTAAACCATGCTTAATTTAAGGTCAAGGGGCTCCAGAATTATAGTTGCACCCAGGAAAAGGTGGTTTGTGGTGGTAGGATGCCACAGTTATAGAAGTCAGAAGTCCAGCATGGGTCTCACTGGGCTAAAATCAAAGTGTCAGCAGGGATATATTCCTTTCTGAAGGCTCCAAAGCAGAATCCATTTCGTTGACTTTTTCCTGTTTCTAGAGGCCAACCACATTCCTTGGCTTGTGGTCCCCTTCTTCCATCTCCAAATCCAGCAACATCATATCTCTCTGACTCGTCTCTCATCACATCTCTCTCTGATCAATTTTTATTTGTTCAAGTAGTATTTTTAATAAACCATGTTTCCTTCCTATCATCAGGACCAGGAGATGATGGTATTTCTGCAAAAAATGTGGGTCAAAACAAAAACGACTCTAGAACAATTTGTGAGGATCTATATTCAGAGTTGCTGTTATTTTCTTGCAGTTTTCTTTGATTTACAAACTTCAAAAATTTGGTACATTTTTATGATGTTAAAAAACTGAAGTATCTCCCACACCATTTCTCCAAATATCCCTGGATGCTAGCCAAGATGGCATGTGAGTTGCAATTTTACTGCTTTTTGGAAAGAGAAATCAAGAGACTTAAGGCAAAATGGCAGTTGTCTTGAACACTGACAGACCACTTTTAAACATCGGCTTCCCAGTTCCAGTTACCCTGAAGGAATTAGCAGAAATATCTCAATTCCACAAAAAGAACCTTCAATTTTCTCTTTGGGTTCATTTGAGATGTGTTGGATAAATACCCGTGGGTAGAACAAGTTGTGGGTTCAGTCATTTCTCCTGCCTCCCTAGCCAGGTCTGCACTTAGAGCATTGTCAAGAGCTTTTCATGACCGTGGCTCTCTTTATTATCAATAAATCCATCAGCAAGACACATGCTTAATACTGTCCTAGGGATTTAAAGTCAGGAAAGGTGTGTATCAGGGCTGTATCCTTTCACCAGATTTGTTCAGTATGTATGCTGAGCAAATAATCCCAGAAACTGGACGATATGAAGAAGAATGGGGCATCAGGATTGGAGGAAGACTCATTAACAACCTGCGTTATGCAGATGACACAACCTTGCTTGCTGAAAGTGAAGAGGACTTGAAGCACTTACTGATGAAGATCAAGGACTTCAGCCTTTAGCATGGATTACACCTCAACATAAAGAAAACAAAAATCCTCACAACTGGATCAATAAGCGACATCACAATAAATGGAAAAAAGATTGAAGTTGTCAAGGATTTCATTTTACTTAGATCCACAATGAACACCCGTGGAAGCAGCAGTCAAGAAATCAAATGATGTATTGCATTTTATTTTATTTTATTTTATTTTTTTTATAGCATGGGCAAATTGCATGGGCAAATCTGCTGCAAAAGACCTCTTTTAAAATGTTAAAAAGCAAAGATGTCACTTTAAGGACTAAGGTGTGCCTGACCCAAGCCATGGTGTTTTCAATCGCCTCATATGCATGTGAAAGCTGGACAATGAATAAGAAAGACTGAAGTAGAATTGACATTTTTGAATTATGCTGTTGGTGAAGAATACTGAATGTACCATGGACTGCCAGAAGAATGAACAAATCTGTCTTGGAAGAAGTACAGCCAGAATGCTCCTCAGAAGCAAGGATGGCGAGACTGCATCTCATACACTTTGGATATGTTATCAGGAGGGTCCAGTCCCTGGAGAAGGACACCATGCTTGGTAAAGTAGAGGGTCAGTGAAAAAGAGGAAGACCCTCAACTAGATGGATTGACACAGTGGCTGCAACAATGGGCTCAAGCATAACGATTGTGAGGATGGCACAGGACCAGGCAGTGTTTTCTTCTGTTGGACACAGGGTCGCTACGAGTTGGAATCGACTCGATGGTGCCTAACAACAACAACATGCTAGGGGAAACAGAAGAAAAGAAGATCCTTTTCTTACACAGCTTCCCAGTTGAGAAGCCAAGACACACAGAACAATAAACAGTACAAGAAAATATTTTTAAATGCTGAACTCTATGAACCAGACAAACTCCGGAAGGTGGTCAAAAACAAAAGAGATCAACGAGGACCAGAGCAATCAAGAAAGGCAATTTAGAAGAGCTGGGCTCTTGACGGATGTGCAGGACCTAATAGGTAGAAAAGAGAAGGTAAACTATTCCAAGCTTGTGGGAAGTAAGAGTTAAGAAAAGCACACAATAGGAGTGAAGTCGGGAAGGAACATGGCATATTATCGGACAAAGAGATTAGCCAGCCTAGAGGAGAAGGTAGTGTATGCTGGAGGCAGGGAAATGAGGATGGGTGAGAAGGTTAAGGTAGGGACATAGTGCTTTGCAGAAGGCCTTTAAAAACAAGCTGAAGAATTTAGATTGGATAATATGGTAAGAATTGGCAACCACTGACCAGTATGATAAAGCATACCTTACAAAGAGAAGCCTAGACTAGAGTATTACGCAGTACATACAGTGTAAGAGGAACAGTAGAGATAATCCCACAGCATGGAGGGCCTAGTTTCATGGTGAGATCAGAAGTTGGGGATACTGGGAGTACAGACTGCTCCCAGTCACTAACATTTATGAGTGAGTCCTCCCTTACCCTGCTGGAGTGCAGAGAACAAGAAGTGTGGTGTGAGTCGAGGCTGGAGAGATAATTGCAGGAGTCTTCCTTCACCTTCCTGATTAGGTCAACCCCCACTCCTCAATTTTTGGCTCTTATTGCACCAAGTACCTTTCTTGTGTAGCATGTGGCACAGTTACAATTTTATATGTATTTGTATCATTATTTGACACGTCTTTCTTCACCACTAAACTCCATGAGGACAGGTTCCGTGCCCATTTTTGTTCACCATTGTATCCCTAGCACCAGCACAGTACCAGGTACATAGTGGTTGCTCAACAAAAGTTTGCTGAATGAAAGAAGGTACATATTTACACTCGGACTTCTTAAGCCTAGAAAAAGAAGGGTGGGATGAAGGTGGCCCTCTGTGGTTGGGAGTGGGTAGGTTGAGTCCTTGGTGAGGAAAGATGGGCTGTGTAGTTACACTCTTGGGATTATTTGCCTATGCCAATGTGTCATGCATATATTCTCTTTGCCTCTACTCCTCTGCACAAGGAGAGGCCTTTGTCAAAATTCTATGAATGGATCCCAACAGGTAGTATAGGAGTTAAGAACTTGGACTATGGAGTCAAACCGCCTAGGTTCAAATTCTAGCTCTGCCACTTACTACCACGTATCCTTGGGGAAATCACTTAACTTCTCTGCTGCAGTTTCATTATCTATAGAATAGGGATAATAATAGTTTCTACTAGTATGGTGAGAACCAAATGAGCCATTTTTTACACATAAGTGCTTAGAACACTGCCTGGCACATAGTATACTGTCTACCAAATGCCAACCTAGCTCTCTATACTGTCAATAAACCAAAAAAACTCATTGCCATCGAGATGATGCCGACTAATAGTGACCCTATAGGACAGAGTAGGACTGCCCCATAGGGTTTCCAAGGAGCAGCTGGTGGATTCAAACTGTGGACCTTTTGGTTAGCAGCCACAGCTCTTAACCACTGTGGTACCAGGGCTCCCATATAGTCAATAAAAAAAAACCCGTTGCCATTGAGTCAATTCTGACTCACAGCGACCCTACAGAAAAGAATAGAACTCCCCCATAGAGTTTCCAAGGAGTGGATTTGAACTGCCAACCTCTTGGTTAGCAGTCTTAGCCACTTACGCCACCAGGGTTTCCCATACAGTCAATGTTGTTGTTGTTAGGTGCTGTCGAGTCGGTTCCGACTCATAGAGACACTATGCACAACAGAACGAAACACTGCCTGGTCCTGCGCCATCCTTACAATTGTTGTTATGCTTGAGCTCATTGTTACAGCCACTGTGTCAATCCACCTTGTTGAGGGTCTTCCTCTTTCCCGCTGACCCTGTACTCTGCCAAGCATACAGGCAATAACCCAGTGCCATCGAGTCGATTCTGACTCACAGCGACCCTATAGGACAGAGTAGAACTGCCCCCACAGAGTTTCCAAGGAGGGTCTGGCGGATTCAAACTGCTGACCTTTTGGTTAGCAGCCATAGCACTTAACCACTACGCCACCAGGGTTTCCATACAGTCAATAGCCTACCCCAAATAC
The DNA here is from genome assembly GCF_030014295.1 of Loxodonta africana. Classification (NCBI taxonomy): domain Eukaryota; kingdom Metazoa; phylum Chordata; class Mammalia; order Proboscidea; family Elephantidae; genus Loxodonta; species Loxodonta africana. Next base: position 131,622,234 of record NC_087369.1, read on the forward strand.
CTCTCCCTTTTCCAGAATCCAAGTACATAGCCTTTCCCTTTGCTTTGGGAAGATAGGCAAGAGACAGGAAGAAGAAACGACAAATGGTGGAGGGAAGCTGGGTGTGGGTTTGGGTCTGAGGCCTGCCTGCCCAGAATGTGGCAGTAGTACAATCTCCGAAGAGATTTTTTCTTCTGATAGTTTCCCTTAAGGTTTCAGTGGCTGTTTGCACTAAGCTTCCGGTCCAGATGAGGTTTGCTGAATTGCCAGCAATGACACGCACTCTGCCAGCACTCTCCTGACTGTCCTAACCTCAAAGACACATCTAAACAACTGAGGCCGGGGCTGAGATTCAATCTGTGTCTAAGATTTCTGTCTGATCCTGGAAGAAAGGCAAAATTAGTGTTTGGTGACAGTGCAGAGAGGCTGTTTCAATGGGGCTCTTTATATTAAGGTTTGCAAGTTCAGCACTCAAAAGGTCATTTCTTCTTCAGTATTTTGCCTGCAATTAGGGTGGCCAGCATAGGGTAGAAATGTGTTTGCGTTCCTTGCTATAAGAGTAATATGCTTATTCAAGATATACCTTTGTAAAAATATCATTTCAACAGAAAAAAACGGTGTTTCAAAAATTAGAACTTCAAAGGAGTTTAAATCACATTAGATACAACGGAAAGATTTAAGGAAATCGGAGGCACAGAAAAAAAACAACAGTTTTTATAAAAGTGTAGGATTTAGTCTTTTTAAGCAAAGATGAAAGAAAATGGCTTATTTAGGTTGGAGAAGAGATGGTGAAGAAAGAACTTAATGAATCTCCAAGTGTATGAAGGGACAACAGGTGATCAGTAATAACCAGCTTTTATCTCATTCTTCTAAGGACATGATAAAAGAAAAGAAATTTAAATTGTGCCAAGAAAACTGTAGAGAAAGAGTTAGTCCAGATTCTGTTACCACAAGAAGGATTAGAAATAGAGTTCTGTATATGGAGATTAAATAAAAAGGCAAGACTGAGATAGAGGAGATGGTACAATTCTACCTAATGTTAGAGTAATAAGTATAATAATTATTATATAAAATAATTACTACTTGTTAAGCAATGACTCTGTGCTAGACCTTCTCCGAATGCTCTGTCATCTCAGTTTATCTTTAAGACCACTCTATGGATGAGAAAACCAAGCCTAGAAAGCCAAGGTTCGGAATGGTAAGTAACTTACCCAAAGTCATTTTGTTAGTAGGTGGTGGCTCCCAAATATCAAATCTATGTCCTTCTGGCGTCAAAGCCTTGTCCTTTACACTGAACCATGTTGTTTTTCGGATATATAGTATGTCTTTTTGTGGTTTCTTTCCTTTTATTAATTGTTCCTCAGTTCACATTTCAAATATCATTTTCCCAAACAAAATAATCCTAGCCTAATTGTTTTTTAATAGTTAGATTATAGTGAACAGCTGGTTATATTAGCAACCACGTGCACACCTTTGCTCACTATAGACGCTCTTCCTTTTGGGACAGACTCAAACTAGTTTGGGACAAAGTTGAGAAAGAAAGTGAGGGTTCAGAAAGGTGGGGAACAAGAAATCCATCTTTCCTGGTTGAAATTTAATAGCTGTACTGTGGCACAGGTACACACACACACGCACACATATTGTGAGAAAGACTCGAGGTCGTATTGAAGCATAAATCGAATTGTCATTAGCTGCAGTCAGGTCAGCAGCCCCTGACTCATGGCGACCCCGTGTCAAATTTGGGTGTAACTAAATTCACATTTACTTATGAGCACTGGTATAAAAAACATATTAAAAGGAATGAATATATATTGATAGTCATAACAAGGTCAGCTCTTCAAAAAAGAAATGTTAATTATAGTGTCCTGAAGTGGAGTTGGGGAGAAAATAATCTGGGGGTCAGAAATGACACTCAATAATTTCCTTTTGACCATGATCCAAAGTATGGTCAGAATCATCTACCATGGTCAGTCTGTAATTCAGGGAGGAAAAAAAGAATATATATATATATCCTATTTTAGTAACACCTAATTCAGACCATGACTAAATTTCTAGTATTATTTCCAAAGTAGCATGCATTCATTCAAAGAGCACTTACTTTGTGCCTAGTGCAGTAGGGGAAATAAAGATGAACCAGAAATAGTCCCTGCTTTTTTTTTCGTATACATTGGTACGGCTGATAAAATGTGTGGTAAAATAAGATACGAGGTTAGAAAGGACACAAATAATGAAAGACAAAAGGTGACAAGGTGATAAATGGTACTGGAGAAGCACAGGTTCAGTGCTGAGGGGTTCCAGAGAGGAGAGAGGTTTATACCTAGTTTGCAGGCTTAAGAAACACTTCATAGAAGAGGTGAAATTTAGGCTGGCCTTTGAAGAATAAGCAGAATTTAAGGGTCAAGAAATTAGGGATGGAGGTGGAAGGCAGAGAAGAAAGAGAAGGTCTTTCCAGCTAGTATTTTATCAAAATATGATCTGAGAACTACCTGCATTAGTGTCCTTGAAGCATGCATCTGAGCTAGGTCTTGAATGGCTGGCAGGATTTCCACAGGCAGAGATGCAGGCAAAGAATTTTCCAGAAAGAGGCAACATTCCCTCCTCTCAACCCTTACTGTACATGCACAGTGGTTAACTAGGCAGCCATTTTGTCTCCCTTTCCTCCCAATTGCTTATCATAAAATGCTCGCCACTTATTCACCCCAAACTGTCATCATATGATTGGAATTAGATGCTCTGACCAATCTGAGGCCGAAATTGCTTACTTCTCCACTGGTTTACTAAGGTTTCAGCCCTTCAGTAGGCTCAATTTAAGTGCACAGAACACAGATGTAAAACCAGAGTTCCAGTCATCTCAATGGTCTTAGGAATAGTTTCTCAAAGATCTATGGACCACCTGCATCAGAACGAACTCTGAGGCCTGTTTAAATGCAGATTCCTGGGACCCAGATCCAAGGCCACCAAATCAGAATCTCTGGAGGTGTGTTCCAAGGATCTGAATTTCAACAAGTTCTCCAGGTGACTGTGAAGCAAACTAAAGTTTGAGAAACATCAGGCTTGAAGTCAGAGGAGACAGCAAAGGTGCAAAAATGAAAACAAAACAAAACACAGGAACAATGTGACTGGAACCTGAGGTGCATGAATAGAAGAATATAGTCCTATAAAGGTAAGTTGAGGCTAGACCATTGAAAGCCTTCAGTGTCAGAGTTAGGCGGTTGATATGTATTCTATTGGCAACAGGGAGCCATCCCTTTGAGTAGCAGAGTGCAGAGTCTGGAACCAGGCTGCTTGGATTCAAATTTTAGCTACTCACAAGCTACATGACCTTGAACAAGGTTCTTAATCTCTCTCTGCCTCAGTGTTCTCATTCATAAAACGGAGATAATAATAGTACTTATCACATAGGATTGTCATGGGATTAAATGAGTTCATATTTGTAAAGTGTTCAGAATTGTGACTGGAATATAGTAAGTAAAATATATGTTAGCATAAAAACTTTTGAGCAGGGTTTCAGCATAGTTAAGGCTATCTTTTTGGAAGACTGTGCTAGAATAATGTATAGGAATCACTTATCCCCCACCCCCAGTAAATCCCATAATTTTTCCCTCTAACTCAGTGGTTCTCAAACTTGGCTGCACAATGGAATCACCTCCCACTCCTGGTCTGAGTATAAATCTGTCAAGATGATTCCATATGCACCCATGGTTGAGAACCAATGCTCTAAATATATTTCAAATCTGTCCATTTTCCCTTATTGAGTCTTACTATGCAAGACACTGTGCTAAATCCTTTCCCTGCATTATCTCATTTAAACCTTACAACCATCTCTGAAGTAGGTGCTGACATTATCCTCACTTTACAGATTTACTTAAAAGGTCAAGCAAGTTGCTCATGGTCATCCAGCTAGAAAGCAGCAGGGCTAGGATTGGAACTGAGACAGTCGGGCTCCAGAGGCTCCACTCTTGACCACAACATTCCCAGACCAAACACCCATCCTCTTTCACTTCCCAGGTTACTACATTAACCACTGATCGCTCCACTTGCATTACTGCCTCTCTCTTATGTAGTTTGGACACCATAGCCAATGAGATTTTTTTTTAATGTGGAAGTTTTTAATACATTTTCTGGGTATAATTTTAGTTTGAGCAAAATTTTGTAATTGACAAAATTTACCTTTGGGATCTACTCATCCACTGTAAAGTGGAAGTCAACTTAGAAACAGTGGAATGTAAGGACAGAGTATGGGTTTGGGAGCCAAACATCACTGGGTTTGAATCCTGGTTCTGCTACTCATTACCTAGGTGACCTGGGACACGCTATGTAACTTCTCTTAGCCAAAATCTCATCTATAAAAAGAGGATTAGTACTATTGTGTATAATACTACTGCTTATACCTACAATTCAAACTAGCCACATTTCAATACTCATATGTGGCCACCATATTGGATAGTGCACATTTAGAGCGAATGGAATAATACATTGTGTTTTTATGGGGACACTGAGGCAATTTTGTAAAGTGCCTGGCATCTAGTGGGTGCTTAACACATGTCATTTCTCTTTCCCTTGTCTTCCCCTCCTCTGGCAAGATCACGAAGTTGCCCTGGTGGCCACATAAAGGGGGACTAGAACTAAGCTGCACTGTCCTATGTCCTCCCCCCAACCTCTAAAGCATGGTCTCGTACTTGGTTCTGAGGTCTCTGCCCACAACTGTGACTATGGTGGTCATTCCGCATCCCTGCTGACATCTACTGCCCAGCAATCAAACTTGGCCTGTGTCTGGCCCAACCCTGGTCTTGCGAGCTGGCTTTGACTTTGATCACTGATGCCCACTAATCCAGGTTGGTTTTACCCATTGTCTTCTAGGATGGGATATGAAACAGACTCAAGGCCAGCTCTGGTTTTGTTTCCTCTAAACTCACCTCAACCTGATAAGTAAAATTACACATAATAACATTAATTACTAAAATAGTATGAACGAAATCCAAATTCCAAAGCCACTGCCATTGAGTCAATTCCGACTCATGGCGACCCCATGTGTTACAGAGTAGAACAGAGCTACATAGGGTTTTCTTGGCTGTAATCTTCATCTTCATGGAAGCAGATCCCCAGGACTTTCTTCCATGGTGCTGCGGGGTGGGTTCAAACTGCCAACCTTTAGGTTAGCAGCTCATTGCAAACCACTTGCACCACTCAAACCACAAAACCAGGTACCTAAAATAGTATACATAGCAGTTTTGAAATTGTATTTTATTATTTTTCCTTTTTTCTATTTTTAAAAATTATTATTGTACTTTAAAAGAAGTTTTACAGAACAAACTAGCTTCTCATTAAATAATTAGTACACATATTGTTTTGTGACATTGGTTACCAATCCCACAACATGTCAACACTCTCCGCTTCTCTCCCTTGGGTTCCCCATTACCAGCTTTCCTGTCCCCTCCTACCTTCTTGTCCTTGCCCCTGCGCTGGTGTGCCCATTTAGTCTCGTTTTGCTTTATGGACCTGTCTAATCTTTGGCTGAAGGGTGACTTCATTACTGAGCTAAAAGGGTGTCCAGGGCCCTATTATTTAATTTCTGTTTGATTCTTTATGGATTTCAAGTCTCTGGTGAAATCCTCCATCTTTTCACATATGGCTTTGGAGGTTGCTCATTGCACAAGGGTTTCACAGCTAAGGAGGTAGGACTCACGATAATTTTTCTGGAAGATGGCAGTAAAGTATCTTAAGCATCTTAAGTATATTAAGTAAGGGGGGATTTCTAATTCACATAAAGAAGCCATATAGTCTATGGTATATTATTCGTATGTGTATTCTATTAACCAGTATAACTCAGCTTACAGCACAGTGTGAAGCATATAGTAGATGCTCAATACATATGTTGTTTGAATGGAAATATAATAGGAAGGCAAAATTAGGATAGAGTCAGTTGGAAAGGGTGAGGAGAGAGGGATAACACAGGCTGCTGATAGATCTGTCAACTTGAAAAGATGCAACAAAGGAGGAATTAAAGGCAATTATAATATATATATGTATATTTGATCCTAGGAGCCTGGAGGAAAAATGGTCCGATTATTTAAAAAAAAAAAGAAGTCCAAGAAAAAAAACATGATGATGATTCAATTTGTATCTAATTTGGGGAGACGATGCCTTCCATTTTGTTTTTATTGCGTTTATCTCCATTTTACTGTGAATTTAAAAAACATACTTGTTTGCCCTGCATAATCTTCAAAAGGGGCACATCAATGCTTTGTGAGGCCCATTCTTCCTTTGTATTCTACAATACAATAACTTAGGGACCAAGCTAGAAGGGATTAAGAAAGGAGAGATAAAGATACTCACTTTCATCTTACATGACCACCCCCCACCCCCTCTGCTGCACTCCAGCCCAATATCTTTCAGGCTCCGGCTCTTAAAATCAGTGCTATTCTTTTTGCGAGTGAAAGCACTTCTAAAATCTAAGGCTACTATTAAAAAAGATTCCCTTTCTCCAGACCACTGGCCAGGCAATTTTCTCTCTTCTAATCTCTGCTACTCAAGATGGCTTCACCCCAGTTCTTTGGGAAGTGGGACACCTACCTCTGCACACCCTGCAGCAGGAATCCGGAACAGAGACTGGTGATGCACAGGTTAATTTGGGGCAAGTCTTGAGACCACAATATACATTTCCCTCCTGCCAGGAAGAGACAGAATTAAGATTAGAAGAATCTGGGATACATGTAAAAGCTTACTCAGTACCTGGGATACAGTAATACAGTAGGGGGTGAAAATATGGCACATGCTTCCCCATTGCTCTCCCATAGGCAGTTCTAGGTACTTCCTAAATTCTATTACACATTAATTTTTTTTCTATTTATTATTTCTCCATGCCAGAGACTAGGCCACAAAGAGTTGGCAATAATCCCACCCCATTTGGACGTTCTGGCTTAAGATGGTACAAAATGGTGTGAGGGCTTCCATGGGGCCTTCAAACCACCAAATATATCCTTGCTCTCCCTTTCTCTGTTCACTGTATCCCTTGGTCCCCAAGGTGTCCCAGCTAGTATGTTGGAGATTTAAGAGAATGAGGATTTGTGTGACAGCTGCCACTGGTAATATTCACTAGAGTCTCCTTTCCAAACCAAAGAGACAAGCTCTCTGGAGCAATACAAGGCTATACAAGACTATCTGAATTCCAAAGCTCAGACCAGCACAAGGCAAAGGAGAGGATCAAATTTACTTGCTGGTTATGTCTGTATTTGCATAATCTCCATTCCCTAAAATTCTATGCTCCAAACCTTTTCCTTAAATTAGAACTTGTTCTTTGTCCTCAGAAGCACATTCTTCTGGGCCCAGAAGGGCTCCTGAAAGGTCATTAGGAAGGCACGGTTACAATCAAATTCCCCCAAACTACTGAGATACTATATTTTTACTAAAAAAACAGCAAGGGAAGAGATTCTATAACTTACCTTGGCAATACGGTGTTTAATGCCCTTTGTTGTTGTTGCCGTTGTTAGTTGCCGTCGAGTCTATTCTGACTCATGGCGGCCCCATGTGAGCAGAGTAGAATGCTCTATAGGGTTTTCAAGGCTGTGACCTTTTGGAAGCTGATTGCCAGGCCTTACTTCCAAGTCACCTCTGGGTGGGTCTGAACCGCCAACCTTTATGGTTAGTAGGCCAGCACTTAACCATTTTTGCCACCCAGAGACTCCTTAATGTCCCTTATGGACAGATAAGTTGTTTTTCACATCTATCTTCATTCTTTCATGCTCCAGTTAAAAACCCATTTTCCCTCATTTTCTAGTTTTATCTATTATATTCTCTGGGCCACACAATTAGATAAAGATATAATTGGTATACTTTATTCTGGAAATACATGCAGTTCTTTTGATAAGTAATGTCATAGGAATCATTATGGTCAAGCATTTACAGAGAGTTTTCTCATTGCAGGACATCATAAATGAACTGGTTAGTAGAAGACTTCAGGTATGGGAACCAGCAGGCTAACCCTTTTCTTGTGAATTGAATTAAGTGGCCCTAAATGGTGATTGTGGGCTTTTCCACCCATAGTATTCCCAAGGCTTCAAGTAATTGAGTCCTTCAGATGAAGGTTTTGGGGGTGTAACTATTGTGAAAAGAGGTGCAAATCAAACACCAGCTCACCTTTACCCATTCAAGCAGTCCTAAAGCTTTAAGACTGGGATATGTTCTGATCCCTTCACAGAATTGTTCAGGCTGGATGAAGATTAGGGAGTCTGGATTGGCAGGGAGATTACAATTTAGCTTCCAATCATGCTACAGTGTAGGCTCAAACTAAAGGCACAAGGACAGAGGAAGCTCTCTTATTTGGGTAGGGGCTACCAGAAACATTAAGATGCAGGGTCTTACCGAACAGCTGCACTGGGTACATTGATTGGGTTGTCGATTCTGAAAGAGCCCTTCAGCCATGAACAGCTCACCATGTTGGTAAGTGGTCCCGTTGTACTCACATGACTTGCTGGTCACTTTATTGTTTGCTGGAGGTAAGGAGTCTTCTGGGGCAGGGCGAAGAAAAACCACACCGCGTATTGGCATCATTGCAAAGAATTTCATAAATCCCAACAGCAGATGGGGCTGTACTACATACCAAAAAGTAAACCAAACCCACTGCCGTGAGTCAATTCCAACTCATAGCGACCCTATAGGACGGAGTAAAACTGTTCCCATTGGGTTTCCAAGGAGCACCTGGTGGATTCAAACTGCCAACCTTTTGGTTCGCAGCCGAGTTCTTAACCACTGCACCACCAGGGCTCCAACACAGAGGGAGTTAAAAGACAATCTGTGCCACAGTGGCTTATGATTTTAGATAATATTAAAGCAGGCAGGTGAGAATAGCACATGGCATAATCATCCATCCATTCTTTCATTTATTGTGTAGTTATTAAGCACCTACTATGTGCTAAATTTTTTTTTTATGTGCAAGGCACTGTTGTAAGCCAGTAAGAGAGAGAGAGAGAGAGCAGTGAACAAGGACAAGGCCTTGATGGAGCTACAGGTCCTAGATGAGTAAGATACTAACTTGCCTGAAAGGAGGGAGTTCACTGTACCTCTATTTATTCTTTCCCCCTGTTCTTTCAGAAGCGGAACCATCTATCATAACCACGCTAGTAACTTTAGCCCCTTCCATGTTTCCCATCACTTGGTGTGTGCTTGTGTGCTTGTTCCAGCCTCTGTACCCTTTGCTTATTTTTTTCTCCCTCCCTAAGATTGTCTCCTCACCCTCCACTGCTCTTTTACACCTATTGAAATCCCATCTGATTTTAAAAGATCAGTTCAAGTTCCATTTCCTCCAGGAAGCATTCCCTGATAGCTCTGGCCAACAGTCTGGACCTTTCATGGCATCTGAGGTATGCAGCTCACAGTTTGGCACTTGGATATTCTTCTCATAACTCATGTTTGTGAATTACAGTAACCTACTCGACGGCACTGGGTTACTGGGTTAGCAAACAATTTACAAAGAGCTTTAACATACCTTATCACAGTGAAGTCTCATAACAACCCTGTGAATCAAGTAAGGACAGATTCTTATCCTCATTTTTCAATCGAGGGAAAGAAGTCTCTGAGGTTGAGTGACTTATCTGAGCTCACAAAGCTAGTCAGTGGTCAAAGAGAATTGAAACATTGTCTACTGGCCCTAAATCCCATCTTCTTTCTATCAAACTATGTTGCTCCTTAAGGACTTGGGCCTCTGTTTTTATATGACTCTTTTCCACTGAGTCTAGCACAGGGCTGCCATGTTGTAAAAAGTCAATACACTTGTTGAGTTGGCTCTAACTGAATGGTCTCTAGAAGTCTTTTCACTGGACTTCTTTAAGGCACTTGCTGCACGTGTGCGCACATACTCATACACGCACATCCAGAACAAAAATGAACAAGCTGTAGGATAGTGGATAAAGAGAAATTAGGAGAGTTGTGTGATTCAAAATATGGCTTGGAAGATGCATCAGCCCTTGTTTCCCATCAATCAAAACCAGAATGAAAGTGAGTCAATTTTACGGTAGATAAACTACACCTCAATAAAACTGTTTTTAAAAAATCAAAATGAAATTATTCTCAGGATGTAGGTGAACATGACAAAGGCCAACATAATAATAATACCCATTGTCATGGATTGCATTGTGTCTTCCAAAAATATGTGCATCAATTTGGCTAGGCCATGATTCCCAGTATTGTGTACTTCTCCACCATTTTGTCATCTGATGTGATTTTCCTATGTGTTATAAATTCTATCTCTATGATGTTCATGAGATGTGATTAGTGGCAGTCATTAATGAGGCAGAACTCAATCTACAAGACTGGGTTGTGTTTTGAGCCAATCTCTTTTGCGATACAGAAGAGAGAAGCAAGCAGAGAGACATGTAGACCTCATACCACCAAGAAACAAGTGCCAGGAGAACTGTGCATTCTTTGGGACTTGGGTTCCTTCACGGAGAAGCTACTAGACCAGGAGAAGATTGAAGACAAGGACCTTCTTCCAGAGCCGACAGAGAGAGAAAGCCTTCCCCTGGAGCTGGGGACCTGAATTTGGGCTTCTAGCCTACTAGACTGTGCGAGAATAAACTTCTGTTTGTTAAAGCCACCCACTTGTGGTATTTCTGTTATAGCAGCACTAGATAACCAAGACACCCATACCTGTAATAATAATGATATAAAAAGATAACATTTATTGAGCCCTTACTATATGTCAGGCACAATAATAAGTGCTTTTACATAGCTTATCTCACTGGATCTTACTAACAAATTCTGATGTAGACATAATGATCATGCCCATTTTGCAGATAAATAAACTAAGGCTTAAGAAATTCATTGATTTGCTCAAGACCACACAACTTGTAAGTGGCAATGCCAGCATCTAAACTAATGTCTGATTCTAGAATCACCTAGCCACTATTAGGTAAAGCCCCGATCACTTCAAACCTGTAAAAGGAAAGGACCAGTTCATTTAAAATCAAAACCAATGGAACGTGAAGACTGTCTTGTCCCTCTAGAAAACTGACATCAAACTTTCTTTTTCATCAGTGATCTGATAACTAGCTAAATGCTACACTTTGCTATATAAGTTGATTTAGCTTCAATTTGTGATTAACTCACTCCATAGGCATTAATGACTTATTAATGACCTTTTACAGGATACAAAGGAAGCTTCTTATTTTTTCCCTTTAAAAGAAGTATTAGCTCCTAGAAAGAGTTTACCTCATGCTAATTGACCCTTTGGTCTTGATTCTGAGTCTCTACACCTGCCTCTGAGTACACACAAACAGCTGCAGTTGGTAGACATGAGTGAAACCCATCAGAGAAATAAATGACAGGAGCAGAACCATTTGCCCCCTGGGCTCTAATTGTATTAAATCTCAGATTTTGTGGTGAAGGAAAACTAGGATGAGCTACAAAATAATATTTGCCATGGCTCTTACAGGAGCTGGCAGATTTTTGGAATACCAAAAAGAAAAAAAAATTGGAATTATTTTGCCTCAAAGGAATGTGGATTGATTTTTGAACTGGACCTTCCACCAAGGAATCAACAGTAAGGCAAATGCAAGATGAGATTTTCCAGTGGAAGCATGACCTTTAGAGCCTTCCTTGAAATAGTCTTCTGGGTAACCTGGCACTGGAGTCTATTAATCTACTCAGCGGGAGATGGGGAGAAAGCAAAAAAAAGAAAAAACAGAATCAAAAAAAAAGAAACCAAATATTATTGTGGTTAATACTAGTTTTATACAATAATATTTTAAAACATCTTCTCATTAATTCTTATTTCATTCATCTAACATCCCTAATGGTATAGGGGAAAGAATTATGAAAATAAGGCTACTGATACCCCCAAAAGATTTGACTGTCATACAACTATTTAATAGAAGAACCAAGTCTGAAATACAGTTCTCCTGCCTCCAAGTTTGTGCTCCTTTTACGGAGTGAGTATTAAAACTGGTGGACAGGATCACGAAGTCATAATTTCACCTTGCATACCAACTCCCCATAACTTTGGACAAGCCACTTTACCTATGTGGGTCTCAATTTTTCTACCTAAGCATGGGATATGGGACTCAAATCTCCCCTTGCATCTTTAGAGGACTAATAAAGTATGCTTCCCAACCACAGAAGCAAGGAAAGCCACCTCTTACTCTACCCTCTCCATTCCCAGATTTTCCAAGGTGGCTGGGCTTCTAACCAACAATCCTTAGAACACATTCAGTGTTCCTGGCTGAAAACTGGCAAAAAAAAATCAGTCCAAAACAAAGCTGGTTCCAGGGCTCCTCAGGGGAATGCTACAACAGAAATGATCAAGCTGTATGGCTTCTAGCCTCCCCCAATTCCCCCAATTCCAGTCAAATTCCCAAACAGCACTAGGACAAGGAGTGGAGGAAGGACATTGTGCGGTGCGGTAAGAAGGTAAGCACTAAAGCCAAGCACTCTGACTACAAGTGTTTTGGGACAAGAAATTGTTTCTTCTCCCCAGATGAGAAAGGTGGTCTTATATGTAAGCAGGACTATGATTTCTAGGGTGCTCAGAAAATATCCCCTTATCCTAAATCTCTCTTACCACCTATTCCTTCACTGATGCCTAAAATGCCACCATTAGCAGTACATTTCTTTAGGTTGCCTTCTTGCAATCAGATTTTACAATTCCAAAATTTCTGTGAGAGGCTACACTTTGTCACTAACTGACATCTTAGAACAACTTTGCAATAGTTCCTTTTTTTTTCCTCAGAGCTACTGGCAAATTTTAACAAGGGGTCAATAAGTCTGTGGTCCTACCCTACGTCCTTTGGTACACTGTTGTCTCCCCTCCTGGCATACCCTTCTTTCTACACTCTGGAACCCAAAGTCCTCATGCTGGTTCCTCTCTTTCCCAATTGCCCCATCCTCAAATTTCTATTTTCTTAGTGGGGAAGTTCTTGGCTAGTCAGGAAGGCAGCTGGTATGTTAGTAAAAAAATCAGCTTCCAGTGTCTATGAGATAAATGCAAACCCTTCAAGAGCACCCAAGGTTTGGTTGCTAATTCTTCAACTCCAAGCCTTCCCTTCTTTTGCCATTGCTACTGTTACTCTAAGGGGCCCTGGTGGTGCAGTGGTTAACTGTTCGGCTGCTAATCAAAAGGTAGGCAGTTCAAACCCACTAGCTGCTCTGCAGGAGAAAGAAGTGGCAGTCTGCTTCCATACGGATTACAGCCTTGGGAACCCTATAGGACAGTTCTCTGTCCCATACAGTCGCTATGAGTCCAAATCAACTCAACAGCAATGAAACTGGTTTGGGTTTGGACTGTTACTCTGGTTTCTACTTTACTTTTGTTGGCTGGGCCTGAGGCTACGGTTTCTAGTCTGGTTCTCTGTAACTCCACTGTAGTTCCAGCATATCTGCAGGCCATTTTGGGGGTGGTGGTGCAAGGGGTGGAGATGAAGGTAAAAGACTTGGAAGAAGAAGTTATGCTCCCTTTAATTACACATGAGACACACACATACATCCAACAAAACAGAACTGTATAGTCCTAAAAATACCCCAAAAAACCAAAATCCACTGCTGTTGAGTTGATTCTGACTCACAGCGACCCTATAGGACAGAGGGAAAATGCCCCCATAGAGTTTCTAAGGAGCGCCTGGTGGATTCAAGGCATCCCTGGGTGGTGCAAATGGTTAATGCTCTTGGCTGTTAGCCAAAAGGTTGGAAGTTCGATTCCACCCAGAGGCACCTTAAAAGAAAGGCTGGGTGATCTACTTCATTCAATGACTTTCAATCATTGAAAACCTATGGAGTACAATTCTACTCTGATACACGCGGGTTCACCATGAGTCACACATGACACACATGAGTCAGAGTCAACTCCAGAGCAACTGGTGGAATAGTCCAAAAGGTTTGTCTCCAGGTCTCAGAAACACAAGGAAGTAGAGAATGGCAAAAGGGCTAGAAAAGGAGCCCCTGGGATAGGGCACTCTTTGTACACAGTGTTTCTCTGTTCTTTATATCATAGTTATGCAAGAGAAGAGAATTGAGCCTGGCCTTCGGGGTCTGCAGACATTAGGTTCATATCTCACCACTGTAATGTCTTAGATCTGTGACCTTAAGAAAGTTACTTAATCTCTTCACACCTCAGTTACCTCATCTTCAAAATGAGTATGCTGTCTGCCTTATATGGCTGTGAGGTTTAGGGATAATTTATTTTTAAAAGCCCAAAGGTACTGAATATATAATAAAGCTTAAAATAAATGGTAGATAGTGTTGGTCTAGAAAAAAGAAGGCACAGAGAAGAAAGCTACAAATTTGAAGAACATGAAGGGATCCCCTTGTTTCCATGGATGACAGGATAATTAATTAAAACTTGTTTGCACTGTACTTCTGAGAATGGTAGCTGCTATAGGGATAAAGGAAGTTGAAACATTGTTTCCTTCTTCATTCAACAAACACCTATGGAGATCCTTAACTATCTGCCTGGCACTATGCTAGGTTAGTGCTACAAAGATAAATAAGGCAGGACCCTGACCTCAAGGGGAGTTTTGTTCTTATTGGGTGGGGAGGTAAAAAAAAGTCTTTAAATGATAATATATTAAAAGAATACATAAAGGAAATGATAATGTATTTAAATACATGTAAAGGTTAATAATGGGAGAAAGAACAAATAATAATAAATTGCCAACTTTGTCAAGAGGAAAGGACTATCAACGCCATCAATAAGGATTCAGATTAGGCACTAGGAAATATTCCTGGCTGAAAGGGTTATAGAAACTAAAACCACAGGTCAATCAGCAGTGTAGGGCGGCCATTCTCAAATGGTATTCTTTGCTGCTTTGGGAGTCTTCAGAGGTGTCTGATGGGCATCAGGAAGGAAATCTCTCCCTTATTTCCACTTCAACAGAACAACTTCAATTTTACTGGTTTGTATGTTTGGGTTTTTTATGATTTCATTTGAAGAAAGGGTTTTGCTGCTAAAAAAACATTGTAATATCACTGGCTTAGAACCTCTTCAGAAATTTGCCATTTTTAGATTAAAATCCTATTTGCCTCTAATATATATACACACACACACAAGTGTGTGTGTCTATGCCTAAAATTAATAAGAAAAAGACTAATAACCTAACAGAAAAAAGGCAAAGACTATGGACAGTTAACAGAAATGAAAGTACAAATGACTCTTAAAAATAAACCTCATTCATAAGAGAAATGTAAATTAAAACTGCAACTGAGGTACCATTTTTTTCTTATCAGGTTTGTAAAAATCCCGAAGTTTGATTAATATACTCTCTCGGCGAAGCTGTGAGGAATTGGTACAAATACTATGGACGACAATTTAGCAATATCTATCAATTTAAAATATATGTATTTTTTAAATTTATATTTTTTTTATCAATTTAAAAAACACATATATTTTTGACCCTATAATCCTCCATTTAAGAATTCACTCTGGGGAGGCGGAGCCAACAGGACACTACAGACGGAAGCAGCATGCCGTCTCTCTGCAGCAAATACTGTAAACACTAAGTAAAACAGATACAAATGTCTATCCTGGAACCCTGAGTACCAAATGAAAGAATAAAGAACTCAATCAAGCACCGACTGGAATAAGAAACTGGTAGAGAACGGAGAACAAGGAGAGCTATGGAGTGGAGGTCCCATACCAGCTAACATGGCCAAATTCACCATCTTGGGCTACAGCCACCAAAGAACTCAGACAGGAAGTACGAGAAAGCAACTTCACAGAGCTCCCAACAGGAGACAGAGCACCCAGTAACCAGGGATACACGCTTCCCCACCCCACACTCTCCTTCCCTGTATGAGACCTCCACCACTTGCCAACGGGCCACAGTGGCTCAGCTGGAGAGATACCAGCTGCCCACCAGATTTGCCATCTTGGACCTCAGCCACCAAGGGCTGCAGACAGGGACTACAGGAAGGCAGCTAGCTCACTGCTGGTGGTTTGTATTTTTGTTTGTTTCTTTATTTATTTTTTCTTTTTTTTGTTATTGTTGCTTTTATGTCTCTCCCTTCCTTCCTTTCCTCTCTCCTGCCCAGCAAGGCCCATGTGCCATCCCCTCCCCTTCTTGACAGGCTATGGTTTCTTTTGGTTTGTTTGCTTTGTTCTTTTTTTCCTTCTCTTCTTTTTTTGCTGTTTCTCTCTTTTTCTCTCCTTTCCTTCCTTTTCTTTCTCCCACCCAGCCAGCCCTGTGCACTGCCCTCACCCCTTCTGGAGAGGCTGTGCTGCCCAGCTCAGTTGGAGAGTCACTGTGCGCAGCCACCACAGTTTGCACCACCACCACCAAATAGCTCCTTCAGCATCATTTTATTTATTGTTTGTTTTTCTTCTTTTTTTTATTTTGTTATTGTTTCTTCTCTCTCTCCTTTCCTTTATTCCATACACCCAGCCCCATGCGCCACCCCCAACTTCTTGGTGGGCTGTGCTGTACCACTTGACTGGAGAACCTCTGGCTCACAGCCTCCCCAGGTCTGCGCCGTCCCCACAGGCCCCCTCCCTCAGTGCCATATTATTAGTTTTCCTTTATCTTTCCCTTCTCCTTTTCCTTTTCCCTCCTACCTAGGCCCTGTGCTGCCTTTGCCCCTTCCTGATGGGTCATGCCGTGCCACTCAGCGAGACATCAGCTCACCACCACCCAATTCTGCCCCACCACCATATTTTTGTTGTTGTTTTTATTATTTTTTTTGTTTGTCTGATTGTTGGTTTATTCTTTCTCTTTCCCCCCTTTCCTTTCCTTTAACCCACCCACCTAGCTCCATGTGCCACCTATGCTGCTTCTTGACAGGCTGAGTCACATTGTTCACCTAGAAAAACACCAGCACACAGCCTCACTGTCCCCACTCACCGAATTCTACTGCACCACCATTTTATTTACTATTTTTCTTTTTATTTTATATTTTTTACTTCATTTTTTTGTCTTCTAATTTTTACTTTTTTGCCTGTTTCTCCCTCTTCTTACTCTTCTTTAATCCACCCACTTAGCTCTGCACATCACATCCTCTTTCTTCCCTCTGGCCTGTTTGCACTGTGTGCCAAGTGCCATGCCCCCAAGTAGTACTGACATGGTCCCTTGGACTCCACCCTGCACTACCTTCCAGCCCCACCATTTTCCCCAGTTCGTGCTGCAAACTGCCATCCCTGCCCCTCCACCCCTGCTGGAACTGCTCTGCTGTGCCATAGCTGAGTGACCAGCACTGCCCACCTCGACAAGGTGGTGAGAAATATCGGGCCCACAGGCAAGCAAGCAACAAAACATGCTCAGCCTGTCTGCCCAGACACAACCAAACAAAACAAAAAAGCAGGATGAAACAATCAAATCTACAATCATTAAACGAAGAAAAATAATTCCTGAATGTTCTGGAGACAGCAGACAATAGCCAAACATTTAAAAAAAAAAAAAAAAAAAAGGAGAGTCTGGCTCCAGAAAGTGACCAAAATAAAACACCAGATGACATTTTGCCAGAAGAAAAGGCACCAGAACTACCTGATAGGAAATTCAGAACTTCAGTATCCAGAGTTCTCCAACAGATGAAGGAAAATGCAGACAAAAATTAGAAAAAAATAGACAAAATCATGGAAAAGACAGACAAAACAATGGAAGAAATCATGAAAATTATTAATAGAGGAACAAAATGTTGAAATAAATAAGCAACTCGAAATCATACAAAAAAAGCAACTAGAAATCCAAAAGATAAACAAGATTTCAGAAATGGACAGTGCAATAGGTTTTAAGAGCAAATTTGAAATTATGGAAGACAGGATCAGTGAAATGGAAGATAAATCACTGGATACCACTTTGAGGAAAAATCAGAGAAAAGAATGAAGAAAAATGAAGAAACCCTGAGAATGATGTGGGATACAATCAAAGCAAAAATTTGTGAGTGCCTGGAGTTCCAGAAGAGGTGAAGAAAATGAAAAACACAGAGATCATTGAAGATTTGCTGACAGAAAACTTCCCTAATATCATGAAAGACAAAAAGCCAACTATTCAAGAAGCACAACAAACCCCATATAGGATAGACCCCAAAAGAAAATCATCAAGACATATCATAATCACACACACAAAAACCAAAGACAAAGAAAGAATCCTGAGAGCAGCTCGAGAAAAATAAAAAGTCACATACAGAGGGGAAACAATGAGACTGTACTCTGATTATTCATCAGAAATGATGCAGACAAGAAAGCAATGGGAAGACATATATAAAACCTTGAAAGAAAAAAACTGCCAAACAAGAATAACATAGCCTGGAAAACTCTCGCTCAAATATGATGGCAAAATTAGGACATTTCCAGATAAACAGAAATTAAGAGAATACATAAAACCAAACTTACAAATATTATTAAAGGGGGTCCTTCAGTTAGAAAACCAGCAACATCAGGCAATAACCTGACTCTAGCACATAAGACAGCATCAGCCAGATACCAACCTAGATAATGAACTCCCAAGGATTAAAAAAAAAAAATTTTACAACAGGGAACCAGAGATGTCAATCTGTAAATGACAACATCAGAACAATAAAAGAAGGAATAAATGGTGTAGGTATAGAACCTTCAAATGGAGAGTAAGTTAAGGCATTATCAAGTAATAAAAGACTGGTTTAACTTAGGAAGATAGGGGTAAATTTCAAGGTAACCACAAAGAAAGTTAATAAACATACCCACTAAAATAAAGAAGAAAAATATAAAGCCTTGGTAAACACAAAATCTACAAAAATGAAAGAAGTGAAAAACAAAATACACAAACAGAAAGAATTCAGCACAGAAGAGTAAGAGGAACAAAGAAAACAGCAGGACCACAAAAAAGTACTACAAAATGACAGCAATAAACTCAAACCTATCAATAATCATGCTGAACGTAAATGGCTTAAATGCACCCATAAAGAGACAGAGTGTGACTGAGTGGATAAAAATAAATAAACAGGACACATCAATATATTGTCTACAAGAGACACACCTTAGAAACAAAGACATAAATTTATTAAAAATCAAAGGATGGAAAAACATATATCAAGCAAACAGTTACCAAAAAGAGCAGGAGTGGCAATAATAATCTCAGATAAAGTAGCCTTTGGAACAAAATTCACCAAAAAAGACAAAGAAGGGCATTATATATTGATCAAAGGGACAATCCACCATGAAGACATAACCATAATAAATATCTATGCACTCAATGACAGGGCTCCAAAATACCTAAAACAAGCTCTAACAGCACTGAAAACAGAAATTGACAGTTCCACAATAATAGTAGGAGACTTCAACACACAACTCTCCATAAAGGACAGAACACATAGAAAGAAATTCAACAATGATACAGAAGATCTAAAGGCCACAATCAACCAACTTGACCTCATAGACATATATAGAGCACTCCACCCAACAGCAGCAAAGTACACACATTCTTTTCCAACGTGCATGGAATGTTCTCCAGAATAGATCACATCTTAGGCCACAAAGCAACCCTCAACAAAATCCAAAACCCTGATAATACAAAGTATCTTCTCTGATCACGATGCCATCAAAGTAAAAATTAATCACAGAAGGAGTAAGGGGAAAAAATCAAATACATGGAAACTGAATAACACCCTGCTTAAAAACCACTGGGTAACAGAAGAAATCAAAGATGGAATCAAAAACTCCCTAGAATCAAACAAGAAGGAAAACACATCATACCAAAACCTTTGACACACAGCAAAGGCAGTGCTCAGAGGTCAATTTATAGCAATAGATGCATACATCAAAAAAGAAGCAAGGGATAAAACCAAAAGTTTAGCTACACAACTCAAACAAATAGAAAAAGAACTGCAAAAGAAGCTCAGTTACCAGGAGAAAGGAAACAATAAAGATAGCGGCAGAAATAAATGAAATAGAGAATAGATAAACAATAGAAAGAATCAACAAAACCAAAAGTCAGTTCTTTGAGAGGATCAACCAAATCGACAAACCACTGGCCAAACTGACAAAAGTAAAATAGGAGAGGACACAAATAACTCAAATAAGAAATGAAATTAGGGACATTACAACCGACTCAACTGAAATAAAAAGGATCATGACAGAGTACTATGAAAATCTATAACAAATTTCAAAACCTAGAGGAAATGGGCAAATTTCTAGAAACACACTACCTATCCAAGTTAACACAAACTGAAGGTGAAAATCTGAACAGACCTATAAAAAGCGAAGAAACTGAAAAGATAATTAAGAAAAAAAAAAGCTCCCAACAAAAAAAAGCCCTAGCCCAGATGGCTTCACTGGAGAATTCTACCAAGCACTCAGAGAAGAGCTTATACCAGTACTACTCGAACTATTTCAGAACACAGGAAAGGAAGGGATACTTCCAAATTCCTTCTATGAAGTCAGCATAACCCTGATACCAAAACCAGGCAAAGATGCCACAAGAAAAGAAAATTACATACCAATATCTCTCATGAGTACAGATACAAAAATTCTCAAAAAATTCCAGCCAATAGAATTCATCATCAGATCAAAAAAATAATGCACTGTGACCAATTAGAAAATCAATGTAATCCACCACATAAATAAAAGAATCACATGATCATCTCAATCGACGCAGAAAAGCCATCTGACAAAGCCCAACACCCATTTCTGATAAGAGCTCTCAATAAAATAGGTATAGAAGGGAAATTCCTCAACATAATAAAGGGCGTCTATAAAAAACCAACAGCCAACATCGTTCTTAATGGAGAGAGGCTGAAAACATTCCCCTTGAGAACAGGAACAAGACAAGGATGCCCTTTATCACAACTCCTATTTAACACTGTGCTGGAAGTTCTAGCTAGAGGAATAAGGCAAGTAAAAGAAAGAAAGAGCATCCAAATTGGTAAAACTGTCTGTATTTGTGGATGATAGTTACATACATAGAAAACTCAAAAGACTCCATGAGAAAACTACTGGAACTAATAGAAAGATTCAGCAGAGTAACAGGATACAAGATAAACATACAAAAATCAGTTGGATTCCTATACACCAATAAAGAGAATGATGAAAAGGAAATCAGGGAAAAAATACCATAGCCCCTAAAAAATAAAATACTGAGGAATAGATCTAACCAGGGATGTAAAAGACCTATACAAAGAAAACTACAAAACACTACTACAAGAAACCAAAAGATACCTACATAAATGAAAAAAACATACCATGCTCAATGATAGGATAGACTTAATATTTTGAAAACATCAATTCTACCCAAAGCAATCTACAAATATGATGCAATCCCTATCCAAATATCAACAGCATTCTTTAAAGAGATGGAAAAATTAATCATTAAATTTGTATGGAAAGAGAAGAGGTCTCAAATAAAGTGAAGCACTACCGAAGAAGGATAAAGTAGGAGAACTCGCACTACCTGACCTCAGAACCTACTATATAGCTACGGTAGTCAAAACAGCCTGGTACTGGTACAACGAAAGACACATTGACCAATGGAACAGAATTGAGAACCCAGATGTAAATCCAACCACCTATGGTCACCTGATCTCCAACAAGGCATCAAAGTCCATCAAATGTGGAAAAGACAGTCTTTCTA
Source organism: Loxodonta africana (assembly GCF_030014295.1). Taxonomy (NCBI): domain Eukaryota; kingdom Metazoa; phylum Chordata; class Mammalia; order Proboscidea; family Elephantidae; genus Loxodonta; species Loxodonta africana. Next base: position 131,643,731 of record NC_087369.1, read on the forward strand.
AAACAAATGGTGCTAACAAAACTGGATGTCCATCTGCAAAAAAAAAAAAAAAAATGGAGGACCCATACCTCACACCATACACAAAAACTAATTCAAAGTGGATCAAAGACCTAGATATAAAACTAAAAACAATAAAGATTATAGGAGAAAAAATAGGGTCATTTTTAGAGGCCCTAATACACAGCATTAACAGAATAAAAACCATAAGTAACAATACACAAATGCCGGAAGATAAGCTAGCTAACTGGGATCTTCTAAAAATTAAACACTTATGCTCATCAAAAGAATTCACCAAAATAGTAAAAAGAGAACCTATAGATTGGGAAATCAAACAAAGGTATAATCTCTAAAATCTATAGGAAAATTCAACACTTCTACAACAAAAAGACAAATAATTCAATTTAAAAAACGGGCAAAGGATAGGAACAGACACTTCACCAAAAAAAAAAACATTTAAGCAGCTAATGGAAACATGAGAAAATGCTCACGATCACCAACCATTAGAGAAATGCAAATCAAAACCACAATGAGATACCATCTCACCTGGGCATCAAAAAAAACAGAAAATAAGAAATGTTAGAGAGGCTCTGGAGAGTCTGGAACTCTTATGCACTGCTTGAGGCAATGTAAAACGGTACAACCATTTTGGAAAGCAATATGGCGCTTCCTTAAAAAGCTAGAAATAGAAATACCACATGATCCAGTAATCCCACTCCTAGGAATATACCTTAGAGAAATAAGAGCCATCACATGAACAGACATATGCACACCCATGTTCACTGCAGCACTGTTCACAATAGCAAAATGATGAAAACAACCTAGGTGCCTATCAACAGACGAATGCATAAGCAAACTATGGTACTACATACAATGGAATACTACTCAATGATAAAGAACAATGACAAATCTGCAAAGCATCTCACAACATGGATGAATCTGGAGGGCATTATGCTGAGTGAAATAAATTAATCACAAATGGAGAAATACTGTATGAGACTACTACTATAAAAACTAATGAATAGATTTACACACAAAAAGAAACAATCTTTGATGGTTATGAGGGAGGGGAGGGGTTGTTGTTAGGTGCAGTCAAGTTGGTTCCGACTCATAGCGACCCTATGCACAACAGAACGAAACACTGCCCGGTCCTGAGCCATCCTTACAATCGTTGTTATGCTTGAGCTCATTGTTGTAGCCACTGTGTCAATCCGACTCATTGAGGGTCTTCCTCTTTTCCACTGACCTGTACTTTGCCAAGCATGATGTCCTTCTCCAGGAACTGATCCCTCCTGACAACATGTCCAAAGTATGTAAGACACAGTCTCGCCATCCTTGCTTCTAAGGAGCATTCTGGTTGTACTTCTAAGACAGATTTGTTCTTTCTTTGCACAGTCCATGGTATATTCAATATTCTTCACCAACACCACAATTCAAAGGCGTCAACTCTTCTTCGGTCTTCCTTGTTCATTGTCTAGCTTTCACATGCATATGATGCGATTAAAAATACCATGGCTTGAGCCAGGCACACCTTAGTCTTCAAGGTGACATCTTTGCTCTTCAACACTTTGAAGAGGTCCTTTGCAGCAGATTTGCCCAATGCAATGCATCTTTTGATTTCTTGACTGCTGCTTCTGTGGCTATTGATTGTGGATCCAAGTAAAATGAAATCCTTAACAACTTCAATCTTTTCTCCGTTTATCATGATGTTGCTCATTGATCCAGTTGTGAGGATTTTTGTTTTCTTTATGTTGAGGTGCAATCCATACTGAAGGCTGTGGTCTTTGATCTTCATTAGTAAGTGCTTCAAGTCCTCTTCACTTCCAGCAAGCAAGGTTGTGTCATCTGCATAACACAGGTTGTTAATGAGTCTTCCTCCAATCCTGATGCCCCGTTCTTCTTCATAGAGTCCAGCTTCTCAGATTATTTGCTCAGCATACAGACTGAATAGGTATGGTGGAAGTATACAACCCTGACATATACCTTTCCTAACTTTAAACCAATCAGTATCCCCTTGTTCTGTCTGAATAACTGCCTCTTGATCTATGTAAAGGTTCCTTATGAGCACAATTAAGTGTTCTGGAATTCCCATTCTTTGCAATATTATCCATAATTTGTTATGATCCACACAGTCGAATACCTTTGCATAATCAATAAAACACAGGTAAACATCCTTCTGGTATTCTCTGCTTTCAGCCAGGATCCATCTGACATCAGCAGTGATACCCCTGGTTCCATGTCCTCTTCTGAAACGGGCCTGAATTTCCGGCAGTTCCCTGTCGATATACTGCTGCAGATGTTTTTGAATGATCTTCAGCAAAATTTTGCTTGCGTGTGATATTAATGATATTGTTCTATAATTTCTGCATTCGGTTGGATCACCTTTCTTGGGAATAAGCATAAATATGGATCTCTTCCAGTCAGCTGGCCAGGAATCTGTCTTCCATATTTCTTGGCATAGACGAGTGAGCACCTCCCAGTGCTGCATCTGTTTGTTGAAACATCTCAATTGATATCCCATCAATTCCTGGAGCCTTGTTTTTTGCCAATGCCTTCAGAGCAGCTTGGACTTCTTCCTTCAGTACCATTGGTTCCTGATTATATGCTACCTCTTGAAATGGTTTAACATCCACTAATTCTTTTTGGTATAATGACTTTGTGTATTCCTTCCATCTTCTTTTGATGCTCCCTGTGTCATTTAATATTTTCCCCATAGAATCCTTCACTATTGCAACTCGAGGCTTGACTTTTTCTTCAGTTCTCTCAGCTTGAGAAACACCAATGGTGTTCTTCCCTTTTGGTTTTCCATCTCCAGCTCTTTGCACATGTTATTATAACACTTTGTCTTCTGGAGCTGCCCTTCGAAATCTTCTATTCAGTTTTTTTACTTCATCAATTCTTACTTTTGCTTTAGCTGCTGAATGTTCAAGAGCAAGTTTCAGAGTCTCCTCCAACACCCATCTTGGTCTTTTCTTTCTTTCCTGTCTTTTCAGTGACCTCTTGCTTTCTTCATGGATGATGTCCTTGATGTCATTTCACAACTCTTCTGGTCTTCAGTCACTAGTGTTCAATGTATCAAATCTATTATTGAGATGGTCTCTAAATTCAGGTGGGATATACTCAAGGTCATATTTTGGCTCTCATGGACTTGCTCTGATTTTCCTCACTTTCAGCTTGAACTTGCATATGAGCAATTGATGGTCTGTTCCACAGTCGGCCCCTGGCCTTGTTCTGACTGATGATATTGAGCTTTTCCATCGTCTCTTTCCACAGATGTAGTCAATTTGATTTCTGTGTGTTCCATCTGGCAAGGTCCATGTGTATAGTGTCCCTTTATATTGGTGAAAGAAGGTATTTGCAATGAAGAAGTCGTTGGTCTTGCAAAATTCCATCATTCAATCTCCAGCATTGTTTCTATCACCAAGGCCGTATTTTCCAACTACTGATCCTTCTTCGTTTCCAACTTTCACATTCTAATCACCAGTAATTATCAACGCATCCCCAGGGGAGGGAAAAACACTAAATAGACAATAGATAAGTGGTAACTTTGGTGAAGGGTAAGACAGTATAAAATACTGGAGAAGTCAGCACAACTTGTCCAAGACAAGGTCACGGAAGCTCCATGGACAAATCCAAGGTCCCTAAGGGACCAAACTACTAGGCTGAGGGCTGAGGGGACCACGGTCTCAGAGAACATCTAGCTCAACTGGTATAACATGGTTTATAAAGAAAATGTTCTACATTCTACTTTGGTGAGTAGTGTCTGGGGTCTTAAAAGCTTGTTAGCAGTCATTTCAATTACTTCACTAGTCTTACCCCTTCTGGAGCAAGGGAGAATGAAGAAAACCAAAGGCACAAGGGAAAGATTAGTCCAAAGAACTAATGGACCACAGCCTCCACCAGACTGAGTCCGGCACAAGTAGATGATGCCCGGCTACCACTGACTGCTCTGACAGGGATCACAACAGACGGTCCTGGACAGAGCTGGAGAAAAATGTAGAACAAAATTCTAACTCATTAAAAAAAGATCAGACTTACTGGTCTGACAGAGACTGGAGAAACCTGAGAGTTTGGCCCCTGGACACCCTTTTAACTCCTTGAAATCACTCCTGAGATTCCCTCTTCAGCCAAAGATTAGACAGGCCTATGAAACAAAATGAGACTAAATAGGCACACCAGCCCAGGGGCAAAGACGAGAAGGCAGGAGAAGACAGGAAAGCTGATGATGGGGAACCCAAGGTTGAGAATGGGAGAGTGTTGACATGGGGTTGGCAACCAATGTCACAAAACAATATTTGTATTAATTTTCAATGAGAAACTAGTTTGCTCTGTAACCCTTCATCTAACATACAATGAAAAAAAAAAGAATTCATTTGGCAAATATACTTATATATGTGTAAAATATATATAAAAGTTATTTGTTGCAACATTGTTTACAATGGCAAAAGACTGGAAACAACTTTTATGCCCATCAATAGACATCTGGTTAAATATGCGGTGGCTCATTAATACAATGAAATATTATTCAGCTGTACAAATGAATAGAGTCCCTGGGTGGTGCAAGCTGTTAATGTGCTCAGCTGCTAATCAAAAGGTTGGATGTTTGAGTCCATCCTGAGTCAACTTGGAAGAAAGATCGGTGATCTACTTCTGGAGAATCAACCACCGAAAGCCCTATAGGGCACAGTTCTACTCTGATACACATGGGGTCGCCATGAATTGGGTCAGCTCCATGGGAACTGGGCAATTGTTTTTTTTTTTAAATAAAAGAATGAGTAAGCTTGCTATGCACTAATACAGAAAGATATATTATTAAATGAAAAAAAAATGCAAAATGATATGCATAGTATACTATCTTTTTTTAAGAAAGAATATATATTTTTAAAGTATATATTCATATTTGCTTATATTTTTATAAAGAAAATCTGGAAGGATATATAAGAAACTACTAAAAGTTATGAGGAGGATATACATGTTGTGGGGGGAGACAAGTATTAGGTGGATACGAGACGGGTGAATTAGACATTTTGCTGCACACCTATTAATAAATGGTTAAGAATTCAGCTGCTAACCGAAAGGTCAGCAGTTTGAATCCATGAGGCGTTCCTTGGAAACTCTATGGGGCAGTTCTACTCTGTCCTATAGGGTTGCTACAAGTCAGAATTGACTCGATGGCAACGGGTTTGGTTTTTTGGTTTTATATATATACATACACACATACACTAAAAGAATGAACAAATCAGTCTTAGAAGAAATACAACCAGAGAGCTGCTGAGAAACAAAGATGGTGAGACTTTGGCTCACTTACTTTGGACATGGCATCAGAAAAGACCAATCACTAGCAAAGTACGTGTTTGGTAAAGTAGAGGTTCAGTGAAAATGAGGGAAACCCTCAATGAGATGGATTGATCCAGTAGTCGCAAAATGAACTCAAACTTACCAGCGATCATCAGGATGGCACAGGACTGGACAACATTTCATTCTGTTATAAATAAGGTCACCATGAGTTGGAGCCAACTCGATGGAAACTAACAACAGCAACAATATATGTGTGTATACATATTTGTGTATACACAAATATATATGAACGCTGGAGCCTGTGTAAGGTGGAAACTTGTCAAAGAAGGAAAATTCAAATATTTTCCACTGAAACAAGTGATGTATAAGTGGTAAGACCGCACCCTGTCAAAAGCGGAAAACTTTTGAGACCTGGAGAAACAAGGCAGTTTCGTCAAGTTCCAGCTCTCACAAGTTTCACTGTGTGTGTATAATGTATTTCTTACGCAATAATTAAATTGAAAGAGTTTATATTTGAAAAAAATTCCAATTGAAGGCTGGGGGCTAGACAAGGTGACCATTTTGAGTCCATCCCAACCACAGAATACGGATCCTACAAAGCTGGTCATCAGAAGCCCAGCTATATTTCTACTACTGAGACAACACTAGCTAGGACTCTGTCTTCCTAGGCTGACTGCAATACGGTGGTTATCTCCTACCAACACTATTTAGCACCTTTGTCTGGGAAAAGTGGGTGCTATCATGTTGCTTTCTTAAACAAATTGTTTTAAAGGAACTGTATAAATTTGGACTACCTCTTAGGCCTTGACCAGATTGAACAAAGCAGACAGATAAGAGGGCTAGTGGGAAACTACCTGTGGCCCTCTGATAGTGCTGCTGTAGTGCAGGAAGGACAGTAGGGACCTGCACCTTGGTCAGGCTAAGTCAGAGCGTATGGCAAGGATACAAAATATCTCGCAGAATGAATGCATCCCAAACAGCAGGTGTCTGTAGTCCCCCTCCAAAAAGGGTAATATTGCTTACACCGAGGTCAGGTGGGTTCAAGTGAGTTTTTCTTTGGGATGCTCACTGAGATCAGAGGTACTGCTTCAAATGGGTGTGTCCCTAGCAGCCAGACTGGTGATGCTTGCCGTATGGATTTCTGCCTTTCAGTGCTCCAACCACTATAACTTCTTTTTGTCCTGGGCCTCTTAAAGTGATGACTTCTCTGGTCCTGCTTTCCTTGGGAAGAGGCTTGTAATTTCCAAATCTTTCCAGAACTCCCCTCTTCCATAAAAACTTAACTGTTACTGTAGTTCATCACAGTGAGGTCCTGCAAGGCACAGTAGTTAAGCGCTATGGCTGCCAACCAAAAGGTCGGTAGTTCGAATCCACCAGGTGCTCCTTGGAAACTCTATGGGGCAGATCTACTCTGTCCTATAGGGTCACTATGAGTCGGAATCAACTCGACAGCAACGGGTTTGGTTTTGGTTTGATTTAGGGGGCTTTGGCACTGATCTTATTAACTAATTCATACCAAGGTGTTAAGGGAAACATTTACTTAAGACAGATACCTCTTCAACAGAATTAAATTGTAACATAGGCATTTAGGCTTTATCCACAGTGAGGCTATAGAGGAGTCTGAAATTTCCAGAACTTAGTTCTCATGTGGCGGAGCTTCCTGAAAATGAGGACAGTACGACTTTCCTCATAGGGCTTTTGTGAGGATAAAACGAGAAGATATATACTGTATCTTTATGCAAATAATGCACCCCCTCTGCATTTGTTTGCTGCCTGTGCCCTCCCTCCATTAGGTACTTTCTTAACTGCGCCATGTGAATTTCTGTACAGCAACACGTGGAAGGGGACTGGCATGACAGCACTTGTGAGGGTATCCCCGGTGGGGGGGAGGGTGTGGCCAGCAAACCAACGCAGAAGGCATGTGTTATTTGTGTAAAAATATAGTAACACACTCAGCAGAGTACCTGGTTTATATTAATTTAAGACCCAATTATTTTCTGCTTTGAATTTTTTGTTGATACCCTGTGTTTTCATTAATGGAAGCACATTAAATCGCTGAGTATGTGTGAATTTTTGGTAGGTAGTATGAATCTTTTTCTTGCCTCATCCCACCAATACTACCCTCAGAGTCCAGAGGGACATATGTGTCTCAAATAATTTTTATCAAAATCCATGTTTACCTATCAAATATATTGATTTGGCACCACCTCATACAACCAAAAAACCAAACCCATTGCCATCAAGTCGATTCTGACTCATAGTAACCCTATAGGACAGAATAGAACTGCCCTATGGGGTTTCCAAGGAGCTGATGGTAGATTCAAACTGCTGTCCTTTTGGTTAGCAGCCGTAGCTCTTAAGTACTGCATCATCAGGGCTTCTTCATACAGTACCCTATAAAAACAGTAATTTTCAGCACACACTCATTCCTCCTGTTTCAAACAGTTACACGGGTCTTCGCCTTGCAGCAGCACCCACTATAAGTGGGAAAGCAGCTTCCCAAGAAACCTCAGAGGCAGAAAATGAAGGTGGGCGAACTATGTCCCACGACCCATGAAAGGGTTAATGCTCAATATTGTTGTTGTTAGTTGCCATTGAGTACATTCCTACTCATGGCGACTCCATGTGTGTCAGAGTAGAACTGCTCCATAGGGTTTTCAAGGCTGTGACCTCTTGGAAGCAGATGGCCAGGCCTGTCTTCTGACATGCCTCTGGGTGGATTTGAACAGCCAGTCTTTCAGCTAGTAGTTGCGTGCTTAGCCATTGTGCCACCCAGGGGGCCTAATGTCCAATAAATGTTCTTATTGTTATCTTACTATTAGTAATAAAGAATAGGGATTCTGGAAGGCAGAAAATAGCCTGGTAAGGGAATAAATGTGAGACCACTTAGTCCTGGCAGTGCCCATCCTCTTACCACATTGGCAGACTCTGCTTCTGTATAAGCCGTGCACTGAACTCCAAGGCAGCAATGACACTTAATTCCAGTCAGTATTATGTACTATCACATTATAAATTGTGAATGCCTGCAATGCAGTGACAAGTTTGTTTGTCTGTGTGTTTGATTTCCATGCAGTGAAACTACTGTCTTTCAGTGCCCTGTAGAACTTCTCAAACACTGCCAGATTCTGAACGGTGACTAGAGAATCACTCCTGAACCACCACATTCACTGAGAATCATTTTATGCCCCAGCTGTGGGATGACACTATCTGTCCCTATCCCCCCATCCCAGTGAGAAGCCAACCAGGTATAATTTCTTTAGCCAAGCAGCTATGTATATCCAGAGTCATTTACCAAACCCATAGTCTCTGTTCTGGATTTACTGAGGGTCCCAGGCAGGAGGATTTATGCTCAGCAGGATCACAAGTGTATTTGTGACTATGAGTGGTCCTAAAGAGCAAGGAAGAGAGAGAGAAAACAAAAACTGAACTCCTCAGACAACTCCCCCACTGTATCTTGGCTGTTATTTCCAGCATCCTCTCTTGCTACATGCTTTCCAGAGCTGCTAAACAAAACTAACTGTCGATTGGCTTGACTTTCATCTTTGTTTTTGGTCAATATTTGAGCTGTTCTTCAGAAATCTTCTCATATATTTCAGTTTAGAATGCCTCTCCACTTCCCCCCTTCACCCATCTTCTTTCTACCCACCCATTATGGCCCAGTTCAAGTGTCACTCTTCAAGGAAGCCTTGCCTGGCTACTTCAGCACTTGATGATCTTTTGGAGAGATAGGAAAAAGATGGTATAGCAGGCCACTTCTGTATGATAAAGCTTCCAAAGGTGGTTAAGTTTTCACTGTCCCTAACCTCTCTTTGCTCTATCAGAATGCCTGACATCCCCCTAGTTTCAAGTTAGAGAAGGGCCCTGTCGTCCCCAGATGTTTAATAAATTTACAATAATTAGTACAAGAGGAAGAAACAGTTACCTAATAAAGAACAAGGCCCTGTGGGGAAGAAAAAACTGAACAGTCAAAATCACAATGAGACACCACTTCACACCCACCAGGTTGGTTAGAATAAAAAAGACAGGTACTAACATGTGTTGGTGAGAATGAGGAGAAATGTAAGATGGTAAAACCACTGCAGAAAACAGTCTGGCAGTTCCTCAAAATGTCAAACATAGAGTTACCAGATGATACAGCAATTCCACTCCTAGGTATAAACCCAAGAGAAATGAAAACTTATGTCCACACAAAGACTTGTCCACAAATGTTCACAGGAGCATTATTCATAATAGTTCAAAGGTGGAAACAACCCAACTGTCTATTAACTGATGGATGGATAAACAAAATGTGGTACATCCATACAATGGAATACTATTTGGCAATGAAAAGAAATGAAGTGCTGATATGTGCTACAACATGGATGAACCTTGAAAAACGTTATACTAAGTGAAAGAAGCCAGACTCAAAATCCAACGTATTATATGATTCCATTTATATGAAATGTCCAGAGTAGGCAAATCCATAAGATAGAAAGGAGGTTGGTGGTTGCCAGAGGCTGGATGGAGGACAGAATGGGGAGTGACTATAAATGGGTATTGGGTTTCTTTTTGGGGTGATGAAAATGTTCTAGAATTAGACGGTGGTGATGGCTGCACCACCTTGTGACTAAAAACCACCAACTGTATACTTTAAAAGGATAAATTTTATGGCATGTGAATTATATCTCAGTAAAGATGTTACTATAAAAACTAAACTGTTATACATCCCACAATGCAGATACAAAGGCTGGGTGTCAGAGTGGAAGAGGCCTGGACAAAAGAAGGATGGCATGTACCCTGGTGACGGCAAAGCAGAACAGAGGGCAACAGTAAATAAAAAAGAGAAGGAGAGCCACAGAAGGGTAGGGGAGGCCAATTCCAAGTCATAATTTTTTCCAGTGCCTCCTGGACATGGGGTGTCCACCTGGAGAGATGGGGTGGATCTACCACGGAGCTGAGCTAAAGGTAGAGGCAATGGGGAGGAGAAACTTCTGTGCTTGGAATCTTCAAGGAAACTCTGTGTGAGCCCACACCTTCAGCAAGACAAGAAATCTCCCTACTCCCACCCAGCCCAACCCCCAGTGGGGTCCCAGGCCAGGAAATTCCTGCAGCAGATTCAGGAGATCACTCTGCAGCTAAGCAGACAGACATAACACTCTGTCCCAACCAAGAAGGTGCCGAGTGAGAGGAAACAGTCATCTGCTGGTCCAGCTGGAGAGAAGAGAGAGGAAGAGGGCGCTGAAAGCTCACACCCTGTTCTAATCCAAGTTCTTCCCCTTCTCCACCGGAATCCATCTACGTGGTTTTCCATCTTACTTCCGTTAATGTTTGGCTCCTGTCAGTCAGTAGCTGACCCTGCCTGAATACGCAGTCTTGTCAGGAAGATGGCTGGGAAGGATGCCTTGAGGAGAGGGTCTATGCAAGAAGAGGCCCATGCTTCTGTGAGGCAAAGAGTGCTTGCAGACTTGGCATTGGCTTTTTTGTTTTAACTTTTTTTGGGGGGGAGGGTGTTACACATGTGTCCTTCTAGGTCACAGTATTTACTTACTGTGTAATGGGACTGCTATCACTTTACATCTCTGAGCCTCAGTTCTTAAAGAAGTTTCTGAGTTTGTGCGTACCTGTGTGTTTGTTGGGGGGTAATCCATTCACCTACTTCTACTTCACAGGGACATGGTAAGAACAAACATGATTTTTAAAAAACATGAGCAGAAGGGAGGAAGCCTTCAAGAGCAGGTCACTATTCACCTTGTTCCCTTCTCCCTGCTGAGGTGATAGAGGAAGTTCCAGAGGGTGGGGTCTCAGCCAGCAAGGTCTCTAAGTGAGAAGAGTGCGGAGCAACTCTCCCAATCCGAGGTAACTGTGCAGTGTGAGCACGAAATAAACTTTTGTTATTTAAATAAGAAAATAAACAAAACACAAGATCATGTTTGGAAAAGGCTCGAGGAGGAAAGAGGGTATACTCAACAAAGTCAGTTGATTATGATTATCTCCGGCTTACCAAGTGCATTCCATCTGAAGGAAAAAGAGATTCAGAATTGTGTCTGCTCTAGTTGTCCAGTGTCCAGAACTTGCTACATCCCACAAAGGTTCCACCAACACAGGAAAGGCTCCTTAGCTTGTGATTTCCTGCTTTTCAAATAGCACTTAGAGCCTTGCAGTGTCAGTCACTTGCCCATAGGCAAGCAATCAGGCCTGAAGTTCCATGCAGGGAGGAGCGTCACAGCATGCTCCAGCCAGGGTAATGCAGTGCATCTCAAAGATGCATCTTCTGAGGACCTACTGCTTGGCTAAAGAACCCTCTACTTCAAACCAGCTGGTCCCTACCTCCACTGTGCTCCTTAGCAACTCTGTCCTGGTTCATGCTAACCCAACCACCATAAGACTACCCTTTGTTTACTCATATCCTACCCAGCCTCCAAGGTTTGTCAAGCACACTCTGGTTTCTTGCAGCAACTCTGGTGGTCTGTCTGAACCCTACAGTCTATCACCTGGTAACAGATGGTCTTTTATGGCACTCTAAGTGATCAGCAAGTGCAAAGGAGGCAGGGCCTATGTCTTGTATGTCTCTATCTCCTACTGGCTCTAGCACTGGAATGGAGCATGACATAAAGGAACAAAGAGTCAAATAGTGATATATGTTTGAATGTTGCAAGTCAAGGTGATTCTTCATTGAAGGCTCAGATAGCTGGAGGGAAAAAATATGCCTCGAAAGTGATTCCGAAGTGAGTTACAGAATTTTGAGTGTATGGGAGTATGTGCATTCTTCTGGGAAGATGGTCCATGGGTTCTGTCAGATTCTCAAAGTGTTCCATGACCCAGAAGAGGTGCCCTCACTATTGCAATACAAAGTAAGGGGCCTGTGGGTTTCACTTCAGTAGCATCTTATCTCTCCAGGCAAATCAATCCAGTTTCTAGGACTCTAGGGTTATATATACTCATTTTGGGCTTTTTGTATGCTAAGAACACTAACTGGAAAAAGCATCTCATGATCCAGTCTTCTGTCATATTTTCTTCTTCCACTTTATTGAACAGCTTTATCATCAACTCCATTATTCAGCTCATGGACAATTCCAATCTCATTACATAAGCCTTCTAGAATTTCCCATGTATATCTCCAAGAGGGAACTGGCAAAGGCCTTCTCTTTTCACAGATGGAAATGAATCTCAGAGATGCCAAGGGAACACTGTTATTTAGTGCCAAAGCAAGGATTCAAACTTGGGTCTCTTAATGTTACCTAGAGCCACAAAACGTGACAGCTAAAGAAGCCCACTAAAATCTAGTCCAACAAATGATACACACAAATCCCTGTTTTCAGGGGCCAATTCCTGAGTTTCAAGTCTTCATCTGAACTTTTTGGATTATGTAGCCCAATAAAAAGAACTCTTTCCAAAATGGTCTTATAGGTTTGTATTAATCCTTTGCTACTACAATTTAGTGTTTTTTTTTCTTTCTAATTATCCAAAGGTGTAATAAATGAACTTGTATTTTAAATGGAAATGTTAAATCAACTATTAAGTATGAGGCCTAATTGGTAGATCTCGTTAGTGACAGATTTTGTTGTAAACTGTGTGGTCAAGCACTCAACTGTTAACTGAAAGGTTAGCGGTTAGAACCTACCAGCCGCTTTGTGGGAGAAAGATGTGGCAGTCTGCTTCTGTAAAGATTTACCAAAGACACAAGGGAAAGATTAGTCCAAAGGACTAATGGACCACAAATACTTCAGCCTCTCCCAGACTGAGTCCGGCACAACTAGATGGTGCCTGGCTACCACCACCGTCTCCTCTGACCAGGATCACAATAGAGGGTCCCTGACAGAGCTGGAGAAAAATGCAGAACAAAATTCTAACTCACAAAGAAAAGAGACCAGCCTTACTGGTCTGACAGAAACTGGAGAAACCCAGGGAGTATGACCCCCGGACACCCTGACACCCTTTTAACTCAGTAATGAAGTTACTCCTGAGGTTCACCATTCAGTCAAAGATTAGATAGGCCCAAAAAACAAAATGAGACTAAAGGGGCACACCACCTCAGGGGCTAAGAACAAGAAGGCAGGAGGGGACAGGAAAGCTGGTAATGGGGAACCCAAGGTCGAGAAGTGGAGAGTGTTGTCATGTTGTGGGTTTGGCAACCAATGTCACAAAACAATATGTGTATTAATTGTTTAATGAGAAACTAGTTTGCTCTGTAAACCTTCATCTAAAGTACAATTAAAAAATGGAGCGATTATACTGGATTATCCACGTGAACCCAAAGTAATCCTTAAATGTGAAAATGAGAGGGAGAAGAGTGAGTCAAAGAGATACAGGAAAGCTTTGAAGCATGAGAGGGTCTCCAACCCCCCATTGCTAGCTTTGAAGATGGAGGAAGCAAGCCACAAACCAAGGTATGCAGATGGCCTCTAGAAGCTGGGAACATCCCTAAACCGGAAGCCAGCAAGTAAATGGGGACCTCACTCATACAATAGCAGCAACTTGAATGTGCAAAGACATGATTCTCCCCTAGAGCCTCCAGAAAAGCGTGCAGCTCTGCTGGCACTTTGATTTTTGGCTGGTAAGAAATGTAACAGACTTCAGACCTACAAAACTGTAAAATAATAAATTTGTGTTGTTCAAGTCAGAAAAAAAAAACAAAAAAGAGATTTACAGCCTTGGAAACACAATGGGGCAGTTCTACTCTGTCCTGTCCTGTAGGGTCACTATGAGTCGGAATCGACTCGACAGCAATGGGTACGGGTGTCACTCACTGCCTTCCTCTTCTCCCTAAATAAATTAAGAATGAGTTCTACTACTACTTGATTAGTTCTTCTTGGGAAACAGGCTTTTTCTTTTAAAGGTCACTGACACTTTGAAATGGACAAATTAGTCACCACCCTCAAGCAGCATTTACAGAAATAATGTGAGGCATCTGGATGAGACAGTGGGGAGTTCAGTCTGGCATTCCTTTGCACTGCCTACACCAGCATTTCTCAAGTCTGTTCGGCACAGCACTACCAGTCTTCAAGATGCTCAGTGCAAACAAAATTCTGTGGTTCAAATGGAGTTGGCAAAAGACCCGTATTCTACACTCACAATGTCCCTTTTAGCATGTTAAAAAATCTCAGAAGTCCCATAGTAAAGACACGTGTTTAACTACAACTCAACATTTTGTAAGACTGACTTTACTGAATCACTGGGCTCTTTTTTTTTTTTTCCACTTAAGTAACCTGATGGCACAGTGGTTAAGAGCTATGGTGAGCTATGGCTGCTAACCAAAATGTCAGCAGTTCAAATCCTCCTTGGAAACCCTATGGGGCAGTTCAACTCTGTCCTATAGGGTTGCTATGAGTCGGAATCAACTCGACAGCAAGGGGTTTGGGTTTCTTTGATTTGGTATGTAACCACTATCAACATCTCTAGGAATGTCCTTCGGGAAGTGGTGCCCTTCACCATACCTAATACCTAGATATTTTGAAGATCTGGGTATCTGCCATCTCATGGACACTCTAAACTACTGAGTTCAGGACCCTGATCCCCTACTCCATCACTCACCCTTCAGCAAAGACTTATCATGTTTCTCCTAGGTGGTTTTATAGCATCCCCTTTATCTTTTCTTCTTTCATTAACAAGCCCTGTAAATCAAGCAAAAATGCCCCCCTGTGGAATACTGTATAGTACCAATAACATGAACTTCATGATTCAGCACTTACAACAATAGTTCAATGACATCAGGCACTGGGGATACAAAGAAGTCAAATCCAGGAGTTTGGATTGTCCCCGTATATAATGAAAAACCCTGAAGGGATTTAAACAGTGAAATTATTTGATGAGATTTACATTTTCGAAAGCTTTTTCTGTGATGATTAGAGGAGAGGATGGTGAAGTTGGAGGCAGAAACTGTTAGGAGGCTATTGAAAGAGCCTATTCCTATCATGTTACATACTAAAGGAAGAACAGAGGCATTCAGTACTTGAGGATTAATTGAGAAAACTTATCCCCAAACACACGTTTTGTTGTGTTTGGAAAACTATTAGCAGCAGGCTCAGAAAGTGATCCCTGGAGGCCACTGGCAGAGGCTGCAGGGAAGGCGGTGTCAGGGGAAGGATCCAGGCTGCTGGAGCAGCTGGGAAGCTATTAGGAAAATGCAGTCCACCTCTTCCTGAATACCAAAGGAGGCAGCTCATCTGCCATGTTATGGAACTGCTAGAGGAAAAAAGAAAGTATTATGTTTCTCATCCTAGGAAATCCTTTAAGAACTGAAGCCAAAGTCCCAGCGGGAAGGAAAGTAACTTAGGTAAGAGTATACAATACAGAGAAAGGAAAGGAAATGTGTGATGGAATCTAGATTCAAAAGAACTCCATTGATTCCTGGGATGATTGCCATCGGATGGTGACTATTCCTTAGGAAATAGAGGTGTGAATTATACAGAGCTGTCAAAGATTCATGCACATTTCCAGTTTGAAACTGGGATTCCTTTTTTGGCAGCCATATAATGGCCCATCTCCTCATTTTATAGTAAAGTTATAAAGGGGAAAAGTAGTTTTAGGAGTCAGAGATTAAGCAAGCAAATAATGTTTGTTACGGTCTTTGGATTTACCAAGGCTAGAAAAGCAATACAAGGTTCAACGTTGCTTTAGGCCAGTAATGCTCAAAGGGGAGCTGGCATACCACAGTCTCTGGTGGGAGTGGCTTCAAACCACACACATATGCCCCATCTCTGATTGAGAATCACTGCATAGAATGAGAGATGTCACTGATGACAGTATGTGATATAAGTAGACACTTTAGAGGCGGAAAAGAGGTTGATGGCCACAGTTCAAGCAATAACTAAACTAGTTATCATCGAGTTGATTTCAACTCATGCTGACCTCATGTGTTTCAGAGTAGAACTGCCCTCCATACAGTTTTCAATGGCTGTGATCACTTGGAAGCAGATATCTGGGATTTTCTTCCGAGGCACCTCTAAGGTGGATTTGAACTACCAACCTTTCGGTCGCTAGCCGAGCACTTTACTGTTTATGCCACTTTAGCAACTAATATTTACTGGGTTGTGCTTACACTGAGCAGGCTCTGACTTAGCACTTTATGTTCATTGCTCTTTTTGCCCTAGAGCCAACTTATGAGGTAGGTATTGTTACTATTTCCCTTTATAGTTGAGGAAAGTGAGGTCAGTAAGTGGTCAAATTAGAACTTGTCAAGGTCTCTGACCCCAGAAGTGAAACCACACTATACAGCCTTAGCGAACTACGTTGCATTATCTGAAACTACTGCTACGATAAAATAGCCATCTACAGAAAATATTTTCAGTCAATCTAATTGCTTTTCCTAAGTTCTCACTGTTTTTCTGAAAAGGAAACCTCTCTCTCTCTCTGGCATGTAGAAGTTCTAAAAAACAAGGTAGATAATGAAAAGGAAGTACTTAACTACCTTACTTCATATTAGCTTCAAATAGTTGGGGAAAATGACGTACAGAAGGTGAGGGAGGCTATTATAATGTTGGGTTGTACCTTCCTGAGAGTAGTAGAGTGAGGGACCGTTCAAAACTGCAAGTTCCCTTACTAGTTACTGTGCCAATGTTATTAATAATCTGGTGTCTATAGACCACCAACCCTCTACTTAAGAGTGTGGTTTGGGAATTAACAGCATTAGCATTACCTGAGAGTTATTTAAGGAGTCCCTGGGTGGTGCAAACAGTTAATGTGCTTGGCTGCTAACCAAAAGGCTGGAGTTTGAATCCATCCAGAGGCACCTCAGAAGAAGGGTCCAGTGATCTACTTCTGAAAAATCAGCCACTGAAAATCCTATAGAGCACAGTTCTACTCTAATACACATGGAGTCACCATGAGTCAGAGTCGACTCTAACGCAGTTGGTTAACTGGTCAGTTAGAAATGCAGAATCTCAGACCTCCACCCTGGACTTATTGAATTAACATTTGTACTTCAACAAAATCCCCAGTGATTCGTGTGCAGATTAAAGTTTGAGAAACACTAGTTCAGGGCTTCTGGTTTTAAAGCTCATCTTACTCAGAACCTTCAATAATGACTCAGTTTCTCAAAGGTTAATGAGTATCAAGCAGCCTTTTTACTCCCAGTACTGGACACACACATGTAACTTCTGTTCCACAGAGCCTCAGTCTAAATTCCAATGGAGTATAAATACAGAAAATCTTAGATCTGGTCCCCTACCTCTCATAACTTTCTATGTTAAGCTTTTGCCCCATCTCTACAAGAAATTGCAAAATACATTTAATTACAAGACCAAGATTCTGGGGAAGGCAGGGTATCTATCCAAAATTACAAACATTTTAGGACGACAGCAGTGGTTCTCCACTGGGAATGATTTTACCCCTCAAGGAATATTTGGCCATATCTGGAAACATTTTTGGTTATTAAAAGTGGGGGAGAGATGCTACTAGCATCTGGTAAGTAGAGGCCAGGGATGCTGCTAAACATCATACAATGCACTGGACAGCCACCCACAACAAAGAAATACCTGGCCTCAAATGTCAGTAGTGCTAGGGTTGAGAAACCCCGGAATAGAAGAAATAATAAAAAACCAAACCAAACCCGTTGCCGTCGAGTTGATTCCGACTCCTAGCGACCCTACAGGACAGAGTAGAACTGCACCATAGAGTATCCAAGGAGCGCCCGGCAGATCTGAACTGCTGACCTTTAGGTTAGCAGCCGTTACAATTAACCACTACGCCACCAGGGTTTCCAGAAGAAATAATAAGTAATAATAAACACAAAGGACCTGACCCCCAAATATTCAAATCACAACTAGGGAGAAAGAAATGCTGGAAGGGCTTTCTATATTCTAACCAAGGGCCATAGGTAAAGCACTACTAGAGCCCTGGCTGCTCCTGAAGGGATGATGAACACTTTTGGTTTAGGGTATTGAACATTTCGTAAATCTAAAGTTGGTCTCCAAAACCACGCCATGTACAACCAACTGCTTGGGAAGTCACAATGCAAACAGAACATCTTTTCTTCAAAATACCAATTTTCAGATCTAACATTCGGCTCAAGAAGAAAAAGTAAACTATTAATAATGATATGTGCAAAGAGCTGGAGATGGAAAACCAAAAGGGAAGAACATGCTCAGTGTTTCTCAAGCTGAAAGAACTGAAGAAAAAATTCAAGCCTTGAGTTGCAATAGTGAAGGATTCCATGGGGAAAATATTAAACAAGGCAGGAAGCATCAAAAGAACATGGAAGGAATACACAGAGTCATCATAACAAAAAGAATTAGTCGGTATTCAACCATTTCAAGAGGTGCCATATGATTGGGATCCGATGGTGCTGAAGGAAGAAGTCCAAGCTGCTCTGAAGGCACTGGCAAAAAACAAGCCTCCAGGAATTGATGGAATATCAATTGAGATGTTTCAACAAACAGATGCAGGGCTGGAAGTGCTCACTCATCTATGACAAGAAATATGGAAGACAGCTTCCTGGCCAACTGACTGGAAGAGATCCATATTTATGCCTATTCCCAAGAAAGGTGATCCAACCGAATGTGGAAATTATAGAACAATATCATTAATTTCACACGCAAGCAAAATTTTGCAGATCAATCAAAAACGGCTGCAGCAGTATATCCACAGGGAAATGCCAGAAATTCAGGCTGGGTTCTGAAGAGGATGTGGAACCAGGGACATTATTGCTGATGTCAGATGGATCCTGGCTGAAAGCAGAGAATACCAGAAGGATGTTTACCTGTGTTTTATTGACGATGTAAAGGCATTCGACTGTGTGGATCATAGCAAATTATGGAAAACATTGCAAAGAATGGGAATTCCAGAACACTTAATCGTGCTCATGAGGAACCTTTACATAGATCAAGAGGCAGTTGCTCGGACAGAACAAGGGGATACTGATTGGTTTAAAGTCAGGAAAGGTGTGCGTCAGGGTTGTATTCTTTCACCATACCTATTCAATCTGTATGCTGAACAAATAATCCGAGAAGCTGGACTATATGAAGAAGAACGGGGCATCAGGATTGGAGGAAGACTCATTAACAACCTGCGTTATGCGGATGACACAACCTTGCTTGCTGAAAGTGAAGAGGACTTGAAGCACTTACTAATGAAGATCAAAGACCAAAGCCTCCAGTATGGATTGCACCTCAACATAAAGAAAACAAAAATTCTCACAATTGGATGAATGGGCAACATCATGATAAATGGAGAAAAGATTGAAGTTGTCAAGGATTTCATTTTACTTGGATCCACAATCAACAGCCATGGAAGCGGCAGTCGAGAAATCAAAAGATGCATTGCTTTGGGTAAATCTGCTGCAAAGGACCTCTTCAAAGTGTTGAAGAGCAAAGATGTCACCTTGAAGACTAAGGTGTGCCTGACCCAAGCCATGGTATTTCCAATCGCATCATATGCATGTGAAAGCTGGACAATGAATAAGGAAGACCAAAGAAGAATTAATGCCTCTGAATTGTGGTGTTGGGGAAGACTATTGAATATACCATGGCCTGCCAAAAGAATGAACAAATCTGTCTTAGAAGAAGTACAGCCAGAATGCTCCTTAGAGGCAAGGATGGCGAGACTGTGTCTTACAGACTTTTGACATGTTGTCAGGAGGGATCAGTCTCTGGAGAAGGATATCATGCTTGGCAAAGTACATGGTTAATGGAAAAGAGAAAGACCCTCAAGGAGGTGGATTGACACAGTGGCTGCAATAATGAGCTCAAGCATAATAACGATTGTAAGGATGGCTCAGGACCGGGCAGTGTTTCGTTCTGTTATGCATAGGGTCGCCATGAGTTGGAACCGACTTGACAGCACCTAACAACAACGTTCAATGAAACAAAAAGAAACCATACCTCCTCTACACCAACAAAGAGGACTTCAAAGAGAAAATCACCAAATCAATATCATTTACAATAGCCCCTAAGAAGAGAAAATACTTAGGAATAAATCTAACCAGAGACATAAAAGACCTATACAGAGAAAACTACAAGACACTACTGCAAGAAACCAGAAGAGACCTACACAAATGGAAAAACAAACCTTGCTCATGCATGGGAAGACTCAACATTGTGAAAATGTCTCTTCTGCAGAAGCAATCTACAGATACAATGCAATCTCGATCCAAATTGCAATGGCATTTTTTAATGAGATAGAGAAACAAATCACCAACTTCATATGGAAAGGGAAGGGGCCCCAGATAAGTAAAGCATCACTGAAGAAGAAAAACAAAGTGGGAGGCCTCACACTACCTGATTTTAGAACCTGCTATACTGCCATGGGGAAACCCTAGTGGCATAGTGGTTAACTAGTACGGCTACTAACCAAGAGGTGGCAGTTCGAATCCGCCAGGTGCTCCTTGGAAACTCTGTGGTGCAGTTCTACTCTCTCCTATAGGGTCGCTATGAGTCGGAATCGACTTGACAGCAGTGGGTTTGGTTTTGGTTTTATACTGCCACAGTCGTCAAAACAGCCTGGTACTAGTACAACAACAGATACATAGACCAATGGAACAGAGCTGAGAATCCAGACATAAATTCATCTACCTATGAGCAGCTGACATTTGACAAAGGCCCAAAGTCCATTAAATGGAGAAAAGACAGTCTCTTTAACAAATGATGCTGGCATAACTGGATATCCACCTGTAAAAAAATGAAACAAGACCCATACTTCACACCATGCACAAAAACCAACTCAAAATGGATCAAAGACCTAAATACAAAATCTGAAACAATAAAGATCATGGAAGAAAAATTAGGGACAATGCTAGGAGCCTTAAATACATGACATAAACAGTATAGAAAACATTACTAACAATGCACAAACACCAGAAGAGAAACTAGATAACTGTGAGCTCCTAAAAATCAAACACTTATACTCATCAAAAGACTTCACCAAAAGAGTAAAAGACAGCCTACAGACTGGGAAAAAAAATTTGGCTACGACAAATCCGATCAGCATCTAATCTCTAAAATCTACAAGATACTGCAAAACCTCAGCATCAAAAAGACAAATAACCCAATTAAATACTGAACAAATGATACGAACAGACAATTCACCAAATAAGACATTCATGTGGCTAACAGATACATGAGGAAACGCTCACGAACATTAGCCATTACAGAAATGCAAGTCAAAACTACAATGAGAAACTGTCTGACCCCAACAAAGCTAGCATTAACCAAAAAAAATACACAAAATAATAAATGTTGGAGAGGTTGTGGAGAGACTGGAACACTTACACATTACTGGTGCGCATGTAAAATGGTACAACCACTTTGGAAATAGATTTGGAGCTTCCTTAAAAAGCTAGAAATAGAAGTACCATACTATTCAGCAATTCTACTCCTTGGAATATGTCCTAGAGAAATAAGAGCCCTCACACAAATAGATATACGCACACCCATGTTCATTGCAGCACTGTTCACAATAGCAAAAAGATGGAAACAGCCTAGGTGCCCAACAATGGATGAACGGATAAACAAATTATGGTATATTCACACAATGGAACACTATACAACTATAAAGAACAATGATGAATTCGTGACATATCTCACAACATGGATGAATCTGGAAGGCATTATGCTGAGTGAAATTAGTCAGTCGCAAAAGGACAAATATTGCATGATACCACTATTATGAGAACTCAAGAAAAGGTTTAAACACAGAAGAAAAAATTCTTTGATGTTTATGAGGGCAGGGAGGGAAGGAGAGGGATATAGGGATATTCACTAACTAGAGAGCAGACAAGAATTATCTTAGGTGAAGGGAAGGACAACACACAATACAGGTGAAGTCAGCACAACTGGACTAAACCAAAAGTTAAGAAGTTTCCTGAATACAATCAAACACTTCAAGTAGCAGGGGCAGGGGTCTGGGGACCATGGTTTCAGGGGATACCTAGGTCAACTGGCATAACAAAGTTTATTAAGAAAATGTTCTGCATCCCACTTTGGTTAGTGGCATCTGGAGTCTTAGAAGCTAGCAAGTGGCCATCTAAGATGCATCAATTGGTCTCAATCCACCTGGAGCAAAGGAGAATGAAGAACAACAAAGACATAAGGAAAATATGAGCCCAAGAGACAGAAAGGGCCACATAAACCAGAGCCTCCATAGCCTGAGACCAGAAGAACTAGATGGTGCCTGGCTACCACCAATGACCGTCCTGACAGGGAACACAATGGAGAGTCCCTAATGGAGCAGGAGAAAAGTGCGTGCAGAACTTAAATTCTAGAAAAAAAGGTCAGGCTTAATGGTCTGACTGAGACTGTAGGGGCCCCAGAAAACATGGCTGCGAGACTCTCTGTCAGCCCAAAACTAAAACCATTCCCGAAGCCAACTCTTCAGACAAAGATTAGACTGGACTATAAGACATAAAGTGATACTTGTGAAGAGTGTGCTTCTTAGCTCAAGTAGATACATGAGACCAAATGGGCAGCTCCTGTCCAGAAGTGAGATGAGAAGACAGAAAGGTACAGGAGCTGGTTCCACGGACACGAGAAATATAGGGTGGAAAGGAGGACTGTGTTATCACATTATTGGGAGAGCAACTAGGGTTACATAACAATGTGTGTATAAATTTTTGTAAGAGAAACTAACTTGAACTGTAAACTTTCACTTAAAACACAATAACAAAAAAGAAATCATACCTTTATTTTTTTTTCCTTTCCACAACAGAAGGCATGCACAATGAAACAATTTAAAATGAAAGTTGAAAAGCCTCAACCAGGAAGAAGTAGGTACAAATAATACCACCCAAAGGGGTTAACATAATTGTTGTATGTGAGAGTTAAGGACTCTGAATGCCCTGGTAAAAAAAAAAAAACACAAACTCGTTGCTGTCAAGTCAATTCCAACTAATAGCAACCCTATAGAACTGCCTCAAAGGGTTTCCAAGGCTGTAAATCTTTACAGGAGCAGACTGCCTCATCTTTCTCCCATGGAGCAGCTGGTGGGTTCGAACTGCCGACCCTTCAGTTAGCAGCATAGTGCTTAACCACTGTACTACCCCACGGGAAAAAAAGGGGGGAACAAGAATTGTTATATAGTTCCTATTTTAATGACAACTCGTTCCCTTTTATGGAGCCCTGGTGGCACAGCGGTTAAGAGCTCAGGCTGCTAACCAAAGGTCAGCAGTTCGAATCCACCAGGTCCTCCTTGGAAACCATATGGGGCAGTTCTACTCTGTCGTATGGGGTCGCTATGAGTTGGAATCAATGCAACAGCAACGGGTTTGATTTCTTTTGTTTGTTTAGTTCCCTTTTTGCTTTCAAAGAGTGATTTATGAATAGGATTCAGAGTGATTTGCCCAGGGCCCCTGATAATCATTTCACTGATCTTCATCTCGGTCACTTTCCTGTCCCTTGGACACACATCCCAAGCTTCTAAATGGGTAAGACTATAACTGTCCCTTAATTATAGGTCCAGAGGCCATGTGAAATACAAAAAGAAAAAGTTAAGGTTCGAGGAATTGTATTTCTCTTATAAGACTTTATCTCGTCTGTAATGGAAACCCTGGTGGCATAGCAGTTAAGTGCTACGGCTGCTAACCAAAAGGTCGGCAGTTCGAATCTGCCAGGTGCTCCTTGGAAACTATGGTGCAGTTCTACTCTGTCCTATACGGTCACTATGAGTCGGAATCGACTCGACGGCAGTGGGTTTGGTTTTTTTGGTTTTGGTATTTATAATACAAGTCTCTTACTTCACCAAGACCTACAACGCTTTATAAGTGGTAAGCACTTCAATATTGAGAGGATGTTGATGAAGACTTCAGTCTAAGATTCAGCTAGTTTGAGCCCTCCCCACAAATAATCATCCATGCTTGAGACAAGTATACAGTAGTATACACAATACAGTGTATTCATCAAATCCCCCCACCCCTCTACCCCCAGCCACTCAGACTACATTTCACAGCCTCACCGGAGCTCTGGTCAATGGAATGTGGTCAGAAATGACTTACACCACTTCAAGGCATGGCCTGCAAAACTGCCCACAAATCTACGCCCCCTTCTTTCTTTTCCTTCGGCTAAAGGCCTGAGCATCTAGTGCAGGACTTTGAGGCCCTAGAGGATGGTGGGGGCTCACTAAAGTGAAACGGGCCTGGGTCCCTGAATGACTGCATGGAGCAGCGCCTACCGTCCCCTCACCAACACTCCCATATTGGACACTGAAATACAGCAACTGGCTTATCCTGAGTAATTTGTATATCTTTACAAAATTATTGCATGCACTAAAATATGGGTCATAGGTTTCATTTTAGCCCACAATATTACATTGATCTCAATTACATTTTCTATTGTTCACTTTCCACCTCCCTCTTCCATACTGACAACTGCTCTCCATAGCACCAGGGGCAGGAATTGCCTACAGTCAACATGCTTAGAACTCCCTCTCAGATTCAAAATAAACAACAGTGAAATTAAAACCAGAAGCAGGGGAGATCCAATTGTTCTTAGGCCTGCTGCCCAATGGCAATCAATCCTTGGATTCAATGGCATGTAGGACCTGGCTCAGGGGCCTGACTTTATTTTCATGGCTGGTCTACACAGCATTTTAAGGAATGGTTACCGTCCTAAAGCTTAGGCCCCTAATCTAGTCCCCCATGTGTCAATGTCAATGACCACCAGTGCTGAAGAAAACCAGACAAGGTTGGGAATAAAAGACAATTAGGCCAGACAACCTAAGGGCTAGGCAAGAAAGGACACAGAGAAAAAGCCTGGAAAGGAGTTCTTGGAGTATGTGGTAGTCATTAGGGCTATTCCTCAATATTCCCGTTCTCTTCCCTCTAGGTGCATGGTAAGATTGTACTTCTCTGACTCCTAGAAATCAAGGCATAGTCATGTGACTTGCTTTGGCCAGTGACCTAAAAGCAGAAGTAATCTGTACCATTTCTGAGCAAATGTGTTTAATAAGAGACAGAGCACAATTTGCTATGTTCCCTTCCCTCATCACTGGAACCAAATTCCATATGGTGAAGCCTCTGTCAGCCTGGATTCCCAGGTGAGAATGACATGTGCCAACCTGAGATACACAGGTAATGTGAGTGCGAAATAAACCTTTTCATTTTAAACCATTGAGATTTGGAGATTATTTGTTATTGTTAGCCAATTCTTACTGTTTACATGTATACAACATTTGGGGGGAAATGGACTTTCATATTCAAAATGGGAAAGATGAAAAATAGTCCCACAGTTTCTACATCTCTTTCCCAAAAGTTAAAATTGAAGCTAAGAGTGGTACTGCTCCAAAGTGATACTCACGAGCATGCTAGCAGCTGAAACCAGGTCTCACCTTCTAGTTTGACTTAACCTATGACTAGAACAGGGGTCGCTGGCCAAAGCTGGTCTGCCCCCTTGTTTTGTAAATAAAGTTTTATTGGAGCACAGCCATACCCATTCAGTTATGTATCGTCTATGGCTCCTGTGGTGCTACAATGGCAGAGTTGTGGTGACAGAGACTGTACAGCCTGCAATGCCTAAAATATTTACTATCCGGCTCTTTACAGAAAAAAATGTGCTGACCCCTGGTCTAGAAGAAGCAGAATGAAAACAGATCCATGGAGTGTCTGGAAAAGAAATCCAACATGCCCTGCCACTTAAAGAGTGCATACCCAAAAGCCTAGGCAGATCAAGAGGTGGCACTGGTAGGATTTTTCTTAGGGCTTCAGACCTTTTTGGAGACAGGAAGGCTAAGGATGCCCTAATACAAATGAGTTCCGATAAGTGCATCTTTGAAGTTCTTTTGTTCTCCCTCCCCCGCCCCCATATCAAGAAGGGGACAGGATTTGAACAAAGGAGATACATAGTATATGTCAGGATTAGTGAACCTGACAGTCCTCAGGGTGACTCAGTGGAAAGTTGCTTAACTGCTTGTTCAAAATGATTCACTGCCTGGAGATTACATGGCAAGTGAGATTCTTGGGCTAAACAGAGCAGTCCAGTGTGTCCATCTCTCCGAACTGAGAACAGGGCAAGCAGGAAGGCCCTAAGTGAGGGAGCAGGCTCTTGGAGGGTCTCATGAGGGTCTCATTCCACTGGGCCTGACCTCTGCTGTGGCCACTGGCTGCCCTCTGGGGGTGGGGATGTAGATGGCGTGGCTGGAATGCTAGGAATCCTGGGCTGGCTTAGCAGGCACTCCAATTGGCTTGGTGTTCTACATGCTCCAAAGGCTTTCTCCAGTGTCCTTGGCATCCAGTGACTATACTTGGGCTTAAGATTTTTAGGGCTGGGTAGGTCCCTGAAAGCCCTCTATCTCAGTACCAGGTCTGCTCCTTCATTAGGTGGTACGAGCAAACGAGCCGGCCATTCCATTGCAGATGGGACACAGACCATTTTCTTCCTTGCCTCTGCCTGACTCTTGGCAGGGCTACCTGGAGAAGCCAGCTGCTTGGCTGAAACTCAGCCTTTGGTGGCTGTTAACAGGTTTTGCTTTAATTCAAGTATTGCTGAGTTACTGTTGGTTGGCACTGGGTTAGGGAGAAAAGGCCTGGGGTGGCAAATAGAGGAGCAGCTTAAAGCAGGATACTTTACCTGGATCTCCAAGTTGAATTGTTTTCCCTTTTGTCATTTGTTCCTGAAGTTAGTTTGGAATAGGTGTTTTCTCTCACATTCTAAGTGACCAGTAAGATGTGGCCCCTAAGTCCAACCTGCGGTACCATTAGTTCTAGGTGATTGGGTTTTGCTGGGGGAGGGGTAGGTGGTGAAGAAGGGAGGAAGCTATGCCTGACGTCCCTGGTTACCATTAAGTCTGGAGAATTCAGGATACAGATGGTACCTGGAGCCCAAGATGCTAGAGCATTTTCATCAGCTTGCCAGGCAGTTTCCTAAGGTTCTCTAGTTGACACCCTCCACCTGAACCCCTGCACAGGCCATGGCCATACCCACAGAGGCCCCATCTCCCTGGGATGAGACAGCATGAGCACTGGCCAACTCAAACCCGCTCAGAGTGAGATGGAAATGGGTTTTCTTTGAAAATATATAGCACAAAAGATACCAGACATTGGGAAGGGTTTAGAGAATTAATTCCTTCCACAAACAATTATTTGGAGCCTACTTTATGCCTTGGTACATGAAGAGATAAAGACAGACTTGAAGTCCAAATTATTTCCAAATATCAGGGGAGTATCTAAGTTATGGAGCCCTGGTGGCATAGTAGTTAAGAGTTATACAGCTGCTAACCAAAAGTCAGTAGTTCGAACCCACCAACTGCTCCTTGGAAACCCTATGGGGCAGTTCTACTCTGTCCTATAGGGTTGCTATGAGTCAGAATCCACTTGACGGCAAGGGGTTTATGTAAGTTATAAGCAGTGAAGAAAGTGGAGAGGAAGAGGGAAATTACTCTTTTCAAACTTATCTACAAGAGGGTTTCATAGAAGCATAATTCAGGAGGCAAAGAGAACTGGGCTCCAGGCTATGTTACTAATGAGCACTGTGGCTGCGCGTTAAGTTACAGAAGCTCTCTCAGGCTCCCCATTTGTCAAATATGGGGGCAGGGGGCTGGACAAAATACCTCTCCAAGTTATAATTTTCTGTGGTTGTAGAAGATACGATTCCTGGTCTCAAGAAATTTATATTCTAGTTGCAAGACACTGAATAGACAGATGGGAGGTACAAAATCAAATTCAGTGAAGCACAAACTTAATCACTAGTCACATGTGTCTATTTTGATTTAACTTAATTAACACTAAATAAAATATAAAATGCAGTTCTTTAGTCACATCAGCCACATTTCAAGTGCCCAATAGCCATGTGTGCTAGTGGCTGCCATATTGGACAGCACAGATAAAGAACACTTTTGTCACTGCAAAAAGTTGTATAGGAGAGTGCTGGTATAGACAACATGTACCAAATATGTCCAGAAAACACAGAAATTCATCTCCATTGCTCCTAGGCCTGGACTTATTGTGGCTGTCCAGCTGTGACCAATGCTGACCTTCCCAGACCGTGGGGCTCTGTGTCTGGCTACAACTACTGCCTTGCTCAGGGAGCTCAGCTGCTCTGGCTACTGACACTTTCCCTATTGTCTCTGACTCTTTGATCTTTCCCCAGGGCTTTTGGAAATGCCAAAACCATCGAGTCCTCTCATGAAAAATTCTCTTTTAAACAGACCTATGAATAATCTAGATGATCCAGCAATTCATGCATCTTTTAGAGCTCCCTGGGCTATTTGCCTAAGAGATATGGCATGCAAAAGTCCAGCAAAGACCAGTTTGATTGATCAGTGAAAGTCAACATTGTATTTAGTAATTTGGAGAAGTGAGCATGGCCAGGACTGAGGAGAAAGTCCTTACATGCTCCCTCCGCAGCGCTATTAATAACATGAAAAAAATTTATCCAATTTAATCCCAAAGACTGATTTCAAATCAAAACAAGGCAAATGAAGGAAAGCAAAACAAAAGAACAGCAAGACAAGGACAGGGGCTCCCCAGGGTTCCTCTAGCTTATTTACAGGATGAGTGTGGATGTGAGTGTGTGACAGTGTATGTGAGAGTGCAGCATGACTATTCTCCTCTGTTGGAGAGTATACATGAGGATCACGTGTGTCAGGGGACAAGGGACGTGGGGGTAGGGACTTGGAGGCTTTGGGGGTTAGGGCTCAGCAAACGTGCCTCTGACTCAAAGGAGGAGTCTCAGTTTCTTTTGGTGGAAAGAGGAAAATTTAGCTTGTGTCAAACAACCTCATAGCCAATTCCTCTAAAGGGGGGGGGGGCAAGGAGGACAGTGTCATAACACAGATAGTGTTAACGGCTGCTATTTTAACAATCTAAACTCACTGCGCCAGGGTGCCAGTGAAAACTAAACTGTTTTACTGCGAAGGGTGCAATTAAAAAAAAATCAAATAAATAGCTGAAGGCGCCCTCACACTGAACTTGTGCCCAATTCGGTGTCAATCAACGTTTCCATTGAATGCTGGACAAGCCAACCCCTCTTCCAAAGAGAACACAGAAAACATTGTAAGTTCAGTTTGGGGGCAGCTGGATGATCTTATGTATCGTGTCCTTCCCAGTTTTTGTTTTGTTTTGTTCTTTCTTTCATTTTTCTCCTTCCTTCTCAGGCTAGGACGTTCATTCCCTAATTCAGCCCCTCCCAAGTTAATTTCTTTCTAACACATGCCCCTGGCTCTTGCCCTAAGTGCTCTGGTTCTTCTATTTTGTGTTTCCACACAGGAGGGCAGACCTGGGCCTCAAGGCAGGTTCGCACAATTTAAGAAACACCAGCTTTTCACCTGCCATGTGTTCCCAGTGGAGGCTGAGAAAGAAAACCCAAATCTATACAAAATAAGGAGCTCTGGTGGCAAAGTGGTTAAGAGCTCGGCTGCTAACCAAAAGGTTGGCAGTTCGAATCCACCAGCTGCTCCTTGGAAACTCCATGGGGCAGTTCTACTCTGTCCTATAAGGGTTGCTATGAGTCGGAATCGACTCGACAGCAACAAGTTATACAAAATAATATTATGGTTCCACCTGAGAAATTTTACATTTTGATAAACTACATGCTGAAAAATTATATTGTCCTAATATTAGGACGTGGCCTAGGCATATATTTGGATTCTACCCAGACACAGTTACTAAGTCTTAGTATAAAATCTTCTACCTCATCTCCATTTTGGTCAGAATGTTCTCACTTCTCCAGACTAAACTCTGGCCTTGCATTCTAAAATACTGACAATAGCTTGCCTTCCTGGAGGGCATACTATGGGCTGGGCACTATACTAAGTACCTTACATATATTAATTCTTTTAATCCTCACTTCAATTCTTTGAGGTATGAACTATTATTATCCCATCACACACACTCATACAGACTTATACAATTTTGCACACACACACACTTGTGTATGTGTGTAAACTGAATAAAGCCCCTCCTCGAAGGGAGATCCCCTAGAGAAAGTCTCTCCCACTGACATCTGGAATTCTATCCTTAGTGAATTCCTTTAGTTAAGTATTGACCTTTCTGCTGTTAACGAGAAAATCTCCCTGGAAGGGATAACCCAGCCTCACTCTCATTAGGTGTTAGCAGGGGCAGATCATCCAACAGGCAACATAAGCATGGTGCTTACCAGATCATCCGTAGTGAACAATTTCACATTTTTTCACCACATCAAAGATTCTGCTCCTAGGTATGGCTGGCATCTGTCTCTCTCCCAACCCCACAGCACCCTCCTACAGAATCAAAGACTTTTTTTCAAATTTGCAGTCCCTGACAGTGGCAGATGACCCAATAAGCAAGGTAAGCATGGGCTTACTTGAGTTTACTTACTAATCTGCAGTGAAATTGTTCAGTACGGATGATCTGGTAAGCACACATTGTGCTTACCTTGCCTGTTGGATAATCTGCCCCTGGGTGTTAGTGACTGACTGAGAGTGGAATGGCTGGGAGCGAGATGAAGATTTGAGGGACTGAGTGAGAGGGAGAGGTGCAAAAAGATCTTTGAGAACACTAAAGACAAACATGACCTATTTCCCACTTTTGCAGTGGGCTGGCTCTACAATGTCCTTTGAGACTGGGTGTCCATTGACCTGACCTCTTCCCCCCACTCCTTACAGACTACACTCACTACAGTCGCAGGTCCTACACATGCCTTTGTACCTGCCCTTCCCACCTCCCCCTTCTCCAGCTGGCAAAGTCCCATCCATCTGTCAGAACGCAGCTCTAATGTCAACTCCTCTCTTAGGCTTTGCCTAGCCCCTGGCTCGGGTAGATTGTGTCTCTTTTTCCCCTCTCTGCTTGCACAGATTCATGTCCACACCTCTACCAGAGCACTTATCATATTATGCTTTAATGATCCTGTTATGCCTGTCTCCTCCTCTAGCCTGTAGTGAGCTCCTTGAGGCAGAGGCTGAATTTTATTCATCTCTGAATCCTCAGTACCATACTTGGGGCCTGTCCCAAAGTTTTTATTCAGTGACCATTTGTAAAATGAATGAATGGATGGATGGACTCACAACACCACCTTCTGGCACCACCTTCTGGTTAGGAGGAGACTCCCTTCCCTGGGTTTCCCTGGGTTGGCTGCTGTCAAGTGTTTCTCAAAAGGGGTACCACTGCAATCTTGAATGGGACACTTCTTTGCTGCATTGTGTTCCCATACATTGTGGAACATTTACCAGCCCTGGTTCCTGCCCTATTAAATGCCAATGACATCACCCTATTATACTATGACAGAAATGGTTCCTTGACATATCCAAAGCCCCACGGGAGGGAAGGGGTCTGTTCTTTCCTGGTCGGGAGGCAGGACTATAGCAATGATGTATAATCCAGTGATCTGAGAGGCCCCCTGCAGTAGGGTCATGCTGTGCTCCTGCATGAGGTGCTGGATGACAGGTTCCTGCCAGAACATGAATTAGTAAGAAAGTAGGGACCAAAGCAGTCCTGGCTTGCCAATGGGAATTATGGCAGCCTAATCAGCACACAAAAGTACGGAGCAGAGAATACTGCTTACCATTTTTTATGCTTTTTGGAATGAGGGGATCAAGCTTAGCCAAAAAAAAAAAATCGCCTTCAAGCTTTTAAGGCAGTCCAGAGACGGTTATATCGTCCCAGTGCATTCTCAGCATTACCCCATATTCTGCTTAGGCTCACTTGGCTTTGAGAATGTCAGCATTTACCGTGCAATGCACTCACTCAAGGGCACCTCTGAAAATCTTACCAGAAGGAAACAGAAAGGAAAGGCAGAGGTGAAGCCATTTATTTTATGTCTTCCTCCTGACACTCAGTAAACCTGTCACTTGTTTCCTTTGGACCCCCCACAACTTCTCCCTGAGACTGAAGACATCTGGTCAGTGCCCAGTTACGGTGCTGCTGTCACAATTGTTTCAGGGTTTCTAGCATTGTCCCCATTCTTTCCTAATGTAATCTGGGGACCCGAGATTTAAATTCCTTCTCTCACCTGCTGAAAACAGCCTTGCTTTTTAGGTCTCTTTATGTTTTTCAAAACAATTTATTACATGAACTTTTTCTTTTCACTCTCAATGCGAACCTGAGGAGAAGGTAGGAATTATCACTTTCATTTTACAAGCTGAGAAAACAGGCACAAAGAGGCTAGCCAGCTCTGTGAAAAGTCTCAGTGAAATGGGGGAGAAAAGCGCTTGACTCCATCACTTTTCTGGCCTTGTGTCTTCTTCCAACCCATATACAACCTATGATAGCCTCCCATAGGGGAGAACTCATGCATTGCCCCATAGGGCCAACATTCTCCCTTCTTCCCAAATGTAGTCCTGATCAGTATGACCTTCTGGAAGCCAAAAGGACCTTATGGTCAGTGATATAAGCCTAGAGTCAGATGCCTTGATTCAGTTGCCAACATACTCTGCAGCTTGGAAATCAAAGCCCCAAGTGCCCCAAATGTCTTCTTACTAATTCCAAGGGCCCAACAGGCTTTGGTACTGCTCTGCTTTGTGCCCTCCAAAGACAAAACAAAACACAACAGTGCGAAGAAGAGCAAAACGAAGCAAACAAGCAACTAAACAAAAATAACAGTTCCCCAAACAGCCATATGCACGTACAGAATCCTATGCCTATTTACAACCTTTCACGATATTCTGGTCACCTTTTACTTCCAATTATAACCATTAGAAATAAATGAAAATGTAACATCATTAAAATACAAAGTTGAACTGATGATTATAAAACAAGCACCCCTGTAGTCACCATACAGATAAAGAAATAGAGCATTTCCAGCACGCTAGAAGGCCCCTTATATGTCCCTTCCTTTCCCACTGGAGGTAGCACCATCCTATTGTGATAAACATTCCCTTGCTTTTCTTTATAGTTTTATCACATTTATGAGTATCCCTAAACAATATAGTTCAGTTTTACGTATTTTCAACTTTATACTAATTGAATCATATTGGATACATTTGTATGAGTGCCTTGCTTATTTTTTTTTTACACTGAAGCTTTAATACACTGACTTTTAAAAGACTTCTGCTCCCTTTATTCACGCCTAGAAGTACTTCTGTGTACCTAACTTTCTTATGCTGAAGCTCTCCTCCACCCATTCTCTTCCTCCCCACCCCTCTCCCACATTAGAGATGGAAGGAGAAAGTTGATCAGAATCCTCTAAGATCCGTTCATCTTTTTGAAGCTTGTCGAAGTCCCCTCAGTCTTTCTTTCACCAGGCTCAGTAATTACACTTTCCCTTCAACGTTGCCTCATAGGCTTTATACACTAATCCTTTAATAATCTTTCTAATAAAACCATATTGAATCCCCCCAGACATGATTTCCCTCAGGAAACAATCTCAGAGGAGGCCCTTTTGGAAATACACTTCTCCAGATAAAGGGAAACAAGGATATAGGTCTACCCCTATAGGTTTCTCCAGAAGCAGATGACAAAACTTGCCAGTAATCAACTCCTAATAGAGGATGCTCTCTGAAGGTCCCTGGGAAACATTATTAAGGAATATGTCTCTCTTTCAAAACCCAGCATTTCACACAGTCATTATTGATAGTAACTACTTGTCATGCCTGTCACTGTTAAAAACTGTTACAGCTTCTAGAGTTTTCCTTATCCTATTAAAAATGTGTTCCGAAAACCAACTTTTGCTAGATTCCTCTAAGGCCCTTTGGTTGTCTCCTGATTTCATTACCTAATCTCTTCCATTAGCCTCGCAAGTTTATTCTCCTCTCTCTTCCCCATTTAAAAAGGAAAGTAAGAGAGAGGGGAGAGGGAGGGTGAGAGTGAAGAAAAGAGAAAAGAGGGAGGGAGGAAGAGAGGGGGGAAAGAGAGAAGGAAGGAAGGAAGGAGGGAGGGAGGGAGGGAGGGAGGGAGGAAGGAAACCACATTTCTCTGCCTCATCCTTCTCAATCCCATTATAACAATAAGTGAATACACCATATAAAGAGTATGAAGGTAAGTATAGATTCTGATTTGTCCGTAGATGCCTGAAGGGCACAATCTTGTTTAAACCTTCATGTTTAAAAAATA
This sequence comes from Loxodonta africana, assembly GCF_030014295.1. NCBI lineage: Eukaryota > Metazoa > Chordata > Mammalia > Proboscidea > Elephantidae > Loxodonta > Loxodonta africana. Next base: position 131,677,887 of record NC_087369.1, read on the forward strand.
ACCTCTACTCCCAAGTTTGATGTCTTTCCTTTTCTCCTCTATTTAAAAAAAGAAAAAAAAATCAACCAACTCTTTCTTCCCCTCCTACAGACAGCTTTCTTTCTTTCTTTAAAAATACCCACCCACCCACTGGCGTTAAGACAGTACATATAATTCACAAGCTCTCTCTAATTCATGTACTACATCCCTAAATTAAATTTTGCAAGCAGTCACACATACTTTACTGAACAACTTCCCACTCTCTGGGTCTTTAGCCTATATGTGGCAAAGGCAAGAGACAACACATAAGCCATTTATAAAATAGACTACATTGATGGCCAAAAATGGAGTCCTGTAAGGAGGTGGATTTTGGAACAGATTTCAATAACTGACACCCTAAGTCTGCCAGTTTCTAAAATCACTTTTAGGGAATAGCTGACAGTGTAAAAATCTAAATACAAAAATCAGACAGCCAAAATCATTCTAATAAAGACTGTTATTTATCTTAGTGGCTGCAAATAATCTGGCAAATATTTTGGGTTACAGTTATGTTGTATCCAGAACCCTGAAGTGAAACCCTTTGGCTCTAGGCAACAGATAGCAAGGATATTCGGTTACTTCTGGAACATATTGGCTTTAAATTAACAACCCCAAAGTGAAAAACTTGAGAGCTGGCAACTCATCCTAGAAACCACTGTATCTATCCTCTGCCACGAACAAAGAATGTATCCTTAATATTACAGAGACCTGGTGCACTGCAGGACTGTGGGGAAGGTGAAGACTGACTCCCTAATCTCCTTCTGCCCCCCGCCAATAACTCTTCCAGGCATCCAGTAGTCTCACGATGCTCCCACCCCACCCTCTCCTATCTTTACAATCAAAATCTGCTGTCTAGATCTTGTTTTCAGATTAAATTAAAAATGTTTAGTAAGAGTTCAGTTGCAACTTTCAAAGATAGATGAATCTATCAAGATTCAAAGCCTAAATTAAAAAGATGAAGCTGTAATGATGATAGAATACAGGGTATTGGGCAACTTGGCAGAAAAGTAGGGAAGAGGTGGGGCAAGGTTGATCCGCTGGCTAGACAGGTCTTGGAAATCAAGGTAAGAATCAAAGGTCAGCCCTGCAACTAGAATGAAAGACCACTAAAGGACATTTTACCAGTCTTTTCCTTTAAATACCCTAGATGTGATTTTTATTTCAAACTAAGTTAAAAACAGACTAAGCTGAAACACTGATTTTATTTCAAACTATGTTGATTGCTTTTTCCTTTGAGAGTTTCATTTGTTTATCAGCAGAAATTCTTGGGCTAATTCCGAGAAATGCCATTCATTTCTTGCCAACAACAAGTCATGGACAATGGGTGGGGTAGAAAGGGGTAACTCCCCATGAAGAGACCTTATTTCTGGACATGACAGCCAGGGGTTCTGAATGTGGAAAATGGCAGAAGGGAAAGACTGTGTGGAAGCTCTGGGAAAGCAGGGGAGGTAGGCCAGATGGAACACTGTGCACATGGTACTGCAAGACTGGTCACAGGTAAGTGTCACATAGGCAAAGAGTGTTTGGGGAGGTGCCTATGCTCCCCATTCTCAGAGAAACAATGTTATCACATTGCCCATGGCCCTCTGCAGATGCACAATCCCCTCTACTCCAAGATCTCACCCAGGACTGCTCTCTCTTGACCCCTTTTCTCAAAAACTCCCCCGAGCCCTATTATTGTAGTGCATTCCCCAGTCCAACTGCACCAGAATTAACTAGAGTGCTTGTTTAAAATGCATAATCCCTACTGCAGCCCAACTGAATTTAGTGTAGGGTCTGGGGCTCTGCATTGTATAATCCCCCAAGGGGCTCCTTAAGTACACTAAAGCTTGAGGAACACTAGTTTGAGGTCTTGTTCTAAAATGGCCCACTACCTTAATGAACTTCTCAAGCTAAGATACTGTATGGACCAATAGTTTATTGCTATAACATAAATAGCTTCTGGAAATTGAATGGTGTAATCCAACATGTTCTAAAGCATATATTAAGGAATCCTGCAAAGTACTCTACAAAAAACAGGTCCTATGGATGAGTAAGTTTGAAAAAAATGCACTCCAGGTCCTATGGCTGAGTAAGTTTGAAAAAAAAATGCATTCCATACCCCTTTTTTGTAGATTTGTAATGTGTATTAATGTGTTAAAGGCTCTGAGAAGTCCTGCATTAAAAGAAACCTGTTTAACTTCCTCTAATCCAGTATCTCTAAGGTTTATTTGGCCACATAAATGTTTTACTTAGTAAACTCTATTAGCATTAAATAAAATTGTGTTCCTTGGAACAAACTTTGGGAAATACTGCCTTAACACAGTAAACCCGCCATAAAAAAAACCAAACTCATTTTATGTGTCAGCCTTCTCATTATTCCCATTCTGTTCTGTCTCCATTGATCTAGCTTCCTTTCCCCTCCTTGCCTTCTCACCTTTGCTTTTGGGTAAATGTTGACTATTTGGTCTCATATAGTTTATTGTTTACCGATGCACGTTACTCACAGATGATTCCGTTTATTTTATAAGCCAATCTGTTACTTAGCTGAAAGGTGACCTGCAGAAATAGCTTCAATTCCTAGTTCAAAGTTAATCTTAGGGAGATAGTCTCAGAGGTTCCTATAGTCTCTATCAGTCCAGTGGATGTGAACTTTTTTTTGGAATTTGAGTTTTGTTCTACATTTCTCTTCCACTCTATCTGGGACCTTCTGTTGCGTCCCTGGTCAGAACGGTAGGTAGTGGTAGGTGGGTACCATCTAGTTCTTCTGATCTCAGGTTAGAAGAGGCTGTGATTCATGTGGACTATTAATCCTGTGGATTAGTTTCATCTTTGAGCCTTTGATTTCCTTCATTCTCTTTTGCTCCATATGAGTAGAAACCAATAGTTGTATCTTAAATGGCCACTCACAAGCTTTTAAGTCCTCAGATGCTACTCATCAAACTAGGATGTAGAACAATATCTTTGTGATTTATGTTATGCCAACTGCCTAAGCTGACCCTCGAGACTATGGTCTGAAGCCTTTTAACTCAGTAAACCAATCCTGCAAGCTGTTTGGCTATGTCGAGGAAGCCTCTGTAACTGTGTCACGTATGTGGTTTGTTATATATGTGGACATATCTGCAGCGCATACAAACATGTATATACATATGCCTCCAGATACACCTGTACGTGCACACACATGTACTTGCATATGCCTTTCTATAGACATATATGTACCCATACCAACTTATGTAACCACACACCTATTTTTTTTATTGTTTTTACTGTTGTTGCAAAATTGCTCATGTTATAGCATTTACGGAGCCAAGTGGTTAAGAGCAACAGCTGCTAACCAAAAGGTCAGCAGTTCGAATCTACCAGCCACTCCTTGGAAACACTCTGGGGCAGTTCTACTCTGTCCCACACAGGGTCATTATGAGACAGAATTGACTCAATGAGAACAGGTTCAGTGTTCAGTACTGCATTTACAGAAATTGACCCTTTTTCTCGTGTACTTCTTTGTGTCTTTATTCACTTTGGTCAAGTTGTGCTGACTTTACCCATTTGGCCTTGCCTTTTACATCACTAAAAGTAGTAAGTTTCTAACTATTTAGAAAGTGATTTCCCCTTCCATTCCCTCCCATTCTCGGTAACCATCAAAGAACTTTGCTTTCTGTGTGTATGGCTATACTTGTCTTTTTATAATAGTGGAACCATACAATATTGGTCTTTTTGTGATTGACCTTTTTCACTCAGCATAACGTCCTCCAGATTCACCCATGTTATGTTTCACAGACTCCTTGTTTTCTTTATAGTTGCATTGTATTCCCTTGTATGCATGTAGCACAATTTGTTTTTCCATTCAACCGTTGATGGTCACTTAAGTTGTTTCCAAATTTTTTGCTACTGTGAATAATACCGTAATGAACATAGGTATGCATATGTCTAGTCGTGTCACTTTTTTATGTCTAAGATAGGAATTGACCTTTTTTAATTAAAAAAAGGCAAGTAAAATACAACAGAACTCAAAAAACAATAGAAGAAGAGGGGAGAGAGCAATAAAAATTAGACATGGATAATGGCAACAGCAGCAATCAGAAGCAACCATGAGGATAGAAGGCAGCAGATGTTCAAAGAGATGAACAGAAGGAATATGGGGTGACTTTAAAATCTGAGAGATGTTCCTCAATAAGTTAAATATAGAATTACTCTATGACCCAAAAATTCCACCCCTAAGTATATACCCAAAAAAAAAACAAAACCAAACCCAGTGCCATTGAGTCAATTTCGACTCATAGTGACCCTATAGGACAGAGTAGAACTGCCCCATAGAGTTTCCAAGGAGCGCCTGGCAGATTCGAACTGCCAACCCTTTGGTTAGCAGCCATAGCATTTAACCACTACACCACCAGGGTTTCCAAGTATATACCCAAGAGACTTAAAATCAGGGATTCGGATACTTGTATACCAATGTTCATTACAACACTGTTCGTAAGAGCCAAGAGATGGAAGCACCCAAGTGTCCATCAACAGATAAATGGATTAGAAAAAATGTGGTACATACATACAATGGAATATTACACAGCCACAAAGAAATGAAGTTCTGATACATGCTACAACATGGATGAACCTTGAAAACAATATGCTGAGTGAAAGGAGTCAGACAGTAAAAGTCACATATTGCCTTATTTCATTTTTATGAAATGTCCAGAGTAGGCAAATTCATGGAGACAGAAGCCAATTAGTGGTTACCAGGGGCTGGAGAGTGGTGGGAACAGGAAGTGACCACTTAATGGCTACTGGGTTTCCATCTGGAGTGATGAAAGAGTTCTGGAACTAGACAGATGTTTGCACAACCTTCTGGATATGCTTGTTAGTTGCCATCAAGTCAATTCCAACTCATGCTGACCCCATATATGCAGAATAGAACTGCTCCATAAGGTTTTTTTTTCATTATTTTTAAATTTATTTATTTGTTTTAACATCTTATTGTGCTTTAGGTGAAAGTTTACAGAGCAAATTAGTTTCTTATTCAAAAATTCATACATACACTGTTTTGTAACATTGATTGCAATCCCCTCAAAGTATCAGGATTTTCTCCTTTTCCGTGCCTGGTTCCCCATTTCCATTTGTCCGGTTTTCCTGCCCCTTTCTGTCTTCTCATCTTTGCTTTTGGGCAGTTGTTGCCCATTTAGTCTCATATACTTGATTGATCTAAGAAGCACATTTCTCGGGGTGTTACTGTTTGTTTTACAGGCCTGTCTAATCTTTGGTTGAAAGGTGAACTTTGGGAGTCGCTTCAGTTCTGAGTTAGAAAGGTGTCTGGGAGCTATAGTCTTAGAGGTTCCTTCAGTCTCTCTCGGACCTGTTAAGTCTGGTCTTTTTGTGAATTTGAATTTTGTTCTACATATTTTTCCCTTTCTGTCCTAGACTGTCTATTGTGATCTCAGTCAGAGAAGTCGGTGGTGGTAGTTGGGCACCATCTAGTTCTTCTAGGCTCAGGCTGGTGGAGGCTGTGTTTCATGTGGTCCATTAGTCCTTTGGACTAATTGTTTCCTTGTGTCTTTGGTTTTCTTCATTCTCCTTTGCTCCGGACAGGACGAGACCAATAGATGTATCTTAGATGGCTGCTTGCAAGCTTTTGAGACCCCAAATGCTACTCACCAAAGTATGTTACACCAACCAAGCTAGATGTCACCTGAGACTATGGTCCCCAGCCCTCAGTCCCAGTAACTCGGTCCCTCAAGGTGTTTGGTTATGTCCAGGAAACTTCTATGACTGTGCCCCTTGGTGCTGTATATGTGAATATACATGCTGCACATACAAATAAATATACGAAATTATCCACAGCCTAACCTATATATGTACGTAGGTATCTATATGCCTTCCTTCCCCTACTCAGCATACGTATCTACCTATGTGTCTACTTGTAAATTATTGTTTGTTTATACCGTTGTTGAAGGGTTGTATATGTTATACCATTTATTGTGGGTGTCTTCCACCTGCCCGTGGGTTCCTCTCAGTGTCTTCCTTTGCCTTGGTTGTGCCAACTTCCCTTATATTGTGTATTGCCTTTCCCTTCAAACACTCGTCTACTATCTAGTTAGTGATTTCCCCTCCCTACCCCTCTCCTCCCTGGTAACCATCAAAGATTGTTTCTTTCTGTGTGGAAACCTTTTCTTGAGTTCTTATAATAGTGGTCTCATACAATACTTGTCCTTTTGTGATTGACTTACTTCACTCAGCATAATACCCTCCAGGTTCATCCATGTTGTAAGATGTTTTGCAGATTCATTGTTCTTTATCGTTGCATAGTATTCCATTGTGTGTATGTACCATAATTCATTTATCTATTCATCTCTTTTTTTTGTTCCTTTTGATAATGAGATTTATTGATTATCCAATGTTCTTGGTGAGTGTATTGAATAAAAGACACAGTTGCCTTATGTCTTAGTTTCTTTGTGTTGCTATAACAGAAATACCACAAATGGTTGATCTTAACAAATGGAAATTAATTTTGTCACAGTTTTGGAGGATATATGTCCAGCTCTCAGGGAAGACTTTCTCTCTCTGTAGGTTTGGGGGAGGGCCCTTTTTTTTTTCTTTTTATTGTGCTTTAGGTGGAAGTTTACAGCTCAAGTTCTCATTAAAAATTTATATACATATTGTTTTGTGACATTGGTTGCAATCTCAACAATGTGACAGCATGCTTCCTCTTTCCACCCCAGGTTCCCTGTGTCCATTCATCCAGTTCCTGTACATTCCTGCCTCCTCATCCTGCTTTTGGACAAGAGCTGTCCATTTGGTCTTGTATATTTGATTGAACTAAGAAGCACGTTCTTCACATGAGTTATTTTTTGTTTTATGGGTCTGTCTAGTATTTGTCTGAAAAGTGGGCTTCAGGAATGGTTTCAGTTTTTGGTTAGTAGAATGTCTGGGGGCCATAGTTTCGGGGGTTCCTCCAGTCTCTTGCAAACCATCGAGTCTGTTTTTTTTTTTTTTTTTACATGAATTTGAATTCTGTTCTACATTTTTCTCCTCCTCTGTTCAGGACTCTCTGCTGTGATCCCTGTTAGGGAAGTCGTTGGTAGTAGACCGGCAGCTTCTAGTTCTTCTGGTCTCAGGCTGGTGGAGTCTCTGGTTCATGTGGTTGTTTTGTCCTCTGCGCTAGTATTTCCCTTGTGTCTTTGGTTTTCTTCATTCTCCCTTGCTCCAGGTGGGATGGGACCAATAGTTGTATCTTAGATGGCCGCTCACAGGCTTTTAAGACCCCAGAGGCTACTCACCAAATTGGGATATAGAACATTTTCCTTATAAGCTTTGTTATGCCAATTGTCCTAGATGTCCCCGGAGACAATGGTTCCCAGGCTCCAGCCCCAACTACTCAGTCCCTTGAAGCATTTGGATGTGTTTAGGAAGCTTCTATGCTTTTGCATTGGTCTGGTTGTGCTGACTTCCCCTATATTGTGTACTGTCCTTCCCTTCACTGAAGCTGACACTCTTCTACTACCTAGTTAATTATTTCCCCTCCCCCTCCCTCATCACCCTTGTAACCATCAAAAAATACTTTTTTCTCTGTGGAAATCTTGAGTTTTTATAAGAGTGGTCTCATACAATATTTGTCTTCTTGTAATTGTCTTATTTCACTCAGTATAATGCCCCCCAGGTACATCTATGTTGTGAGATGTTTGACGGATTCATCATGTTCCTTATCATTGCATAGTATTCCACCGTGTATATGTGCATAATTTGTTTATCCACTCATTTGTTGGTGGGCATTTAGGTTGTTTCCATAGGTATATTCCTAGGAGTGAAACTGCTGGAACATATGGCATTTCTATCTCTAGCTTTTTAAGAGAGTGCCATATCATTTTCCAAAGTGGTTATACTATTTTACATGCCATCGAGGAGTGCATAAGAGTTCCAATCTCCCCACAACCTCTCCAACATTTCTTATTTTGTGTTTTTTGGATTAGTGCCGTTATTGTCGAGGTGACATGGTATCTCATTGTAGTTTTGATTTGCATTTCTCTAATGGCTAATGATCGTGAAAATTTCCTCATATATCTGTTAGCTGCCTCAATGTCTTCTTTAGTGAAGTGCCTGTTCACATCCTTTACCCATTTTTAATTGGATCATTTGTCTTTTTGTAGTTGAGGTGTTGCAGTGTCTTGTACATTTTAGAGATTAGACCCTCATTGAATATGTCAGAGCAAAAAAAAAAATCCCAGTCTGTAGGTTCTCTTTTCACTCTTTTGGTGAAGTCTTTTGATAAGTATAAGTGTTTGACTTTTAGGAGCTCCCAGTTATCTAGTTTCTCTTCCGATATTTGTGCATTGTTAGTTATGGTTTGTGTACTATTTATGCCATGTATTAGGGCCCCTAGCATTATCCCTATTTTTTCTTGCATTGTCTTCATAGTTTCAGATTTTATATTTAGGTCTTTGATCCATTTTGAGTTAGCTTTTGCATATGGTGTGAAGTATAGGTCCTGTTTCTTTTTTTTTACATATGGATATCCATTTATGCCAGCACCATTTGCTAAAGAAACTGTCTTTTCCCCATTTAATGGAATTTGGGCTTTTGTAAAATATCATCTGCTCATAGATGGATGGATTCATATCTGTGTTCTCAATTCTGTTCCACTGGACTATGTGTCTGTTGTTGTACCAGTACCAAGCTCTTTTGACTACTGTGGCTGTATAATAGCTTCTAAAATCAGGTAGTGTGCGGCCTCTCACTTTGTTCTTCTTCAGTAATGCTTTACTTATCGGGGCCTCTTCCCTTTCCATATAAAGTAGGTGATTTGTTTCCCCATCTCGTTAAAAATCCTGTTGGAATTTGGATCAGGACTGCATTGTATCTGTAGAGCACTTTGGATAGAACTGACATCTTCACAATGTTGAGTCTTCCTATCCACGTGCGTGGTATGTTTTTCCAAATACATAGGTCTCTTTTGGTTTCTTGCAGTAGTGTTTTGTAGTTTTCTTTGCATAGGTCTTTCATGTCCCTGGTTAGATTTATCCCTACGTATTTTATCTCCTTGGGGGCTATTGCAAATGGTATTGATTTGGTGATTTCCTTTTCCATGTTCTCTTTGTTGATGTAGAGGAATTCTGGGTTTTGCATGTTTATCTTGCATCCTCCTACTTTGCTGAAATCCTCTATTAGTTTCAGTAGCTTTCTTGTTCATTCTTTGGGGTTTTCTGTGTATAAGACCATATCATCTGTGAATAGGGATACTTTTACTTCTTCCTTACCAATTTGGATGCCCTTTATTTCTTCTTCTTGCCTTATTACTTCAGCTAGGACCTCCAGCACAATGTTGAATAACAGTGGTGATAAAGGGCATCCTTGTGTGGTTCTCCTTCTCAAGGGGAATGCTTTCAATCTCTCTCCATTTAGAATGATGTTGGCTATTGTCTTTGTGTAAATGCCCTTCATTAGGTTGCGGAATTTCCCTTCTATTCTTATTCTGCTCAGAGTTTTTATCAGAAATAGGTGTTGGACTTTGTCAAATGCCTTTTCTGTGTCAATTGATAAGATCATGTGGCTCTTTTGTTTTATTTGTGTAGTAGATTATGTTGATTAATTTTCCAATGTTAAGTCATCCCTGAATACCTGGTATGAATCCCACTTGGTCATGATGTATTACTTTTTTGATATGCTGTTGAATTCTATTAGCTACAACTTTGCTGAGGGTTTTTGTATCTACATTCGTGAGAGATGCTGGTCTATAATTTTCTTTTTTGTGTGATGTCTTTGCCTGGTTTTAGTATCAGCCTTATGCTGGCTTCATAGAATGAGTTCAAGAGTATTCCGTCCTTTTCTATGCTCTGAAAGAGCTTTAGTAGTATTGGTGTTAGCTCTTCTCTGAAAGTTTGGTAGAATTCTCCAGAGAAGCCATCCAGGACAAGACTTTTTTTGGTTGGGATTTTTTTTTTTTACCTCTTCAGTCTCTTGTTATGAGTTGGCTTAGTTTTTCCACCTCAGTTTGCGCTAGTTTAGGTAGTAGTGTGTTTCTAGAAATTTGCCCATTTCCTCTAGGTTTTCAAATTTGTTAGAGTACAATTTTTCATAGTATTCTGTTATGATCTTTTTTATTTCAGTTGGGTCTGTTGTGATATCACCTATCTCATTTCTTATTTGGGTTCTTTGCTTCCTCTCCTGTTTTTCTTTTGTCAGTTTGGCCAAAGGTTTGTTGATTTTGTTGATCTTTTCAAAGAACTAAATTTTGGTCTTGCTGATTCTTTCTATTGTTTATCTACTCTCTATTTCATTTATTTCTGCTCTAATCTTTACTATTTCCTTTCTTCTAGTCCTGGTGGGCTTCTTTTGCTGCTCTGTATTTGTTTGAATTGTATGGTTAATGTTTTGATTTTGGCCCTTTCTTCTTTTCTGATGTGTGTGCTTATTGCTATAAATTGACCTCTGAGCACTGCTTTTGCTGTGTCCCAAAGATTTTGGTAAGATGTGTTTCATTCTCATGTGATTCTATGCATTTCTTCATTCCATCTCTGATTTATTCTATAACCTAGTTGTTTTTAAGCAAGGTGGTGTTAAGTTTCCAAGTACTTGATTTTTTTCCTTGCTGTTTCTGTTACTGATGTCTACTTTTATGGTATTATGATCCGAGAAGCAGCTTTGTATTATTTCAATGTTTTGACTTCTGTTAAGGCTTGCTCTGTGGCTTAAGTGTGGTCTATTCTGGAGAATGTTCCATGTGCATTGGAAAAGAATGCATACTTAGCTGCTGTTGGGTGGATTGTTTTATATATGCCTTTTCTGGGTGGTTTATGAGGTCAAGTTGGTTGGTTGTGACATTTAAATTTTCCATATCTTTACTGAGTCTCTTTCTAGATGTTTTGTCCTTCACCGAAAGTGATGTGTTGAAGTCTCCTACTATTATTGTGGAGCTGTCTATTTCTCTTTCAAATGCTGTTAGTTTGTTTTATGTATTTTGGAGCCCTGTCATTGGGTGCATATATATTTATTATGGTTATGTCCTCCTGGTGTATGGACCCTTTAATCATTATATAGTGTCCTTCTTTATCCTTTGTGGGGGATTTCGCTCTAAAGTCTATTTTATTGGAGATTAATATTGCCACTCCTGCTCTTTATTGGTTGCTGTTTGCTTGATATATATTTTTTTCCATCCTTTGAGTTTTAGTTTATGTCTTTGTGTCTAGGGTGTGTCTCTTGTAGACAGCATATGGATGGGTCATGTTTTTTTAATCACTTTTCTACTCTCTGTCTCTTTACTGGTACATTTAGGCCATTTACATTCAGTGTAATTATTTATAGGTATGAGTTTACTGCTGTCATGTTGATATATTTTCTTGTGTGTGTGGTGTTGACAGTTTCTTTGTTCCACATAATTTTCTGTTCTGAGTTCTTTTTGTTTATATATTTTCATCTCTTTCATCATTGTTGGTTTTGTGTTTGCTGAGTTGTTATGCTTTTCTTGAAATTTACCTTTATTTTTCTAAGTTTAAACGAGTCTTTCATTTTTTAATACCACCTTAACTTCCTCTCTATGGAGGCTCTATGACTATACTGTTTATTCCCTATTTTTTGTTTTGACGTTGTCATTGTTTACATATTGACATCTCCAGTTTCCTACATTCAGTCTTTTAGCTTTGATTTGTTTTTGTGAATTTCCTATCTGGGTTGATAACTGGTTGATGTGTCCTGTGTCCTAGTCTTGGATTGTTGTCTGATGTTTTTGGTTCTCTAACCAGAGGACTCCCTTTAGTAATTTTTGAACTTTTGGTCTGGCTTTTACAAATTCCCTTAATTTCTGTTTATCTGTAAATGACCTAATCTTGCCATCATATTTGAGAGACAACTTTGCTGGGTATATAATTCTTGGCTGGCATTTTTTTTTCCTTCAAGGCTTTATATATGTCATCCCATTGCCTTCTTGCCTGCGTGGCTTCTGGTGAGTGTCAGAGCTTAGTCTTATTGGTTCTCTTTGTAGGTGACTTTTTGTTTATTCCTAGCTGCTCTCAAGATTCTTTCTTTGTCTTTGGTTATAGCAAATTGAGTATGACATGACTTGGCAAATTTCTTTTGGGGTCTACCCTGTATAGGTTTCTTTGAGCTTCTTAGATAGATATCTTCTCATCTTTCATGATATTAGGGAAATTTTCTGCAAGCAAATCTTCAACAATTCTCTCTGAGTTTTCTGTTATCCCTCTCCCCCCAATTCTAGTATTCTGATCATTCATAGGTTTTGCCTCTTTATAGTATCCCACATAATTCTTAGACTTTCTTCATTTCTTTTTGTTTTCCCCATTCTTTTTTCTGATATTTCCTCAAATAAATTGGTCTCAAGGGATTTATCTTCAATATCACTAATTCTGACTTGCACTGTCTCAATTCTGCTCCCATGACCTTCTATTGAGTTGTCAAATTCTGAAATTTTATTGTTAATCTTTTGGATTTCTAGATGCTCTCTCTGTATGTTTCCTGGCAGCCTGTTTATTCTGTCATTTTGTTTCTTGTACTGCTTTCTTCAATTCTTCTATCACTTTGTGTGTTCCTTGGCTTGGTCTCAGTTTTGCCTGATCTCCTTCCTGATCTCTTGGAAAGCTCTGTATATTAATCTTTTAAATTCTTTCTCAGGTAGTTCCATTATCTTATCTTCTCTGGAAGGTTTTCTGGTTCTTTATTTTGGTTGCTTGCTGGAACCATCTTGTCCTGCTTCTTTATGTGATTTGATATTGCTGTCTCCAAGGCACCAGTAAGTTATATTTATTTATTGTATTATTGCTTACTGCATCTTGTATTTTGTTTTGTTTTGATATACCCAAGGAGGCTAGGTATGTGAGCTACTTTGGTTGTTAGCATCATTGAAGCTCTCATGTCCTATCTCAAGGTGGTCAGAGCAGCTACTAGGTGTATGAGCCCAGAGTCTTTTTACTGTTCTATAGGGGTGTCTGGGTCATCAGTCACCAAGTGTGTGGTGCAGTTTCTCCCCTACAGTCTTAGGTGGGTAGGGCTGTGTGAGGGTGTTCAGAGCAGGCACAGTTCTCTGGTTGCAGTGGGGGGGTGATGTGTGGGGCAAGGTAGGGGCTGATGGCTGCCCCCATGTGCCTGGTTGGAGGGCATGTCCCTATCCCCTGGAGTGTGTAGTGGGGGTGGTAGTGCAGCTGGTCCTTAGGGGCCTGATGTCATTGGTTGGAGGGATTGAGAGGCACCGCTAGTTCTCGGATCCCTGTTATGGATGGCTAGATGGAGTGGGTGGGACCACCAGCCTTCAGGCCCCCAGTGTGGTGGGCGAGGCCTCTTCCTAGGGGGTGGGGTGGTGTCAAATGTCACAAATCTGCATATTCCCCTTGACTGCTGCAGGTGAAAATAAACTTCAGGTGTATGCCCTGCTGCTCTGTGCTAATGAGGTATGTGGTGTTGAAATGGTGCACAAGAGACTGGGTGGGGATGAGAGGTGCTGAAAGTCCATGGACCCTGTATGCCAGTGGCTGGACAAAGGGGCAGGGCCCCCTGACTGGCCCTGGGTTCCCAGCTTGCGGGGCATTGTGTTGTTGAGTGCTGTGGGACTGGTGTTGGAGTGGGGTGGGGTGTGGGTGAGGGAAAAAAGTGCTTCTCCGCTGTGAAGCTCTTGGGGGGAGGGATTATTTTGCCAGTGTGCGTGGTAGGTTGAGAGCTTGCACTTAAGTTTTGCAGGTCTGATGTCACTCCTATTTCATTCTGGAGGTACATGCAGATTCACTGCTGCTTGGCTGCACCAGATGTGATGAGCCTTGGCTTGAGATGTTGCTGCTTGCCTCAGCCTGTGTGCACTGTAAAGACTCAGCTAGCATGGCACCAGTGAATCCATGATCTGTATTTCCCCATTTTCACTGCTTTTGAATTGTCTCCCCTTCACCTGCCTCTCAGTCTGATTCTTCAGCTTTGTTTTTGATGATTAGTGTTCCTAGAATGTCATATATATTTGATTGGCTTGTTTTTCAGGTCATTGTTTTAACAGGGATGACAGGAAGTGTTTGACTATTCTGCCATCCTGGCCCTGCCTCCTATCCATTCATCCCTTGATGGGTACTTAGGTTGTTTCCATCTTTTTGCTATTGTGAAAAACGCTGCAATGAACATGGGTGTGCATATGTCTATTCATGTGACAGCTTTTATTTCTCTAGGATATATTTCTAGGAGTGGGGTTGCTGGATCTTGTGCCATTTCTATTTCTAGCTTTTTAATGATGCGCCATATCATTTTCTATAGTGATTGTACCATTTTACATTTCCACCAAGAGTATATGAGAATTCTAATCTCCCCCACAACCTCACCAGCATTTTTTGTTTTCTGAATTTGTGATCAGTGCCATTGTTTCAGGAGGTAAATGGTATCTTATCATGGTTTTGATTTGCATATCTCTAATGGCTAATGATCACAAGCATCTTTTCATGTATTTGTTGGCTGCCGGAATGTCCTCTTTGGTGAAGTGTCTGTTTATGTCCTTTGCCCATTTTGTGACTGGGTTACTTTACTTCTTATTGTTGAGTTGTTGAAGTTTTCTATATACTTTAGAGATTAAACCTTTATCAGATATATCATTGCCAAAGGATTTTTTTTTCCAGTCTATAGGTTCTCTTTTTACTCTCTTAGAAAAGCCTTTTGATGGACATAAGTATTTTATTTTTAGGAGGTCCCAGTAATCTACTTTATCTTTTGGAGTTTATGCATCTTTAGTTGTGCTTGATACTTTATTTATGTCATAAATTAGGGCCCCTAGCATTATCCCTAAGTTTTCTTTCATGATCTTTATAGATTTAGGTTTTACATTTAGGTCTTTGATCTATTTTGATTTAGTTTTTGTGTACGGTGTGAAGTATGGATCCTGTTTCATTTTTCTGCAAATGGATATCCAGTTTTACCAGCACTATTTGTTGAAGAGACTGTCTCTTCCCCATTTAATGGACTGTGACCCTTTGTCGAAGATCATGTGTCCATTGGTGGTCTACAAGTTTTTCAAGGCTGTGACCTTTTAGAAGCAGATTTCCAGGCCTTACTTCCAAGGCACCTCTGGGTGGGTTTGAACCAACAATTTTTCAGTTAGCAGTCCAGTGCTTAACCATCTGCATCACCCAGGGGCTCCTGTGGATGTACTTAATGCTACTAATTTGTACACTTTAAAATGGTGAATTGTATATTATGTGTACTTTACCACAAAAAAAAAAACCCTTGATTATTTACCCTAGGGTGTGAAAAAAAAAAAACCAGAGGAGCAAAAAAGAGCCCTTTACATGATTAATGTAACACTGGCTGTCACAGACACAGGTACAGAAATAGTCATAGACATAGAACCACTTTTATATAAATGTATGGGATGGAAGGAAAGGAGGACACAGTGTGAAGATAGGTTAGCGTTTACAAACCAAAAAAGAGATTCAGAGTGGTTGAGTGACTTGCAACCCTCACTCTAAACTGCCAAAGTCCAAGTTCCACGTACCCATCTCATCTTACACTGTCTGTTTCTACTACAGTATGGGGTTGTGTAATGCAGATTTTTTCAGATACAAGTGATAAATAAAAGAATGATGGTATAAAATGGAAATTGCATTGGTTCATACATGATTTTTCCCACCAAATCAGTATTTTGCACCACCAAGTAACAGCAGCTGAATGCAAAGCACAGTAACACAACTGAAAATCAGCAAGCCATGGAGGAATACAGTGCTGTACACTATTCTCATTCAACCCACTTTCTTCTTCTTGGCTCAGTTTAGCCACATGCTCTGTCCTGTAAGTGCTTATTACATGATTCTCCCTAATGTTTGTGCATTTTTCTCATGTCTATAACTCAGTTATAAAGTGGCCTCAACCCTTCCTTATACCCCCTTCCTTCAAGTTAATGTCACTATTTTAAAAGGTAGAGGCTATATTTACTGTACTGTAATATTTCTGTATTTATTATAAGTTTAAGCTATCTTTTTAAACTATGTTAGTATTTTATTAGTATAGTTGAATTTTTAGTATTCTGCTTACAAAGTTGCGTGGGTTTTGAGTGGTTTCCCCCAATCCTATTTTTCCTTAAGTCCTGTTATTTTTCACTGTACAATTGTGCAGAATGTGAAGATTTTCAGGAATGTACATATTGCAGTATAGCAGAAATGCCTATATTCACTAACTAGCTCACAACCCAAGTACTGTTGAGAGGGGAATGGAACAGGGCTTCCAGCTTTCTCCTTACAGGAACACAGAATACATAATGCATCACTGAAAAGGTAATTCCCCTAACCTACCCTGAATTTAAGACAGTAGGATGAGGGATGACTCTCTTGGCAAAAGCGCATTGTCACTGTCCCCATTAAAACCACACCAAAGAGCTAAACTTCTTCACGCGTGGCAGAAAGGGAACACTGTGGTTCTTTAGGAACCAGATAAAATCAGACATTTGCAAATTTTGTAACAGCTCTTTCATGACCCAGTAATATTGGAACACCTCCAAAAGAACTCAAATTTATCAATTCTTTATAGCAATTCTTAGTGGAATATCACCAAGAAAACCTCTTAGATAATACCATGATTTGGACTCCTAATCACTATAAAAACCTTCTTTCGTTGACAAAACCATATATAAAGAACAAAATGAAGTAAATCATGTTCTTTACCCCTTCTTTACCATTCCATTCCCACAAAAAAGAAGATATGGAATTTCATTCCTCCAAATATATAACTGTCAGGACTTTATAGAGTCCTATTTAGAGGACGGTATGGATTTAATGACCTTTAGGACTCCTGTGCAGTCCTGACTTCTCCATGAAGAATGTTTTAGCCTTCATGTAGCACCAGTCTCCTTAGGCTCAGTAGATCCCCATCATATGTGACCAGGTAAAGAGGTAAAGGAAAACTTTACCTCTTCCATGGAGAACTGGAGAAGTGCTGATTAAATTTTTTTCATTTTTTCTTCATGGGAATAAGTACAGATTTCTCTCATAATTCTGAAAAAACAATCTACATACTCTGATTTTCATAGGTTAGCAAGAGTTGTAGGAGACGGCCTCAAATGCAGGTGGGCATTTTGGAAATTTCAGGAGTAGGAGGTTTAAAAAGCAGGAACCTTGGAAAACACAGAAACAATTAGGGAGAGATGGTGTCTCCTCTAATGGAAGATGAGCTCTAAGCATGACAAGTAGGGCCTTTCCACTGAGTCCATCACTACACAGATGAACCTTCACCTAAGTCAATACTGCTGGAGAAGAGTATGTAAAACCACTAACTTGGCTTGCTTTTTTTGCTTTCTCTTTTTGATACAGTGCTTGTTCATAATCTTGGTTTTAAATATTCTATTTTCAAGTGAGGACATTTTCATCACAGTGCCTTCCATTGGCATAAGACAGAACATCAGATTCCCCTCCTTTGAGCAAACACTTTTGTGGCCCTGAAGGCATGAGTTTCCTCATGCCTAATAATCACTGGGGTGAAAGAAATACAGAGGAGTCATTGCATCCATTGCCCCGTCTCAAGGACAGACTGTGGCAACCCTGTATCAGATGGGTGGGTACCTTTTTATCTCCAGATATACCCAGTAAGGAGACTACAACTCTCCTTAGTTATTTATTTTAAGATTTAACAAACGCTATGTCCCAAAGTTCTTTCTTTTACCGAACTCCATTCTTCTCTTGTTTTATCTTCAATAGAAAGAAAGAATATCTGGTTGCATTTTGGCTCAGTATGGCAGAGAGAACACATGAGAAATCACCCTGGTCCAAACAATGAAGAATGATAGATGAAATGTGAAAACTAATAAAAGTTAACACTTTAAAACTGCAAAATCATGCTCGGAAACAAAAGGAAACCCTTCATGGAATAAAAATAGAAGAAAAGTACAGCAATAAATGGGGGATACAGCCTGGTCCCCTGGCAGCTGGGGCTGTATACAGAGACTTGGGGCTAGATAGCTGAGCAGGAGCTACACCCTGCAAGTGACTTCCTGTGTGAAGTTGGTGATTAGGGTCACACTTCTCACCTGTAAACAGGGGAGGACATAGCTCAGTCCACCTACGGTTGTTACCTAAAACTCACTATTTGCCTGAGGTAGATAGCTGAAGCTGAGGTCCTGGTCCGAGATCAATATCTGGGACGTGCACTACACAAGAAAACAGAGGTAGAAACAGGCCATCAGGCATGAGAGAGGACAAGCTGAAACACTAATATATGACCTGTTTTAGAGCAGAGTAAACTACAAGGCCTGAAACAACACCCCACAAGAATGGTCTCATGTAAGAGAAAACCCCATGGATGATGAGCTCTCAAACAAAAATTTCAGAAAGCAAAAGGAAATTCAGAACTAAGAAAAGCTGTCCAGAAACCCAACAAAAATGAAAATTCACATCTGAATAAAACATATAAATATTAGAACAATCTGAAAAGGACTTTTAATAAACGTTCAAGTACTTTAAAGAAATAAAGAAGAGAACAAGGTCCCAAGAAAGAAAAGCAGAAATTTATGAAACAGTAACATGTAGATATAAAAAGAATCTATTAGAAAGTATATTTATTGAAAATAAAACAACAAACAAAATCCAACAGATAGACTAAAATGCCAGATGGTGTGAAAAAGCCAGAGAAAAAAATTCATGAATTGGAGGACAAAATTGAAGCAATATATCATTATGAAGATTACACCAAGATGAAAAAAAAAATAAAGCAGACATCAAAAGACATAAGAAATAAATTAAATGAGATGCAGTAACTTAAGCCAAATACAACTTTGAGAATGAGAAAAAAGACTGAATGAGAGAGGTATTCTTCACAAAATAATGATTACAAATTGAGGTGAGATATGAGTCCTTAGGTAGAAAACATCATGCACTTAGCAGGCTAAATAAAAATAAATTGCACCAAAAAGTTCAACGTATAATTACCATATGACCCAGCAACCCCAATCCTAGGCATATAATCAGAAATGAAGGCAGGAACACAAATAGAAACCTGTATACAAATGTTCATTGCAGCACTTCTCACAACAGCTAAAAGATGGAAACAACTGAAATGTCCATCAAAAGATGAATGGATAAGCAAAATGTGGCATATATACATACAATGAAATATTATGCTGCTGTAAAGAGAAGTGAAGTTCTGATGCATGCCACAACATGGATGAAATCTGAAAATATTATGCCGAGTGAAATAAGTCAGTCACAAAAGGACAAATACTGTATGATCTCACTTAAACAAAATAGTAAAATATACAGGAAACAAAGATTATTAATGGATATCAGGGGTTTTGGGGGGAGCAGGAGGAGTTTTTGTTTGGGGGTATTGGATTTATATTAATGGTGGTAGAATGTTTTGGCTGAGGATAGTGATAATGGTGGCACAACATGAAAATGTAATCAATGTCACTGAGTTATAAACATGGAAACTGTGTTGGCAGATGTTTTGGTGTGTGTGTTTTCACCATATTAAGATAAATAAATAAATAAGTTGTACATCCATACACCTCATTGTGAAACTAAAATGCATCAAAGAAAAAAATAAAATCTTAAAAGCTAGAAAACATATTACATAGAAAAGAACTATAATCAAACAGCAGACTTCGTATCAGCAAAAAAAAAAGAAGTCAACAAACCATGAAGTAATATCTTCAAAGTGCTGCGGGAAAATAAACATGGACCTAAAATTTTATACCTAACCAAACTACCATTAAAGAACGAGGGCAAAATACAGACATTTTTGCGTATAAGGAAACTAGTACTACTACCCACAGAAAGAGGTGTCAAAGCTTATAGTTAACAAGAAGAAAAATGAATTCACGAAGTGAGATGCTAGAACAAGAAGGAAAAGAAAATAAATAGCTGGTTTCTATACTCCATACAATGAGCTTTTCATGTCTTAAAGACACTGGTGTTTATTTCTTTCAATTATCTCTTTTCTGGGATTTATGATTTCAATTCTTATAACACTTTTTTTTCTCTTAAAATAACTTCTAGCTTATAGTTTTCCTTTTCCCCAATACTTGCTTCCTGTGTAGGCAGCTAGGGTGAGAGATAGCCATAGTTCACTCTATGCTCTTTCACTCTATCCTTTTTCTAGGTCATGCCTTAACCTCCTTCCCAGGGAAGAACAATCTTTATGTTTTAGTTTACACAAGTTCCTATGACATTAAATCAGTTTTAGGGAATTCCGGGAAAGAAAGACTTTTTTACAAGGTACCAAGCAGGTTTAAAAACCAACACAACAGAGAACTCCTGAGGGAGCGGGAGAGCAGTGGGATGCAGACCCCAAATTCTCGTAAAAAAAAAGAAAAACAGACTTAATGGTCTGACTGAGACCAGAAGGACCCCGGAGGTCATGGTCTCCAGACCTTCTGTTAGCCCAAGACAGGAATCATCCCCAAAGCCAACTCTTCAGAGAGGGTCTGGACTGGACTATGGGACAGAAAATGATACTGGTGAAAAGTGAGCTTCTTGGATCAAGTAGACACATGAGACTATGTGGGCAGCTCCTGTCTGGAGGGGAGATGAGAAGGCAGAGAGGGACAGAAGCTGGCTGAATGGACACAGGTTATGAGAGGGGGAGAGAGCGAGGGAGGAAGAGGGGTTTTTCACTAATTAGATAGTAGATAAGAACTATTTCAGGTGAAGGGAAAGACAACACACAATATAGGACAGGTCAGCACAACTGGACTAAACCAAAAGCAAAGAGGTTTCCTGAAGAAACTAAATGCTTCAAAGGCCAGCGTAGCAGAGGCAGGGGTTTGGGGACCATGGTTTCAGGGGACATCTACGTCAACTGGCATAATAAAATCTATTCCGAAAACATTATGCATCCAACTTTGAGGAGTAGTGTCTGGGGTCTCAAACACTAGCAAGTGGCCATCTAAGATGTATCAATTGGTCTCAACCAACCTGGATCAAAGGAGAATGAAGAACACCAAGGACACAAGGTAATTACGAGCCCAAGAGACAGAAAGGGCCACATAAACCAGAGACTACATCAGCCTGAGACCAGAAGAACTCGATGGTGCCCGGCTATAACTGATGACTGCCCTGATAGGGAACACAACAGAGAACCCCTGAGGGAGGAGGAGAGCAGTGGGATGCAGACCCCAAATTCTCGTAAAAAGACCAGACTTAATGGTCTGACTGAGACTGGAAGGACCCTGGAGGTCATGGTCCCTAGACCTTCTGTTAGCCCAAGACAGGAACCATTCCCAAAGCCAACTCTTCAGACAGGGATTAGACTGGACTATAAGATAGAAAATGATACTGGTGAAGAGTGAGCTTCTTGAATCAAGTAGACACATGAGACTATGTGGGCAGCTCCTGTCTGGAGAAGAGACGAGAGGGCAGAGGGGGCAGAAGCTGCCCGAATGGACACGAAAATAGAGAGTGGAGGGAAGGAGTGTGCTGTCTCATTAGAGGGAGAGCAGCTAGGAGTATGTAGCAAGGTGTATATAAGTTTTTGTGTGAGAGACTGACTTGATTTGTAAACTTTCATTTAAAGCATGAGAAAAATTATAACAAACAAACAAAAAAAGCTCTCCAGAGTATCCTCTTCATCAGAAACTTTACTTCTATTTGCCAGGCCCCTTCCCATAACACACTCTTGTAATCCACTTTAAGTAGAAGAAGGAAATATACACATACAAAAATTGTAGACTCACTTAAGGATTCATTCCAAAAAGTAACTTTTAGTTCAGTCATATGTCCAGTCAATCCCTTTAAACATGTTATTATCTTTAAGCATATACTATCATCACCAATACTCAGAATGATAAACTTGTGATATGACATGATCTTTTGCTATCTGGGAAAGAGGCCTCTATGTTCATTAAAGTGTATTTGCTGATGCAGGGAAATTTATTAAACCGTTATAAAGATGGTGACAAAAAGGATTTGGAGGTTTATTCATTAAACAAAAAATCCATTCCTGAAACATTTCAGTTAACTGAGTTTTCACTGAACTTCATTCCTAGCCTCATTCCTATCATTTTTCCCTGGCACTTTCAGTTCCTCTCTTCTAAGTCCTGGAGGTTCCTCACTGCTTAGAAAAGCACCATCTGTGTCCTAGACTTGTGATTCTTCACCATTGTGGAATTATGTATACCCTTTAGGAATACCAATAAAGCTATGGATGCTCTATAGAAATTTGCATGTATACATATTTACACCAAAAATTGCAAACGATTTTAAAGGGCTCACTGACCCCATAAAGTCCACCAATGCACTCCAAGTCAAAAACCCCCATTCTAGAGGGATATAAAATTGACTTACTGGACTACAAGGCTTCTACTTTCTAGAGCCCAAGACTATCACTTAGCTTTTCCTATGACTGCTGTTGGGCCCACAGGCATCCCCCGAATTATTCCATATTTACATACCTTTGGTGTTTGAGCCAGGTCCCAATCATATCTGAACAAAATGTCATTGAGGGAGGCCCTGCCTCAGACAAATATCCCAGCCACAAACCTTGAAAGTAGACGTCGTCGTAACAGCCTTGTGAAAAAGTTTCTGCCTGGCTTCCCCTTAGAGTTGCTCTTAACAATGTGTACATAATAACTGTACAGTTCAGAGGAGGTGGCTATACAGCAGGCAGGCAGCTTTATACTGTCATAAACCTTACTGGCTCAGTTCCTTTGAATTATGAGCATAACTTCGTTCAGAAGTTATGCTCAGATGCAATTCCAGCATTAATTGGACAGGGCACATGGTGCCATGCTACAGCTTCCCTGGTGCCCACTGCCCATGGTAGGAAGAGGCTGTTTACAGCAGAAAATCTCTGAACCACAATTCCCTTCCCCCAAGTGACATTCACCTTCAAATGATTAAAAATCCAATGAAAATCTGTTACTGGGTACCCAATAACTTACTAGAGCCTAGAATGGGCCCTGCCTGGGCTATAAACAGCATTTAGGGGCCAATTTGGGCTGCCTAAAAGTATCCTATTGTTATTTCTGTCTGGAAGTTTCCCTTCTGGGGAATTAGGGAGATGGGGTGGGTAAAGAGGGGAGTAAGGAGAACCACAGCTGGGAAAGAAAGATGCAAGTTGGTTTACCTGTGCAGCGAGGGCAGCACAGATGAGGAATATGCACAGGAGAGAGGCAATGAAGGCTTGGACATCTGATTCGGCTGCAAATCACATTCCCGTTCTGAAAAAAAAGGCAAACCAAAAAAAAAATGTCTTTCAAAGGTCACTCCGATTATACCAGTTTGGGTAACCATCATGCAGGGACTCACCCAGGCAGTGAATAAGGCACTCCCGAGAAGCTGAATGAAATCAGCGTTTTATTTCCTTTTCTTATCACCTCCTGCATTGGATGATAGCTTATTGGCATATTCTACTAAGGTTGGGATCACTACTGCTCCAATTTTCAAAGTCTCCCACTAATTGTGGGAGGTTCATACTGGCCTGGCTCTGAGGCATTTCTACCATTCCCCGGCATTAGCTGCAAGTCTTTTCCAAGAGCCTAGCCTGACTTCATAATCACCTTCTCAATGCGGTGGATGGGAAGAGATAATGAGTGATAGGCCCCATGAGCTGCTATGCAACCCTGAGCAAGAAGGCATTCCCTAGGACATAGATACTGGATTCTATATAACTGTGCCTTGGTCCAGTAGGCTGAGTGACTCTTCTCCTCATTTCCTTTTTAGTCAAAATTTTTTCTGAGAACAGCTGAAGTTTGGAATTGGACTGGTTAGCTAGTATGCCCGGGTGGAGTGACCGGGTCCTAGACTGATTTGCAATTACAAGATCCCTAGCTTTAACAGCTCACAGCCATTGCTGGAACAAAGGAAGGCTTTGGAAATCAATTTTTCATTTACATTTTCCATCCATAATTCATTTGAAGTTTTTTTTTTAAGGGCTACTTGTACTTGTCAGGCTGTGTAGGAGAAGAAGGTAGGGTAGAAGATGGAAAAAGAGAAGATTCCTAATGCTTGAACTGCTGGCACTGGGATCATATTATCATTTTCACTGACCTGCAGACATCAAAGCCTCAGCCCCCAAGGGTTAGCTGTCCATCTCCAATGTGTTGTGACAAGAATCTAAAACAACCATGCCCTACCAGGTGGTTAATCAGTCCCCAGATGCTCCTTTTAAAATATGCCCTAGCCATTTAAAGAGATAGCCTTCCTTTACCTAAATCTGAATCATCTTACCACAAACTTTTTGCTTTCTCGTGTACTTTCTAGAATAGATTTTTGCAGTGACTTATCACACACTCAGAATCAGGTGGTATCGTCTTCAAGTGAGATCACTGAGGCACATCAGAAACCACACCTTTCCTGATGAGATCCAAGCTGAACCCTCCATAATGCTTTATACTGAATTCTGTTCTAGAGTCAATAAAAAAATAAAAATAATAACCATAATGACGACGATGATGACAATAGCAGCAGTTAACATTTCTTGAATGTTTACCATGAGCCAAGCACAGTTTCATGTGAGTTAAATGGTTTAGTGAATTTAATTCTTACTGAAATTCTATGAAATAGGAAATATTATTATCTGATTTTTTAAAAAAGGAAGCTGGAGGAGCTCAGAGAGGTTGTGTAACTTATCCAACATAGCGTGGCTCATACATGGTAACAGCCAGGATTGAAAATTTGGCCTGTCTTGACTTTAGAACCCCAAAGCTTTTTAATATCACCTTATGCTGCCTGAAAGGTTAGGTTTCCACATGCTCAAAATTCTGGCAGTCCAATTTTCTGCACAAATAGCAAAAGGATCAGGCTTGCAAGTGATTGCTCCTGCTCTGCCTGCACACTAGGGAAGAGTTGCAGTTCTTCTACAGGGTCTCAAGTGAGAGGGTGATCTTGAAAATGATCTCTATATGCTCAGTACTCTCAACTTTCAAGGCCTAATACAAGGCTTCTGTCTTAGTTACCTAGTGCTGTTATAACAGAAATACCACAAGTGGATGGCTTTAATGAAGTAAAATTTATTTTCTCACAGTTTAGGAGGTTAGAAGTCCAAATTCAGGATGCTGGCACTAGGGGAAGTCTTTCTGTCTCTGTTGGCTCTGGGGGAAGGTCCTTGTCTATTCGGCTTCTATTCCTCGGTTCTCTGTCAATCTTCATGTGGTGTGGCATCTATCTTTCTCCATCTGTGCTTGATTGCTTCTGTGCCTATTCTGTTCTTTTCATATCTCAAAAGTGATTGGCTTAAAACATATACTACGCTGATGTGGCCTCATTAACATAACAAGAAACCCTATTTCCAAATGGGATTACATCCGCAGGTATAAAGCCACCCATTGCCTTCAAGTCGGTTCTGACTCATTGTGACCCTATAGGACAGAGCAGAACTGCCCGAAAGGGTTTTCAAGGCTGTAATCTTTACAAAAGCAGACTGCTGCATCTTTCTCCCATGGAGTGGCTGGTGGGTTGGAACACCAACCTTTCAGTTAGCAGCTCAGTGCTTTAACCACTGTGCCACCAAGGCTCCTTATCTACAGATATAAGGGTTAGTATTTACAATAACATTTGTTGTTGTTGTTGGGTGCCGTCGAGTTGGTTCCAACTCATAGCAACCCTACAGGACAGAGCAAAACTGCCCCACAGGGTTTCCAAGGAGCAGCTGGTGGATTTAAACTGCTGACCTTTTGGTTAGCAGCTGAGCTCTTAACCGCTACGCCACCAGGGCTCCAATAATATTTGGGGGGACACAATTCAATCCATAACAGCTTCCCTTCCCAATTGGCCCATTTCAGTGTTTCTCAACCAGAGATGATTTTGCTCCCTAGGCAACTCTGGAGTCATTTTTGTTGTTATAACTGGGGAGAGGAAGTGATGCTATTGTCTACTGGGCAGAGACCAGGAATCCTACTAAATGTCTTGCAATGCATAGAACAACCCCCCACAACAAGGAATTATCCAGCCCAAAATGTCAGTAGTACAGACATTTGGGGCTGGATAATCTAGTGCAAGATGGCAGAGACTTTTTCAGAATGGTAGACCACAACTGTGGTCCTGGGTCAAGACCATGTAAAGAAGATGGAACTACCTGCTTTGTTGGTTGTAATGCCTCTCTGAATGACTGGACAGGAGCCACGGCCAATGCTTACTGGCTGAGACAACATAAAATATACTCTCTCAATGAACCAGTGTATACTCTGTCTCAGTATCCTCTCTAGAGGGCTTCCTTGAAAACGGTTTTCAAAAACTATTTTGTTTTACACCTGAGGAATTACACTGAGCTTTTCCCAATCCCACTATCAAAATATTCCACACCTTATCTCACCATATCCTATATCACTAGTTGTTCTGAGGCAGAATCAACTCAACGGCAATGGGTTTTTGTTTTTTGTTTTTAAAGAGATCAAAGTATCTTTCCATAGCAAATACTCAAAGATCCCATGAAAGTCAAGCCAAAAAGCAATAGAGGAAAAATGCAGGAGATATTTATTATTCCTTGCAATCTGCTACCTAATTTCTTTTAGGCATTTATCACCTGAACTCCCTGGTCATCTGGGTACTGAAAGCCCTTCTACATGCTAAGGAGCAAATTGGGAAATCACACATCATGGGGGATTGTACCTCTGAGCAGATGCAGTTCACACAGTAAACCAATCCGTATGGTTCCAGGTAAGGATGCCATCTCTCACCCACTCTGTATTTCTTGTCTTGAAACATACAATATGTCTCTGAATCTGTGAGGAAGGAGATGGAGAATATGCTTGTTAGAAAACAGACCAAGTCATAAAATTCAAAGGCAATCACAGGTTACATCTGTTTTAGTACACATCAACGAAAGAGGCATAGGGAACATTTACAAAGCCCTACTATGGGCTCAGTGTTTTACACGCTTTGCTCCTTGGAGCCTCACAATGATGCAGTAAGGTAAGTACTACTATTAAATTTTATAGATGAGGAAAATCAAGGGTCGTATAACCAATTAGTAGCTGAAGTGGAACTCAAAACCAGGTTTGTATGACAGTGAAGCCCAAACTCTTAACTACTGCTCTGCCGTACTGATAAGGTAAAGGAGAATATATGTCCTTTTGGAAAACCTTGTTTTCCCTTCCTTTGAGAAATGAAAGCTAATGCCTGAAATACTGATGTATGAGAACACTCTCACAGCTGCTTGGTGGTAGGGTAATGGACGAAATACATTGTGGTAGATCCCTATAAATGGCTTTTCCCACACATGCTAACATGGGTCAATTACAAAACAAATACTTGAGCATCTACTCTTTGCTAGGCACTATGCTAAGTGCCGGGGATAAAATGATGGGCAAAACTACACACAGGCCCTGCCTCCATTCAACTTACAGACTTCCTCTTACATAGACAACCCTCAATTATCCCCAAAGTAATGTCTCCCTCCCCTTTGCTGCACTGGAAATTTTGGAAGCCACAACTTCTCTTGTATCATAGTTACTTGAGCACATATCATGTTACTTGTCTTATTTTACATGTCTTACTTCTCCAACAGGTTATAAGGTCATCAAAAATGGGCAACATTTATTCTTTACTCTCTAACCATCACACGGCCTATCTAGCACACTGTGATCAAAAAATGTTAGCAATTAGCAAATGACTGGTAAATTGAATTTCGAAATCAAGTGTTTTTTTTTTTCTAATCCCATTCTCTTTTATCTTCTGCTTCCCATCATACAAGGTCAGAATAACCAAGATTCCTCATGTAGCAAACACATTAATTTTCCCCATTCTCTGGTACAAATTTCCCTGAGGATCGAAATAAAAGAATAAAAAAAAAAAGGCAGATAAACAAGAAATTGCGAGACAGGCAGAGCCAAGATGGCAGAATAGACAGATGCTCTGGCAAGCCCTCTTTACAACAAAAACCCGAAAAAACAAGTGAAACGAGTATATTTGTGACAAGCTGGAAGCCCTGAGCTTCAAAGGCAAGCTCAGAAAACAAACTGAGAGGCAGGGGGAGGAAGAGAAGGTTCAGAAGCAGAGAGGAGTTACTGGACCTAAATCATCGGCGAGCCCTCAGGCACATTCCCAGAGCGGCGGCTGCAGTGGGCTGGTACTAACATTCGGCTGCAATTTCCTCAGGGAGAAGCAGCCAGCCACACAGCCCACTCACACTACCAGAACCTGAGGAGAAGGACGCTCTAGGCAAAAGCTAAGTACTTGCGTATATTTTACCACGCCCTCCCCCCACCCCCAAGCCGGCTTCAGCGCTGAATTCCCTGGGCCTGAGATAGGCCCTGTTGACCACCTAGAGCCATCCTCCCAGCCTTGGAGAAGGAAAAAATTTGCAATTGGGGGAAAGTCAATTTGCTAGCTCCACTAACTGGGGGAGCTCAGGACAGAAGTGGCTCCTGTCCAAGCATAAATGGTCCATGGACTTTGAGCACCTTTCCCTTCTGCATGGACCTGTGTGGGCCTATTTCAGGAGAATAGGCCCTTGTTGGCAAACTCCAACTGTTTCAGCTGTGCAGTGGAGTGGTGGGTGTCTGATGTTTGACACATCAGAGACCTAATGACTGGTAGCTCCACTCAGGTCACCCAGCCTCCCGCGACAGGGGTCCAAGAATAACTGGTATGTCCCAGTCCTTACAACCAAAAACTTTGGGTGCCCATGGTCCCTCTGCAGAACCCACCTACCTGCAAGCTCTAGGCAACAGGGACGTGCTTTCCTCAGAGACACTCGGGGGTCAGTTCTCAACCCCCTGCCTTGTTCAGAGCGTGACCCCCTCCTGCAATCAGATACAGGTATATACGCCAATCACCCCTGCCCCTCTACAACTGTAGGACAGAGCCTGTACCACACACTTGATGATCAGCTACCTGGAAACCTGAGCTGAATTCATACAAGAAAAGAGAATGGACTCTTAGACTGATATACCTGATCACAAGTTTAGTCATCAGGGGACATGACGTCAGAGCTCCAAAGGTGAAAATAATCGAGCTAGCTCACTCAAGGAACCCATTTGGGCATATCGAAACAAAACAAAGCAAGAAGCTACGACACAGTAAGCAAGCATAAACTAATACAATAACTTATAGATGGCTCAGAAACAACAGTCAATATCAAGTTACATAAGGAAACAGACCATGATCATCTCAACAAGCTCTCAAAACAAAGAATCAAGAATCTTCTTGATGAAAGTACATTCCTGGAATTACCAGGGGCAGAGTACAAAAGATTAATATACAGAATTCTTCAAGACATCAGGAAGGAAATGGAGTAATATGCAGAACAAGCCAAGGAACACACAGATAAATCAACTGAAGAAATTAGAAAGATTATTCAGGAACATAATGAAAAGTTTAATAAGCTGGAAAAATCCATAGACAGACAGCAATCAGAAATTCAGAAGATTAACAATAAAATTACAGAAGTAGACAACTCAATAGAAAGTCAGAGGAGCAGAATTGAGCAAATAGAAGCCAGAATTTCTGAACTCAAAGATAAATGACTTGACACTAATATATTTAAAGAAAAATCAGATAAAAGAATTCAAAAAAAATGAAGAAACCTTAAGAATCATCTGGGACTCTATCAAGAGAAATAATCCACGTGTGATTCGAATACCAGAACAGGGAGGGATAACAGAAAATACAGAGAGAATTGTTGAAGATTTGTTGGCAGAAAACTTCCCCTGATATCGTGAAAGATGAGAAGATATCTATGCAAGATGCACATCGAACTCCACATAAGGTAGATGTTAAAAGGAAGTCACCAAGACATGTTATAATTAAACTTGCCAAAACCAAAGATAAAGAGAGAATTATAAGAGTAGAGAGGGATAAATGAAAAGTCACCTACAAAGGAGAGCCAATAAGAATAAGCTCAGAGAGAGACTGACTTGATTTGTAAACTTCCACTTAAAGCACAATAAAAATTATATAAAAAAAAAAAAGAATAAGCTCGGACTACTCAGCAGAAGCCATGCAGGCAAGAAGGCAATGGGATGACATATTTAAAAAATTGAAGGAAAAAAATTGCCTGCCAAGAATCATATATCCAGCAAAGGTGTCTCTTAAATATGAAGGTGAAATTAAGACATTTCCAGATAAACATAAGTTTAGGGAATTCGTAAAAACCAAACCAAAACTACAAGAAATACTAAAGGGAGTTCTTTGGTTAGAAAATCAATAGTATCAGGTATCAACCCAAGACTAGAACACTGCGCAGAGCAATCAGAAGTCAACCCAGAAAGGGAAGTCCAAAAACACAAAGCAAGATTAAAAAAAAAAAAAAGAAAGAAAGAAATTGGGAGATGATATTTCTAACAAGGAATAAACACAGGATTAATATCTGGAACATTTTTAATCATTAAAATCAGTAAGTAAAGAACCAAGTAATTCAATGGAGAAATAACATAAGGACATGAACAGGAATTCAGGGAAAACATGGAAACAGGCAATAAACATATAAAAAGATATTCAAACTAAAACTACACTAAGATAAGTGCTTCATGTCACTTATTGGTTGAAAGAACCTCTATGACTTTTTCCCACTGCCCACAGATACATTGCAATTTAACGTTCAAACCTTTATTTCCACCTACTTCAGAATAGTAAACTGAGAGACAGAAAACCTGGGTTTGAATCTTAACTAGCTCTAGCTGTGTGGCATTGAGCAAGTCATTTAACTTGTCAGCCTCAGTTTTTAACATCAGTGAAATATAGATTATATGTTACTCAAGCAGACATTAGAAGTTTAATTGAGGCTCTTTGCAAATTATAAAGTGCTACAAAATGTATAGCATTATTTTATACTAATTCTTTTCTAATTAGAAAGGCAATTCATATTAAACATATAAAACTGGAAAAGGTACACAAACACACAACAAGAACACAATAAAAACATAAAACTGTATGGAGGAATAAAGCACTGCACATAATCCCAGCACCAGAATATAACCACTTTAACATTCTGGTAACATATAAATAGCCCATAAGTGGAAGAAGAAATCAAAAGGGAAATTAAAAAGTATGTTGTACTAAAAAAAAAATGAAAATATGACATACCAAAATGAGTGAGATTCAGCTAATGCAGTACTTACAGGAAAATTTATGGCACTAAAATACCTATATTAGAAAAGGGAAAAAGATTTTAAGAAACTAGAAAATGTAGAGCAAAATAAATTGAAAGTAAACAGAAGGAAGGAACTAATAAAGAGCAGAAATCAATGAAATTGAAGACAGAAATCAATAGAAAAAAAATTGAGACAAAAAAGCGGTTATTCAAAAGATCAGTAAAAGTTGATAAACCTCTAGCAACACTGACAAAGACAAAAAGTGAGAAGACTCAAATTATTAATTTCAGCGACAAAAAGGAGACTACAGGGCAGATCCTATCGACATTAAAAGGATAAAGAGGGAATACTGTGAACAACTTTATGCCAACAAATTCAAAAACTTAGATGAAACGGATGGATGCTTTGAAAGGTCCAAATTACCTAAGTTCGCTCAGGTATAAATAGATAGCCTGAATTTCCTATTTTTTTTTAAAGAAATTGAATTTGTAATTAAAAACTTCCTCACAAAGAAAACTCCAGAGTCAGATAGCTTCACAGGTGAATTCTATCAAAGCCTTCCAGAAAACTGAAGAAGACAGAATGCTTCCCAAATAAATCTTTGAGGCAAACATTACACTGATACCAAGCCAGATAAAAATATTACAATTAAAGAAAACTACAGACCAATATCACTCATGAAAGTAGATGCAAAAATTATCAACAAAATTTTAGCAAATAAAATCCAACAATATATAAAAAGGATATGTCATGAGTAAGTGAGTTTTATCCTAGGAAATCAAGGCTGGTTCAATATTTTATTAAACATTGTATTGGAGATCCGAGCCAGTGAGTTCAGGCAAGAAAAAGAAATAAAAGGTATACATATTAGAAAGCAGGAAGTAAAACCATTTCTATATACAGATGATATGATTGTCTACATAGAAAATCCCAAAGAATTATTTTAAAAAGTTATTATAAATAGTAAGAGAATCTAGCAAGACTGCAGGACACAACGTCAATATACAAAACCAATTACATTTCTATATTCTATAATGAATAACTAGAAATAGAAATTTTATAAAAGTACCATTTGCAATAGCTTCAAAAAACATGTAAATACTTAGGTGTAAATCTAACAAAATATGTGTAAGATCTCCACTCTGAAAACTACAATACAATGATGAAGGACATCAATGAAGGCCTAAAAAATGGAGAGATATATCTTTTGTTCATTCATTGGAAGACACAATATTAAGATATCAATTCTTTCCAAACTTATCTATAGATTCAATGTAGTCTCAGTCCCCAAAACCAGCAAGATATTTTATAAAAATTGACATAGTAATTCAAACTATTATTTGGAAAGGCAAATGAAATAGAATAGCCAAACCAATATTGAAAAGGAAAAAAAAAAGTTAGAGGACATATACGACATGATTTCAAAACTTAATATGCAAATAAAAAACATAAAATAAACAGTGTGGTGTTGGCAAATAGATCAATGAAACAAGATAGAGTCTAGAAAGACTCACATGTATGTGGTCAATTGATTTTCAACAAAGGTAAAAATACAATTCAATGGACAAAGGATAGTCTTTTCAGCAAACAATGCTGGAAAAATTGCATAGGCATGCAAAAATAAAACATAAATGAACCTTGATCCATATTTCACACCATATACAAAAATTAACTCAAAATGCATTATAGACTTAAATGTAAAACCTAAAACTTTAAAACTTCTAGAGGAAAATATAATAGAAGACTATCTTTGTGACCTTGGGTTAGGAAAAGGGTTATTAAATATGACAGCAAAAGCATAATCCATGAAAGAAATACTGACAAATAGGACCTCATCAAACTTTAAAACTTCTGCCCTTTGACAATATTAAGAAAATGAAAAGAAAAGCCACAGACTGGGAGAAAATGTTTGCAAATCACATTTCTGACAAAGGACTTTTCTTCTTTTTTTATTGTTGTAAAAATATAGATAAAATGATAAAATAACATTTGCCAATTCAACATTTTTCACATGTACAACTCAGTGACATCAATTATATCATGTTGTGCAACGATCACATACCAATATCTGTTGCCAAATTTTCCCCACCATAAACTGAAGTTCGATGCTTCCTAAACAATGGTTCCCCTTTCTCCCTCTCTCACACCCCTGGTAACGACTATCAAATTCTGATCTCTGTATATTTGGCTACTCTAAGTATCCCTTTCAAGACTCGTGGGACCTAAGATATCTCACTCACTTTTTATGCCTCTAGAGTTCTTTAGAAAGGGAGTAGCCTGATTTTAACTCATTTAGCCTCAAGGTGGGAACCTTTTGAAATGCGCAAAACTCAAAAATCCTGAGTGGAAGCCTCATTTTTGTGTAGGCTCAGCGTTGTCTGAGGTGATACCCTCCTGGATGTGTGAATTTTCTAAACTTTTCACAGGTTTGCCTTTATTTCTGTGAGATAAGCTTCCTCACTACGTTTCCTGAGATAAAAAATCCTTTGGCTTTATTTATTTGGGTTGTAAATACTGCTTTTGCTGTAAGGAAGAATGCATTGTACCATGTTTTGAAAAATTTCATGAAGGAACAAAATGGCTAAAAATAAGGAGACTAGAATACAATGTATGTGCTGTCATTGCCAGGTGCCTTCATATTTTACCTCATGTTTTGCAAATTTTCAAGAAATAAAATTTTAAAAATAATTTTATCATTGACTTATATTGACAGGATTTATGTCATCTACAGTGCACTGGGACATATGGGATCCCAGATAACGGATATCAAAATTCGTAACTCAGAGCAAAAATTCTGAATTGGTCCTTTAATCAGCATGCCTTCATTAGTGAAAACACATAGTATCATCAAAAAATTCAAAGGAGAAAATAATTGGGTCTTGAAAGGAGCATTTCATATAAGAAGGATCTTACAATATTTGTCCTTTTGCAACTGATGTATTTTGCTCAGCATACTTTCAAGCTTCATCCATGTTATAACATGTATCAGGACTTCCTTTCTCTTTTGGCCGAGTAATATGTCACTGTATGTATATACTACATTTTGTTTATCCATTTGTCTATTGATGGACATTTAGGTTGTTTCTACCTTTTAGTTATTGTGAATAGTGCTGCAGTGAACACTGGTGTACAAGTGTCTGTTTGCATCACTGCTTTTAAATCTCTTGCTTATAAACCTAAAGAGTAGGGTTGCAGTATCATATGGTAGCTCTATGATTAACTTTTTGAGGAATCGCCAAACTGTTTTCCACAGTGGCTGTACCATTCTATTCTGACCAACAAACTATGAGAATTCCAGTTACTTCACATAAACGACTTTTATCCAGAATATATAAAGAAATCTCGAAACTAAAGTATAAGGAAACAACCCAATTAAAAAATGGGAAAACAGCTGGAATAGACAATTCACCAAAGGAGACATACAGATGTCAAGCATATCATTTAGTCATTAAGGAAATGCAAATTACAACCATGAGGAGTTATTCCTACCCACCTATTAGAATGGCTAAATTCAAAAACCTGACAATACCAAGTGCTGATGAAGATGTGAAACATCTGGAACTCTCACACTTTGCTGATGGAAATGCAAAATGGTACAAGCCACTATGGTAAACAGTTTGACAGTTCCTTATGAAGTTAAACATACACTTATTATATGACCCAGCAGTCCCACTCCTAGGTATTTATGTAAGTGAAATGACAACTATATTCACACAAAAACCTGTACATAAATGTTTAAAATGGCATTATTTTTAGTCAACAAAAATTGGAAGCAACCAAATGTTCTTCAACTAATGAATGTATAAATATCATACAATGGAATACTACTCAGCAATAAAAAGGAATGAACAACTGATACAAAAACAACATAGATGAATCTGAATGGCATTATGCTAAATGAAAACGCCAGACTCAAAGTCTACATACTGTATGATTCCAATTAGTTGACATTCTGGAAAAGGCAAAACTATAAGGACAGAAAACAGATCAGTAGTTGACAAAGCCTGGGGCTGGGGGAAGGATTTGACTACAAAGGGTCACAGGGTAAGTTTTGTGAGTGATGGGGCTATTTTATATTTTGGCTATGGTTATGCTTACATGACTGAATGCATTTGTGAAAACTCACAAAACTGTGCTCTAAAAAGGGTGATTTTTGCTATATGTAAAGCACACCTTAATAAAACAATATATAGAAGATAATCACTTGTTCCATCAACAGAGGAATGGATAAACAAAATGTGGTAAATACATACAATGAAAATCTATGCAGCCATAAGGAATAATGATGAGTTGTCAAAATATTATAATGTGGATGAATACAGAGGACATTATCCTGGGTGAAATAAGTGAATCACAAAAGGACAACACATATATAAGGACAATATATATAGCTACCACTCTCTACTCATCTGAAGCAAAAGAGAAAGAAGGAAATCAAAGACTGAGAGAAGAAACTAGTTTACAGGACTAACAGTCTACAGGACCCATGGCCTTATCTACCCTGAGACCAGAAGAATGACATGGTGCTCAGCTATCACCAACAACCGTTCTCCTCAGGGCCACAATAGATGGATCCTGATAGAATGGGAGAAAAACATGGAGCAGAACCCAAATGCTTAAAATGTCCAGACTTACTGGACCAGTTGAGGCTAGAGGACTCCTCGAAACTATCACTCTGAGATACTCTTTGAAACTTGAACTGAAACTATCCCCTCAGGTCACCTTTTAACTAAATAACAGATTGGCTCATAAAATAAACAAAATCAACTGTGAGTACTACACACCTTTTAAAAAATCATCTATATGAGATCGAAAGGCCAACAATTACTCTAAAGCAAAGTTGGAAGGGTAAGGGCACAGGGAAACTAGATTACTGGAAACAGAACATCCAAAACGGAATTAACAAGAACATTGACACATTGTGAAAAATGTAACCAATGTCACTAAACCATATGTGTACCAAACCCATTGCCGACAAGTCGATTCCGACCCATAACGACCCTATGGGTAGAGTAGAACTGCCCCACAGGGTTTCCAAGGAGCAGCTGGTGGATTTGAACTGCCAACCTTTTGATTATCAGCCGAACTCTAAACCACTGTGCCACCAGGGCTCCAAACAATATGTGTAGTAATTGTTAAATGGGAACCTAATTTACTGTGTAAA
The DNA here is from genome assembly GCF_030014295.1 of Loxodonta africana. Taxonomy (NCBI): domain Eukaryota; kingdom Metazoa; phylum Chordata; class Mammalia; order Proboscidea; family Elephantidae; genus Loxodonta; species Loxodonta africana. Next base: position 131,713,958 of record NC_087369.1, read on the forward strand.
CTTTCACCGAAAACAGTAAAATATGACTTAAAAAAAGAAGATAAACAGTTGTAGCATTCCAGTAATCTCCTTTCCACCTTTCTTCTATGCGTTATACGTATGATGGTTTTATTACAAAATTAACAGCATATAGTACATATATTTTGTATCCTCCTTTCTAAAATTAACATATCATGAACATTTTCTGCATTAAATAATTTGCCCCAAACGTGATGCCTAGTGACTTGATTCTACACAAATACACAGTTGTACCATAATTTATTAATCAATCCCCTATTTTGGGATATTAGGATGCTTCCTTTTCTATTATGATCAACATCCTTGTATGTAAACGTCTGTGTGCAACACATATTATTTTCTTAATATAAGGCCTTAAAAGTAGATTTATTAGGTCAAAGGTTTTGAATGCTTTCAAACTTCTCTTTTTCAGTTTTTTATTTTTTTTAATTGTACTTTAGATGAAGGTTTACAGAACAAAATAGTTTCTCATTAAACTGTTAATACACATAGTGTTCTATGATATTGGTTAACAACCCCATGACATGTCAACACTCTCCCTTCTCAAACTTGGGTTCTCTTATTACCAGCTTTCCTGTGCCCTCCTGCCTTCTGGTCCTTGCCCCGGCGCTGGTGTGCCCCTTTAGACTCGTCTTGTTTTATGGGCTGTCCAATCTTTGGCTGAAGGGTGAACCTCAGGAGTGACTTCATTACTGAGCTGAAAGGGTGTCCAGGGGCCATACTCTCAGGGTTTCTCCAGTCTCTGTCAGGCCAGCCAGTCTGGTCTTTCTTTTTGAGTTAGAATTTTGTTCTACTTTTTTCTCCAGCTCTGTCTGGGATCCTCTATTGTGATCCCTGTCAGAGTAGTCAGTGGTGGTAGCCAGGCACCATCTAGTTGTACTGGACTCAGTCTGGTGGAGGCTGTGGTAGATGTGGTCCATTAATCCTTTAAACTAATCTTTCCCTTGTAGCTTTAGTTTTCTTTTCAATCTTCCTTGTTCCCAAAGGGGTGAGAACAGTGGATTATTATCCTAGATGACCCCTCACAGGCTTTTAAGACCCCAGACACTACTTACCAAGGTAGAGTGTAGAACATTTTCTTTATAAACTATGTTATGCCAATTGAGCTAGATGTTCCCTGAGACCACAGTCCCCACAGCCCTCAGTCCAGCAATTCGATCCCTCAGGAGAGTTTGGATGTGTCTGTGGAGCTTCCATGACCTTACCTTGTGTAAGTTGTGCTGGCTTCTCCAGTAGTGTATACTGTCTTACCCTTAACCAAAGTTACCACTTATCTATTATCTATTGACTGTTTTTCCATCCCCACCGCTCCCCTCCCTCGCAACCATCAAAGATTCTTTCTGTGTGTAAACCTTTTCAGTACAGTAGTGGTCTTATACAATATTTGTCCTTTCGTGACCAACTTATTTCACTCAGCATAATTCCCTCCAGATTTATCCATGTCATGAGATGCTTCACAGATTCACCGTTGTTCTTTTTCATTGTGTAAAACTCCATTGTGTGTACGTACCACAGTTTGTTTATCCATTCATCTGTTGGTGGGCATCTAGGTTGTTTCCATCTTTTTGCTATTGTGAACAATGCTGCAATGAACATGGGTGTACATATGTCTATTCCTGTGATGACTCTTATTTCTCTAGGACATATTCCTAGGAGTGGGATTGCTGGATCATATGGTATTTCTATTTCTAGCTTTCCAAGGAAATGCCATATCATTTTCCAAAATGGTTGTATCATTTAGCATTCCCACTAGCAGTGCATAAGCATTCCAGTCTCACCGCAGCCTCTCCAACATTTGTTATTTCCTGTTTTGTGTGTGTGTGTGTGCCAGTAACGCTGGGGTAAGATGATATTTCATTGTGGTTTTGATTTGAATTTCTCTAATGGCTAGTGATTGGGACCACTTCCTCATGTGTCTGTTGGCCACTTGAATGTCTTCTTTGGTGAAGTGTCCATTCATTTCCTTTGCCCATTTTTTAATTGGATTATTTGTCTTTTTGTTGTAGAGGTATTGGATTTTCTGGTAGATTTTAGAGATTAGACCTTTCTCTGATTTGTAATAGCCAAAAATTTTTTCTCAGTCTGTAGATTCTCTTTTTACTCTTTTGGTGAAGTCTTCTGATGAGCAAAAGTGTTTAATTTTTAGAAGATACCAGTTATCTAGCTTATCTTCTGGAGTTTGCATGTTGGTTGTGGTTTGTATCCTGTTAATGCGATGTATTAGGGCCTCTAGTGTTGATCCTATTTTTCTTCTAGGAACTTCATAGTTTTTGGCTTTATATTTAGGTCTTTGATCCATTTTGAATTAGTTTTTATACATGGTGTGAGGTATGGGGTCCTGTTTGATATTTTTGCAGATGGACATCCAGTTTTTCCAGCACCATTTGTTAAAAAAGATTTTCTCTTCCCCATTTGACGGACTTTGGACCCTTGTCGAAGATCAGGTGACCATAGGTGGATGGATTTGCATCTGGATTCTCAATTCTGTTCCACTGGTCAATGTATCTGTTGTTGTACCAATACTAGACTGTTTCGACTACCATAGCTGTACAGTAGGTTCTGAGGTCAGGTAGTGTGATTCCTCCTACTTTATTCTTCTTCTTCAATAGTGCTTTACTTATCTGGGGCTTCTTCCCTTTCCACAGAAAGTTAATGATAATTTTTTTCATCTTTAAAAAATGTTGCTGGTATTTGGATCGAGATTGCATTATATTTGTAAATCCCTTGGTAGAATTGTCATTTTCACAATGTTGAGTCTACCTATCCATAAAAAACCACTGCCATCGAGTGAATTTCAACTAATAGCAACCCTACAGGACAGAGTAGAACTGCCCCATTGGGTTTCCAAGGAGCAGCTGCTAGATTTTAACTGCCGACCTTTTGGTTAGCAGCCAAGCTTTTAACCACTGTGCCACCAGGGCTCTTCAAACTCTTGCTCCATATTACCAAACTGCCTTCCAGAAAAGCTGCACTAATTTACCTTTCCTTAAGCAGTGGCTGGGAATGCCAACACTGGATATTTTAATTGTTTAAAACTTTGCCAGTTTGGTGGGATGGTGGGAACAAAACGGAACCAATATTTTTTAATTTCTCATCAAGGTTGAATCTATTTTTATTTTTAGTAATCATTTTTATTTCTTTTATATGTCCATTCATATTAATATAGTATATTAATCTATATTGCTGGTCTCAGTTAAAGTGATGAAAACATTTATTAATTGAAAGAATTCAGAAAATCAAAATTACTTTTTCGGCAGGACTTGTGTGTTTTTCAGCAAAGTCTTAGAAACAATACAATTTTCTCCGTATAGACACAAATTAGACTTCTGGCCCACAACACTCAAGAATGGAGTAAGAAAAAAATTTAAATATATTAACAATCCCAGTATCTTCAACTAATGAGAGATGATTATGAATTTCCCAAGACTAACATCTTTTTTTTTTTTTAACATCTAAATGAGGCATCTTTCTCCACTTTCCACATGTTTGGTGAGAAGAGAATGACTGTTTCTCTACACTAAATTTATAGTCTCACTGACAAACACCTAAGTGATCTGCATATCATATATACAACTTATCTGGGCATTTCACAAAGAATCTGAGAGTACATTTGGAAGCAATCCATGAAGGTGTCTAGTTCAGGTGGTGCTAGCTTGTTGTTGTTGTTGGGTGCTGTCAAGTTGATTCCAACTCATAGCAACCCCCATGTGACACAGTAGAACTGCCCCATAGGGTTTTCCAGGCTGTAATCTTTATGGAAGCAGATAGCCAGGTCTTCCTCCTGCAGAGCCGCTGGGTGGGTTCAAATCACCAACCTTTCGGTTAGCAGCCGAGCACTTAACTGTTGCACCACCAGGGCTCCTTGTTAGCTCATTAGACTATCATAAACAGTCATAGCTGTATGAGTCTGAGACCACTAATACTTGAATGGATGTAAGCTAGATGTTACTTCATGGATCCAAATCTACACTGCAAAGTAAGGAACTCTGTGTACTACACATTTGATTCGGGATTGTTTTGCTTGCTTGGATTAGCTCACTCAGAGGTTAACAACATATCTACCTACTTAAAATATGGTTTGGGATGAGCTTTCACTATCAACTATGTGATCTCAGTGGTTGGGTGACTTACTCTTTCTTACCTGATGGAGAAGAAATGAGATAATAAAAGCTAAAGACCTCTGAGACACTAAGCACTCAATAAGACAGGCTATCAAAACATGGGTTTCAAATATATTTGCATACAGATTTTCAGAAATCTCATCCAAATTGTAAAGGTTCTAACTTGCTTAAGAGTAGCAGGAAAGTCTGCTTCCAAAAATGCAGGATGTTCTGATACCACAGGGAGGGTATTCTTTATATACAGCTTTGAAGCCAGTTGCTATCCCTTCTCTGATATATCTTTAAGACAGATTATTTCACTGACACTATTAAATGAGTACTTTCCATATATCCAAGATCATCATTAACCATGAAAACCACAGATAATCCAAATGTCTTTTTTCAGCCAATAGACTGCACTTCCTGCCAAATTCAGATCCTAAGGCGTATTGTTAGACAAAGTGTAAAAACTGAGTGATCTGAATTTTTCTGCTCCAAATTTGTTCCAAAGGTTAGGAGGTGAATGATAAGTGTTAATAGGAGCCAGGGATCCAGGTCCTGAAAAACTTGGAGTTGGATGAGGATGGTGATAACAATAATAACAAAAACACCACTAACATTCATTGAGCACTTCCTATGAGTTAGGCCCTATTCTAAGGGTTTTATATTTATGGATTCACTAAATCCTCACAACAACCTCATGAGGTAGTCCCAATATCATCCTCATTTTATGGATGAGGAAACTGAGGCACAGAGAAGTTTGGCAATTTGCCCAAGATCACATAACTAGTCAAGTTATGGAGCTGGGATTCAAAAAACCTAAGTAAGCTTCAGAACTGAGCAATGTAACCACTCCAGAATTCTGACTCTTCTGCTACATAGTTGATAAGGTGAAGGGCATCCATGTTTAGAATTTAGAAAGTAAAGGGCTTCCACACATTTTTGTCTAACCCTTTCGCAAATTAACCTTCTAGTCTACCTTTGAGACACAGCTTTGATCGCCTTTGAAAAAATCGAGTGTTGTTTGTAGTAGAGTTAAGTCATACTCAAGACAGACTATACAAAATGGTACAGCTGGCACAGACTTTATTTTGCAATTTTTTGTATCTATCTCAGTGACAAAGTATAAAGTATAAAATAATTCCCATGCTTTGAAAGGCTTGGAAATCTAGTTGGGAATACCATATTACCCCAGTTAAAAGTTCTTTTTCATTCTCTTTAAACCTACCAGCACTTTCCTCATAGTATTCACGTGGTATTTATCTCATATTATGGCACCAGTATCTTCCAAATTATGCTTCATGGGGTAAAATTTTCTTATTCAGATACTAACTTCTGATAGAAACCTGACTCTAGATGCAAACATAATGATCTGTCATCAAGTACATTGGTCCTGTTATCAAAGCATTATGAGATTTGGCCAATTATGCCAGAGACAGAAATTCATAACTCCTAGAAGCAAATTCAGGAGCTGTAAGCAAACTAGGAGCTGAACAGTAATGCTATCAGTGCTATTAAAGAATGTTTTTGCAGTTACTGCCACTGATTTTTTTTTTCAAGTACATAGCAAAATAAACATTATAATCTTCGAGACGTGTTTTACCACAGTTGGCCAAGATTGAGTGGTCTGGACAGTTATAGCTGATTTCTCCATGAATACATTGAACAATTATCAGTTTTTTAAACTATGATAAAGTCAATTTCAACAACGTCTTAGAAGTTTGAACTTTTAAAAAAGTTTTTGGCATCAAAAGTTTTTGGCATCAGAGAATTTGTTGAGTTACACAGTATAATCAACCACACCTAATATCCCAGTGTATTCATCTTGGATAAGAAGCACAAGTGAGTTGACTTTATTGAAACAATTGTACCTCACCAAGTTCTAGAAGATAAGGGCAAGAAAGGAAGGTGATCCCTTGCCAGTAACTGAGAGATACCAGCTGGAGAATGAGTGGCTTACCACTAACTAATGGTATCTGAAAGTAGAACTTGGTCCCAAAGGAATTACAACTAACATTTGAGATGGACTTTCAACCTGCACCATTTTAGCTATTTTTCAAATGGTTCAGCTGGCCCTAATTAGAAGTCAAGATCCCCGCTAATTTAAGGGCACTATCGACAGTAACAACAATGGCAAAATATAAACAATAGAGAAGTGCCACTATTCCACCAACGTTTTGCCTAATCATTACTGCCCAGCTCCCAGGACTAGGTCAAAAAGTCAGTAACTTCATCGTCAGTCCAAAAGCAAGAAAACATTCCCATGAATTCCCACCAATGGTTTTTTTATAAGAGCTATTACAGTAGACACATCACTGAGTATTACAATAATATTTATTCTATTATAACACATACAGTCAATGGAAAGGGAAGATGAATGCTGTTAATTATATGAGTGGACGAATCAAGTAAACAAATTCCTTTTTAGTTTTTTATTTTTTTAAAAAACGGCTACTACAATAGTGGAGTGAAAACAAAGGCGTAAGTGTTTCTTATCTGTCATTTATCAAACTTGAAGAAGAATGGAGGAAGGGGGAAATGTAATAGTTATGGGGATGAGAGGAGTCTTTTATTTCTCTGGCAATTGGTTTTCTAGATTTCAAGTCTCTATCAGATTTCCTCAGGGCTTGACGACTCCATTTCCACACCATGGAAACTAGTGAAATGGATAGCCATTCTCCATCTTACCTGTACAGCTTATTCCTCTTCATCTAGGAGTTAATTATCTTAGTTGTATTTGCTCAATCATTTGCCCAAAATTAATTCAACTTAATATGTATTGAGGGGCCATGCTGTTCCACTATGAGCCTTGTGGCTATTTCATTTATCTACTAGCAAGTGGGCAAACTCAAGGAGAAGGAAAGAGTCCTTATTTCAAAGAGGTTTGACAGTCGAGCGAAGTGACATCATTGGCTAAGATGAGAACTGGAGATTTTCCATGAAATTTCAATTCATCATGCTCTCTCTATCTTCCATTAGCATGGATAACTGGAAGTTGATGGTATTGTCATTAGTCTTTACTATGAAGCCATGGGAAGATCCTTTTACAGAAAGGGTGCTCAGCTAGCGAAACTTGACCCAAATATTTTTTCTGACTAAAATTATCTCCTCCATGTCATATGGCATAGGACTTTGGGCAAAACTCAATGCCTTTGTTTGAAAAAAAAAATTGTTCTTCCTATCAACACCTCAGCTGCACAAGTCTATGTTAAAGAGGTTTTCTTTTTGTTTGGTCCAGAATACAAGTTGGACTCTTGAACTTTTCACAACAGAATCAATTTTGCATCCCCTGCAATTGGTATCTAAACAATCTAGCTTTTATTTCAAACAACATGGGTTTTATCTTTACTACAGATGCATTTTAGGGAATCCAACTGTAAACTGACACAATAAGCCCTGATCCAAACAGGTTATAAGACAGTGTTTCATTTTTGTAAAATAATATGTATGTATAGCTGAACAAAGAAAAAAAGACTAGACATATATACCAATTAACCATGGTTATCCTGACATGTTGAGACTACAAGTGACTTTTGTTTTCTTTATACTTTTCTGTATCTTCTGAATGTTTAACAATGAAGTTCTATTTTATAATCAGAATTAAGGTATCTGATAGTTGACAATCCAGTCCAGTAGAGATATTAAGCATTCATTTGTTTAACATTTTCATGTTCTATCTTCCAATTAACTTAGATCATCCAAAGGTAAAGTACCTGGATCACATAACCTCAGAACTTATAGAAAGACCTTTATTGAGTTATGATTCAGTGTTTGCCCTCTTCCTTTACAGAGGGTCAATATAGAAATGTCAAACAGACAATTCTTATGCCTTTAATGAAGCCAAGACTACAGATAGTCTCCTTTTACCACTCAGAATGTGCTTTATTGAAATATTCCATGATCAACACTCTTGAGCAGAGTCGATTAACCAGTAAGCACATCTTTGACGTGGCGTAACAGGTGAAATTGTGCACTACAGATTAGTAAGTAAGCACAAATAAACCCGGACGTACCTTGCTTTTTTTTTTTTTTTTTTTACCTTGCTTATTGGTAATTCATCCCTCCTCAAGTGAGTGGAAGGTGGGGATAATCTCTGGAGATGAAACTATAAATTTTCTCTTGCCAGCAAACCTAAAGTCTCTCTTTTTATCCTTCCAGGAAGCATAAGAAAAATTTAGAGTAAAAATGCTATAATCTACCAAACCAGGTGTTAAAAACATCTACTCCTTCTACTTTCTTTCGTATGGCCTCTATTTTGTTTCATCTCTAAAAACATTACCTTGCAACTATTCTTTCATCTATAACCTGTATCTAATCCTTTTGGAAGCAGACAGGGTATAAATCTTAAACGAATGAAATACTCTTTGCAATGACTTTGTAATGTTGAAGGAAGTCGAGTACCCAAGGCCACGACCTTGGTTTCCCTTGTCCTACCTTCCCAGCCCCTATTCTTGGATCCTTTAGTTTTCTGTCCAGAAAGCAAGAATTCCTCTCAGTTTACATGTAGAGAATCTTTAGTTCAAAGAGCACGAATGACTCAACTAATACCACACAGCAACAACAGAGGACTGACCAGAAACCAGGTCTTCTGACTCTTAGCACAGTCCTCTTTCCATTAAATTATGAAGACATTCCAATCCTACTGAGAAGTCAGAGAAATTTAAGAAGCATAGACATAAAGACACATATTTTTAACCTTCCTCACAACTTTCCTTTGGCTTAGCTTGTTTAGGTTCCTGGTCTTTGTCTTTTAACTACCAAATAATGTACTGTCTCTCTTAGGAATTCTGGTTACAAAGCTCTTTATTTATTCACTTGGATTCTTTCTTATTGAACAAATATGTATTAAGTGGCTGCCATGTGCAAAGGACTGGGTTTCTATTCAAGAGGATGGACTGGCTTCCTCAGAAAATTGCCCAGAGGCAAACTGGCACAGTAAACAGAACACTGAATTTGGAGACATGGGTTTTAGTTCTGGCTCTGGCTTGGACATGCAGTCTGCCCTTGTACAAGGTCACTTGACCTGACTGGGTTTTAAGTTTCACATCTGGAAATTAAGGGGATAATATCACTTGGCTCATAAATGGGTTTTTCTAATAGTTTTTTTTATTGAAAGTTAACTATATGCCAGCCACTGTGCACAGCACTTGGTGAACACAATCTCATTTATTCTTCAAGTGACCATGTTGATGGTCATAATGCTATTTTTTCCCCCATTGTAGTAACAATAAAACTAATGTTGGAGAGGTTAAGTAACATTCCCAAGGTATGTAAGTAAGGGGAGCTGGGGTTTGAATCTAGGCTGACTCCAGAGCAGATGCACCACTCAATGCCCCCCATCACAGCATAAAATACAAATAAGAATTCACTTTGAAAAACAGAAGCCTATCTAATTTTAAGATATTCTTCCTTTCGTTCACCTCTACCTACCTAAACTTCTAAAATGTGAATAGGTATACTCTGCTTGCTTCTTTCCATTGTCCGATAATTGCTTCAAATCTCCAAATGAGAATCTGGGGGAAGAAAACTGATGCCTTTCTGGCTGGCTTTCACAATAGGCAGAGGGTCTGGGCGGGCTACCTAAGGCCACTCTTCACAAGTCTCAAACTTTCTAAATATCTTCTTTCTTCCCTTCAATCTTTTGGTGGCTCGCCCTTCTGGAGAATTCAAAGGCCCATTTTGAGCCAAATATGAATGCTGGAAGCTTTTCTCCTGGGGAGAAAAAGGAGTGAGAATCTAGCCCATTGGAAGATCCAGCTGACTCATCTCATAAAGCAGGAAAGGACTCCATGAAATACATGAAAAGTTTCTCCATCCCAGAACCTTTGCCAGACTTGGCACAGGCTGGTCCATTAGAAACACATAACTGAATATTCCTAACAACTTAATTCATCAACCTCGCTTTGATCAATAGTTCATTACCTAAGTTAGATCTGCCAAAAGGAGCAAACTCTTCAGCCCATTTGTCCCATATTTGCATGAATATTATGCACTGAATGTTACGCTCCTTTGAACTTCAAAAGAGCTTCCTGGCCTCTTTGACTAAAACTTTAACAACAGCATAATGGAGTTACAGAAAGGCTTTTTCCCAGCTAAAGACCTCAAACCTTGCTAACTAACGCTGGATAGTAACAAACTTTTATATAAGCAACAAATGGCTCATTCTTCCATTGCAATGCACCTTAATTGCTTCATCAGTATTTCCTGGTTTCCTGAGCCTGTCTTCCCTCTTGTGATAGCAACCGCAACAACGACTGATCAGTTCCCAGCCAGTGGCAGCACCTACCTCCACCTTTTTCTTGCAAAAAGAGCTTTGCACAATTAAAGCATCTTTTCCAGATCTCCTTATATTTCTACACCAACTAAGTGAGCACCTTTGACCATAACCGTATGCCCCCTCATTGCATATTGATGCCCACAGAGGGAGAGCAAACAGGCAACAGAGTACCATCCTTGACCCAGAAGCTTACAGTCTAACCAACCCATGAAAGATCAAGAATCTTGGCTTCCTTGGGTAAAATGGTATCAGGCAGTAAGGAGAAAACTTACACTTACTTTCCTAAAGTTTTCCCGCTTATGTTTTGTTTAATTAAAAAAAAAGAACATCTCTTTTTCCTTCATTCATTCCCGTGTCTCCAGAATTGGAGAGTAAAAATATGAGAAATGTAATGTGTCTTTCCTTTAAAGGACTTTTCTCCTCTTCTAAAAGTAATATTTGCCAATGGTAGAAACTTTGGGATAGATTTTAAAAGCATAAAGATGAACAAAAGTAACAGTCATAATCCTACCACCCAGAGATTAAAAAAAAAAAATTAGTTCCCTACTGCACATCATATATGAATATAAATTTCAGGTGAGTAAAGAACTATGGGTAAAACCCAAAATTATGAAAGCAAGAGAAGAAAATGTAAGACTATGAGGTGGGAAAGACCTTCCTAGGAATAACAAGAAATCCAGAAGCCATAAAGGAAATGAATGACAAATATGACTAAATAAAATTTTAAAACGTCTGTATGGGAAATACAACTTAAACAAAGTTTAAAGCAAATGGAAGCCTCAAGCAACAGTATTTGAAATACAAATGGCCAATAACCTTAATTACGATAGGCTTTTACAAATCAATAAGATAAGCAATCAATCTGGAAAATAGGCAATTTAATGAAGAAAAATAAATGAACTAAAAAAAAAATAACTGAAAAGATGCTCCATTTCACTGATAGAAAAATATCAGAGTAAAACAGAAGTATCATTTATCCCTACTTATACTGGCCTCCAAATACAAAGATTAATAATACTTTTGGAGGAAGAATCAGAAATGCATTCATACACAGGTAGTGGGAGTATAAACTGATACAGCTTTAGGAAGGGTAACTTGGCAGTACTTATCAACGTTGAAACTCAATATACACTTCGACCTAACAAGTCCTCACAAATACTTGCCCAAGTGCCTAAAGATGTTCATTAACATATTACCAGTAATTGCAAAAACTAGAAGCAACCTTAATATCTACCAATACCAAATGCAAACCCATTGCATTGGTTCCTCATAGCAACCCTACAGGACAGAGTATTTAGGGTCCATCTTTCTTTGGTTTGTCCGCTAAGCTCTAAATTGCGTGAACCAAAACCAAAGATCAAACCTGCTGCCATCCATCAATTCTGACTCACAGAGTAAAACTGCCCCACAGGGTTTCCAAGGAGTGCCTGGTGGATTCGAACTGCAAACCTTTGGTTAGCAGCCAAATGCTTAACCACTGTACCACCAGAGCCCCAATATCTACCAATACAACAAACAAAACAAACCCAGTGCCGTCGAGTCAATTCCGACTCATAGCGACCCTATAGGACAGAGTAGAACTGCCCCATACAGTTTCCAAGGAGCACCTGGCAGATTTGAACTGCCAACCCTTTGGTTAGCAGCCGTAGCACTTAACCACTACCCCACCAGGATTTCCTATCTACCAATAGGGACTAGTTAAATACACGAGGGCGTATTTATGCAAATAAAACCTATGTAGGCATTAGAAAAAGCACGGCTCTGTTAGTTTTCTATGTTCTAGACACATTATTGAGTAAAATCAAGTTAGAGGAAAACATATATAACATCATTTCATTTTTGTGAGAAGAAAAAACCCTAACATGCATGTATTTTTTATAACAGGATGAAAGAACACATAACGAACTATTAATAATTGCTATCCCTAGAGAGTGGGGTGAGGGGGTTTAGGGATATATATTCTCCATGAAGCTCAGATATTTTCATTTTCTTTTGTTCAATGAGCATATACTAATTTCGCAATTTTAAAATAAGTTGGCATAAGCATTCTCCAGGGTCACCGAATTTTCAACAAGTAATGTTCTTAATGGTAGCACGACATTATGTTATATCTATCATTTATGTAGCCATTTCCCTATGAACTGGCATTTTCACTGCTTCAAACTCCTTAATGTTAGAGCTGTAATATAAATTTCCATGTACACATTGTGTGTGTGTATGAGTATATATCAAGGCAACACATATAAGGTATATATACTTTGAGATTTCCCCTTTAGTGGAGAAGACTTTGCAAATGTCTCCAAGACAGTTAGCTTGGGTGTGGTCACATACAGAAGATGCTAGTAGCTCATTCAGGGAATGACCATGACCTTAGCCTCATCATCTGACTATAAGCCTGAAGCACTAGACCAGAACTGGTATCCTGGATCATCTGTTACATAAGCACTTTGACACCTACTGAATATCAGAAGGGCTTGGAACAAATTCTTAGGCAGCAAGAGATATTAGAAAGTGATAGATTTTGGTCCATAAGTATTTAAGGTCCATCTCTTTTCTTTGGTTTGTCAGGTAGGCTCTCAATTGCATGGATCAAAACCAAAAACCAAACCCGCTGCCGTCAGTCGATTCTGATTCAGAGAGTAGAACTGCCCCATAGGGTTTCCAAGGAGCACCGGGTGGATTTGAACTGCTGACCTTTTGGTTAGCAGTCGTAGCACTTATCCACTACGCCACCAGGGTGCGTGGACAATAAGTCTCAATTCTTCACAAATATGGAAGGATTCCAAGAGATGGTCTTCTAAGACTTAGAAGCTTCCCCACGATGCCAGAAGTAACAGGCTATCAGGGAACTTTCTAAGAGTGGAGAGATTTTAAAGCACAGCTGATTGTGAGCTGAACTGAGAATATATATTTTTTCTCTAACTTGATTTTACTCAATCATGTGTCTAGAACATAGAAAACCATGTTCTTTCTAATGCCCGTATAGTTTTCATTTGCATAAATATGCCATGGTGTATTTATTTCTATCACATCCACTTAAATCAAGGAAGACTTCTGGAAGACAAGGGCTCGGAGGTAGACTATATTCAAGTGGAAGGAGAAGGTGGTAGTTTGAGGAATACAAAGGAAGAGGCTGACCAAGCTTCCCCTTATCGTGATCTTGCCCTGCTAAATTTGCTGTGTCCCGATCATACAGATATCACCACAGATTACTATGCTTAAAAGCCTAATCAAAAGCACTATTTTTCCCAAAAAGAGGGCTAAATTTACTATGAAAAGGGTAGTGAGACAGAAACGCATGTAATGATGGCATAGGCTTGGCATTGTTCTCCCTGTCAGCAAGCCTCGTGCCTGATATGTTTAACTTATGCTGATAAAGGAGATAAATGTTTAAGCGATGGGCTTCAGATGCTGCGTCAGCTCCTACCGACAATTATTTTCACAGTTCCTTCTCATGAATAAGTTCAGTGGAGCAGAGAATGCCCCCCTTGGACCAGTTCCACTTAGTGCTTCTTTTGATGCAACCTAAAAGGGGAATTAAAGCTATGGATTTTCCTTCAAATTTACAGCAAGTGTCCCCTTCAGAGGTGGCTGCAAGTGGCCAAAGAAGGTGAGGCCCATACTGTGCAAAGGCAGCAGAAAGCTCCTAACAAGAGCAGAGATGTCAATGGTAGCTCATAAATCTTCCAAATGTGACGGCAGTAGGGTTAATTATCCCCCCTTCCTGCCACTCTCTGCTTTCTCCAATGTGTTAGCCCATCACACGGATCACTGACTTTCTAGAAATATTCTCTGGCTTTGCGGGGACGTTCCTTTCAATCAATGGCATCCAGTCTGCTAATGGTCCCTGGAATCTCAATTTTCTCTAAGGATTTTTTCATCTGAATCCAGTTTATGTGAAGGTTTTTTTTTTTTCCTTTTACATTTTAGGGCATAAGGGAATAGGCAGAGCTAGCTTTACTTTTTCTTTCTTTTTTCTTTTTTTTTTGGTAAACTGAAAACCTTTGCTAAAGAGTCTGAAATTTGGGAAAAAATCCAGCTCATCTGTCAGATATTTCTAGAGTTACGTAAAATGGAATGAGATTTGTAAAGTTAAGAACAGGAAAGGGAAAATAGGCTAATGTGTCATGTGTTCTATGAGATGAAAACTATATGATAATCAGAAAAACAGCCTGAAATTTAGTTGGCCGGATTCAAAGCTCTCATTCTTTTATCAACTCATGCATAAACCAGTAACATTCACTTTCCTCTGTTAGAATAACGATATGGCCACATTTGGGCTAAATCACAATCCCTACAGATTATAACCACATTTTCAAAGAAGTTATAAGTATCCTTTTTAAAAAAAACCTAAGACACTTACGTTGTACTTGCTCTGCTTTGCTTCCCTCTAGGAAAAGAAAGAACAGCAACCAGGAAAAGATGTATTTCATGCCTCCCACCTTCCACTTTTTTCTCATTTTGACCACTGTAAAAGGCAATTTACAATCTTCAGGGCCTGGTGTACTTAAGCTGTTGGGGAAAAAAGGGAAAAAAAGACTTAATACAGACACCCTGGAACTGATGAAGATCATTGATGCTTAGGCTTCTAACCAGCTAGAAAAAAAAATGCTGGAAGATTTACATAAGGACAGGGGTTGTTATCTTACATAAGAAAGAGTACTTGCCTCTCCTGTCTTTCAAAGATTATATGGGAGAAAATTCAAGCAAACGAACATACATTTTGACCCAACTCTAAGGCTATGTCATGACAGGCAAGTCATAAGAAAATAAAAATGAATTTTGAAATCCTCCTTCCTAAGGGAATGGAAGTTGATTTCTCAAGAGATTATCTCTGGGACAAAAGGGAAACTGGTGTTTGCAAAACTGCTACTTTGGCAAAGAAGGTGAAAGTAATAGGCACGAGACCCAGGCAGTTTCTGAAATGAAAGTTAACTAATCTAGCTTCAAGACTACCGTTACTATTAATCTTTCAAGGATGCTTCTCCTGTGTCTTCTATGACATCTGTAAGTATCTGTGGTGTGGCTACTTATGTCAGAAAAGGTAGATGTAATCAGCACGTAGATACAACAAAACACCCGAAAACAGTTTTATTGCTTAGTATGGTTCAGACATATTCCTCTACCATGAAGTCCAATGTGAAATGGAAATTTAAAATGGGCCATTTTAAATGGAATTTAGGCAAATTTAAATAAGTAATTTGTTCATACTGCACCACCATGCAAAAGACCGCAAATTAGGAATTATATTCTATCTTCAAGGCAACTACAATTCTTAAAATTAACTGATACTTCTATTCCCAGTCTAAGGGGTGGAAATCTTAACCTTTTCAGCCTCAGAACACAGAAACTTTGCTATATAGTTCACATTTGGTCACAAGCCATTAGACTTTAGAGTTTGTAAAACTTCAAATGGCTGATTTGAAAATATTTATTCTAGAAACCCCACATTCAGTCTCAGGTTAACCCTGAATGGGAACTGAATTTATTGATCTTTTCATAGGGTCCAACTTAAATATTGAGGATAAAGAAATCAAAGGAATGCAAGATGATCATTCTGGAGAATTGAAATGTCTTTGAAGTGGATGCCACAGCTCCTACTTACATGCTGGGAAGTTATCCCAATAAGTGAAAAATCATTAGTCCAAATTATGAACGTTTAACTGAGGGGAAATTAATCATAGAGAATAATTTGTGCTATCAGGAAGGATATGAAACATCCATCTGCCTTCTTTCTCTCCTTCCTGCTCCCTAAACAATGGCCATATTCTCCTAGGACATGTTCCTAACCTTCCAAATCCCTGGGTTCTGACTTCTTGGTCCCTTCTGTGAACTTGTGGTCCACTTTCAGTCACTCAGAATGTCTCTGTCCCCTGAGAGTTACCAGGTTCCCTTGAAGTAAATCATTTCCATTAAGAGTTTAACAGAGCAACCCACCCCAGCGAGGTTCTTCCTGAGCCTACTTTAATAAGCTTATCCTTCCAGCCTCCAAATGAGAAAGATTTTTAGCTGCTGAAATCCAATTTATTACAATCACATATGGATCTCTGGGGGTATTTTTGAAACCACAGTTTTCAGGTCTCCCCATGCAAGAACCAACAGGGTTGTTTTTCTTGCACAATGGTTGGGCGATTCGGTGAACAGTAGCAATGCTTCATAACTCAAACTGGCAAGGAAACGGCTATTAGAATTCTTTTGCTTTTCTTGGGTCCCAACTAATGTTATGAGCAAATAGAAAAGTTGGTGACTAGAGAGCAATTAATCTCGTTTGGCGTTCCTGTCATCTGTGAGGTCTCCCAGGCTGTGATGGGGAACATCAGAAAATAAATCGCTTCATAAATTTTCTCTTTTGATTTACAAGATCCTGAAGTCCTGCCTTTGTATTCTGTGCAGAACTATAAACGAAGAAGAGTTCCCTCCCCAAGTCTCCCTATCGTTTATTTTCTCCTCAATCCCTTTAACTTTTTTTTTTATTGTTGTTGTTCCTTTGGGGAGAGGGGTTCAAGACATTTTTGGGGACTGCAGCAGTAAACACAAGCAAACATCGCTCAGCAAACATGTCGACTCTTATTCTTGCAAAGAGCCAAACTGTCCTTAATTTTTCAAATTATACTTTGACCCAGTTAACTGGAGTTATTTCTGCATTAACTCTCTGTCTGCTTCACACGGGCTATTGTGCCATTGAACTTGCACTGGCTCTGTTACAGGTTACTTAGAAATGCAGCCATTGACGTGTTTGGGGGGGTAGATCTAGACCCAACAAGAAAGCAACAAAGAAAACAAAGCCCTGCAACTTGCACTGGGGGGTGGGGGGCTAAGTGGGCTTTACAAAAGAACAAGAAACATGTCACATACCAAAAGAAAGGTATCTATTAAGGTGCCTCCGTGAAACAAGCGTTCATATTGTTCCTTTGCATCATGCAAAGGGACCAATTGCTCCTTGATCAGCTGTAACTGCAAGGCAACTGGGCCATCAGGTGTCAGGAGTCCACTCTCAAAGCAGGTCTCCTGGGTAGAATGGAGCCAAATAGAAACCCCCAAAGGAAGGCTAAGGGGTGAGCACATGCCAGCCAGTTCTTCACGCCCCACAGTGTCCCTATAATCCTCTGGAGAGGCTCTCACACTCACTATCATCTGTGAGACAGTCCCCAGGGTAGCAATTCTCTTTCTGACAAACAATAAGAAGACCCTGGAGTCTCTGGCCCTTGTCCATCAGCTGAAATCTTCTCCCCTTCTACACTAACAAGAAAAGTTCACTTAACTGGTAGTGGGTTGCCACTGAAAAGTGGCAGTTCCAGCTCTGGGTCTCTGTTGTTGTCAATGCCTTCATTGCTGCTTATGATTGACAATGTCTTGCATTTGGCTTGCAAAACACCTTCCTATCAATCATTGTATTTTATTCCCTACAACAACTCCATCTTCAAAATGGGCTCCCTGGGGCCCAGAGAACTCAAGTGACTACTTGTCAAGCCCTGGTGGCACAGTAGTTAACTGCTTGGCTGCTAACGGAAAGGTCGACGGTTCGAACCCACCAGCCACTCGGGGAGAAAGATGTGGCAGTCTGCTTCTGTAAAGATTACAGCCTTGGAAACCCTATGGGGCAGTTCTACTCTGTCCTATAGGGTCTTATGAGTCGGAATCAACTCGAAGGTAGCGGGTTTAGTTTGGTTTTGGGTCCAGGGCACTTCGGCAAGTGAGAAAACATGCTCTGGACACACGCAGTAATTAAGCGGAGTGCAGAGCTCTGTTAGCTAGCTGAGCGGGGAATACCCAAGAAAGGCAGGCCGAGTGGCGAGTAGTGAGTTCGAATCCAGAGCTCCCAAATTTCCCTGGTCCCTCACCTTGCCTCTGCCGCTGACAGCTGGGCCCTATAGCTTGGGTGGCGAGTTGGGAAAGTCCGGGGCGCCCTGGAGGAACCTCCAGCGGCGGCTCCGACTAACAGTTGACACCCCACCTGTGCAAGGGGATGGGAAAAAGGGTGGGGGAAGCGGGCGCAGGGCACTGCTCACTGACCTGGGCACTGGCCTCCTCCGTCTGCCACGCGTGCACGCGCTCGGCGCTCCCCCGGACGCTCCTCCGAAGTCTGGGGCTTGCAGGTTGTGGCGAGAGCTAGAGTGCGCGCGAGGAGTGGGGGACGACTCAAAAGTGGGTGGGAGGAAAAAAATCACCGCCCTCACACCACGAGTGAGCAGCGGCTCGCTTGGCTCGCGGGGGCAGAGCCAAGACGCGGGCGCGGCGGCCCAGGGCCACCTGCCCGGCCCGCCCGCTCCTCACTTGGCTGGAGAGGCCGACCGCTTGGCGCTGGCGGGAAGCCCCGCAAGTACGCAGCGGCTGCAATCCCGCGCCCTCTTTTCCACCCCAGCGCAAAGGCTTTATTCCTGCTCCCCCGACCCGAAAGTTAAGAAATCGGGAGAAAGTGTGAGGCTCAGCCGGCGACTTTCCCATCACGCAGCGCCCCCACTGCACCCCCCCTTCCTTTGGCTAGGCGAACGTTGGGGTCTTAAAGGGGCCGCACATCTCCTCCGGCCCCTCCTCCCTGTCTGCCCTGGACGCACCTAAGAGCTCCCCACGACTCGCGCCCGCCCTGACCACCCCGACTGCCCTCCAGCTTCCCCGCCTGGAAGCTCGCAACCCCCCTCCTCTCCAGCACAATGGCCTTTTTGGTTGCACCTGATCTGGTGCGAGGGGCGCTGGATGAGCACTCCTTATCATTTTGGGGCGTTTCCCAGACCACACTGTGTCTTAGTCAAGTGACAAAGCTTTGGTTTCATTAAAGGCTGGGTGGAGATGGATGTGTGTGGGTAGGGAGTTGAGGAACTTAGAAATCTGTTTTCTCCCACAGAGAGGGCTCCCAAGCACCATAGAAAGGGCCTCTATGAACTGTTGTCTTGAGCTCTTGCAGGGACTCACCATAGAAACTGTTCTAGCAGTCTCTGTTATTCTGAAGAGATACCAAGAGCCCGACCTTGAAGTCACAATAGCGTTGCTGATGCTGTGGTGAGCTTGAGACAAGCTACTCCAAATGTGTATTAATTCCACCAGCAGTAGTTACCAAGAATTATAAGAGTTGGTGGGGGTCTTCTGGACCATTCAGCTCAACCTCTTCATTTCACAGGTGGGGAAAATGAGATGGGGGGTGGTGTTATACCCAAAGCCACACAGCTAGTAAATGACAGGTTTGAGATTACAAGGCAGATTTCCTGACTTTTAACCCACTACTCTCTGTTGTTGTCTCCAGTTTATAGATGAGGAAACTGATTGTCAGGGAAACGGTGTCTTGTCAAATAAAAAAAAATCACAAGTCAAGAACAGAGAGCAAAGGACAATTAAAACAAGAATGACTGTCCCTGGAAATTGACTATTTTTCTTCAGAAGTGTTAATATCATTCACCTAGCCCCTGCATTGCTGGAGATGTTTATTTCACAGTTAACGAAGGAAAGGGGGCCCTTTCTAAAATGTCGCCTTCAGGGCCCAAAATGTCTAGCTTCATCCTGCTGCGTGGGTAGCCATACATGGCCACATGTATTCAATTTGTGCTGTAGTATAGTGTGCAGCAGTATACGGAACTTGCTGATTTGTTGCATTCTAACTGTTCTCTTGACATTTAACGTGCTGATGTTTTGTCTCACTAGACCATGGGTTCTTCAAGGTCAAGGACTGATTGTTCAATTTTTTTTTTTTGTATCTGCGTTTCCCACCCTTATCTCCCATTATCACTGCCAACATACTTAGTATTCAGAAAAATGGGTTTCAGGGAGCAGCCTGGGGCAGATATGGATCCTAGCATTTAAAGTCAGTAGACTCGCTCATATTTAAAAGCTCATCTGTTTGCCTCTTACCACCTGCTCACCTTGCTTGACATAGTATTCCATTTACTGCATGAGAAACTATCCCAAAACCTAGTGTCTTCAAACAATTTATTATTACCAAATGGCTCTGTTGAACTGGACAACTGTATAAAGTGGCTGCTCGAGTTCTCTGAAAGGTTCTTCATTAATGCAAATATTAGTGGTCCTTGAGTTAGTTCCAGTCTGGAAATCTGAATTGGAAATGCCAATGCAGATGAATTTTCACCTGGACTTCCTATCAGTTCTTATACAAACTAAACAGATGATTATCTCCATGCTTTATTTTCTCTATTTATTAAATGAGGATGGGAGCATAGATCACTTCAATACTCATTTTCCTAAACTTTCTATTTTGAGATAATTGTAGATTCCCAGGCAGTTATAAGGAACGTTACAGAGGTGTACTGAATACCCTTCACTCAGTTTCCCCCAGTGGTAACATCTTGCGTAATTATAGTACAATATGACAACCAGGAAGCTAACGTTGATACAATGCACCCACCCTATTCTGATTTCACCAGTTTTACATGAAGTCATTTGCATGTGTGTATAGTTCTATGAAATTTTATCACATATTTAGGTTTATATGACCACCACAGTTAAGATGTAGAACAGTGCCAACACCACAAGGATCCACCATGTTTCCCTTTCATAGTCATACCTATCTCATTTCCCCTTTCCTAGTCCCTGGCAACCACTGAACTGTTCTCCACAGCTATAAGTTTGTCATTTCAAGAATGTTACGTAGAATCCTACAGTATGTAACCTTTTGAGATTGGATTTTTTTTTCATTCAAAGTAATTCTCTGGAGATCCATTCAAGTTGTTCCAGGAGTTGATAGTTTGTTCCTTTCTATTGCTGAGTAATATTCTCCGGTATGGATTTATTCCAGTTTGTTTAATCATTCAGCCACCGAAGGACAATTGGGCTATTACAAATATAGCTGCTATGAACATTAGTTTACAAATTTTTGCATCATCAAAAGTTGTCATTTCTCTGGAATAAATGCCCAGCAGTGCAATTGCTGGGTTGTATGGTAAGAGCACATTTAAGTTTGTAAGAAACTGCTATACTTTTTTTCTAGATTGGCTGTACCATTTCATATTCCCGCCATCAATGTATGAGACATTCGGTTTCTGTACACCCTCACCAGCATCTAGTGTTGTCATTAGTTTTTGTTTCAGCCGTTCTGATAAGTGTGCCTTAATATCTCATCATGGTTTTAATTTACATCTCGCTAATGCCTAATGACATTGATCATCTTTTCATTGCTTTTTTGCCATCTGTATATCCTCTTCAGTGAAATGTCTCTTCATGTCTTTTTGCCTGTTTTCTAATTATATTGTTTGTTTTCTTACAGTTGGGTTTTGAGAGTTCTTTATATATTTTAGATACTAATCCTTTGCCATATGTGTAGTTCGCAAATATTTTCTCCCAGTCTGTATTTTTGTTTACATCCTCTTCACATGGGCTTCAGCATCAGTATTAGAAAAGTTTTTAATATCTGCGAGATCCATTTTCCCTTTTATATATCACTTTTAGGTGTCAAGTCTAAAAACTCTTTACCTAGCCCTAGACCCTGAACATTTTCTCCTATTTTGCTCTTTGAAAGTTGTGTAGCTTTAAGTTTCACGTTTAAATCAATGCTCCATTTTGAGTTAATTTTTATACAAGATGTGGGGTTTAGTTTGAGGTTCACTTTTTTTTTTTTGTCCATGGATGTCCAATTGCTCTAGCACTATTTGGTGAAAAGGCTATCCTTCCTCCATTCAATTGCTCTTGCACCTTTGTCAAACATCAGTTGGGCATATTTGTGTGCGTTTATTTCTGGATCTCTATTCTGTTCCATTAATCCTTGGGTATATCCCTCCACTGATATCATACTGTCTTGATTACTGTAGCCATAAGCACCAAACCAAAACCCATTGCCATCGTGTTGATTCAAGTAAGCCTAAATACCAAGTAGGTTGGTTACTCCCACTTTATTCTTCTTTTCTCAAGATTGTTTTAGATATTCTAGGTCCTATACTTTTCCATATAAATTTTAGAATACTTTTCCATATAAATTTTAGAATAAACTTGTCTTTGTCTACAAGATAGGAATTGAATGAAGCCTAATGATCAAATAGGGGAGAATTAATAACTTTTTGTTCTGAGTCTTCCAACCCATAAACACAGTATGTCTCTCCATTTATTTAGGTGTTTGATTTCTTTCATCAGTGTTTTGTAGTTTCTGGCACGCAGATCCTGTACATATTTTGTTAGATTCATATCTCCATATTTCACTGTTTTTGCAGCAATTGTAAATGTTTTTGTGGTTTTAATTTCAGTTGCCACATGTTCATTGCTAAATGTATATGAATTCAATTGATTTTTGTGGATGGATCTTGTATC
Source organism: Loxodonta africana (assembly GCF_030014295.1). Classification (NCBI taxonomy): domain Eukaryota; kingdom Metazoa; phylum Chordata; class Mammalia; order Proboscidea; family Elephantidae; genus Loxodonta; species Loxodonta africana. The sequence continues at coordinate 131,736,596 of NC_087369.1, forward strand.
CTGTGTGCTGCTGAACTCATACTCATTTTTTGAAAATGGAGCTATCACAGAATGATTAATACTGAACAATGTTTGGGTGACACAAATTTTAGCCTTTTAAATGCTTCTTGTCCCAATCAAACCTAGAAAACTCAGGTTATTTGATTAACTTGCAAAAGATGTCAGGGCACGTAAAGAAGAGTATATTACAATATATGTTTATCTCTTTAAATAGAAAACGGGACCAACTTAAGAGTTTGTATTAATTAAATATTTGGTTCAATATGTACAAGGTGACAAGGCATTCTATGGACTTTTTAGAGCCCTAAACTATATTTTAATATGAGTTCCTTTATTACTGATAGGCATTTTTCTTTGTGTGTCACTGAGTTTTTAACAGTCTCTCCTGTACTTTCTCACCATAGACATTTCTAAACAGTGCTAGGAAACAGAATTGGTTGTCATTAGTGTGATTCACCAAGCATTTCCAGCTTTCCTCCTTCTGGACACATAATAGGGTTTTCTCTCTCTGCCCTTTATGGGACTGAGTATGTCCATCTGATTTGTTTTGGCCAATGAACCCTTAGCAGATTTCTTTTTTAGCAGATCACTTTTTAGTGGAAACTTTAAGAGCCAGTGCATGGTTTGCCCAATTTCCTTCCCACTACTGAGGAGTCATGGATGTGTGTGTCGAAATGAAGTCTGGGTTCCTGTGTGAGTAAGATGAGTAAGGCCCCCAGAAGACTAGTTTTGGAGGTCAAGAGTGAATGATAAATGAACTTTGGTTGTGTTAAGCTTCTGAGATTAGGAGATTGCTTATTTCTGCAGCATAACCTAGCCTATTCTGACTGGTACTACCAGTGAACACAATTCTGTTTCCTAGCACTTTCTGAAAACCAGAAAAGCATACAGAGAGAGTAGCTTATAGAAAATTGGGAGCAGAGTTCATGCAACCAGGTACTATTTGGTTCAATATATTCTAGTTAGTTAAGCTGTCGTTTTCCATTTATACCTTTAAGTTACTATGCAAGCAAAAATAGCCCAAGGCATTTTGCATTTATGCTTTGTGTTATATGTGAATATTATTTTTATAGAAATGATTTTCCTTTTTAGTGATTTTAAGCTATGCGTGGTTGCACTTTATGTGATTCTTTTTCTGGAGAAACACGTCTCCAGATTTATAATAAAGGCCATTGAAAAAGCAAGATTTTGGTTTACAGAATATTTCAGAAATATATTTATTGTAAAAATCAAGGTAAACCCATTGTGTGCATGGTTAAACATGTAAACAATGAAAGAGGGGTGCCTGCCTTGAACCAAATTTTAGAGAACCGCACAATTACCATGAATGAGTCACATGGACAGAGCATAAAATGAACCACATCTGATTGAAGATGTGTTTCACATATTTAACTGCATTTTTGAATAGCTTTCCAAAGGTGTGTAAGATGTGTTAACAAAAGAAGTCATGGAAACGAACTGGAGGTATAATGTGTATACGCATAGAAAAAATGCAACATGATACAAAGATGGTGGCATGGAAACTGCCTCCCAGGAAGCTTTATCACTATAGAATGTTTAATCACTTTGAACTGCATTTCCTTACTACAGGACCCCAAGCTAGCCACAGTTCCCTAGAACACCATAATCTTCCCAGGGTGTTCACCTTTATCCCAAGAAACAGGTAGAAGAGCTATTCATTATTATTTTGCAGCAGAACTAACAGAAGTGACTGTCTCATTGTCTTAACCACAGCATCTAGCTCTCCTCAGGGAGATAGCATGATACACTCAAAATAACCAGGACTTTGAAACCAAACATACCTAATTTTGAATCCCAACAAGTTATATAACCTCTCTGAGCTGGTTCTCTTATATGGAAAATTGGGATGACAATAATGTTGCCGCATATATTCAATGGCCTAACGTACATGGAGTGGCTGGCAAAATACCTAGCATGCACCCATTGCCGTCGAGTTGATTCTAACTCATAGCAACCGTACAAGACAGAGTAGAACTGACCCATAGGGTTTCCAAGGAGTGGCTGGTGGATTTGAACTGCCGACCTTTTGGTTAGCAGCCTGAGCTCTTAACCACTGTGCCACCAGGGCTCCCCCTTACACATAAACCAAAACCAAACCCGTTGCTGTCGACTCCGACTCATAGCAACCCTAGCATATAAAAAAAAAGTAGGTGCTTAATAGTTGTTTCTGCACTATTTCACCTTCCCTGCACCCATCCACTTAGTCCAAATGTGACTATTACACATTCAGTAAAGTCCTTTATTAGCTACTCAAGCTTCAGTTTGCCTGTCTTTAGAAGAGAGTGGGGATAAAAGCAGGAAGAAGAAACCAATAATTAGCCCAATTTTCCACCCTTGTTTTCTAAGCAAAGAGTGAGTTGGAGAGTAGAGTGCCAACACGTGTTCAAGTGGAAAAGTAAAGAGACTGATGCAATAGCGAAGTCACTCTCTCCTTGTGCACAGGTATACAAGCACCAGGTATTGTTCTGGTGCCTGGAAAGTATCATAAAATGTTAGATGCAAATTTGAGACTAAGATCTCCAGCTTCATGGCACACAGACTAGAAAATGAGACATAAGCCAGAGTAGAATCATAAGAAACCACCTAAATATTTTCAGACCCAAATTACTTGTTGTGGGACAAAGAATTTGGTTTGGCCCTTTCTTTGGCTCTGTTTTCTGAAAATAACCCAAGAAATTAAGATGCCTTTGTTTTCCAAAATAGCCTGGAAAGTAGGCGCTACACAGTCCCCACACCTGGCAAACCAACTTCAAGGAGGAGCATGATGCAGTCATGTACATTCATTGATGGATTGTGATAATTCTGCATTAAGGCCCAAGTCATACATTTTCTTCGATGTTTCAATGACTAAGGGACCCAGGGCCTTGGAGCATTTCCTTGGAGCTTCCTGGCTTGGTAAGAACATCTAGGCACAGGAGAGGATGCGGCACGTTCCTGGGGGTAATAGAAGCCTCGTGGTGCCAAGACCTCTCCCAAGCCTTGCCTGATGTGTTTCTTCGCTTGTATCCTTTTCAGTTATAATAAATGGGTAAGTGTAAGTGTAGGTAACAGTCTCCGTGAATTTTGTGAGCTGTTCTAGAGAATTAATGAAACCACGGGGGCAATGAGCCAGGAAGAGCTGGCAGTGCAGAGTCAATTTGTATAGACCCAGCTCTGAGTGGCTGGGTGATAGAGAAAGGCTGCATAGGCAGTTAAAGAAAAAGGATAGAGTCCTTCTAGTTCGTGACCTAGTCCCAGGGGACTAGAGTGGGGGAAGGCCAGCTGGTCTGAAGTGCAGGGAGTTGCAGACTACTGAGCCTATATCTACTTCTCAATGACCTGGCCTCAGGTGCCAAGGGATGTTTTGACTAACTCAGGATAGCCGGGGATGAGACTTGATCTAACCCTGGGTGGTTAGGGTTAGAGAGAGGAATTGCTGCAGAAGTGATTGTCAACGACGAATGGAAGCATGGGAAGGTGAAGTCTGGATCCACTTCCATTTGAGAACTGGATTCATGCTGATCCTTGCTAAAAAAAAAATCCTTGCTAAGCAGTTAGCAATAAAGGTGGGGTTTGCCCACCTTGCCCTTTTTATAGTGCAGTTTGTAGCACAGTCCTCACACTTGTTCTTTCAGTCCTTGAAGAAGAAAAACTTGTTTCTGATTAGGAAAGATGCTGACAACTCATCGTTGGAGCTACAACCCAGAGAATAAGAGCAGGGACCAGAGGATCCAAAAAGCAAAGATGGCAAACTGCTGACCCGAAGGCTGAAGAGAGCCTGCTCATATGCTTTGCCTGGCATGAACGGGTTTTTTTTTTTTTTCAAAATTTGAGTTAGTTCCAAACAATCTTTAAATTTTTTATTTGGAACTTTCACTATAAACATTGATTTCCAGTTCCTCTTGAAAAATTGGAATTTCTGGGAACACTTGGGCCCACATCTCTGCATAAGAACATAGGCTGGAACAGAGTAGCAGCTGCTACTTTCAGACAGCATATGTCCTCTCCGTTTTCCACAGTCCCCATCACTCCCTATTGTGTCCCTTTTGTCACCCTTGGGTCTGTTTTACTCATTCACATCACCTTCCTAGCACTTAGAGACGTTTGAGTTTAAACCAGTGGTATACTGATAACTCTTAACAACTGGCTCTCTAGAGGGAAAAAAAAGCCCTGATTTGTAGTAATTTACAATTTCTGTGGTGTAAACACTCCCAACATGGTTGATTTCAAGTGACTATCATGGAGTCCTGGTGGCATAGTGGTTAAGGCCTCAGCTGCTAACTAAAAGGTTTGGCAGTTCAAATCTACCAGCTGCTCCTTGGAAACCCTATGGAGCAGTTTTACTCTGTCCTATAGGGTCGCTATGAGCCAGAATCAACTCAATGGCAGAGGATTTGTTTTTTGAACATGTTATCATTTAATGTGGAGTTGGTAGAAGTTGTGCATAATGGGTTCTACCAAGTTGGTGCGAGCTGACTGCAGAACACCACCAGTTTGAATCCACTCAAAAAATCTACAGCAAGTAAATAGGATGGTGAGGGACATGATCCAAGAAATCTTATTCACAGGCCAAGAGTCAGAAATCAACCAGAAAGGGTCAGATTCAACACCTGACATGGAACCCATCATTAAATCAACACTACTTCCTTGTTCCCTACCTCTTTTTAGAAATACCACAAGCCAATTATCCAGGCTTTGGGCATGGGTAATCTGGGAAGGAGGCATGGGCTGATGAAAGGTTGGCATTAGCTTGATATGGTCAGAAGAGAAAGTACAGGACGACCCGTTACAGTACTGCTGTGTTCTTCCTGTCAACTGAATACTGAACTTATTTTATCCTGTTGAGAAGGAGATTATGGGAGGAGACCAGGGAGAGCAGTGAGCTGCCTATTTAGAAGCTAAGTTTGGAGTGAAATGGAAATAGACTGTGAATCCCATCCAGCAATCCCTCCTCACACCATAACTGTGAGACTGCTGACCTCATACGCAGATGACAATGATCACAAGCAGGGACCATCCCCTCCCACTCCATACTTGAAAATGAGTGTAGATACAATAGCACCCTAGAAGGTGAAAACTGTAAAGGACCTTAAGACAACTTAGTCCAAGCCTAAATTACAGAGGGGAAAATTGAGGCTCATAGAGGGGAGGTAAGTGGCACAACCAGGTCTGGAAGCCAGGTTTTCTAACAGCCATTTTGGATTTTTTTCTTCTACCCCACACTGCCTCTCAAGGAGTTAAAAAATAAAAGAGTTAGTCTACCAACTGGTTGTGCTGCCAAACCAGCAACATGAATAATTTTTTTTGACTGAATCAACTGTCTGTTTAGGCATCATGTAGACACAGTCAAACACTCATCTCCAGTTTTCTCTCTGTTTGGATGATTTAAAAACCTCACAGAGAATCTGCATGTCCAGGGAGCTTTGCCAAGAAAGTCTAAAAAATCTAAACAGCCACTCTCAGATTGGCCCTGTAACCAAGTGACCAAGTCATTTTTTTTTCTCTCTTTCATATTAGAGAAAAATACAATGTTCTTGCCTCAAAAGAGGAAGCATCTGGACCCAGGAGGATTCTTGAACTGAGAGTTAAGACTCTTGGCTCTAGTCTTGTCTCTGCCTTGGATGGGTCATATCCTCACCCCTTGCCCCCTGTGGGCATCAGTTTCCCCATCTGTAAAATGCAACAGTGGAGCCCCATGATCTCTCAGTTTCCTTCACAATCCAGCAGTCTTTGAGTCTGAAATCATATTCCAGGTGCCTGCGCACTCAACTGATTGGCTCCTTCCAATCTGTGTTTCTCTGGCTGCAAGATATTCAGGAACCCAAACGTCAGAGACATTGCTGTGCCTCTGAAAGCCCGCAAGGCTTGGTAGTTGGGGTTGTTCTCCACAACAGCTAATTTATACAAGCAGCCCCAAATGTCTCTTCTCATTAGGGGTCCCTCCTCTCCTTGCCTTTGAATGTTCCTGGTAACCTCTCTGTCATAAAAGCCAGCTGAAATAGAAAATAAAATTCTCAAAGAATCATATCTTTAAAAATAAAAAGCCTAAACCCAAATGAACCTTTTACTAGATTATGGGCTCCAGTGCTTATTCCTCAAGGGACTCTTGTGAAATCAGAGACAAAAACTTGAGAACAATCAGACAAAGAGGAATGTCAAACTAAGGGTTTGGGTTTATTTTATTTTATTGTTTTCAAATCTACCATGAGTTGGGGAAGGTATCAAGAACACAGAGAAACCCACTCCCACCTACAAAGTCCATGTGCTAAACCATGTTTTTTCTGTCACTTAGAGTTCAGCTTTCCTCAATATTAATGGAACTTAAGCAAAACAAGAGTTTCTTTTATGCTTTCTCCCCCAGCTCCCTGCTTGCTAAGTCCTGTGCAAACTTGCAGCAGTTTCCAAGCACACGGCTGTGAAATTATCAGGGCTGGACTAACGCCAGTACAAACCAATTTATTGGGGTCCTGAAATTAAATAAAACCTAGAAAGCTTGATTAATTGTGGCACAGCACAGCAGGGAGCATTCAGGGGGGAGGAAATCAGGCCTGAACTCATGCCGGGCCTCTGTTCTCCAGCCTGATTTACAGCACATGTAGAGAAGAGTTCCTTCTGTGGACAGGGCTGCATTGCTCTTTCTACTTATTAGTACATAACAAAAATGTAGTTTTCTAGTCCAGCAGGGAAAATGGTACTTAGTGGGTCTTAGCTACCTATGTAATCAGTCAATCCCATAATAGTAGTTCTTGGGATTAATTTTGTTTAATTTAATTATCATCTTTATGCAGCCCATTTGACAAGCTCTCCTTTTTCAAAACAACATTGGCTAAATAAGTCTTTGGAGAATCATTGTTGAGATCCAGTACTTCTGTGGTTTCTTGGCGCAACTCATCACAGAAGGAGAGTGACTACACGGCAAATTGTCACGGTTAAACAAGACGTTCGTGCCCCTCCCACCCACCCCCCATACACCAGGGCCTTTCCCTTCAGCTCCTGTTTAAAATAATACCAAATCAACCAGTGGCAAAAAAAGACACCTCATCTAAAGGTACAGTGTCTAAAGTCTCCTGAGGAGTTTGCGAGTCAAAGTCTTTGAAGACCTAGGCAGTAAGAAGATATTCTCAGCCTTGGAAACAATGTGATGCTATACATCTCTCCCTTGTCAGAAGATAAAGGTTTCACACTTCTGCCCAGTTGCCTTAGAACCCTTGCATGGGGCATAGTTGTCTAATATGAGCTTCTAGAGTTCTGGGCCCAGCTCTGCCTGATTCCCTTTGTCACCACCAGGCCTAAAGCCCTACCTGAGTATATCCAGGGCTGACATTTAGCAACATGCTGTAGTGCAGTTGTATCATTGTTGCAGCTGGGTAAATTGCTACTGCCCCAAGTTCCCTAAGTATCCCCCACAGCCTCAACTGCTCCTGTCCCTCCCTTGGGACCCTTAGGCTCTCCCCATGGTATACAACAAAATGGTTAATGAATGGCACAGCAGAAGGCCTCCAGTATCCTGCTCTACTGGGCCTTCTGGCATCATTTCTAGTAGGTTACCACCCATGCTGGACCACTATTTAACTATTTTGGATATTACCCTAACTACATCACAAAATGGTATCTTCTTTCCTCATGGTGGTAATGAAGGGAATCTTATTGGAAAAGCACCATATGCTCTTCATGAGGAAAAACAACATTTTTCACCCTAAGGACAACACCAAAGTCCAGAGCACTGGCACTTGCTGCAGACTCCCTGGATAGAGAGCAAGGCATCTAGTACAACGCCTGGCCAAAGTGGCTGTGCAGGAAGTGTGCACCAAAGCAGACAGCTCTGGCTGCTGAGGAAACGTTTCTCGACATCATTCTCTGTCATGAGCTTCCCTAAGGATAGGCTGGCTCCTAGGGATTGAAATCTACCCCAAATAGGAATCACCTGGAGCTTTGTAAGAGTCACCAGAATAGAGAAAGAAGGAATAGAAGGACGCAAAGACTAATGTGATCCTCAACACAGCTCTGCCAAAGAAGAGCAATGGTCTGTATGTGAAAGATCTTAGGGAAAGACTTCAGGAGACCCATACCCCAGTACTGGTGCTGTCATTAGGTAACTGTGTGCCCTTAGACAAGTCTCTTCACCTCTCTGTGTCTCAGCTTCATCTATAGTCAAAGAACTGAGTTAAATGACCTCGGGGGTTTCCCTTAGCTTTGAGATTCTATGGAATTTTTATTATTGTTAATAATCAGAGCAGTATGATTTATTAGGTACTCACTCTGTGTCAGGCATGATTTTAAGTACTTTTATATGTATCCTTTTATTTAGGCTTCATAGCAACCCTATGAGGTAGGTACTATTATTGTCATCGTACCTTTTAAAAATGGGGAAGGTCACACGCTAGTAAGGGGTATAACCAGTACTCAATGTCTGTGTGAATCTAAGACCTGTGTTCTTAGCCCCTACCTATCCCATCCCTCTGTTTCTCCATGTGTTTAAGACTACGAGCCTTGAGCCTACACATTTCTTGGTATGCACCACTACCTCTATTTTCTTTGTATCCACACTCCTCTGGTAGTGAATTCTCCGGCTCCCCTATTCCCAGATTCCTAGCTTACTAGGTCTGTAGCCACCATGTTTCTATTCTCCCCATCTCCAAGGTGTTTCACAGGCAAATAAATAGAATAGGCAGGGAGCCAAAAATTATACACAGACTCCTAAAAAAATAAATAGACCCGCCTTCTCTCTTTTGAGGTTGAATTAGAAGAAGGGAGCAGTCTGATTATATTCATGACCCTAGAAACTGTTCTCAAGCAGAGACAGCCAAGCCAATAATATTTAGAAAAATAACAAAAATTGACTGTATTTAGCTCTGCAGCAGAATCCTGCTGGTTATTCATGGTTAAATATTAACATCTCAGCTGTTTCTGGCCATCTGAGTGACAGACTGTAGATTCAGTTAAATGACCCTACACAAACCCAATATGGCTGTAAACTTTTTAGAAGAAAATAAGAGTTACCTTTACATTGATAGTTAATGAAACTGGAAGATATTAGCTGCAGCTAGTACATTTGAAGTTCAAAGAAACCCATGCAAAAGTGAAAGCCACAGATCACTGGAGCTAAAAGGAACATGTAGATTTAATCTATTTCCCTTGACTTACAGATGAGGAAATGGAGACCCAGAGAGGAGAAGAGACATATCCAAGGTCACACAGTGAGTTATTGGCATGGCCAGGGCTAGATCTGGGAGTTAGCCACCATCCTTTTTTTATATAAATGAGACTGAGGCCCAGAGATTTGCCGAAAGTCACCCAGACAGTTATGTGGCAAAGGCAAGGCTAATCTGTATGTTTTGCCTCTATAGCTCATATTTTCAGATATCCGTAGAACTTGACTGGATATCTTATACTTGTAAGGTTTCATCTCTCAGGCCACAAATTTAGTTGTATAAAAAATGTCATTTTTACAAATCTTCTATAACTAAAACTAATTTCTATTTCAAGCCTTCTTCATTCAGGCCAGTAGTAGAATCTCCATCTTTGTCACTTCTGGTCCTCTCAGGCATTTCAAGCCCCTCTCCTATCTCCAGAGTGTTATCCAAGTTCTGGGGAGCTTCCAGAGTTTTCCCAGAATGGAGTTGTGGTGGTGGGGGTGGCGATGCTGGCATCCGCTCAGTTGTGTTGCATCTTGTCTGGTCCTTGGCTTGGATTCAAACCGGTTGCTATTGTGTTGTCCTTCATTCTCCACCCAAGGGCCTCTCCAAGTCCAACTTTCTCACAGCTATTTCCTGCCCTTCAGGTACACAAGCCACAAGAGTCCCCCCCCCCTTTCTGGGACTGCAGGAAATCCAGTGGTACTGCCTCAGGCCCATCTTGCAGATACACCCCACAGACATTCCTTCTGATCCAGACCCTCAAGATCAGTCTCCTCTTGGATCCCCTAAACTAGTTGGAAAGTCCACGATTCCTCCTGCCCCCAGAACTCCTCCCAAAGATTGTTCAGACACAAGACCCCCTGCTCCGGATTCAGAATGCTTCCGCAGTACCAGCTTCCTTGCTGATGCTCTGACTGCCCCATTTGGAAAACCTTTATATTGCTGTGGGGGTGAGGAAGACTCTTCTCCCACATCCACTGTTTATGCCCTGAGTCTTGGGCTAAGAGATAAGGAAACTCAAAACCCTTTGCTCTTAAATGATTGTCTTAGCTATGATTTTATTTTTTTGTCATTTAATATTTTTTTAATTGCCCTTAGGTACACAGAAGCGGATTAATCATAATCCTTGTTTCAAGAGACAGCCTCAGTATTGGCCCACACATGACCCTCTTTGATTTAATTAGCTTTTATTTTTAGTAATTTAATAGGTACCAAAAGGGAAACCCTGGTGGTGCAGTGGTTAAGTGCTAGGGCTGCTAACCCAAAGGTCAGGAGTTCAAATCCACCAGGCACTCCTTGGAAACTCTGTGGGACAGTTCTACTCCATCCTATAGGGTCACTGTGAGTCAGAATTGGTTTGGTTTTTGGTTTAATAGGTACCCAAAACACCACCACTCAAAACAAAAGCTAGAACCTTGACGGTAACCTACATCTAACCATGTGTTCTACCTCCATCGTGCCCCTGCCTTTCCCTGGAAACTCCTACCCAACATAACCATTATCCCAAATCCCATGTTATCATTCTCTTGATTTTGTATATATATAATTGTATTGCATCTGTACGTGTTACAAAAAATAATTTCATTTTTTTAAATTGTATTTGTTTTTAACTCTATGAAAGAAATATCGTGCCTTATGAAATGGGACTTCCCTTTTCACTTAATTATGTAATGTTGTTGCTAAACTTCATCAACATTATTGTGTATACAGTAGATCATTCATTTTGATGGCTGCATAAAATTTCATCATGTGAGGATATCACACCTTATTTATCCAGGCTCACATTGATGAGCATTTGGTTTGTTGCTATTTGAACTTCAAAAACTAACAATTGGTCCCTTTCTTTCTTTCACTCATTATTTATGCTGTGACGTGCCTATTCTGAGGCAGCAGATGCCTTAAGGGGAATCTGCCTGAATGGGAGAAGGGTAATGGCGTAACAGGAAACACCTGGAGGGAAAACACACATTGGCTAATATATCAAAAATCAGATGCAAACTCAAAGGCTTTTACCTAATCAAACCCTAGGTATGACATTCATTGGTCAAAAGGAACACTCTGTGGGAGAAAGGAGAGTGGGGATGGCTCCATGCCAGTGATCCCAGGTACGGAAAGAGCATCTCAAAGAATTGGTTTTATAGAGGCATTATCTTTGTAGTGAAAATACACTCTGTCATTTAGCCTATTTTCTCCTCTCTTTCTCCTGATAGTTTTGTTCAGAAAACAGGATAGGTGGGGTGGGGAAAGTTTAAGAAAGAATGTGGTTTCTGGCTCAACATGACCATTAACATCCTTTAGTCATGTTTTAGATTATCTTTCCATTTACTAAAGAACATTGACTCTGCTAAAGTTACACCATCATTAGTGCCGACGCAATTGGAATCTAGATTTCCTAACATATTTCCCTTTCTCTGTCACAATTTAGCGCCTCATAGCACTACTGACAAGTGCCACTTGGAGGCAAAATATTGGAAATGAAGAATTTTACTGGAGATTCTGGGCGTGAAGTACATTTATAAGAAGGGAGGTGGTTTATATGGTTTACAAAATTATTTAAAGATGGGATTTGCTTTGAGGTCTTCTTTCCTTTCAATTCCCTAGTCTATAGCTTGTGACTTTCTTTGATTTGGGGAAAAGATCAGGCAGCTTGTTGGGAAGTAGGGTGGAGAGAGGAGTGTCCTGTTTTATCTTCCTAAACTAGCTGCTTCCTAGTCCTTTAATTTAACTATTAGTCTCCCAATGTCAATACAACTCCTAGAGGCATTTGCTGGCAGCTGAGATAAGTGTTTCAAAGGAGAAAGAGACGGTAACAATTCTTTGTGGAAAATATTTTTTTCTTTACTCACCCCCCATCTCACCAACATGGGAAGTTATACAAAAAATAAAGTATATGGTACTGATAATGATTTAAAAATACATATATTCTAGATGAGTTATACTTCAGGTTACTCTCAAAGTATCTTGCAGTTATAGTCTTAATAAACTTTTTATTCTGGAATAATTTTGGATTTACAGGAAAATTGCAAAGACAGTACAGATAGTCGTGTATACCCCTTACTCCGTTTCCCTTAACGTAAACATCTTACATAGCCATGGTGCTTTTGTCAAAATTAAGGCCCTAGCATTGGTAGATTGCTGTTAACTAAACTACAGTCTTTATTTGTATTTCACCAGTTTTTCCACTAATATCCTTTTTCTGTTCCAGGATCCTATCCAGGATACCACATTTTATTCAGGAAATTATATTTTAAATGGAATTAGAGAGACACTTGAGAAAAGGCCCTTAACGCCTAAAGCAAATTACTCATTAGATTTTGTAGTTTCTTTATGAGTTCCAGAGGTAATGAAAGCAGGGCAGGTAAAGTGGTGGAAGGCTTAAAGAAGAGTAAGTTTTAATTTAAGGAAGCTTTTTTTGTGTGTGCTTTCGGTGAACATTTACACCTCAAGTTAATTTCTCATTCAAAAATTTATACACATACTGTTTTGTGACATTAGTTGCAATCCCCACAATGTGACAGCACATTCCTCCTTTCCACTCTGGGTTCCTGTGTCCATTTGACCGATTCCTGTCCATTCCTGCCGTCTCATTCTGCTTTTGGGCGGGAGCTGCCCATTTGGTCTCGTATATTTGATTGAACTGAGATGCAGATTCCTCATGTGTATTATTTTTTTGTTTTATAGGCCTGTCTAATCTTTGAAGAGTGGGCTTTGGAAATGGTTTCCGTTCTGTTCTACATTTTTCTCATGCTCTGTCTGGAACTCTCTGTTGTGCTCCCTGTCAGGTCAGCCAGGCACCATCTAGTTCTGGGCTCAGGCTGGTAGAGTCTCTGGTTCATTTGGTTCTTAGTCCTTTGGGCTAGAATTTTCCTTGTGTCTTTAGTTTTCTTCATTCTCCTTTGCTCCAGATGGAATGGGACCAATAGATGTATCTTAGATGGCCACTAGCAAGCTTTTAAGACCCCAGATGCTACTCACCTAAGTGGGGTATGGAACTTTTTCTTTATAAACTGTTATGCAAATTGACCTAGATGCCCCCTGAAACTATGGTCCTCAGGCCCCAGCCCCAGTGACTCTGTCCCACAGAGTGTTTGGTTGTGTCCAGGAAACTTCGCTTTTGCTTTGGTCCAGTTGTACTGACTTCCTCTGTATTGTGTGTTGTCCTTCCCTTCACCGACGTTGACCCTTGTCTACTATCTAATTAGTGATTTCCCCTCCCTCTCCTTACCCACCCTCATAACCATCAAAGAACGCGTTTCACTGTTTTTAAACCTTTTCCTGAGTTCTCATAATAGTGGTCTCATACAGTATTTGTTCTTTTGCAACTGACTGATTTCACTCAGCATAATGCCCTCCAGATTCATCCATGTTGTGAGATGCTTCAGATTCATTATTGTTCTTCAGAGTTGCATGGTATTCCATTGTGTGTACATACCATAATTGGTTTACCCATTCATCTGTTGATAGGCATTAAGGTTGTTTCCATCTTTTTACTATTGTGACTAGTGCGGGAATGAACATGGGTGTGCATATATATATTTGTGCGATGGCTCTTATTTCTCTAGGATATATTCCTAGGAGTGGGATTGCTGGATCATATGGTATTTCTATTTCTAGGTTTCATGGAAGTGCTACTATCATTTTCAAAGTTGTTGTACCATTTTACATTCCCATCAGCGGTGTGTAAGAGTTCCAATCTCCCCACAACCTCTTCAACATTTGTTATTTTATGTTTTTTGGATTAGTGCCAGCACAATCAGGGTGAGACGGTATCTCATTGTAGTTTTGATTTGCATTTCTCTAAAGGCTAATGATTGTCAGCATTTCCTCAAGTGTCTGTTAGCCATGTGAATGTCTTCTTTCATGAAGTGTCCGTTCATATCCTTTGCCCAGTTTTTAATTGGATTATTTGTCTTTTTGTTGTTGAGGTGTTGCAGTATCTCATATGTCATAGCCAAAAATTTTTCCCAGTCTGTAGGTTCTCTTTTTACTCTTTTGGTTAAGTCTTTTGATAAACACAAGTGTTTGATTTTTAGGAGTTCCCAGTTATCTAGTTTCTCTTCTGGTGTTTGAGCATTGTTAATAATATTTTGTATTCTGTTTGTACCATGTATTAGGGCTCCTAGTGTTGTCCCTATTCTTTATTCCATGATCTTTATTGTTTTAGATTTTATATTTAGGTCTTCGATCCATTTTGAGTTAAATTTTGTGCATGGTGTGAGGTATGGGTCTTGTTTCTTTTTTCTGCAGATGGATTTCCCGTTATGCCAGCACGATTTGTTAAAGAGACTGTCTTTTCCCCATTTAATGGACTTTAGGCCTTTGTCAAATATCAGCTGCTCATAGGTAGATGGATTCACATCTGGGTTCTCAATTCTGTTCCATTGGTCTATGTGTCAGTACCCAGCTGTATTGACTACCGTGGTGATACAATAGGTTCTAAAATCAAGTAGTGTGAGGCCTCCCACTTTGTTCTTCTTCCTCAGTAGTGCTTTACTTATTTGGGACCTCTTCGCTTCCATATGAAGTTGGTGATTTGTTTCTCTATCTCATTAAAAAATGTTCAAATTTGGATCGGGATTGCATTGTATCTGTATATGGATTTGGGTAGAATTGACATTTTCACAATGCTGAGCCTTCTTATCCGTGAGCACGGTATGTTTTTCCACTTATGTAGTTCTCTTTTGGTTTCTTGCAGTAGTGTTTTGTAGTTTTCTTTGTACGGGTCTTTTATGTCCCTGGTTAAATTTATTCCTAAGTACTTTATCTTCTTGGGGGCTATTGTAAATGGTATTGATTTGGTGATTACCTTTTCGAAGTTCTCTTTGTTGATGTAGAGGAATCCTACTGAGTTTTGTATGTTTATGTTATATCCTGCTACTTTGCTGAAGTCTTCTATTAGTTCCAGTCACTGTCTTGTAGATTCTTTAAGGTTTTCCATGTATAAGATGATATCATCAGTGAATATGAATACTTTTACTTCTTTCTAACCAAGTTGGATGCCCTTTATTTCTTTTCATTGCCTTATTGCTCTGGCTAGGTCCTCCAGCATAATGTCGAATAAGAGTGTGGATAAAGGGAATCCTTGTGTGGTTACCCTTCTCAAGGGGAATACTTTCAGTCTCTCTCCATTTACAATGATGTTGGCTGTTGGCTTTGTATAAATGCCTTTCCTATGTCGAGGAATTTCCCTTCTATTTCTATTTTGTTGAGAGTTTTTATCATGAATGGGTGTTGGACTTCGTCAAATACATTTTCTGCATCAATTGATAAGATCATGTGGTTCTTATCTTTTGTTCTATTTATGTGATGGATTACGTTGATTGATTTTCTAATGTTGAACCATCCCTGCATACCTGGTATGAATCCCACTTACTCATGATGTATTAATTTTTGGATATGCTGTTGAATCCTATTGGGTAGAATTTTTTTGAGGATTTTTGCATCTATGTTCATGAGGGATATTGGTCTGTAATTTTCTCTTTTTGTGGTGTCTGTGCCTGGCTTTAGGTTATGCTGTCTTCATAGGATGAGTTCGGGAGTATTCCTTCCTTTTCTAGGCTCTGAAATGCCTTTAGAAGTGCTAGTGTTAACTATTCTCTGAAAGTTTGATAGAATTCTCTAGTGAAGCTGTCCCATCCAGGGCTTTTCTTTGTTGTTGAGATTTTTTTTTTATTACCTCTTCAATCTCTTCTTCTGTTACAGGTTTATTTAGTTTTTCTACCTCGGGTCAGCGGAAAAGAGGAAGACCCTCAAGGAAATGGATTGACATAGTGGCTGCAACAATGGGCTCAAGCATAACAACGATTGTGAGCACGGTGCAGGATGGACAGTGTTTCTTTCAGTGTTTCATAGGGTCGCTATGGGTCAGAGCCAACTTGACGGCACCTAACAACAACAACCTTGGTTTATGTCAGTTTAGGTAGGTAATGTGTTTCTAGAAATTTGTCCATATCCAGTAGGTTTTCAAATTTGTTGGAGTACGGTTTTTTGTAGTGTTCTGTTATGATCCTTTTTATTTCATTTGGGTCTGTTGTGATATCACCTGTCTCGTTTCTTATTCAGGTTATTTGCTTCCTCTCCTGTTTTTTTTTTTTTTTTGTCACTTTGGCCAGTGGTTTATCGATTTTGTTGATCTTTTCAAAGAACCAACTTTACGTCTTGTTGGCTCTTTCAATTGTTTTTCTATATTCTATTTCATTTATTTCTGCTCTAATATTTATTATTTCCTTTCTCCTGGTGCCTGAGGGATTCTTTCCCTGCTCTCTATTTGTTTGAGTTATAGAGTTAATGTTTTGATTTTGGCCCTCTCTTCTTTTTTTTTTTTTAATTAATTTTTATTAAGCTTCAAGTGAACATTTACCATTCCAATCAGTCTGTCACATGTAGGTTTACATACATCTTACTCCCTTCTCCCACTTGCTCTCCCCCTATTGAGTCAGCCCTTTCAGTCTCTCGTTTCGTGCCAATTTTGCCATCTTCCCTCTCTATCTTCCCATCCCCCCTCCAGTCAAGAGTTGCCTACACACTCTCCAGTGTCCACCTGATATAATTAGCTCACTCTTCATCAGCATCTCTCTCCCCTCCACTGACCAGTCCTTTTCATGCCTGATGAGTTGTCTTCGGGGATGGTTCCTGTCCTGTGCCATCAGAAGTTCTGGGGAGCATTGTCTCTGGGATTCCTCTAGTCGCAGTCATACCATTAGGTATGGTCTTTTTAAGAGAATTTGGGGTCTGTATCCCATTGGTCTCCTGATCCCTCAGGAGTTGTCTGTTGTGCTCCCTGACAGGGCAGACATCGATTGTGGCCGGGTACCAACTAGTTCTTCTGGTCTCAGGATAATGTAGGTCTCTGGTTCATGTGGCCCTTTCTGTCTCTTGAGTTCTTAGTTGTCGTGTGACCTTGGTGTTCTTCCTTTGCCTTTGCTCCAGGTGGGTTGAGACCAATTGATGTATCTTAGATGGCCGCTTGTTAGGACCCCAGGCGCCACAATTCAAAGTGGGATGCAGAATGTTTTCATAATAGAATTATTTTGCCCGTTGACTTAGAAGTCCCCTCAAACCAAGTTCCCCAGACCCCAGCCCCTGCTCCGGTGACCTTTGAAGCTTTCATTTTATCCCGGAAACCTCTTTGCTTTTAGTCCAGTCCAATTAGGCTGACCTTCCTTGTATTGAGTGTTGTCTTTCCCTTCACCCAAAGCAGTTCTTATCTACTGATTAATCAATAAAAAGCCCTCTCCCTCCCTCCCTCCCTCCCCGCTTTGTAACAACAAAAGTATGTGTTCTTCTCCGTTTTTTCTATTTCTCAAGATCTTATAATAGCGGTCTTATACAATATTTGTCCTTTTGCCTCTGACTCATTTCGCTCAGCATAATGCCTTCCAGATTCCTCCATGTTATGAAATGTTTCAGAGATTCGTCACTGTTCTTTATCGATGCATAGTATTCCATTGCGTGAATATACCACAATTTATTTACCCATTCATCCGTTGACGGACATCTTGGTTGCTTCCAGCTTTTTGCTATTGTAAACAGAGCTGCAATAAACATGGGTGTGCATATATGTGTTTGTGTGAAGGCTCTTGTATCTCTAGGGTATATTCCGAGGAGTGGGATTTCTGGGTTGTATGGTAGTTCTATTTCTAACTCTTTAAGATAACGCCAGATGGATTTCCAAAGTGGTTGTACCATTTTACAATCCCACCAGCAGTGTATGAGAGTTCCAATCTCTCCACAGCCTCTCCAACATTTATTATTTTGTGTTTTTTGGATTAATTCCAGTCTAGTTGGTGTGAGATGGAATCTCATCGTAGTTTCAATTTGCATTTCTCTAATGGCTAATGATCGGGAGCATTTTCTCATGTATCTGTTGGCTGCCTGAATATCTTCTTTAGTGAAATGTGTGTTCATATCCTTTGCCCACTTCTTGATTGGGTTGTTTGTCTTTTTGTGGTTGAGTTTTGACAGAATCATGTAGATTTTAGAGATCAGGCACTGGTCTGAGATGTCATAGCTGAAAATTCTTTCCCAGTCTGGAGGTGGTCTTTTTACTCTTTTGGTGAAGTCTTTAGATGAGCGTAGGTGTTTGATTTTTAGGAGCTCCCAGTTATCGGGTTTCTCTTCATCATTTTTGGTAATGTTTTGTATTCTGTTTATGCCCTGTATTAGGGCTCCTAGGGTTGTCCCTATTTTTTCTTCCATGATCTTTATCGTTTTAGTCTTTATGTTTAGGTCTTTGATCCACTTGGAGTTAGTTTTTGTGCATGGTGTGAGGTATGGGTCCTGTTTCATTCTTTTGCAAATGGATATCCAGTTATGCCAGCACCATTTGTTAAAAAGACTATCTTTTCCCCAATTGACTGACACTGGTCCTTGTCAAATATCAGCTGCTTATACGTGGATGGATTTATATCTGGGTTCTCAATACTGTTCCACTAGTCTATGTGCCTGTTGTTGTACCAGTACCAGGCTGTTTTGACTACTGTGGCTGTATAATAGGTTCTGAAATCAGGTAGAGTGAGGTCTCCCACTTTCTTCTTCTTTTTCAGTAATGCTTTGCTTATCCGGGGCTTCTTTCCCTTCCATATGAAATTAGTGATTTGTTTCTCTATCCCCTTATAATATGACATTGGTATTTGGATTGGAAGTGCGTTATATGTATAGATGGCTTTTGGTAGAATAGACATTTTTACTATGTTAAGTCTTCCTATCCATGAGCAGGGTATGTTTTTCCACTTAAGTATGTCCTTTTGAATTTCTTGTAGCAGAGTTTTATAGTTTTCTTTGTATAGGTCTTTTACATCTTTGGTAAGATTTATTCCTAAGTATTTTATCTTCTTGGGGGCTACTGTGAATGGTATTGATTTGATTGTTTCCTCTTCGGTGTTCTTTTTGTTGATGTAGAGGAATCCAAGTGATTTTTGTATGTTTATTTTATAACCTGAGACTCTGCCAAACTCTTCTATTAGTTTCAGTAGTTTTCTGAGGATTCCTTAGGGTTTTCCACGTATACGATCATGTCATCTGCAAATAGTGATAGCTTTACTTCCTCCTTGCCAATCTGGATACCCTTTATTTCTTTGTCTAGCCTAATTGCCCTGGCTAGGACTTCAAGTACGATGTTGAATAAGAGCGGTGATAAAGGGCATCCTTGTCTGGTTCCTGTTCTCAAGGGAAATGCTTTCAAGTTCTCTCCATTTAGAGTGATATTGGCTGTTGGCTTTGCATAGATGCCCTTTATTATGTTGAGGAATTTTCCTTCAATTCCTATTTTGGTAAGAGTTTTTATCATAAATGGGTGTTGGACTTTGTCAAATGCCTTTTCTGCATCAATTGATAAGATCATGTGGTTTTTATCTTTTGTTTTATTTATGTGATGGATTACATTAATGGTTTTTCTGATATTAAACCAGCCTTGCATACCTGGTATAAATCCCACTTGATCAGGGTGAATTATTTTTTGATGTGTTGTTGGATTCTATTGGCTAGAATTTTGTTGAGGATTTTTGCATCTATGTTCATGAGGGATATAGGTCTATAATTTTCTTTTTTTGTAATGTCTTTACCTGGTTTTGGTATCAGGGAGATGGTAGCTTCATAGAATGAGTTGGGTAGTATTCCGTCTTTTTCTATGCTTTGAAATACCTTCAGTAGTAATGGTGTTAAGTCTTCTCTGAAGGTTTGGTAGAACTCTGCAGTGAAGCCGTCTGGGCCAGGGCTTTTTTTTGCTGGAAGTTTTTTGATTACCATTTCAATCTCTTTTTTTGTTATGGGTCTATTTAGTTGTTCTACTTCTGAATGTGTTAGTTTAGGTAGGTAGTATTTTTCCAAGAATTTATCCATTTCTTCTAGGTTTTCAAATTTGTTAGAGTACAATTTTACGTAGTAATCTGAAATGATTCTTTTAATTTCATTTGGCTCTGTTGTGATGTGGTCCTTCTCGTTTCTTATTCGGGTTATTTGTTTCCTTTCTGTATTTCTTTAGTCAGTCTAGCCAATGGTTTATCAATTTTGTTAATTTTTTCAAAGAACCAGCTTTTGGCTTTGTTAATTCTTTCAATTGTTTTTCTGTTCTCTAATTCATTTAGTTCAGCTCTAATTTTTATTTTTTGTTTTCTTCTGGTGCCTGATGGGTTCTTTTGTTGCTCACTTTCTATTTGTTCAAGTTGTAGGGACAGTTCTCTGATTTTGGCTCTTTCTTCTTTTTGTATGTGTGCATTTATCGATATAAATTGGCCTCTGAGCACTGCTTTTGCTGTGTCCCAGAGGTTTTGATAGGAAGTATTGTCATTCTCGTTGCTTTCTAAGAATTTCCTTATTCCCTCCTTGATGTCTTCTATAACCTAGTCTTTTTTCAGGAGGGTGTTGTTCAGTTTCCAAGTATTTGATTTCTTTTCCCTCGTTTTTCTGTTATTGATTTCTAGCTTCATTGGCTTGTGGTCTGAGAAGATGCTTTGTAATATTTCGATGTTTTGGATTCTGCAAAGGTTTGTTTTATGACCTAATATGTGGTCTATTCTAGAGAATGTTCCATGTGCGCTAGAGAAAAAAGTATACTTTGCAGCAGTTGGGTGGAGAGTTCTGTATAAGTCAATGAGGTCAAGTTGGTTGATTGTTGTAAGTAGGTCTTCCGTGTCTCTATTGAGCTTCTTACTGGATGTCCTGTCCTTCTCCGAAAGTGGTGTGTTGAAGTCTCCTACTATAATTGTGGAGGTGTCTATCTCACTTTTCAATTCTGTTAAAATTTGATTTATGTATCTTGCAGCCCTGTCATTGGGTGCATAAATATTTAATATGGTTATGTCTTCCTGATCAATTGTCCCTTTTATCATTATATAGTGTCCTTCTTTATCCTTTGTGGTGGATTTAAGTCTAAAGTCTATTTTGTCAGAAATTAATATTGCTACTCCTCTTCTTTTTTGCTTATTATTTGCTTGATATATTTTTTTCCATCCTTTGAGTTTTAGTTTGTTTGTGTCTCTAAGTCTAAGGTGTGTCTCTTGTAGGCAGCATATAGATGGATCGTGTTTCTTTATCCAGTCCGTGACTCTCTGTCTCTTTATTGGTGCATTTAGTCCATTTACATTCAGCGTAATTATAGATAAATAAGTTTTTAGTGCTGTCATTTTGATGCCTTTTCATTTGTGTTGTTGGCCATTTCATTTTTCCACATGCTTTTTTGTGCTGAGACGTTTTTCTTAGTAGCTTGTGAGATCCTCATTTTCATAATGTTTAACTTTATATTTGTTGAGTCGTTACATTTTTCTTGGCTTTTTTCCTGAGTTATGAAATTGATATTCCTTTTTGTGGTTACCTTATTATTTACCCCTATTTTTCTAAGTAAAAACCTAACTTGTATCGTTCTATATTGCCTTGTATCACTCTCCATCTGGCAGTTCAATGCCTCCTATATTTAGTCCCTCTTTTTGATTATTGTGATCGTTTATCTATTGATTTCCATGATTTCCTGTTATGTGAATTATTTTGTTTATTTATTTATTTTGTAGAATTAGTCTTAATTTGTTTGTTTTTGTGCTTTCCCTATTTGAATTGCGTTGATATCAGGACGGTCTGTTTTGTGACCTTGTATTGTGCTGGTACCTGATATTATTGGTCATCAGGCCAAACAATCTCCTTTAGCATTTCTTGCAGTCTTGGTTTAGTTTTTGCAAATTCTCTAAACTTGTGTTTATCTGTAAATATCTTAATTTTGCCTTCATATTTCAGAGAGAGTTTTGCTGGATATATGATCCTTGGCTGGCAGTTTTTCTCCTTCAGTGCTCTGTATACGTCGTCCCATTCCCTTCTTGCCTGCATGGTTTCTGCTGAGTAGTCTGAACTTATTCTTATTGATTCTCCCTTGAAGGAAACCTTTCTTTTCTCCCTGGCTGCTTTTAAAATTTTCTGTTTGTCTTTGATTTTGGCAAGTTTGATGATAATATGTCTTGGTGTTTTTCTTTTTGGATCAATCTTAAATGGGGTTCGATGAGCATCTTGGATAGATATCCTTTCGTCTTTCATGATGTCAGGGAAGTTTTGTGTCAGGAGTTCTTCAACTATTTTCTCTGTGTTTTCTGTGCCCCCTCCCTGTTCTGGGACTCCAATCACACGCAAGTTATCCTTCTTGATAGAGTCCCACATGATTCTTAGGGTTTCTTCATTTTTTTTAATTCTTTTATCTGATTTTTTCCAGCTATGTTGGTGTTGATTCCCTGGTCCTCCAGAAGTCCCAGTCTACACTCTAATTGCTCGAGTCTGCTCCTCTAACTTTCTATTGCGTTGTCTAATTCTGTAATTTTATTGTTAACCTTTTGGATTTCTACATGCTGTCTCTCTATGGATTCTTGCAACTTATTAATTTTTTCACTATGTTCTTGAATAATCTTTTTGAGTTCTTCAACAGTTTTATCTGTGTGTTCCTTGGCTTTTTCTGCAGTTATCCTAATTTCATTTGTGTTATCTTTAAGCATTCTGTAAATTAGTTTTTTATATTCTGTATCTGATAATTCCAGGATTGTATCTTCATTTGGGAAAGATTTTGATTCTTTTGTTTGGGGGTTTGGAGAAGCTGTCATGGTCTGCTTCTTTATGTGGTTTGATATGGACTGCTGTCTCCGAGCCATCTCTGGGAAACTAGATTTTCCAGGTAATCAGCTAAAAAAATGCAGTCAGATCCCTATCTGAATTCTCCCTCTGGCTCAGGGTATTCGGATGTTAATGGAGCTGCCTGGGGAGGGTGGAGGAGGGATCAGAGAGCTAGGAGTGTAGCACCACAGAATATAGAGCTGATCCCCGTGTTCACGCTCCGCCCCCGTCTGCAAAATCCCGGCGGGACGGCTCCCTGGCTGGGACACTACTCTCCCCGCTCGGAGACCAGTCACTTCCTCCCGGGGACTTCTCCCTCTGGTGCGCCGCACCGCTCGCACGAACTGGGTGGGCGTCTCCCGCACGAACGGGTGGGCCCGCCCCCAGGGTCTATTCAGGGGAATATAATTGGACCCCGCGCTCACGCCCCTCCCGTGCACGCCCAAATCCCAGCGGGACGGCTCCCCAGCTGGGACGCTGCTTTCCCAGCTCCAAGACCAGTCAGTTCCTCCTGGGGACTTCTCCCTCCGGTGCACCACGCCCCAGACGTGAACTGGGTGGGCGTCACCCACACGACCAGGTGGGCCCGCCCCCTGGGTCAATTCAGGGGAATATAACTGATCCCCGCGCTCACACCCCGCCCACTTTAGCCAAAATCCCGGCGGGACGGCTCCCCAGCTGGGACGCTGCTCTCCCCGCTCCAAGACCAGTCACTTCCTCCCGGGGACTTCTCCCTCCGGTGCGCCGCGCCGCACACGTGAACTGGGTGGGCGTCCCCCACACGAATGTGTGGGCCCCGCCCCGGGGTCGCTTTAGGGAAATATAACTGATCCTCCCGCTCACGCTACGCCCGCTTCCCGCCAAACTCCCAGCGGGACGGCTCCCCGGCTGTGATGCTGCTCTCCTTGCTCCAAGATCAGTCCCTGCCTCCCGGGTGCTTCTCCCACCGACTGCGCTGCTATGACGCCCGCACCAACCAGCTAGACTTCCTCCCGGGATGGGTTCAGTGGGGTAGGGCTGGGCCCCTTGTCTGTGCCGTCTGCCCCCCGGGCTCTGCCCCAGATCGGGCTCCAAAGGTCACCTGCCTGGTACGCTGGCTTCTAGTTCTGAAAACGGTCTCTGTCTGCCCGTATTTGTTCGTTTTCCGTCTCTAAGTCTGTGTTTGTTGTTCAGAGTTCGTAGATTGTTATGTATGTGATCGATTCACTTGTTTTTCCAAGTCTTTGTTGCAAGAGGGATCCGCGGTAGCGTCCACCTAGTCCGCCATCTTGGTCCTGCCTCTCCCTCTCTTCTTTTTTGATGTGTGCGTTTATTACTACAAATTGACCTCTGAGCACTGCTTTTGCTGTGTCCCAAAGGTTATGGTAATGTGTGTTTTAATTCCCATTTGATTCTATAAACTTCATTATTCCATCCTTGATTTCTTCTATAACCCAGTAGTCTTTAAAACAAAAAAACAAGGTGTTATTCAGTTTCCATGTATTTTTTTTCTGTCCATTTTCTGTTATTGGTTTCTACTTTTATGGCATTCTGATCAGAAAAAATTCTTTGTATTATTTCAATGTTTTGGACTCTGTTAAGGCTTGCTTTGTGGCCTAAAATGTGGTCTATTCTGGAGAATGTTCCATGTGTGCTGGAAAAGAATGTATGCTTTGCTGCTGTTGGACAGAGTGTTCTGTATATGTCTATGAGGTCAAGTTGTTTGATTGTAGCATTTAGCTCTTCGGTGTCTTTACTGAGTTTCTTTCTAGATGTTCTGTCCTTCACCAAAAGTGGTGTGTTGAGGTCTCCTGCTATTATTGTGGAGCTGTCTGTTTCTCTTTTCAGTACTGCTAGAGTTTATTTTATGTATTTTGGAGCCCTGTCATTGGGTGCAAATATATTTATTATGCTTATGTCCTCCTGGCATATTGACCCTTTAATAATTATATAGTGTCCATCCTTATCCTTTATGGTGGGTTTTTCTTTAAAGTCTATTTTGTCAGAGAATAATATTGCCACTCCTGTTTGTTTTTGGTTGTTGTTTGCTTGTTATATATTTTTTCCATCCTTTGAGTTTTAGTTTGTTTATGTCTTTGTGTCTAAGGCGCATCTCTTGTAGACAGCATGTAGACAAAGTTTTTTTTTTTAAGCCATTCTGCCACTCTCTATCTCTTTACTGGTGCATTTGGGCCATTTACATTCAGTGTAATTACTTTTGCTGTCATTTTGATGTTTTGTTTTTTGTATGTGTGTGCTGTTGATACTTCGTTTGTTCTGCTTAATTTTCTGTGCTGAGTTCTTTTTCTCTATGTAATTTCTTTTCATCTTTTTCATTATTGTTAATTTTGTGTTTTGTGAGTCTTTATGCTTTTCTTCTTTTTTATTTTGATGAGTAGGTTTGTTAGCTTCCCTCGTGGTTACCTTGAAATTTACCTTTAATTTTCTAAGTTTAAGCCAATCCTTTATTTCTTGATATTGCCTTAACTTCCTCTCCATATGAAAGTTCTATGACTACACTGTTTATTCCCTATTTTTTGTTTTGACATTGTCATTGTTTACATGTTGACATCTCTGGTCCCCTATTTCCAGTCTTTTAGCTTTGATTTGTTTTTGTGAATTCCCTAAATGGGTTGATAACTGGTTAATCTATCCTGTGTCCTAGTCTTGGATTGTTGTCTGATACTGTTGGTTCTCTAATATTTCTTGTAATTTTGGTTTGGTTTTTACAAATTCCCTTAACTTCTGTTTATATGTAGGTGACTCAATTTTGCCCTCATCTTTGAGAGACAATTTTGCTGGATATGTAATTCTTGGCTGGCAATTTTTTTCCTTCAAGGCTTTATACATGTCCTCCCATTGACTTCTAGCCTGCATGGTTTCTGCTGAGTACTCAGAATTTAGTCTTACTGGTTCTCCTTTGTAGGTGACTTTTTGTTTATCCCTAGCCACTCTCAAGATTCTATCTTTGTCTTTAGTTTTGGCAAGTTTGATTATGATATGTCTTGGGTGACCTCTTTTGAGGTCTACCCTGTATGGGGTTCATTGAGCTTCTTGGATAGATATTTTCTCATCTTTCATGATGTCAGGGAAGCTTTCTGCCAGCAAACCTTCAACAATCCTCTCTGTGTTTTCTGTAATCCTCCCCTGTTCTGGTACCCTGATCTCTCATAGGCTTTTCCTCTTGATAATATCCTATATAATTCTTAGGCTTTCTTCATTTTTTTATACAATTTTTTTTTCTGATTTTTCCTCAGATAAATTGGTGTCAAAGGATTTATCTTCAGTCTCACCAATTCTGACTTCCATTGTCTCAATTCTGCTCCTATGACCTTCTGTTGAGTTTTCTAATTCTGAAATTTTATTGTTAATCTTTTGGGTTTCTAGTTGCGGTCTCTTTATGGTTTCTAACAGCCTGTTTATTCTGTTGTTTTGTCCTTTATTGTTTTCCTCAATTCTATTGCTTTGTATGTGTGTTCCTTGGCTTGGTTTGAGTTTTGCCTGGTCTCCTTCCTGAACTCTTGGAGAGCTCTGTATATTACTCTTTTGAATTCTTTCTCAGGCAGTTCCATTGCCTTATCTTCCTCTAGAAGGTTTCCTGGTTCTTTGATTGCTTGCTAAAGCCATCTTGACCTACTTCTTTATGTAATTTGGTATTGCCTGTTTTCTCCAAGGCATCAATAAATTATTATATTTATTTATTTTATGTTTGTTTACTGCATCCTGTGTTTTTGTTTTGCTATGCCCAAGTAGGCTGGGTGTGTGAGCTACTTTGGTTGTTGTTATCTTTGAAGCTCTCATGTCCTGTCTCCAGACGGTCAGAGTAGGTACTAAGTGTGTGAGCCCAGGAGTCTCTTCACTTTTCTTATGGGGGTATAGCACAGGTGTCCAAGTCATCAGTCACTGAATGTGTGGTGCAGTCCTAAGCAGGCAAGACTGCGTGAGGGTGTTAAGAGCAGGCACAGGTATCTGGCTGCAGTGGGGGACTAGGTGTAGGGCAAGGTCAGGGCCTGACGTCTGCCCCCAGGTGCCTGAGTTGAGGGTATGTCCTTGACGCCTAGAGCACATAGTGTGGGATGTATTGCAGCCAGTTCTTGGGCGTCTGGTACTGTTGCCTGGAGGGCTTGGGAGGCACCACTACTCCTCAGACCCCTGTTGTGGGTGGCTAGATGGAGTGGGTTGTACCGCCAGCCCTCAGGCCCCTGGTGTGGGTGGGTGAGGCCCCTGCTTAGGGGGCAGGGCAATGTCAAATATCACAAATCTGCAGCTCCCCCTTGCCTGCTGCTATTGAAAATGGGCTTCAGGTGTATGGGTGTATGCCCTACTGTTTTATGTTAATGAGGGCATGCAGTGTTTAATCAGCTCACACAGGTCTGGGAGGGGTGAAATCCAGTGCAAGTCCATAGGCCCCTTACCCCAGTGGGTTGGCGAAAGGGCAGGGCCTCCCATCCAGCCCTGAGTTCTTAGATTAGGTGGCGTGGTGTTTTTGAATGCTGAGAGACTGGTGTGGGAGTGAAGAGCCCTGAGTTTCTAGCATAGGGGGCATGGTGTTGTTGAATACTGTGGGACTGGTGTCACAGTGGAGTGGGGTGGGGTGTGGGTGAGGGGAAGGAAGCACTTCTCTGCTGTGAAACTCTGGGAGGGGGAGGGGCTGTATTGCCCCCATGTTGTAGGTTAGAAGCTTACACTTAAGTTTCACAGGTCTGGTGTCACTCCTACTTGGTTCTGGAAGTGTGTGCAGGTTAGCTGCTGCTTGGCTGCACCCAATGTGGTGGGGCTCATGTTTGGATGATGCTGCTTGTCTCAGTCCATGTATGCTGTGCACACACAGCTACCAGGTCACAGGCACTCTCATGATCTGTACTTGTCCACTACTTTTGAATTGTCTCTCCTTCCACCTGCCGCTCAGTCCAATTCTTCAGCTTTGTCTTTGATGATTAGGGTTCTTAGCTTGTCATATATAATTGATTCACTTGTTTTTCTGGTCTTTGTTGTAAAAGGAATGGCAGGAAGCATCTGACTGTTCCACCATCTTGGCTCTGCCAAGATGGCTTTTTAATGATTCAAATCATTTTGGATAGTTTTATCAGAAGAACTTTTTCTTTTCATGAGGATCACCATGATGGACAGGTTCAGGGAAATGTGTAAAGCAGTTATAACGTAAGGAGATACTGTGGCTTTGTGGAAGAAGTTTTGGATCAGTAGTAAGGAAGACTGGGTTCTAGTCTAAGCTCTATCACTTGACATCTATGTGGCTGTCTGAAATTCACTAACCAGCTCTTGGCCACAATTTCCTCATCTATAAAATGGGAGCTGAGTTTATTTAACTTTATCCATCTCAAGGAGTTGTTTTAAGGAGCAAATGAGATAATGAATATGAAGATTTCTTTGAGTAAAAGGAAACAAAGACCTATTCATATGCAGGGTGCATTTATTAACAAAAATCAGAATGTGATCATGTGTAGATCAAAGTGAGCTGATTCTCCATTAAAAACTATTTTCAAAATTTAAAAATGATGAGGCGGAGCCAAGATGGTGGAATAGACAGACACTTCCGTCGAGCCCTCTTTACAACAAAGACCCGTAAAAACAAGTAAAACGAGTATATTTGTGACAAGCTAGGAGCCCTGAGCATCAAAGGCAAGCTCAGACAACGAACTGAGGGGCAGGAGAAGGAGGAGACCATTCAGAAGCAGAGAGGAGTTGCCGGACCTGAATCGCGGGGAGCCCTCAGGCACCATTCCTGGAGCGGATGTGGTGGCGGCAGCGGTGGCGATGGGCTGGTCCTAGCATTCAGCCACAGTTTCCTCAGGCAGAAGCAGCCAGCCACACAGCCCACTCACACCTCTGGAACCTGAGCAGAAGGGCACTCTTGGTGAAAGCTAAGTACTTGCGTATATTTTACCATGACCCCCCACCCCCAACCCATCTTCAGCGGCTGAATCCCTAGGCCTGAGATAGACCCTGGTGAGCACCTAGAGCCATCTTCCTGGGCCTTGGGGAAGGAAAAGTTTGCAACTGGGGGAAAAGATAATTTCCCAGCTCCATTAACTGGGGGAGCTCAGGACAGTAGTAGCTGCTGTCCAGGCATAAACCGCCTGTGAACCTGGAGCACCTTTCCCATCTGCATGGACCTCTGTGGGCCTATTTTCGGAAGAATAGGCCCTTGTTGGCAGACTCCAACTGTTTCAGCGGTGTGGTGGAGAGGTGGGTGTTTGACATTTGACATTGTTTTGCCTATTAAACAAGGTCCTCACCTACCCACAACAGGGACTTAAGGACGGGTGGCTCCACTTGGGTCACCCAGCCACACACAAAAGGGGTCCAGGGATAGCTGGTACCTCCCAGTCCTTACAACAAAATCTTTGGGTGCCCATGGTCCCTCTGCAGAGCCCACCCACCAGCACACTCTAGGGAACAGAGACATGTTTCCCTCAGAGACACTTGGGGGTCATTTCTCAGCCCCCTGCCTTGTTCAGAGCGTGACCCCCTGCTTCAATCAGATATGGGTATATACGACAACCAACCCTGCACCTCTAAGACTGTAGGACAGAGCCTGTACCACACTTTAGATCAGTTCCCTGGAAACCAAAGCTGAGTTCATACAAGAAAACTGAATGGACTCCTAGACTGATATACCTGATAACAGCTCTAGCCAGCTGGGGACAGGACACCAGAGCTCCAAAAGTGAAAATAATCAATCTAGCTCACTCAAGCAACCCATAGGGGTATAGCAAAACAAAACAAAGCAAGCAGCTACGACACAGTAAGCAAGCATAAACTAATACAATAACATATAAATGTCTTGGCGACAACAGTCAATATCAAGTCACATAAAGAAACAGACCATGATCACCTCAACAGGCTCTCAAAACAAAGAATCCAGGGATCTTTTAGATGAAAGTGCATTCCTGGAATTACCAGATGAAGAATACAAAAGTTTAATATACAAAACCCTTCAAGATATCAGGAAGGAAATGAGGCAATATGCAGAACAAGCCAAGGAACACACAGATAAAGCAACTGAAGAACTCAGAAAGATTATTCAGGAACATAATGAAAAGTTTAATAAGCTGGAAAAATCCATAGACAGACAGCAATCAGAAATTCAGAAGATTGACAATAAAATTACAGAATTAGATAACTCAATAGAAAGCCAGAGGAGCAGAATTGAGCAAGTAGAAGCTAGAATTTCTGAACTCGAAGATAAATCACTTGGCACTAATATATTTGAAAAAAAAATCAGACAAAAGAATTTTAAAAAATGAAGAAACCTTAAGAATCATCTGGGACTCTATCAAGAGAAATAACCTATGAGCGATTGGAGTACCAGAACAGGGAGGGATAACAGAAAATACAGAGAAAATTGTTGAGGATTTGTTGGCAGAAAACTTCCCTGATATTGTGAAAGATAAGAAGATATCTATCCAAGATGCTCGTCGAACTCCACATAAGATAGATCTTAAAAGAAAGTCACCAAGACATATTATAATCAAGCTTGCCAAAACCAAACATAAGGAGACAATCATAAGAGCAGGGAGGGATAAAAGAAAAGTCACCTACAAGGGAGAGCCAATAAGAATAAGTTTGGACTACTTGGCAGAAACCATGCAGGCAAGAAGGCAATGGGATGACATATTTTAAAAAACTGAAGGAAAAAAAATTGCCTGCCAAGAATCATATATCCATCAAAACTGTGTCTTAAATATGAAGGTGAAATTAAGACATTTCCAGATAAACACAAGTTGAGGGAATTCGTAAACACCAAACCAGAACTACAAGAAATACCAAAGGGACTTCTTTGGTTAGAAAATCAATAATATCAGTTATCAACCCGAGACTAGAACACTGGGCAGAGCAACCAGAAGTCAACCCAGACAGGGAAATAATAAAAAAAAAAACCAACACATGGTAACGGCAATGTTATTATAAAAAGAAAACATTAAAATAATGAAGAGAGACTAAGAAATGTAATCATACACCTTCCATATGGAGAGAAAGATACAGCGATACAAAGAAATAAAAGTTAGTTAAAAATTTAGAAAAATAAGCATAAATAATAATGTAACCACAAAGGAGACAAACTATCCTACCTATCAAAATAAAATACAAGCGAAAAATACACACTCAGCAGAAACAAAATCAACAACAACAAATAAGAGGAAAGGACAATATATAAAGAAAATCTACTCAGCACATAAAATCAAGTGGGAAAAGAAGCTGTCAACACACAAAAAAAGACATCAAAATGATAGCACTAAATTCATACCTATCCATAATTACCCTGAATGTAAATGGACTAAATGCACCAATAAAGAGACAGAGATTGGCAGAATGGATTAAAAAACAAGATCTCTGTATATGCTGCCTAAAAGAGACACACCTTAGACTTAGAAACACAAACAAACTAAAACTCAAAGGATGGAAAAAAATATATCAAGCCAACAACAATCAAAAAAGAGCAGGAGTGGCAATATTAATTTCTGACAAAATAGACTTTCAAGTTAAATCCATCAGAAGGGATAAGGAAGGACACTATACAATGATTAAAGGGACAATACGCCAAGAAGATATAACCATATTAAATATTTATGCACCCAATGACAGGGCGGCAAGATACATAAAACAAACTCTATCAGCATTGAAAAGTGAGATAGACAGCTCCACAATCATAGCAGGAGACTTCAACACACCACTTTCAGTGAAGGACAAGACATCAGAAAGAAGCTCAATAAAGACGCGGAAGCTCTAAATGCCATGATCAACCAACTTGACCTCATAGACATATACAGGACACTCCACCCAACAGCAACAAAGTACACTTTCTTTTCTAGTGCACATGGAACATTCTCTAAAATAGACCACATATTAGGTCATAAAGCAAGCCTTAAAAACAGAATCAAAAACATTGAAATATTACAAAGCATCTTCACTGATCATAAGGCCATAAAAGTGGAAATCAATAACAGGAAAAGAAATCAAACACTTGGAAACTGAACAATACCCTGCTCAAAAAAGACTGGATTAGAGAAGACCTTAAGGATGGAATAAAAAAATTCACAGAATCCAATGATAATGAATACACTTCCTATCAGAAACTTTGGGACACAGAAAAAGCAGTGCTCAGAGGCCAATTTATATCAATAAATGCACACATCCAAAAAGAAGGGCCAAAATCAAAGAACTATCCCTACAACTTGAACAAATAGAAAGCAAGCAACAAAAGACACCCACAGGCACCAAAAGAAAACAAATAATAAAAATTAGAGCCGAACTAAATGAAATAGAAAACAGAAAAACAATTGAAAGAATTAACAAGACCAAAAGCTGGTTTTTTGAAAAACTCAACAATATTGATAAACCATTGGCCAAACTGACAAAAGAAAAACAGGAGAGGAAGCAAATAACCCTAATAAGAAATGAGATGGGCAATATTACAACAGACCCAACTGAAATTAAAAGAATCATGTCAGATTACTATGAAAAACTATACTCAAACAAATTTGAAAACCTAGAAGGAATGGATGAATTCCTAGAAACACACTACCTACCTAAACTAACACAAACAGAGGTAGAACAACTAAGTAGACCCATAACAAAAGAAGAGATTGAAAAGGTAATCAAAAAACTCCCAACAACAACAAAAAAAAGCCATGGTCCAGACGGCTTCACTGCAGAGTTCTACCAAACTTTCGGAGAAGAGTTAACACCACTACTCCTAAAGGTATTTCAGAGCAAAGAAAAGGATGGAATAGTACCAAATTCGTTCTATGAAGCCACCATATCCCTGATACCAAAACCAGGTAAAGACACCACAAGAAAATTATACACCTATATCTCTTATGAATGTAGATGCAAAAATCCTCAACAAAATTCTAGCCAACAGAATTCAACAACATATCAAAAAAATAATTCACCATGACCAAGTGGAATGCATACCAAGTATGCAGGAATGGTTCAACACTAGAAAAACAATTAATGTACTCCACCACATAAATAAAACAAAAGACAAGAATCACATGATTTTATCAATTGATGCAGAAAAGGCATTTGGCAAAGTTCAACACTCATTCATGATAAAAACTCTCAGCAAAATAGGAATAGAAGGAAAATTCCTCAACATAATAAAGGGCATTTATACAAAGCCAACAGCCAACATCATCCTAAATGGAGAGAGCCTGAAAACATTCCCATTGAGATCGGGAACCAGACAAGGATGCCCTTTATCACCACTCTTATTCAACATTGTTCTGAAAGTCCTAGCCAGAGCAATTAGGCTAGATAAAGAAATAAAGGGCATCCAGATTGGCAAGGAAGAAGTAAAAGTATCTCTATTTGCAGATGACATGATCTTATACACAGAAAACCTTAAGGAATCCTCCAGAAAACTACTTAAACTAATAGAAGAGTTCAGCAGAGTATCGGGATACAAGATAAACATACAAAAATCGGTTGGATTCCTCTACACCAACAAAAAGAACATTGAAGAGGAAATCACCAAATCAATGCCATTTACAGTAGCCCCCGAAAAGATAAAATACTTGGAATAAATCTTACCAGAGATGTAAAAGACTTATACAAAGATAACTACACTTTTGCAAGAAACCAAAAGAGACTTACATAAGTGGAAGAACATACCTTCCTCATGGATAGGAAGACTTAACATTATAAAAATGTCTATTCTACAAAAAGCGATCTATACATGTAATGCAATTCCAATCCAAATCTCAATGACATTCTTTAATGAGATGGAGAAAGAAATCACCAATTTCATATGGAAGGGAAAGAGGACCCGGATAAATAAGGCATTACTGAAAAAGAAGAACAAAGTAGGAGCCCTTACTTTACCTGATTTTAGAACCTATTAAACCGCCACAGTAGTCAAAACAGCCTGGTACTGGTACAACAACAGATACATAGACCAATGGAACAGAATTGAGAATCCAGACATAAATCCATCCACGTATGAGCAGCTGGTATTTGACAAAAGCCCCAAAACAGTTAAATGGGGAAAAGACAATCTTTTTAACAAGTGGTGCTGGCATAACTGGATATCCATCTGCAAATAAATGAAACAAGACCCATACCTCACTCCATGCACAAAAACTAACTCAAAATGGATAAAGACCTAAATAAAAATCTAAAACGATAAAGATCATGGAAGAAAAAATAGGGACAACATTAGGAGCCCTAATACATGGCATAAAGAGTATATAAAACATTATAAAGAACATAGAAGAAAAACTAGATAACTGGGAGCTCCTAAAAATCAAACACCTATGCTCATCCAAAGACTTCACCAAAAG
Source organism: Loxodonta africana (assembly GCF_030014295.1). NCBI lineage: Eukaryota > Metazoa > Chordata > Mammalia > Proboscidea > Elephantidae > Loxodonta > Loxodonta africana. The sequence goes on from NC_087369.1 coordinate 131,770,599, forward strand.
AGTAAACAGACTGCCTACAGATTGGGAAAAAGTTTTCAGCTATGGCATTTCTGATTAGCGCCTGATCTCTAAAATCTAGAGGATACTGCAAACACTCAATTACAAAAAGACAAATAACCCAATTAAAAAATGGGTAAATGATATGAACAGATGCTTCACTAAAGAAGACATTCAGGTAGCTAACAGATATATGAGGAAATGTTCACGATCACGAGCCATTAGAGAAATGCAGATCAAAACTACAATGAGATTTCATCTCATTCCAACAATGCTGGCATTAATCCAAAAACCACAAAATAATAAATGTTGGAGAGGCTGTGGAGAGATTGGAACACTTCTACACTGCTTGTGGGAATGTCCAATGGTACAACCACTTTGGAAATCAATTTGGCGCTTCCTTAAAAAGGTAGAAATAGAACTACCATACGATCCAGCCATCCTACTCCTTGGAATATATCCTAGAGAAATAAGAGCCTTTACACAAACAGATATATGCACACCCATGTTTATTGCAGCACTGTTTAAAAAAAAATTTACAATAGCAAAAAGATGGAAGCAACCAAGTTGCCCATTAATGGATGAATGGATAAACTATGGTATATTCACACAATGGAACACTACACATCCATAAAGAACAGTGAGGAATCTGTGAAACATTTCATATCATGGAGGAACCTGGAAGGCATTATGCTGAGTGAAATTAGTCAGTTGCAAAAGGACAAATATTGTATAAGACCACTATTATAAGAACTTGAGAAATAGTTTAAACTGAGAAGAAAACATTCTTTTGTGGTTACGAGGGGGCGGAGGGAGGGAGGGTGGGAGAGTGGTATTCACTAATTAGATAGTAGATAAGAACTACTTTAGGTGCAGGGAAAGATAGCACACAAACAGGGGAGGCCAGCACAATTGGATTAAACCAAAGGCAAAGAAGTTTCCTGAATAAACTGAATGCTTCGAAGGCCAGTGTAGCAGGGGCAGGGATCTGGGAACCATGGTTTCAGGGGACATCTAAGTCAACTGGCATAATAAAATCTATTAACAAAACATTCTGCATCCCACTTTGAAGAGTGGCGTCTGGGGTCTTAAACGCTAGCAAGCAGCCATCTAAGATGCATCAAGTGGTCTCAACCCACCTGGATCAAAGGAGAATGAAGAACACCAAGGACACAAGGTGATTAGGAGCCCAAGAGACAGAAAGGGCCACATGAACCAGAGACTACATCATCCTGAGACCAGAAGAGCTAGATTTTGCCTGGCTACGACCGATGAGTGCCCTGACAGGGAGCACAACAGAGAACCCCTGAGGGAGCAGGAGAGCAGTGGGATGCAGACCCCAAATTCTCATAAGACCAGACTTAATGGTCTGACTGAGACTAGAAGGACCCCGGTGGTCATGGCCCCCAGACCTTCTGTTGGCCCAGGACAGGAACCATTCCTGAAGCCAACTTTTCAGACATGGATTGGACTGGACAATGGGTTGGAGAGGGATGCTGGTGAGGAGTGAGCTTCTTGGATCAGGTGGACACTTGAGACTACGTTGTCTCTCCTGCCTGGAGGGGAGATGAGAGGGTGGAAGAGGTTAGAAGCTGGTGAAATGGACACGAAAAGAGAGAGTAGAGGGAGAGAGTGGGCTGTCTCATTAGGGGGAGAGTACTTGGGAGTGTGTAGAAAGGTGTATATGGGTTTTTGTGTGAGAGACAGATTTGATTTGTAAGCTTTCACTTAAAGCACAATAAAAATTATTTTTAAAAAACTTAAAAATGACGCTTGAAACATCTCTAGCTTTTCAGTGTTCCTTGTGCTTCAGTGACAAATTATGACCTATTGAGGCTCAGACATATCCATTTCCAAAAGCAAAGTATTAAAAAGAAATTAAAGAAAATTGGGCTAAGTCTGCCTATCACCCAAGGAACTGGCTGAAAAGTAAAAAATTAAATCAACTTGATATTTTGATTATGCATAAGCAAGGAGTCCCTGGGTGGTACAAATGCTTAAGCACTCAACTACTAGCTGAAAGATTGGTGGTTCAAACCCTCCCAGAGCTGCTTTAGAAGAGAAGCCTGCTTCCGAAAGGTCACAGCCTTGAAAACTCTATGAAGCAGTTCTACTCTGTGCACGTGGGATTGCCATGAGTTGGAACCAACACAACGGCAGCTAACAACCACAAAAACAACCAAGCAAAATGTTCTAAGTGACTTTTTCATTGTGTTGACGACATCTTCTGGTTGTTTGGGATCATAAGGGCAGCCTCAGAGAGCAGTTTTTATATTAATTTTCATATTTGTGTAGCAGTTGGATATTAGCACATCAAGGAGACTGGGCCTCTAAAACTCCTCACTGAATATGGGTTCCAGCTCCCTCCTTCCATTTCCAACAAATGTTTGATGTCAGATAGATTTCAGTTTAATTGAAAATATTCTAAATAAAGAAAAACATTTTATCCTTCTGTACATTCTTTGTCTTCTCTTTTTTCTTAAATCTTAAAGGTTTAATCAATTTTTCAACAGATTCAAAAGCATAAATAAAAATGTTGATCATGTCATTCTCACTGATTGCCTGCCCTTTGACACCCCTGAAAGGTGCTTTTAGTGTTTATGTTATAGTCTGTAAGTGCAAAGAAAAAAAATGTTATGATGATGGACCTCAGATATGTGTTAATGAGCAGATCAACCTGGCTCAAATTTGAATCTCTTCATATATTTAACAAATATTTATACCCCACCTGATATTTACTAGGCATTAGAGTTACTGAAACACCAAATAAATTCCTCTATGCTTGAATGAAGGTTACTGAAATAATAATAATTATAATAATAATATGTGCTAAACACTGTGCTAAGTATACTTCATCTCATTTGCTTCTCACAATAATCCTATGAGGCAGGATGCTATTTTTATGCCTATTTTGTGGATGAGGAAATTAAGGCTCAAAGGGGTTAAGTTATAACTCATTCAAGGTCATATAATGATGAAGCTAAGATTTGAACCGAGCTCATGACTAAAGTTCCTGCATTATTAACCATTTTACATATGAATTCAAATAATTTGGCTTTGATGAATCAGTTGACATACCTCGTTCCCATTAGGGCAGGAGTTTATTCAACCTGGAGATCTAAGTTAGGACCCATGGTCCTAATGGTTTGAACAACCTTAACTGTTTTGTTGCTTCATGCTTGCAAATCATGCTTTGACCCATTTTTCAGAGACGTAAACAACCTAGTAATGACCAGTTTCACTCAGTGGATTGTAGCAAAAGAACAGATCTTTTCAATTGATTCCTAATAATTAAAATAGCTATGATGTGTGCCCCAGTCATTGGGCTGATCACTTCACTGAATCGTCTCACTTGAGGCTCACTTGTCCCGTTAGGAAAGTAAGGCTCAGGAAAGCTAAGTAGCACCCATACCTTTAACAACTTTAATAACTGCCTTCATGCAAAAACAGAATTAAATCCTAGATTTTAACTAGTTCATTCAGTAAAGGACAAATGTCATCATCAATAAATAATTTATCATATGCTTTATATAATTAATTCATCTATCTTGCAAATATTTACTGAGCATCAGCTATGTGCCAAACATTCTTATAAACTCTGGGGAATATCAGTTAACAAAGTGGAAAAAAAATGGACAAGGAGAGAGATAATCAACAAGATAAATGAGCAAAATATGTACTATGTTAAATCATAATATATACTATTTTGATCAAACAGAGAGGAGGATACAGAGTATGTGTGATGAGGCCACGTGGGGTGGGGCTTGCAATTTTGGATAGGGTGACTGGGAATGACCTCATTGAGAAGGTGACAATTGACTAAAAACCTGAAGGGAATGAGGAAGTGAGATATGTGTATATCTGGAAGAAAAGTATTCCAAGCAGAAGAAACAGCAAGTGCAAAGGCCCTGAGGTGAGCAAGTGCCTGGTGTGGATGAAGAACAGCAAAGAGACCTGTGTGGTTTGAGAAGATCAAGTGAGGGAGAGAGTGGTAAGGAGATAAGGTCAGAGAAGAAAGGGGCCAGATCATGTAGGGCTTTGAAGGTCATGGTCAGGATTTTGGTTTTAGCTCTGAGTGAGATGATGAACTATTTATTGGAGGTTTTAGAGCAGAGGAGTGACATCTGCCTTGCATTTTAATAGGATTACTCTTGCAGGAAGATCAGTTAGAAGGATATTGTAATAAGCCATGCAAGATATGATGGTGACTTGAGACACGGTGGGAGAGTGGACATGGTGAGAAGTGGTCAGATTCTGAATACATTCTTTTTAATTTATTTTCTGTTGTTGAGAATGTATACAACAGAACATACATCAATTCAACAATTTCTACATGTACAATTCAGTGACATTGATTATATTCTTCAAGTTGTGCAACTATTCTCACCCTCCTTTTCTGAATTTTTCCTCCCCCATTAACATAAACTCACTGCCCCTAAGTCTCCTAACTAATCTTTCAAGTTGCTATTGTCAACTTGATCCCATATAGATAGTTCTTAAAAGAGTGCAATGCTCAAGGTAGACATTCTTTTACTTATTAAGCTAAACTGTCGTTTGGTTTAAAGAAGACTTCAGCACATGTTTTTGTTTAAGTTTTAAAGATTATCTCAGGACAATAGTTTTGGGTGTTCATCCTGCCTCCATGGCTCCAGAAAGTGAGGAGTCCATGAGAATTTCAAATCACATCCTGCATTTTCCCCCTTTTGATCAGAATTCTCCTACAGAATCTTTGATATAAACATTCAGACAGCAGTTTTTTTTTTTTATTGGTGTGTTCTGGTCTCATGGCAAAGAAGACCAGATTCTGAATAGATTTTGAAGGTAGAATTGACACAACCTATAGCAACTGCATGTGTTACAGAGTAGAACTGAGGTCCATAGGATTTTCTTGGCTATAATCTTTACAGAAGCAGATCACCAGGCCTTTCTTCTGTGGCACCTCTGGGTGGATTTGAACTGCCAACTTTTTTGGTTAGTAGCTGAGCTCAAATCATGAGATGAAGATATTAGTAAACACGGACTTTAATGTAGCTATGGTACATACATTCAGGAATATTAAAAAACACACACACAATGAGGAAAGAAATGGAAGAAACAAAAAACAACTAAATGGAATTTCCAAGAGCTGAAAAATACAATATCAGAAATGAAAAATTCGCCAAATGGCAGGATAAGTGCTTGATTGCCTTTACTTATCATTTTCCAAAAGAAAAGTCTGGTTTCTTACCACCCTTGAAAGAGGAGCAATTAGATTCTCTATTATCATTATAAACCCATGGCTTTAAACATATTTGATGTGTTTCGAGCCATTAAGGTTATTATTCTCGTTGACAATGAAAAAAGCTTGAGCGTCAAGTTTGCTGGTGAGTCCTTTTGATACTGCCCTAGTGATCTCTAATAGCTTACTTGATATTGGTTTTAACAAGATATTCCAGGCTTATCTTATTATACATTTCCTACTCTAGATTTTGATCAGCTCTTTCTCAAAAAGGCTATATTTTCTATGTTAAATGTCATTTTAAGATTATTATCTGAACACTATAAATGTTTATTACTACTGGATTGGTCATTGTGTGTGTGTGTGTGTGTGTGTGTGTATTTTGGATTGGTCATTTTGTATGTGTGTGAATTTTTTTGTTGTTGTTGTTAAGTAAAATACCCTATGAGTTTATATTAACACTTCCAATTCAAACTCAGGATGACATGGGGCTTTCCAAACCTCTTCTATCTTACATCTATAATTTTTTTTTTCCCACACTAAGAATCCTGATTCTCAAGGACACTGGGGTTGAAAAAATCAGAATATCACTAAATTATTCATTTGCTTTATTCCACATTACACAGAAAACAGAAATGTACTTGTTTTCTAGGGCTCCCATAAATAAGTACCACAAAGTGGGTGGCTTTAAACAACAAAAATTTATTGTCAGACACTTCTGGAGGCCAGAAGTCCAAATCAATGTATCAGCCAGACCATACTTCTTCTAAACTCTCTAAGGAAAGACCTTTCTTATCTCTCCCAGGTTCTGGTAGCCCCAGTCATTCCTTGGCTTATAGATGCATCTTCACATGGCTGTGCTTGCTCTGTCTGTCTCTCTGTCTCTCCGTGTCTCTTCTCCTGTTTTATACGACTCACCCTACCCAAGTATGACCTCATGTTAACTTAACACTATTTCTAAAGAAAGTCACACTCACATGGACCAAGGGTTGTGACTTCGACATGTATTTTGGGGAAGTACAATTCAACCTATAACAAACGTGTATAAATTTTGACCCAGAAATTCTTCATCTGGGTTTTTATTCCTAGAAGAATGCTCCTCTGTGTGCATAAAGAAACATGTACAAGGATGTTCATTACAGTGTTATTCATAAAAGAGAAAAAAAACTAAATGTCCATCAGTAGGGTAATGGGCATTCCTGGGAAAACCTCATTTGGTCCCGAAATATCATCCTTTTAAAATATTGTTAGATTTTATTTGCAATATTTCTACATTTTATAGAAATGAAGTGGTAAAATATTAATTCTAAGTGGGCAATGAAAAGTTAAGGATGTGGGGGAGGTGAGGCCTCTTACAACAAAGACCCCAAAAAACAAGTGAATCAATTATATATGACAATCTAGAAGCCCCGGACATCAAAGGCAAAGTTGAGAAATTGTACTGAGTGGCAGGGAGAAGGAGAGATGGTTCGGAAGCAGCATGGAGTTGCCAGACCTGACCCGGTGGGAACCAGCACCCTGCAGACGGAGTCAGCTGCCATGCATGGAGAGGCAAGCAGTGACATTTGGGATGAGTTTTGCACATTGGGAGAGACCGAGCAACAGAGAGTCTGCTCAATCCTCCAGAACCAGTGAGAAGCACCACTCAATCGCTAAAAGATAAATACATGCGTCTAACCTACCAGGCAGAGCAAAAAAAAAAAAAGCCCTTAGGGAAGAACTTCTCTCCCATTTCCCTGCCCCCTGCCTGCTCTGCACCAGGTCCAGGCCAGCTTCAGTGATTCCCACATCCCCTGGGCTGAAGTAGGACCCATCATGCACCCTGAACCATTCTCCCATCTTTGGAGAGGGAACAAATTAACAAAAAGGAAAAAATAATCTGCCAGCTCCCCTAAAGTGGGAACTCAGGGAAGGCACAGCCTCTTTGCCTGGGCACAGCCATAAATGGTCCATGGACTTTGAGTGCCTTTCATCCCTGCATAGACCTGTGTAGGCCCATTTCAATAGCACAGGCCCTTATTAGCACAGTACAACAAGGTATACACCTGAAGCCTATTTTCAACTATATCAGGTATAAGGGGGAATGTCAGATTAAGGACATTTCACACCATTATGCCTAATAAGCAGGGTCCTCACCTACCCACATCAGGGGCTGGAGGACTGGTGGCTCCACCCATCCACCAGCCACCTGAGACACAGCCCCAAGATTGAGTGGTGCCTCCCAGTCCTTACATCCAACAGCATAGGCTGCTCATATTCTGGCTGCAAAACCCACCCACATACACACTCTAGGGAACAGGGACATGCTTTCCTCCCAGACACTGAGGGGCAAACGTCAGCCCCATGTTTTGCTTAGCACATAACCCACTACTGCAGCCAAATACCTGTGCCTACTCCAATCACACCCGCTCATCAAGGACCGTGGTGAGAGTCTGCACCACAAACGTGGTGACCAACTACCTGGACACCTGAGCTGAATTCATACAAGAAAAGTAAACAGACTCCTGGGCTCACATACCTAGTAAAAGATCTAACCACCTGGTGATAGGGTGTGAGCATTTCAAAGATGCCAATAATCAAACTACCTCACATGACCAGCATATCATAACACAACACAACAAAACAAGAAGCTAGGACACATTAAGCAAACATAAAATAAATAAATATAATAACTTATTGATGGTTCACAGACAACAGTCAATATCAAATCACATAAAGAGGTAGACAATGATGGCTTCAGCAAACGTCCAAAACAAAGAAGCAAGAAATCTTCCACAACCGATGACTGCCCTGACAGGCAACACAACAGAGAACCCCTGAGGGAGTAGGAGAGCAGTGGGATGCAGACCCCAAATTCTCATAAAAAGACCAGATTTAATGGTCTGACTGAGGTTAGAAGGAACCCAGTGGTCATGGCCCCCAGACCTTCTGTTGGCCCAGGACAGGAACCATTCCCAAAACCAACTCTTCAGACAGGGATTGGACTGGACAATGGGTTGGAGATGGATGCTGGTTTCCCTTTCACTTAAAGCACAATAAATTTTTTTTTAAAAAGTGATTGAGAGAGGCGGGGCCAAGATTGCTGACTAGGTAGACGCTACCTCGGATCCCTCTTGCAACAAAGACTCGGAAAAACAAGTGAATCGATCACATACATGACAATCTACAAACTCTGACCATCAAACACAGATCTAAAGAGTTGACTCGAGTGACAGGTGAGTGAAAAGCTGCACCCTGAACCAGCGACCGCTTCTGGAACCCGCGACCCACTCCACAGCCTTGAGCCCTCACGGTTCCCTGGTGCCGAGTGGTGGGGCAGATAACAGCTTGCTGAGGCGGGGCAGGCACGGGACAGATCCCTAACCCCTAGCCCCCAGGGGTAACCTCCGTAGAGACTCAGCCAGTGCAAGCAGGCTGCACACTGACACGGCTAACGAGAGAACGAACTAGCAACACGGGGAAGCACTGACTGTTTTCGGAGCCTGGAACCAGCATCCCAGTCAGAAAATCTTGGAGCCGGGTTTTGGACTGGTCTCAGGGGAGCTGAGCATGGCATCCTGAGATGGCGCAAACACGGGACACAGCCCTAGCTTCCTGAAGTGACCTCAAGGGAAGCCCAGCCAGTGCACGCAGGCAGTACAGTGATGCGGCGGATGGGAGGAGAAGTCACCAGTAGGCAGCGACTGGTTTTGGAGCTGGGAGTGCGGTTTCGGAGCCGGGGAATCTTGGCACTGGGCTTTGGACCGGGAGCGGAGGAACTGAGCACAGCATCTGAGACAGTACATGCACAGGACGCGGGCCTGACCCCTGGGGGCAATCTCAACCCAGCCAACAGCACACAGGCTACACACCCCTCGGGAATCTCAGATAAAACAGTCCTCACCAAGCAAGATAAGTAACTTTGTCTATATTCCTGGGTGCTACTCTCTCCTATCTATCTGATCCCTCCCCTCCCCATCCCAGGTGGCTTCATTAATGTTGGAATTTCCTGGGCCAGAGAGTGAAGTGCTCTGCAGTTTTTTTTGTTTGTTTTTGTCTTTTCCTAACCCATTCTCCTGCTCTGAGAGAAGCAGCTACAAAATACCCAGGGACCAAGAATCCTTCCCTGACTTCCCGAAATTGGACTAAAATACAAAACAAGCTCCAGCCAAGCATATGAGACCCACAGTCTTGGGCTTTCATCCCTACAGGGAACAAGGTGGCTATTATACTGCAAAGGCAATTCTGATAGGGATCTGACTATAATTGTTTCAGTGGATTACTGGAAAGACAAGTTTCCCAGGTCCGATATTTCTGCGTATTCAACACAACTCTCACTGACCCGCAACGGGGAACTGAGGGCTGAAGCTCCACCCAAACCACCTAACCTCCTGCCATAGGGGTCTGAGGATAGTCACATCTACCAATCTGTAGAGGTCCATGCATTGGGTGCCTAAGGTACAGCTGCAGAGCCCACCCACCAAAGTGCTATAGGAATAGAGACACACCTACCTCACTGGCACTTGGGGGAAGCCTGTCAGCATCCTGCCCCCCTGGAATGTGGCCCCTTGCTGCTACTAGAATCTGGTGCACACAACTATCACCACTACTCCTCTAAGCGAATAGGTGACAGTCTACCCCACACACTTGGTAGCCCAATTTCAGATTCTACTCAAGAATAGTGAATGGACTCTTAGGCTTATAGTTCTGGTAACAGCCCAAACCAGCTGGTAAGAGGACATAAGTGATTCAAAACCTACAACAATCAAGACAGCGCAATCTAGTAGCCCATCTACGTATATTGAAAGAAAACAAAACAAGATAAGACTCAGTGAGCAAATATAAAATAAATCGTTACAATATCTTATAGATGGCTTGGAGACAGCAGTCGATATCAAACCACATAAAGAAGCAGACCATGATTATTTCTACAACTCCCCAAATTAAAGAATCAAAATCTTTCCCAAATGAAAATACAATGCTGGAATTGCCAGACACAGAATATAAAAAACTAATTTACAGAATGCTTCAAGACATCAGGGATGACCTCAAAAATAAAATAAGGCAATCTACAGAAAAAGCTAAGCAACACACTGATAAAGCAGTTGAAGAAATCAAAAAGATTATTCAAGAACATAGTGGAAAAATTAATAAGCTACAAGAACCCATAGAGAGACAGCATTCAGAAATCCAAAAGATTAACAGTAAAATTACAGAATTAGACAACTCAACAGGAAGTCAGAGGAGCAGAATCGAGGAATTGGAATGCAGAGTGGGGGAGTTGGAGGATAAAGCAATTGACACAAATATAGTAGAAGAAACATCAGATAAAAGAATTTAAAAAAATGAAAAAACCCTAAGAATCATGTGGGACTCTATCAAGAAGAATAACTTCCATGTGATTGGAGTTCCAGAACAAGGAGGGATAACAGAAAATACAGAGAGAATAGTTGAAGGTCTGTTGGCAGAAAACTTCCCTGACATCATGAAAGATGAAAGGATAGGTATCCAAGATGCTCATCGAACCCCATACAAGACTGATCCAAAAAGAAAATAACCAAGACATATTATCATCAAACTTGCCAAAACCAAAGATAAAGAGAAAATTTTAAAAGCATCCAGGGAGAAAAGAAAGGTCCCCTACAAAGGAGAATCAATAAGAATGAGTTCAGACTACTCAGCAGAAACCATGCAGTCAAGAAGGCAATGGGATGACATATATAGAGCACTGAAGGAGAAAAACTGCCAGCCAAGGATCATTTATCCAGCAAAACTCTCTCTCAAATATGAAGGTGAAATTAAAACATTTACAAATAAATACAAAACACAAGCTTAGAAAATTTGCAAAAACCAAACCAAAGCTACAAGAAATACTAAAGGAAATTGGTCAGAAAATCAATAACATCAGATAAGAACACAACACAAGGTCACAGAACAGAACATCCTGATATCAACTCAAATAAGGAAATCACAAAAACAAATTAAGATTAATCTTAAAAAGAAAAAAATGCTCAAAACAGGGAATCATTGAAGTCATTATGTAAAAGATCACAATAATCAAAACGAGGGACTAAATACAGGAGGCACAGAACTGCCATATGGAGAGGAAAACAAGGCGATATAGGAAGATACAAGTTAGGTTTTTACTTAGAAAAATAGGGGTAAATCTTAAGGTAACCAAAAAGAGGTCTAACAATTCCATAACTTAAAATAAAAACCAAGAAAAACATAACGACTCAGCAAACATAAATTTGACTACTATGAAAATGAGGAACACACAATTTACAAAGAAAAATGTCTCAGCACAAAAAAGTAAATGGAAAAATAAAATTGTCAACAACACACACAAAAAGGCATCAAAATGACAGCACTAAACACATTCTTATATATAATTACCCTGAATGTAAATGGACTAAATGCACCAATAAAGAGACAGAGAGTCTCAGACTGGATAAAGAAACACGATCCGTCTATATGCTGCCTACAAGAGACACACCTTAGACTTAGAGACACAAACAAAAACTCAAAGGATGGAAAAAAATATATCGAGCAAACAACAGTCAAAAAAGAGCAGGAGTAGCAATATTGATTTCTGACAAAATAGACTTCAAAGTTAAATCCACCACAAAGGATAAAGAAGGACACTACATAATGATTAAAGGGACAATTGGCCAGGAAGATAGACCATATTAAATATTTATGCACCCAATGACAGGGCTGCAAGATACATAAAACAAACTTTAACAGAACTGAAAAGTGAGATAGACACCTCCACAATTATAGTAGGAGATTTCAACACACCACTGTTGGAGAAAGACAGGACTTCCAGTAAGAAGCTCAACAGAGACAAAGAAGACGTAATTGGTACAATCAACCAAATTGGCCTCATAGACCTATACAGAACACTCCACCCAAGAACTGCAAAGTATACTTTTTTTTCTAGTGCACATGGAACATTCTCTAGAATAGATCACATATTAGGTCATAAAACAAACCTTTGCAGAATCCAAAACATGGAAATATTACAAAGCATCTTCTCAGGCCACAAGGCTGTAAAAGTGGAAATCAATAAGAGAAAAATCAGGGAAAAGAAATCAAATACTTGGAAAATGAACAATACCCTGCTCTAAAAAGGCTGGGTTATAGAAGACGTTAAGGAGGGAATAAAGAAATTCATAGAATGCAACGAGAATGAAAATACTTCCTATCAGAACCTCTGGGACACAGAAAAAGCAGTGCTCAGAGGTCAACTTATATCGATAAATGCACACATTCAAAAAGAAGAAAGAGCCAAAATCAGAGAACTGTCCCGACAACTTGAACAAATAGAAAGCGAGCAACAAAAGAATCCATCAGGCACAAGAAGAAATCAAATAATAAAAATTAGAGCTGAACTAAATGAAATAGAGAACAGAAAAACAATTGAAAGAATTAACAAAGCCAAAAGCTGGTTCTTTGAAAAAATTAACAAAATTGATAAACCATTGGCCAGATTGACTAAAGAAATACAGCAAAGGAAAGAAATAATCTGAATAAGAGACGAGATGGGCCATATCACAACAGACCCAAGTGAAACTAAAAGAATCATATCAGTTTATTACGAAAAATTGTACTCTAACAAATTTGCAAACCTAGAAGAAATGGATGAATTACTAGAAACACACTACCTACCTAAACTAACACAATCAGAAGTAGAACGACTAAATAGACCCATAACAACAACAAAAAAAAGAGATTGAAACGGTAATCAAAAAACTCCAAACAAAAAAAAGCCCTGGCCCAGACGGCTTCACACACAGTTCTACCAAACTTTCAGAGAAGTTAACACCGCTACTACTGAAGCTATTTCAAAGCACAGAAAATGATGGAATACTACCTCATTCTATGAAGCCACCATATCCCTGATACCAAAACCATGTAAAGACATCACAAAAAAAGAAAATTACAGACCTATATCCCTCATGAACATAGATGCTAAAATCCTCAACAAAATTCTAGCCAATAGAATTCAACGACATATCAAAAAAATAATCCACCACGACCAAGTGGAATTTAAACCAGGTATACAAGGCTAGTTTAATATTAGAAAAACCATTAATGTAATCCACCATATAAATAAAACAAAAGACAAAAACCACATGATCTTAACAATTGATGCAGAAAAGGCATTTGACAAAGTCCAACACCCATTTATGATAAAAACTCTCAGCAAAATAGGAATTGAAGGAAAATTCCTCAACATGATAAAGGGTATCTATACAAAGCCAACAGCCAACATCATTCTAAATGGAGAGAGCCTGAAAGCATTTCCCTTGAGAACAGGAACCAGACCAGGATGCCCTTTATTACCACTCTTATTCAACATTGTGCTGGAGGTCCTAGCCAGAGCAATTAGGCTAGACAAAGAAATAAAGGGCATCCGGATTGGCAAGAAAGAAGTAAAATTATCTCTATTTGCAGATGACATGATCTTATACACAGAAAACCCTAAGGAATCCTCTAGAAAACTACTGAAACTAATAGAAGAGTTCAGCGGAGTCTCAGGTTACAAGGTAAACATATAAAAATTACTTGGATTCCTCTACATCAAAAAAAGAACATCAAAGAGGAAATCACCAAATCAATACCATTCACAGTAGCCCCCAAGAAGATAAATTACTTAGGAATAAATCTTACCAAAGACGTAAAACACCTATACAAAGAAAACTACAAAGTACTACTGCAAGAAGCTAAAAGGGACCTACGTAAGTGGAAAAACGTACCTTGCTCATGGATAGGAAGACTTAACATAGTAAAAATGTCTATTCTACCAAAAGCCATCTATACATACAATGCACTTCCGATCCAAATTCCAATGACATTTTTTAAAGTGATGGAGAAACAAATCACCAACTTCATGTGGAAGGGAAAGAAGCCCCGGATAAGTAAAGCATTACTGAAAAAGAAGAAGAAAGTGGGAGGCCTCACTCTACCTGATTTTAGAACCTATAATACAGCCACATTAGTCAAAACAGCCTGCTACTGGTAAAACAACAGGCACATAGACCAATGGAACAGAATTGAGAACCCAGATATAAATCCAACCACATATGAGCAGCTGATATTTGACAAAAGCCCAGTGTCAGTTAATTGGGGAAAAGATAGTCTTTTTAACAAATGGTGCTGGCATAACTGGATATCCATTTGCAAAAAAATGAAACAGGACCCATACCTCGCACCATGCACAAAAACTAACTCCAGGTGGATCAAAGACCTAAACATAAAGTCTAAAATGATAAAGATCATGGAAGAAAAAATAGGGACAACGTTAGGAGCCCTAATACAAGGCATAAACAGAATACAAAACATTACTAAAAATGACGAAGAGAAACAAGATAACTGGGAGCTCCTAAAAATCAAACACCTATGCTCATCTAAAGACTTCACCAAAAGAGTAAAAAGACCACCTACAGATTGGGAAAAAAATTTCAGCTATGACATCTCTGACCAGCACCTGATCTCTAAAATCTATATGATTCTGTTAAAACTCAACCACAAAAAGACAAACAACCCAATCCAGAAGTGGGCAAAGGATATGAACACACATTTCACTAAAGAAGATATTCAGGCAGCTAACAGACACATGAGAAAATGCTCTTGATCATTAGCCATTAGAGAAATGTAAATTAAAACTACGATGAGATTCCATCTCACTCCAACAAGGCTGGCATTAATCCAAAAAACACAAAATAATAAATGTTGAAAGGGCTGCGGAGAGATTGGAACTCTTATACACTGCTGGTGGGAATGTAAAATGGTACAACCACTTTGGAAATCTATCTGGCGTTTTCTTAAAATGTTAGAAATAGAACTACCATAAAAAAAACCCAGAAATCCCACTCCTCGGAATATACCCTAGAGAAATAAGAGCCTTTACACGAACAGATATACGCACACCCATGTTTATTGCAGCACTGTGTATAATACCAAAAAGATGGAAGCAACCAAGGTGTCCATCAATAGATGAATGGTTAAATAAATTATGGTATCTTCACAGAATGGAATACTATGCATCCGTAAAGAACAGTGAGGAATCTGTGAAACATTTCATAACATGGAGGAACCTGGAAGGCATTATGCTGAGTGAAATTAGTCAGTTGCAAAAGGGCAAATATTGTATAAGACCACTATTATAAGAACTTGAGAAATAGTTTAAACTGAGAAGAAAACATTCTTTTATGGTTACGAGGGGGGAAGGGAGGAAGGGTGGGAGGAGGCATTCACTAATTAGACAGTTAGATAAGAACTACTCTAGGTGCACGGAAAGACAGCACACAATACAGGGGAGGTCAGCACAACTGAATTAAACCAAAAGCAAAGAAGTTTCCTGAATAAACTGAATGCTTCGAAGGCCAGTGTAGCAGGGGCAGGGATCTGGGAACCATGGTTTCAGGGGACATCTAAGTCAATTGGCATAATAAAATCTATTAACAAAACATTCTGCATCCCACTTTGAAGAGTGGCGTCTGGGGTCTTAAACGCTAGCAAGCAGCCATCTAAGATGCATCAAGTGGTCTCAACCCACCTGGATCAAAGGAGAATGAAGAACACCAAGGTCACACGATAACTATGAGCCTGAGACAGAAAGGGCCACATGAACTAGACATTTACATCATTCTGAGACCAGAAGAAGTAGATGGTGCCCGGCCACAACCGATGAGTGCCCTGACAGGGAGCACAACAGAGAACTCCTGAGGGAGCAGGAGAACAGTAGGGTGCAGACCCCAAATTCTCATAAAAAGACCAGACTTAATGGTCTGACTGAGACTAGAAGAATCCTGGCGGTCATGGTCCCCAAACCTTCTGTTGGCCCAGGACAGGAACCATTCCCAAAGACTACTCATCAGACATGGATTGGACTGGACAATGGGTTCAAGAGAGATGCTGATGAAGAGTGAGCTACTTGTATCATGTGGACACTTGAGACTGTATTGGCATCTCCAGTCTGGAGGGGAGATGGGAGGGTAGAGAGGGTTAGAAACTGGCAAAACGGTCACAAAAGGAGACACTGGAAGAAGGGAGCGGGCTGGGGAGAGTAAATGGGAGTATGTAGTAAGGTGTATATAAGCTTATATGTGACAGACTGACTTGATTTGTAAACTTTCACTTAAAGCACAATAAAAATTATTTTTAAAAATAATTACAAAAAAAAGTGATTGATTCAAGATACAAAAAAAAGAAAAAAGAAAGAAAGAAATCTTCTGCAGGAAAACAACTTCTTGGAATTACCAGAGGTATAATTCAAAAGATTAATAAAAAGAGCTCTTTGAGAGAGCAAGAAGGGCATCAGGCAAAACACACCACAAGCCAAGGAACACACAGACAAAGAAATAGAAGAATTTAAGAAGGTTATACAAGAGTATAATGACAAATTTAACACACTACAAGAATCCATAGAGGGAGAGCGAACAGAAATCCAAAAGATTAACAATAACATTTCAGAATTAGGGCCACGTAAAACAGAGACTACATCAGCCTGAGACCAGAAGAGCTAGATCGTGCCCACCACAACCGATGACTGCCTTGACAGGGAACACAACAGAGAACCCCTGAGGGAGCAGAAGAGCAGTGGAATGCAGACCCCAAATTCTCATAAAAAGAGCAGACTTAATGGTCTGACTGAGACTAGAAGGACCCTGGTGGTCATGGCCCCCAGACCTTCTGTTGGTCCAGGACAGGAACCATTCCCAAAGCCAACTCCTCAGACATGGATTGGACTGGACAATGAGTTGGAGAGGGATGCTGGGGAGGAGTGAGCTTCTTGGATCAGGTGGACACTTGAGACTATGTGGGCATCTCCTGCCTGGAGAGGAGATGAGAGAGTAGAGGGGGTTAGAAGCTAGCAAAATAGACACAAAAAGAGAGAGTGGATGGAGGGAGCAGGCTGTGTCATTAAGGGGAGAGCAATTGGGAGTATGTAGCAAGGTGTATATAAGTTTTTGTGTGAGAGACTGACTTGATTTGTAAACTTTCACTTAAAGCACGATAAAAATTTTTAAAAAACCAAAAACAAAAATTTCAGAATTAGACAACTTGATAGAAAGTCATAGGAGCAGAATTGAGGCAATGGAAGTCAGAATTAGTAAGATTGAAGATAATGCACTTGACACCAACTAATTTGAGGAAAAATCAGATAAAAGAATTTAAAAATATGAAAAACCCTAAGAATTTTGTGGGACTCTATCAAGAGGAGTAACCTGTGAGTGATCAGAGTACCAGAACAGGGGCAGATAACAGAAAATACAGAGAAAATTGTTGAAGATTTGTTGGCAGAAAAT
This sequence comes from Loxodonta africana, assembly GCF_030014295.1. Classification (NCBI taxonomy): domain Eukaryota; kingdom Metazoa; phylum Chordata; class Mammalia; order Proboscidea; family Elephantidae; genus Loxodonta; species Loxodonta africana. The sequence continues at coordinate 131,788,110 of NC_087369.1, forward strand.
ATGCCTGATATCATGAAAGATGAGAAGATATCTATCCAAGAAGCTCATCAAACCCCACACAAGGTAGATCTTAAAAGAAAGTCACCAAGACATATTATAATCAAACTTGCTAAAACCAAAGATAAAGACAGCATTTTAAGAGCAACTAGGGATAAACAAAAAGCCATCTACAAAGGAGAGTTACTAAGACTAAGCTCGACTACTCAGCAGAAACCATGCAGGCAAGAAGGCAATAAATATGATTACATATATAAAGCCTTAAAGGAAAAAAATTGCCATCCAAGAATTATATATCCAGCAAAACTGTCTCTCAAATATGGTGATGAAATTAGGGCACTTCCAGATAAACAGAAGTTTAGAGAATTCATAAAAACCAAGTCAAAACTATAAGAAATACTAAAGGGAGTCCGCTGGTTAGACAACCAATAGCACCAACAAGACAAAACAACCAGATATCAACCCAGACAGGGAAGTCACAAAAATAAATCAAAGCTAAAACACTGAAAATAGGGAAACAGACTTCAATATGTAAAAGATGACAACATTAAACAAAAAGAGGGCCTAAATGATGTAGTCATAGATCTTTCATATGGAGATGAAGTCAAGATGATATAAAGAAATAAAAGATTGGTTTAACTTAGAAAAATAGGGATAAATATTAAGGTAACCACAAAGGAAACTCACAATCTTACAAGTGAAAACAAGAAAAACATAAAGAATCAGCAAATACAAAATCAACAATGAAAAAGATGAAAAGAAAATACATAAAGAAAAGCAACTCAGCACAGAAAATTAAGTGGAACAAAGAAACTGTCAACAACACACACACACCAGATATATCAAAATGACAGTGGTAAACTCATACCTATCATAACTACGCTGAACTTAAATGGACTAAGCATACCAGTAAAAAGACAGAGAGTGGAAGAATGGATAAAAAAAAAATCCACCTGTATGCTGCCTACAAGATACACACTTTAGACTTAAAGATACAAACTAAAACACAAAGGATGGAAAAAAAAATATTGAGGAAACAACAATCAAAAAAGAGCAAGATTGTTCAACATAATAAAGGGCATTTATACAAAACCAACAGCCAACATCATCCTAAATGGAGAGAGTCTGAAAGCATTCCCCTTGAGAACCATAACCAGACAAGAATGCCCTTTATCACAACACTCTTATTCAACATTGTCCTGGAGGTCCTAGCCAGAGCAATTTGGCTGGAAAAAGAAAAAAAGGACTTCCAAATTGGTAAGGAAGAAGTAAAAGTATCTCTATTTGCAGAGGGTATGATCTTATACACAGAAAACTACCGGAACTAATAAAAGATTTCAGCAAAATATCAGGATACAAGGTAAACATACAAAAAATCAGTTGGATTCCTCTACACCAAAAAAGAGAATCTCAAAGAGGAAATCATCAAATCAATACCATTTACAACAGCAACCAGAAGATAAAATACTTAGGCATAAATCTAACCAGAGATATAAAAGACCTATACAAAGAAAACTGTAAGACGCTACTGCAAGAAATCAAAAGAGACCTACATAAGTGGAAAAACATACCTTGCTCATGGATAGGAAGACTCAATATTGTGAAAATGTATACTGTACCCAAAGTGATCAATAGATACAATGCAATCCTGATCCAAACTCCAACGGCATTTTTTAATGAGATGGAGAAACAAATCACCAACTTCATATGGAAAGCGAAGAGGTCCCAGATAAGAAAAGCATTACTGAAAAAGCACAAAGTGGGAGGCCTCACACTACCTGATTTTAGAAACTATTGTACTTCCACAGTAGTCAAAACAGCCTGATAGTGATACAACAACAGATACATAGACCAATGGAACAGAATTGAGAATCCAGACATAAATTCATCCACCTATGAGCAGGTGATATTTGACAAAGGCCCAAAGTCCATTAAATAGATAAAAGACAATCTCTTTAACAAATGGTGCTGGCATAACTGAGTATCCACCTGCAAAGAAATGATTTAAGACCCATACCTCACTCCATGCACAAAAACTAACTCAAAATGGATCAAAGAACTCAAAATGAAACCTAAAACAATAAAGATCACTGAAGAAAACATAGGGACAATGCTAGGAGCCCTAATACATGGCATAAACACTATACAAAACATTACTAACAATACACAAACACCAGAAGAGAAACTAGGTAACTGGGAGCTCCTAAAAATAAAACACTTATGCTCATCCCAAGACTTTATCAAAGAGTATAAAAAAAGGGGAAAAAACTTGTGGCTATGACAAATCTGATTAGCATGTAATCTCTAAAATCTACAAGATATTGCAAAACCTCAACAACAAAAAGACAAATAACCCAATTAAAAAATGGGCAAAAGATATGAACAGACACTTCACTAAAGAAGACATTCAGGTAGCTAACAGATACATGAGGAAATGCTCACCATCATTAACCATTAGAGAAATGCAAATCAAAACTACAATGAGATTCCATCTCACTCCAACAAGGCTAGCATTAATCCAAAAAACACAAAATAATAAATGTTGGAGAGGTTGTGAAGAGACTGGAATACTTACATACTGCTGATGGGAATGTAAAATTTTACAACCATTTTGGAAATCGATTTGGCACTTCCTTAAAAAAACTAGAAATAGAACTACCATACTATCCAACAATCCCACTCCTTGGAATATATCCTAGAGAAATAAAAGCCTTTACACAAACAGATATAGGCACACCCATGTTCATTGCAGCTGTGTTTATGATAGCAAAAAGATGGGAGCAACCAAGGTGCCTATCAACAGATGAATGGATAAATAAATTATGGTATATTCACACAATGGAATACTATGCATCGATAAAGAACAGTGATAAATTTGTGAAACATTTCATAACATGGAGGAATCTGGAAGGCATTATGCTGAGTGAAATTAGTTGGTTGCCAAAGGACAAATACTATATGAGACCACTATTATAAGAACTCAAGAAACAGTTTAAACAGAGAAGAAAATATTCTTTGATGGCTATGAGGGGGGAAGGGAGGGAAGGAAGGAAAGGGGTTTTCACTAATTAGATAGTGGATAAGAACTATTTTAGGTGACAGGAAAGACAATACACAGTACAGGGGAGGTCAGCACAACTGAACTAAACCAAAAGCAAAGAAGTTTCCTGAATAAACTGAACGCTTCAAAGGCCAGCGTAGCAGGGGCGGGGGTTTGGGGATGATGGTTTCAAGGAACATCTAAGTCAATTGGCATAATAAAATCTATTAAGAAAATATTCTGCATTCCACTTTGGAGAGTGATATTTGGGGTCTTAAATGCTAGCAATTGGCCATCTAAGATGCATCAATTGGTCTCAACCCATCTGGAGCAAAGAAGGATGAAGAACACCAAGGACACGAGGTAATTAGGAGCCCAAGAGACAGAAAGGGCCACATAAACCAGGAATACATGAGCCTGAGACCAGAAGAACTAGATGGTGTCTGGCTACAACCAATGAGTGCTCTGACAGGGAACACAACAGAGAACCCCTGAGGGAGCAGGAGATCAGTGGGATGCAGACCCCAAATTATGGTAAAAAACCAGACTTAATGGTCAGACTAAGACTAGAAGGACCCCAGTGGTCATGGCCCCTAGACCTTCTGTTGGTCCAGGACAGGAAACATTCCTGAAGCCAACTCTTCAGACATGGATTGGACTGGACAATGGGTTGGAGAGGGATGCTGGAGAGGAGTGAGCTTCTTGGATCAGGTGGACACTTGAGACTATGTTGGCATCTCCTGCCTGGAGTGGAGATGAGAGGGTAAAGGGGGTTAGAAGCTGGTGAAATAGACAAGAAAGAGAGAGTGGAGGGAGGGAGCGGGCTGTCTCATCAGGGGGAGAGCAATTAGGAGTATATAGCAAGGTGTATATAAATTTTTGTGTGAGAGACTGACTTGATTTGTAAACTTTCACTTAAAGCACAATAATTTTTTTTTAAATAAATTAGTTGTAAAAGGACAAATATTGTAGGTGAAGAGTGAGCTTCTTGGCTCAAGTACACACATGGATTATGTTGGGTACTCCTGTCTGGAAGTGAGATGAGAAGGCAGAGGAGGACAGGAGCTGGCTGAATAGACATGGAGAATACAGGGTGGAGAGGAGGATTGTGCTGTCTCATCATGGGGAGAGCAGCTAGGAGTACATAGCAAGGTGTGTATAAGTTTTTGTATGAGAGACTGACTTGGTTTGTAAACTTTCACTTAAAGCACAATTTAAAAAAAAAAGATGTCATTCCTGATGTCAGATGGATCCTGGCTGAAGGCAGAGAATATCAGAAAGATGCTTACCTCTATTTTAGCGACTAGGTTAAGGCATTTGACTGCATGGATCATAACAAATTATGAATAACATTGTGGAGAATAGGAATTCCGGAACACTTAATTGTGTTCTTGAGGAATCTGTACGTGAATCAAGATGCAGTCATTAGAACAGGACAAAGGGATACTGCATGGTTTAAAGTCAGGAAAGGTATGCGTCAGGGTTGTATTCTTTCACCATACTTATTCAATTTGTATGCTGTGCGAATCCTTGAGAAGCTGGACTATATGAAGCAAAATGGGGCATCAGGATTGGAGGAAGGCTCATTAACAACCTGCATTATGAAGATGACAAAACCTTGCTTGCCGAAAGTGAAAAGGACTTGAAGCACTTACTGATGAAGATCAAAGACCACAGCCTTCAGCATGGATTACACCTCAACATGAAAAAAAACAAAAATCCTCACAACTGGACCAATAAGGCACATCATGATAAATGGAGAAAAGATTGACGTTGTCAAGGATTTCATTTTGCTTGGATCCACAATTAACACCCATAGAAGCAACAGTCAAGAAATCAAAAGATGCATTGCATTGGACAAATCAGCTGCAAAAGACCTTTTTAAAGTATTGAAAAGCAAAGATGTCATGTTGAGGACTAAAGTGTGCCTGACCCATGGTGTTTTCAATCACCTCATGCATGAGAAAGCTGGACAATGAATAAGGAAGACTGAGGAAGAACTGATACCTTTGAACTATGGTGTTGGCGAAGAATATTGAATATACTGTGGACTGTCAAAAGAACAAACAAATCTGTCTTGGAAGAAGTACAACCAGAATACTCCTTAGAAGCAAAGATGGTGAGACTACATCTCACATACCTTAACATGTTATCAGGAGGGATCAGTCCCTGGAGAAGGACATCATGCTTGGTAAAGTGGAGGGTCAGCAAAAAAGAGGGAGACCCTCAAAGAGATGGATTGACACAGTGGCTGCAACAATGGGCTCAAGCATAGCAACAATTGTGAGGATGGTGCAGGACCTGGTAGTGTTTCATTCTGTTGTGCATAGAGTCGCTATGCGTCAGAACTGACTTGACAGCACCTAATCAAAACAACATTATTAATAACTATTCATATTTTGTGTCAGTATTGTAAATAATATTCAAAATATTTTCCAATTTCCCTGTATTAAACAACGGGAACAAAAAAAAAAGAGCAGGAGTGGCAATATTAATTTCTGACAAAACAGACTTTAGAGCAAAAGCCACCACAAAGGATAAGGAAGGGCACTCCATAATGATTAAAGAGTCAATACACTAGGAGTACATAGCCATAATAAATATTTACCCACCCAAAGAAAGGGCTCCAAAATATATAAAATAAACTCTAAAAGCATTGAAAAGAGGAACAGCCTCACGATAATAGTCGGAGACTTCAACACACCACTTCTGGTGAAGGACAGGACATCCAGAAAGGAGCTCCATAAAGACACGGAAGATCTAAATGCCACAATCAACCAACTTGACCTCATAGACATATACAGAACATTCTACCCAACAGCAGCTAAGTATACTTCCTTTTCCAATGCACTTGGAACGTTGCCAGAATAGACCACATATTAGGCCACAAAGCAAGCCTTAAGAGAATCAAAGCATTGAAATATTACAAAGCATCTTTTCTGACAGTAAAGCCATACACATAGATCTCAGTAATAGAAAAAGCAGGGGAAAAAATCAAATACATGAAAACTGAACAACACCTTGCTTAAAAATTACTAGGTTATAAAAGAAATTAAGGACGGAATACAGAAATTTATAGAATCCAATGAGGATGAAAACACATCCTACCAGAACCTTTGGAACACACCAAAAACAGTGCTCAGAGGTAAATTTATAGCAATGAATGCACTCATCCAAAAACAAGAAAGGGCCAAAATCAAAAAATTAACCCTACAACTCAAAGAAATAGAGAGGGAGCAGCAAAATAAGCCCTTGGGAGGCGGGGCCAAGATGGCGGACTGGGTGGACGCTACCGCGGATCCCTCTTGCAACAAAGACTCAGAAAAACAAGTGAATCGATCACATACATAACAATCTACGAACCCTGAACAACAAACACAGATTTAGAGACGGAGAACAAACAAATACGGAGGCAGCGATTGTTTTCAGAGCCTGGAGCCAGGGTACCAGTCAGGTGACCTTCGGCGCCCGATTTGGGGCAGAGCCCAGGGGGGCAGACGGCTCAAACAAGGGGCCCAGCCCTGGCCCCTAAACTCACTCTGGGAGGCGGCCCAGCCGGTTCGCATGGGCGGCGCCGCCGGTGGGAGAAGTCCCCGGGAGGCAGTGACTGGTCTTGGAGCGGGGAGAGCAGCGTCCCAGCAGGGGAGCCGTCCCGCCAGGATTTTGGCTGGGTGCAGGCACAGCATAATCGCAGGGAGCTGCTCCACACCCCTGAACTGACCCCGGGGGGGGGCCCAGCCAGTTCGCGTGAGTAGCCTGGCGACGCAGCCGGTGGGAGAAGTCCCCGGGAGACAGTGACTGGTCTTGGAGCAGGGAGAGCGGCGTCCCAGCTGGGGAACCGTCCCGCCGGAATTTTGACTGGGCCCAGGCATGGCATAGGCGCGGAGAGCTGCTCCACACCCCTGAACTAGCCCGGGGGGGGCCCAGCCAGTTCGCACAGGCGGCGTGGCGACGCGGCCTGTGGGGGAGGTTCCCGGGGGGGCAGCGACTGGTCTTGGAGTGGGGAGAGCGGCGTCCCAGCCGGGATGTGCGGTCTTGGCGCAGGCGCGGGGAGCTGCTCTGCTAGCCTAAGCTGACCCGGGGGGGGGGCCCAGCCGGTTCGCGAGGGTGGCGCGGCGACGCGGGTGGCGGGACGGGGAGTCCCCAGGAGGCAGCGACTGATTTTCGAGTCTGGAGTGCACCGTCCCAGTAGGGGAACCTTGACATTGGGCGGGGGGCTGGCAGCGGAGGATCTGACCGTGACTCCAGCGGGCCAGACCCCCCGGGGGCAATCTCCACACAGCCAGCACACATAGGCGACGCGCCCCACGGAAATCTCAGATATAATAGTCATTCCAAGCAAGACAAGCAACTCTGGCTATATTCTGAGGTGCTACTCTCCTATCTCTCTGATCCCTCCCCCACCCTCCCCAGGCGGCTTCATTAACATCCGAATAGCCTGAGCCAGAGAGAGAACTCAGATAGGGATCTGACTGCATTTTTTTTTAGCGGATTTTCTGGAAAAACTAGTTTCCCAGTGATGGCTCGGAGACAGCAGTCCATATCAAACCACATAAAGAAGCAGACCATGACAGCTTCTCCAACCCCCCAAACAAAAGAATCAAAATCTTTCCCAAATGAAGATATAATTCTGGAATTATCAGATACAGAATATAAAAAACTAATCTACAGAATGCTTCAAGACATCAGAAACGAAATAAGGCAAACTGCAGAAAAAGCCAAGGAACACACTGATAAAACTGTTGAAGAACTCAAAAAGATTATTCAAGAACATAGTGGAAAAATTAATAAGTTGCAAGAATCCATAGAGAGACAGCATGTAGAAATCCAAAAGATTAACAATAAAATTACAGAATTAGACAACGCAATAGGAAGCCAGAGGAGCAGACTTGAGCAATTAGAATGCAGACTGGGACATCTGGAGGACCAGGGAATCAACACCAACATAGCTGAAAAAAAATCAGATAAAAGAATTAAAAAAAATGAAGAAACCCTAAGAATCATGTGGGACTCTATCAAGAAGGATAACTTGCGAGTGATTGGAGTCCCAGAACAGGGAGGGGGCACAGAAAACACAGAGAAAATAGTTGAAGAACTCCTGACACAAAACTTCCCTGACATCATGAAAGACGAAAGGATATCTATCCAAGATGCTCATCGAACCCCATTTAAGATTGATCCAAAAAGAATAACACCAAGACATATCATCATCAAACTCGCCAAAACCAAAGACAAACAGAAAATTTTAAAAGCAGCCAGGGAGAAAAGAAAGGTTTCCTTCAAGGGAGAATCAATAAGAATAAGTTCAGACTACTCAGCAGAAACCATGCAGGCAAGAAGGGAATGGGACGACATATACAGAACACTGAAGGCGAAAAACTGCCAGCCAAGGATCATATATCCAGCAAAACTCTCTCTGAAATAGGAAGGCGAAATTAAGATATTTACAGATAAACACAAGTTTAGAGAATTTGCAAAAACCAAACCAAAGCTACAAGAAATACTAAAGGATATTGTTTGGTCAGAAAACCAATAATATCAGATACCAGCACAATACAAGGTCACAAAACAGAACGTCCTGATATAACTCAAATAGGAAAATCACAAAAACAAACAAATTAAGATTAATTAAAAAAATAATAATAATACACATAACAGGGAATCATGGAAGTTAATAGGTAAAGGATCACAATAATCAAACAGAGGGACTAAATACAGGAGGCATTGAACTGCCAGATGGAGACTGATACAAGGCCACATAGAACGATACAAGTTAGGTTTTTACTTAGAAAAATAGGGGTAAATAATAAGGTAACCACAAAAAGGTATAAGAACTCTATAACTCAAGATAAAAGCCAAGAAAAACGTAACGACTCAACTAACATAAAGTCAAACACTATGAAAATGAGGATCTCACAATTTACTAAGAAAAACGTCTCAGCACAAAAAAGTATGTGGAAAAATGAAATTGCCCACAACACACAGGAAAAGGCATCAAAATGACAGCACTAAAAACCTATTTATCTATAATTATGCTGAATGTAAATGGACTAAATGCACCAATAAAGAGATAGAGAGTCACGGACTGGATAAAGCAACACGATCCATCTGTATGCTGCCTACAAGAGACACACCTTAGACTTAGAGACACAAACAAACTAAAACTCAAAGGATGGAAAAAAATATATCAAGCAAACAATAAGCAAAAAAGAAGAGGAGTAGCAATATTAATTTCTGACAAAAGAGACTTTACACTTAAATCCACCACAACGGATGAAGAAGGACACTGTATAATGATAAAAGGGACAATTGATCAGGAAGACATAACCATATTAAATATTTATGCACCCAATGACAGGGCTGCAAGATACATAAATCAAATTTTAACAGAATTGAAAAGTGAGATAGACACCTCCACAATTATAGTAGGAGACTTCAACACACCACTTTCGGAGAAGGACAGGACATCCAGTAAGAAGCTCAATAGAGACACGGAAGACCTACTTACAACAATCAACCAACTTGACCTCATTGACTTATACAGAACTCTCCACCCAACTGCTGCAAAGTATACTTTTTTCTCTAGCGCACATGGAACATTCTCTAGAATAGACCACATATTAGGTCATAAAACAAACCTTTGCAGAATCCAAAACATCGAAATATTACAAAGCATCTTCTCAGACCACAAGGCAATAAAACTAGAAATCAATAACAGAAAAACGAGGGAAAAGAAATCAAATACTTGGAAAATGAACAATACCCTCCTGAAAAAAGACTGGGTTATAGAAGACATCAAGGAGGGAATAAGGAAATTCTTAGAAAGCAACGAGAATGACAATACTTCCTATCAAAACCTCTGGGACACAGCAAAAGCAGTGCTCAGAGGCCAATTTATATCGATAAATGCACACATACAAAAAGAAGAAAGAGCCAAAATCAGAGAACTGTCCCGACAACTTGAACAAATAGAAAGTGAGCAACAAAAGAACCCATCAGGCACCAGAAGAAAACAAATAATAAAAATTAGAGCTGAACTAAATGAATTAGAGAACAGAAAAACAATTGAAAGAATTAACAAAGCCAAAAGCTGGTTCTTTGAAAAAATTAACAAAATTGATAAACCATTGGCTAGACTGACTAAAGAAATACAGGAAAGGAAACAAATAACCCGAATAAGAAACGAGAAGGACCACATCACAACAGAGCCAAATGAAATTAAAAGAATCATTTCAGATTACTACGTAAAATTGTACTCTAACAAATTTGAAAACCTAGAAGAAATGGATAAATTCTTGGAAAAACACTACCTACCTAAACTAACACATTCAAAAGTAGAACAACTAAATAGACGCATAACAAAAAAAGAGATTGAAACGGTAATCAAAAAACTTCCAACAAAAAAAGCCCTGGCCCAGACGGCTTCACTGCAGAGTTCTACCAAACTTTCAGAGAAGAGTTAACACCACTACTACTGAAGGTATTTCAAAGCATAGAAAATGACGGAATACTACCTAACTCATTCTATGAAGCCACCATCTCCCTGATACCAAAACCAGGTAAAGACATTACAAAAAAAGAAAATTATAGATAGACCTATATCCCTCATGAACATAGATGCAAAAATCCTCAACAAAATTCTAGCCAATAGAATCCAACCACACATCAAAAAAATAATTCACCCTGATCAAGTGGGATTTATACCAGGTATGCAAGGCTGGTTTAATATCAGAAAAACCATTAATGTAATCCATCACATAAATAAAACAAAAGATAAAAAACACGTGATCTTATCAATTGATGCAGAAAAGGCATTTGACAAAGTCCAACACCAATTCATGATAAAAACTCTTACCAGGATAGGAATTGTAGGAAAATTCCTCAACATAATAAAGGGCATCTATGCAAAGCCAACAGCCAATATCACTCTAAATGGAGAGAACCTGAAAGCATTTCCCTTGAGAACGGGAACCAGACAAGGATGCCCTTTATCACCGCTCTTATTCAACATCATACTTGAAGTCCTAGCCAGGGCAATTAGGCTCGACAAAGAAATAAAGGTTATCCGGATTGGCAAGGAGGAAGTAAAGTTATCACTATTTGCAGATGACATGATCTTATACACAGAAAACCCTAAGGAATCCTCCAGAAAACTACTGAAACTAATAGAAGAGTTTGGCAGAGTCTCAGGTTATAAAATAAACATACAAAAATCACTTGGATTCCTCTACATCAACAAAAAGAACACCGAAGAGGAAACAATCAAATCAATACCATTCACAGTAGCCCCCAAGAAGATAAAATACTTAGGAATAAATCTTACCAAGGATGTAAAAGACCTATACAAAGAAAACTACAAAGCTCTACTACAAGAAATTCAAAAGGACATACTTAAGTGGAAAAACATACCTTGCTCATGGATAGGAAGACTTAACATAGTAAAAATGTCTATTCTACCAAAAGCCATTTATACATTTAACGCACTTCCAATCCAAATTCCAATGTCATATTTTAAGGGGATAGAGAAACAAATCACCAATTTCATATGGAAGGGAAAGAAGCCCCGGATAAGCAAAGCATTACTGAAAAAGAAGAAGAAAGTGGGAGGCCTCACTCTACCTGATTTCAGAACCTATTATACAGCCACAGTAGTCAAAATAGCCTGGTACTGGTAGAACAACAGGCACATAGACCAATGGAACAGAATTGAGAACCCAGATATAAATCCATCCACGTATGAGCAGCTGATATTTGACAAAGGCCCAGTGTCAGTTAATTGGGGAAAAGATAGTCTTTTTAACAAATGGTGCTGGCATAACTGGATATCCATTTGCAAAAAAATGAAACAGGACCCATACCTCACACCATGCACAAAAACTAACTCCAGGTGGATCAAAGACCTAAACATAAAGACTAAAACGATAAAGATCATGGAAGAAAAAATAGGGACAACCCTAGGAGCCCTAATACAAGGCATAAACAGAATACAAAACATTACCAAAAATGATGAAGAGAAACCCGATAACTGGGAGCTCCTAAAAATCAAACACCTACGCTCATCTAAAGACTTCACCAAAAGAGTAAAAAGACCACCTCCAGACTGGGAAAGAATTTTCAGCTATGACATCTCAGACCAGCGCCTGATCTCTAAAATCTACATGATTCTGTCAAAACTCAACCACAAAAAGACAAACAACCCAATCAAGAAGTGGGCAAAGGATATGAACACACATTTCACTAAAGAAGATATTCAGGCAGCCAACAGATACATGAGAAAATGCTCTCGATCATTAGCCATTAGGGAAATGCAAATTAAAACTACGATGAGATTCCATCTCACACCAACACGGCTGGCATTAATCCAAAAAACACAAAATAATAAATGTTGGAGAGGCTGTGGAGAGATTGGAACTCTCATACACTGCTGGTGGGAATGTAAAATGGTACAACCACTTTGGAAATCTATCTGGCGTTATCTTAAACAGTTAGAAATAGAACCACCATACAACCCAGAAATCCCACTCCTCGGAATATACCCTAGAGATACAAGAGCCTTCACACGAACAGATATATGCACACCCATGTTTATTGCAGCTCTGTTTACAATAGCAAAAAGCTGGAAGCAACCAAGGTGTCCATCAATGGATGAATGGGTAAATAAATTGTGGTATATTCACACAATGGAATACTACGCATCGATAAAGAGCAGTGACGAATCTCTGAAACATTTCATAACATGGCGGAACCTGGAAGGCATTATGCTGAGCGAAATTAGTCAGAGGCAAAAGGACAAATATTGTATAAGACCACTATTATCAGATCTTGAGAAATAGTAAAAACTGAGAAGAACACATACTTTTGTGGTTACGAAGGGGGGAGGGAGGGAGGAAGGGAGAGGGTTTTTTATTGATTAATCAGTAGATAAGAACTGCTTTGGGTGAAGGGAAAGACAACACTCAATACATGGAAGGTCAGCTCAATTGGACTGGACCAAAAGCAAAGAAGTTTCTGGGATAAAGTGAATGCTTCAAAGGTCAGCGGAGCAGGGGCAGGGGTCTGGGGAACATGGTTTGAGGGGACTTCTAAGTCAATTGGCAAAATAATTCTATTATGAAAACATTCTGCATCCCACTTTCAAATGTGGCATCTGGGGTCTTAAATGCTAACAAGCGGCCATCTAAGATGCATCAATTGGTCTCAACCCACCTGGAGCAAAGGAAAATGAAGAACACCAAGGTCACATGACAACTAAGAGCCCAAGAGACAGAAAGGGCCACATGAACCAGAGACCTACATCATCCTGAGACCAGAAGAACTAGTTGGTGCCTGGCCACAATCGATGACTACCCTGACAGGGAGCACAACAGAGAACTCCTGAGGGAACAGGAGATCAGCGGGATGCAGACCCCAAATTCTCATAAAAAGACCAGACTTAATGGTCTGACTGAGACTAGAGGAATCCCGGCGGCCATGCTCCCCAGACCTTCTTTTGGCACAGGACAGGAACCATCCCCGAAGACAACTCATCAGACATGAAAGGGACTGGTCAGCGGGTGGGAGAGAGATGCTGATGAAGAGTGAGCTAATTATATCAGGTGGACACTTGAGAGTGTGTTGGCAACTCTTCTCTGGGGGGGGATGGGAGAATAGAGAGGGAAGCTGGCAAAATTGTCACGAAAGGAGAGACTGAAAGGGCTGACTCAATAGGGGGAGAGCAAGTGGGAGTACGGAGTGAGATGTATGTAAACTTATACATGACAGACTGATTGGATTTGTAAACGTTCACTTGAAGCTTAATAAAAGTTATTAAAAAAAATAAGCCCTTGGGCACCAGAAGAAAGCAAATAATAAAAACTGGAGCAGAATTAAGTGAAATAGAGAATAGAAAAACATTTTAAATTGTTAATAAGACCAAAAGCTGGTTCTTTGAAAAGATGAACAAAATCAATGAACCACTGGTCAAACTGACCAAAGAAAAACAGGAGAGGAAGCAAATAACCTGAACAAGAAATGAGACAGGCGATATCACAACAGACTCAACTGAAATTAAATGAATCATAACAGAATACTACGAAAAATTGTACTTCAACAAATTTGAAAACATAGAGGAAATGGACAAATTTCTAGAAACACACTACCTACCTACCTAACACAAACAGAGATAGAACAACTAAATAAACCCATAACAAAAGAAGAGATTGAAAAGGTAATTTAAAAACTTCCAACAAAAAAAAAACCCCGGCCCTTGAACTTTGCTGGAGAATTCTACTAAAGATATATCAGACCATAGAAAATCATGGAATACTCCCGAATTCATTCTATGAAGCCAGCACAACCCTGATACCAAAACCGGGTAAAGACACAACAAAAAAAGAAAGCTACGGACCAATATCTCTCATGAATATAGACGCAAAAATCCTCAACAAAATTCTAGCCAATAGAATTCAACAACATATCAAAAAAAATAATTCACCATTACCAAGTAGGATTCATACCAGGCATGCAGGGATGGTTCAACATTAGAAAAACAATCAATGTAATCCATTACATAAATAAAAGAGGAGAACCACATAATCTTATCAATTGATGCAGAAAAGGCATTTGACAAAGTCTAACACTCATTCATTGATAAAAACTCTCAGCTAAATATGAATAGAAGGGAAATTCCTCAACATAATAAAGGGCATTTATACAAAGCCAACAAGAACGAACAAATCTGTTTTGGAAGAAGTAGAGCCAGGATGCTCCTTGAAAGCAAGGATGGCAAGACTGCATCTCACATACTTTGGGCAGGTTGTCAGGAGGGATTAGTCCCTGGAGAAGGACATCATGCTTGGTAAAGTGGAATGTCAGTGAAAAAGAGGAAGACCCTCAGTGAGATGTATTGACACAGTGGCTGCAACAATGGGCTCAAGCATAGCAACAATTGTAAGGGCGGTAAAAGCAGTGTTTTGTTCTGTTGTGCATAGGGTCACTATGAGTCAGAACCAACTGGATGGCACCTAACGGCAACAACAACAACATACAAAGCCAACAGCCAACCTCATCCTAAATAGAAAGAGTCTGAAAGCATTCTGCTTGAGAACAGGAATCAGAAAAAGGTGCCCTTTATCACCACTCTTGTTCAGCATTGTGCTGGAGGTCCTAGCCAGAGCAATTAGGCTAGAAAAAGAAATAAAGGGTATCCAAATTGATAAGGAAGAAATAGAAGTATCCCTATTTGCAGCTGGTATGATCTTATACACAGAAAACCCCACAGAAGCCACATAAAAACTACTGGAACTAATGGAAGATTTCAGCAATGTGTCAGAATACAAGATAAGCACACAAAAATCAGGAGAACTCCTGTACACCAACAAAGACAACTTTGTAGAGGAAGTCACCAAATCAATACCATTTTCAATAGCCCCCAAGAAGATAAAATACTTAGGGATAAATCTAACCAGAGACATAAAAGACCTATATAAAGGAAACTATAAGATACTACTGCAAGAAACCAAAAGAGATATCCAAACCAAACCAAACCCAGTGCCCTCGAGTCGATTCCTACTCATAGCGACCCTATAGGACAGAATAGAACTGCCCCATGGAGTTTCCAAGGAGCACCTGGCAGATTCGAACTGCTGACCCTTTGGTTAGCAGCCATAGCACTTAACCACCACGCCACCAGGGCTTCCATAAAGAGACATACATAATTGGGAAAGCATACCTTGCTCATGGATAGGAAGACTGAATATTGTGAAAATGTCAATTCTACCCCAAGCAATCTACAGTTACAATGCAATCCTGATAACAAATTCCAACGACATTTTTTAATGACACGGAGAAACAAATCACCAACTTCATTTGTAAAAGGAAGAGGCCCCGGATTAGTAAAGCATTACTGAGAAGAAGAACATAGTGCGAGGGCTCACACTACCTGAATTTAGAACCTACCGTACCACCACAGTAGTCAAAACAGCCTGGTGTAGGTACAACAACTGATACATAGACCAATGGAACAGAACTGAGAATCCAGGCATAAATTCATCCACCTATAAGCAGCTGATATTTAACAAAGGCTCAAAGTCTGTTAAATGGGGAAAAGACAGTCTCTTTAACAAATGGTGCTGGCATAACTGGCTATTCATCTGCAGAAAAAAGAAACAAGACCCATACCTCACACCATACACAAAAACTTACTCAAAATGGTTCAAAGACCTAAATATAAAATCTAAACAGATAACGATCATGAAATAAAGAATAGGGACAACACTAGGAGCCCTAATACATGGTATAAACAGAATACAAAACATTATTAGCAGTGCACAAACACCAAAAGAGAAGTTAGATAACTGGGAGCTCCTAAAAATCAAACACTTATGCTTGCCAAAAGAATTCAACAAAAGAGTAAAAAGACAACCTACAGAATGGGAAAAAAATTTTTTGGCTATGACATATCCAATCAGGGCCTAATCTCTAAAATCTGTAAGGTACTGCAAAACCTCAACAACAAAAGACAAATAACCCAATTAAAAAATGGGCAAAGGACATGAACAGGCACTTCACCAAAGAAGACATTCAGGCGGCTAACAGATACATGAGAAAATGCTCACGATCATTAGCCATTAGAGAAAGGCAAATCAAAACTACAATGAGATATCATCTCACCTCAACAAGGCTAGCATTAATCTAAAACACACAAGATAATAAATGTTAGAGAGGTTGTAGAGAGACTGGAACACTTATACACTGCTGGTGGGAATGTAAAATGGTACAACCACTTTGGAAATCGATTTAGCGCTTCCTTAAAAAGCTAGAAATAGCAGTGCCATATGATCCAGCAATCCCACACCTTTGAGTATATCCTACAGAAATAAGAACACCCACACAAATAGTTATATGCATACCCATGTTCATTGCATCACTGTTCCCAATAGCAGAAAGATAGAAACAACCTAGGTGCTCATCATCAGATGAATGGATAAACAAATTATGGCATATTCACGCATAGAATACTATGTAACAATAAAAAACAACAATGAACCCAAGAGACATCTCATAACATGTATGAATCTGGAAGGCATTATGCTCAGTGAAATTAGACAGTCACAAAAGCACAAATATTGTATGAGACCACTGTTATCAGATCTCCGAAAAAGGTTTAAACACTGAAGAAAACATTCTTTGATGGTTATGAGGCTGGGAAGGGAAGGAGAGTGGTATTCACTAACTAGATAGTAGACAAGAATTATCTTAGGTGAAGGGAAGGACAACACACAATACAGGGAAAGTAAGCACAACTGGACTAAACCAAAAGCTAAGAAGTTTCCTGAATACAACCAAATACTTCGAGGGATAGAGTAGCAGGGATGGGGGTCTGGGGACCACGGTTTCAGGGGATATCTAGGTCAATTGACATAACAAAGTTTATTAAGGAAATGTTCTGCATCCCACTTTGGTGAGTGGCATCCGGGGTCTTAAAAGCTAGCAAGCAGCCATCTAAGAAGCATCAATTGGTCCCAACGCACCTGGAGCAAACGAAAATGAAGAACACCAAAGACACAAGGGAAATATTAGCCTGAGAAACAAAAAGGGCTAACCATCAGCCTGAGACCAGAATTAGATTGTGCCCAGCTACCACCAATAACAGCCCTGAGAGGGAACACAAGAGAGAGTCCCTGATGGAGCTGGAAAAAAGTGAGGTGCAGAACTCAAATTCTAATAAAAAGACCAGACTTGAAGGTCTGACTGAGACTGGAGGAACCCTGGAAGACATAGTCCCTTGGCTCTCTGCTAACCCAGAACTAAAATAATTCCTGAAGCTAACTCTTCAGACAAAGATTAGACTGGACCATAAGACATAAAATGATACCTGTGAATAGTGTGCTTCTTAGTTCAAGCAGATACATGAGACTAAATGGGCAGCTCCTGTTCGGAGGTGAGATGAGAAGGCAGAAAGGTACAGGAGCTGGTTGAATGGACACAGGAAATCCAGGGTGGAAAGGAGGAGTGTGCTGACATATTACAGGGATAGCAACTAAGGCCACATAACAATGTGTGTAAAAATTTTGTATGAGAAACTAACTTGAGTTGTAAGTTTCACTTAAAGCACAATAATAATAATAAGGATGTATATTGTAATCCTTAGACCAATCACTAAAAGGGTAATGTAAAAAAGTATAATTAAAAAGCCAATAAACTAATTAAAATGGAATTCTATAACATAGTCAAATAACCCAGAAGAAATCAAGATAGGAGGAGGAAAAGAACAAAAAGCAGAGGGGACAAACAGAAAACAGACTATGTTCTCTGACCATGTTGGAATTAAATTAGAAACCAACAAAAATACAATATCTAGAAAATTGGAAATATTTGGGAATTAAATGACACACTTCTAAATAATCCATGGGTCAAATAAAAAATCAAAAAGGAATTTAAAAATATTTAAAAGTGAGTGATAAAAATACAGTCAATCAAAATTCATGGGATGCAACTAAAGCTACACAAAGAAGAAAGTTTATAGCTTTAAACGTTTATATTGGAGAATAAGCAAGTTCAAAATCTAAGCTTCTACTCTAAGAAGGTAAAAAAAAGAATAAAGCCCAAAGTAGAAAGAAGAAAATAATAAAGAACAAGAATCAATAAAATAGAAAACAGACAGAAAATAGAAAAAAATTAATAAAGTTAATAATTGATTATTTGAAAAGATCAAAATTAATAAACCCCTAGCTAGAATAATCAAGGGAGGAAAAACAGAGAAAACAGAAATTACCAATATCAGAAATGAAAGAGGTGTTACCACCTAAATATCTACAAGCAATAAAAGCGTATTAGGAGAATATTATGAACAATTTTAAGCCAACAAATTCAATCCTGTAGACAAAATGGGCAAATTACCTGTAAAATAAAACTTACCAAAATTGATACAAGATAAAAGAGAAAATATGAATAACACCTACATCTATTAAAGAAATAGAGTTTGTTGTCATAAAACTTTTCTCTAAAGAAAATTTAAGAAGCAGGTGGTTTTACTGGTAAAGTCTATCAAACGTTTAAGGAAGAAATAACACAAATCTTACATAAATTTAGTCAGAAAATAGAGAAAAAGGAAACATCTTTCAGCTTATTTATGAGGCTAGCATAACTACACACCCAAATCTTACAAACATATTTTTAAAAAAGAAAATTAAAGATCAGTATCTCTCATGAAAACAGGGGCAAAAATCCTTAACACAGTATTAGCAAATAAAATCTAGCAATATTTTTGCCTAGCATTTGAATATCAATGGACATAATTCACCATGTTAACAGTATAAATACCATATAATCACATAAATATATGCAGAAAAAATTAACACAATCAACGTTCATTTGTGATTAAAACTCTCGGAAAACTAGGAATAGAAGGAAACTTCCTCAATCTGATAAAGAATATCTATAAAAAAATCTAGAGCTAACATCATTTTTAAGGATGAAATATGGAACATCTTGACTGCTCTTAATAAACATTGTACTGGAGTTCCTAGCCATTGCAATAAGGCAATAAAAAAAAGCTTAAATATCAGAGGAAGAACTAAAATTATCTCTACTTGCACGTTGTTGTTGTCGTTGTTAGGTGCCATCCAGTTGCTTCCAACTCATAGCGACCCTATGCACAACAGAACGAAACACTGCCCAGTCCTGAGCCATCCTTACAATCGTTGTTATGCTTAAGCTCATTGTTGTAGCCACTGTGTCAATCCACCTCGTTGAGGGTCTTCCTCTTTTCTGCTGACCCTGTACTCTGCCAAGCATGATGTCCTTCTCCAGGGACTGATCCCTCCTGACAACACGTCCAAAGTATGTAAGACGCAGTCTTGCCATCCTTGCCTGTAAAGAGCATTCTGGTTGTACTTCTTCCAAGACAGATTTGTTCATTCTTTTGGCAGTCCATGGTATATTCGATATTCTTCGCCAACACCACAATTCAAAAGCATCAACTCTTCTTTGGTCTTCCTTATTCGTTGTCCAGCTTTCACATGCATATGATGTGATTGAAAATACCATGGCTTGGGTCAGGCGCACCTTAGTCTCCAGGGTGACATCTTTGCTCTTCAGCACTTTGAAGAGCTCCTTTGCAGCAGATTTGCCCAATGCAATGCGTCTCTTGATTTCTTGACTGCTGCTTCCTCGGCTGTTGATTGTGGGTCCAAGTAAAATGAAATCATTGACAACTTTAATCTTTTCTCCGTTTGTCATGATGTTGCTCATTGATCCAGTTGTGGGGATTTTTGTTTTCTTTATGTTGAGGTGTAATCCGTACTGAAGGCTGTGGTCTTTGATCTTCATTAGGAAGTGCTTCAAGTCCTCTTCACTTCCAGCAAGCAAGGTTGTGTCATCTGCATAACGCAGGTTGTTAATGAGTCTTCCTCCAGTCCTCATGCCCCGTTTTTCTTCATATAGTCCAGCTTCTCGTATTATTTGTTCAGCATACAGATTAAATAGGTATGGTGAAAGAATACAACCCTGACGCCCACCTTTCCTGACTTTAAACCAATCAATATCCCCTTGTTCTGTCTGAACAACTGCCTCTTGATCTATGTAAAGGTTCCTTATGAGCACAATTAAGTGTTCTGGAATTCCCGTTCTTCGCAGTGTTATCCATAATTTTTTATGATCCACACAGTCAAATGCCTTTGCATAATCAATAAAACACAGGTAAACATCCTTCTGGTATTCTCTGCTTTCAGCCAGGATCCATCTGACATCAGTAATAATGTCCCTGGTTCCACGTCCTCTTCTGAAACCAGCCTGAATTTCTGGCAGTTCCCTGTGGTTATACTGCTGCCGCCGTTTTTGAATGATTTCCAGCAAAATTTTGCTTGCATGTGATATTAATGATATTGTTCTATAATTTCCACATTCAGTTGGATCACCTTTCTTGGGAATAGGCATAAATATGATTCTCTTCCAGTCAGTTGGCCAGGAAGCTGTCTTCCATTTTTCTTGGCATAGATGAGTGAGCACCTCCAACACTGCATCTGTTTGTTGAAACATCTCAACTAATATTTCATCAATTCCTGGAGCCTTGTTTTTCGCCAATGCTTTCAGAGCAGCTTGGACGTCTTCCTTCAGTTCCATCAGTTCCTGATCATATGGCACCTCTTGAAATGGTTGAACACCGGCTAATTCTTTTTGGTATAATGACTCTGTGTATTCCTTCCATCTTCTTTTTTTTTTTTTTCCCATTGGGTAAATCTGCTGCAAAAGATCTTTTTTTTCTTTTTTTTTTTCTGGTCTTTTTTTTTTTATTAACTTTTATTAAGCTTCAAGTGAACGTTTACAAATCCAATCAGTCTGTCACATATAAGTTTACATACATCTTACTCCCCTTCCATCTTCTTTTGATGCTTCCTGCATCATTTAATATTTTCCCCATGGAATCCTTCACTATGGCAACTCGAGGCTTGAATTTTTTCTTCAGTTCTTTCAGCTTGAGAAACGCTGAGCATGTTCTTCCCTTTTGGTTTTCCATCTCCAGCTCTTTGTACATGTCATTATAATACTTTATTTTGTCTTCTCGAGAGGCCCTTTGAAATCTTCTGTTTCTGTTCTTTTACTTCATCAATTCTTCCTTTTGCTTTAGCTGCTCGATGCTCAAGAGCAAGTTTCAGAGTCTCCTCTGACATCCATCTTCGTCTTTTCTTTCTTTCCTGTCTTTTCAGTGACCTCTTGCTTTCTTCATGGATGACGTCCTTGATGTCATTCCACAATTTGTCTGGTCTTTGGTCACTAGTGTTCAATGCATCAAATCTATTATTGAGATGGTCTCTAAATTCAGGTGGGATATAATCAAGGTCATATTTCGGCTCTCGTGGACTTGCTCTGATTTTCTTCACTTTCAGCTTGAACTTGCATATGAGCAATTGATGGTCTGTTCCACAGTCGGCCCCCGGCCTTGTTCTGGCTAATGTTTTCAGAAGTAGACTGCCGGGTCCTTCGTCCTAGTCTGTCTTTGTCTGGAAGCTCAGCTGAAACCTGTCCTCCATCGGTGACCCTGCTGGTATCTGAGTACCAGTGGCATAGCTTCCAGCATCACAGCAACACACAAGCCCCCACAGTATGACAAACTGACAGACATGTGGCGGTCTACTTGCATATGACATATTTATTTACATAGAAAATCATAAGGAATCTGTAAAATAACTAGTGGAACTGATAAGTGGATTTAGTAAAATCACATGGTACAATGATAATTTTAAAAATCAATTGCATTTTTTATTCTATCAGCAAACAATTAGAAAATCAAATTAAAAAATCAATTCTATTTATAACAGCATCAAAAAACATAAAATACTTAGGAATAAATTTAATAAAAGTTGTGCTAAAGTACAAAGTATTGAGAAAAAAAAATTAAAAGATCTAAATAAATGAGTAGAGATACCGTGTTCATGGATTGGAAGACTCATCTTGTTAAGTTGTCAATTCTTCTCAGATTGATCTAGGATTCAAAGACATCCCAAATATAATTTCATCTGGCTGTTTACTGTAGAAACATGCAAGCAAATTTTATTAAAATTTATTTGGAAATGCAAAGCACATAGATATACAAAACAATCTTTAAAAACAACAAAGTCAGAAGACTTACTCTACCTGACTTCAATGCTTACTGTAAAGCTATCCTAATCAAGACGCTATGATATTGACATAAGGACTTACAAAGGGAGCAATGAAACAGAATAGAAAGCCCAGAAATAGATCCACACTTACATAGTCATTTGACTATGACAAAGGTGCCAAAACAATCCAATGGTAAAACTAGTCTCTTCAACAAATGGTTTTGTAAAACTGGGTATTCAAATAGGAAAAAAATAAATGAACATTGATCCCTACCTTGAACCATATGCAAAAAATAATAGTAGGAGCCCTCGTGGTGCAGTGGTTAAAGTGATAGAATGCTAACCGAAAGGTCGGTGTTTCAAAACCACCAGTGGCTCTGAGGGAGGAAGATGTGACAGTCTGCTTCCATAGAGATTAACAGCCTCGGAAACCCTATGGGGTCACTATGACTCAGAATTTACTCAACAGCAGTAGGTTTTATGGATCATATACCTAAATGTAAAAGCTTAAACCATAAAGCTTTTAGAAGAAAACGTTAAGAGAACATCTCTATGACCTGAGGATAGGCAAGTATTTCTCAGCCAGGACACAAAGAGGCGTAATCATAGAAGAAAAAAATTGATAAACTAAACTTCATCAAAATAAAACATCTCTTTATCAAAAGAAACCATTAAGACAATGAATGAACTCTACATATTGTCTATTTTTGTCATTTTATATTACTGAGATCATATGGTATTTGTCCTTTTATGATTGACTTATTTCACTGTAGCATGTATCAGGACTTCACTTATTTTTCTGGTGGGAGGGAGGGGCAGAATGGGAGCCACTGTTTAGGAGGCAGTGAGTTTCTGTTTGTGGTGATGGGAAACTTGGTACAGATTAAGGGTAATGGTTGAACACATCGATTAATGTAATTGCCATCACTAAGCTGTACATCTGAGAAATGTTGGATTGGCAAACATTGTGTTATACATATTTTTACAAAAAAATTTTTTTAAAAGAGCAGCTGCTAATACTGCTTATGTGCAATCAAACACCTCACAGGATTTGTTTTCTTGGTTTGGAGGTATAGGACTGTGATTTCATGGAACATCTCAGTCAATTCATCTAATATTGTTTTCTAGAGCTTCTATTCTACCTTATAGATCATTGCATAGTGCCTGGGGTCTTAGAAGCTTGCAAGTGGCCATCCAAGCTGCAACAATAGGTCTCAATTCACTTGGAGTAGCAGAGGAAGTAGAGTAGCAGAGGAAGTAGAGTCAGGAATTGGATGAGGAAATGTTGCCTCCATGAACATCTGCCTCCTATGCCGTGAGATCAGAAGAACTGGGTGGTGCCCAGCTAACTTTATTGAACATTTTGATCTAAGATTCTTTAGAAGAATCCTGATCAAAAGGTGAGGAAATTAAACAGAATTTCAAATTCTCAGTGGAACCCAGACCTCCTGGAGCCATTGAGGCTGGCTGAACACCTGAAACTATTGCCCTGAGATAGTCTTTTACCAAAACTAGCCCCAGAAATCTGCTTTGAATCAAACAATGTTGTTGCTGTATGCGGCTGAGTCTGTTTGAACTCAGAGAGATCCTATAGGAAAGAGTATAACTGCCCCCACAGGGTTTCCTAGGCTATAATCTTTATGGGAGCAGATCACCAGGTCTTTTCCCCTGGAGTCGCTGGTGGGTTTGAACCACCAACCTTTTGGTTAACAGCCAAGCGTTTAACCATTGAACCACCAGGGCTCCTTAATTAGTAAAGTGTGTCTGCCTTGAGCACTGTGCTTTTTCAAAGAATTATCTTTATGGGATAAAATTGAAAACAGCATCTTCAAAGGTTAGATGAGAATCTTAGGGGGCAGTGAGTTTATGTTAATGGTGGTGGAATAATTTGGAAACGGGTAGTAAGAA
Source organism: Loxodonta africana (assembly GCF_030014295.1). NCBI lineage: Eukaryota > Metazoa > Chordata > Mammalia > Proboscidea > Elephantidae > Loxodonta > Loxodonta africana. Next base: position 131,812,635 of record NC_087369.1, read on the forward strand.
TGGTTACACAACGTGAAGAATGTAAACACTGTCACTGGATTGTACATGAAGAATATGTTGAAATGGTATATCCTTTATAGTGTATATTTTTACAAAAAAAAAATCATATTTTTAAAAAATGAATGGATAAGGCATACACTAGGAGAAAATACTCATAAAGCATATATTTGGTAAAGACTGGTATCTGGGATATATAAAGACAAATAACCCAATAAAAATGGGGAAAAGATTTGAACACAATCTTCACAAAAGAAGATATATGAATGGTCAATAAGCCCATGGATATGTGGTTAACATCATTAGTTATAAGAGAATTTCAAATTAAAACCACACTGAGACACCCACTACAGCGATATTATAAAGTCTAACATTTCATGTCTGCCTTGACAGCTTTGAGCCTCACAGGTCCCCAAAGGCTAACCATGAGTTCCTTTGCTCTTGCCAGATATGCCCCTACACACAACCGGAAAGGATCTTCACCTAGCTGGTTCCCCTATCAGCTGGACCAGCTGTACCCCACCTGTTTTTCAACCTAATAGGTTTCATCTCCTTGCCAGCCCATAAAATTATTCAAAGAAGCCAATCACATCCTCCCGTGGAAAACAGGGGGAACCCCAATCTCTAGTTACTGCAAAGCCTAATTCCCACAGCCTCTACTGATTTACTCTGTTCCGGAGTACAACCCCTGTATGGCCCTGCATGGTATGTGGTATCCTCCTCTCTTGGGCTGTAAGCATATGGGACTAACAAACTTCTGTCAATCTCATTTTTCTAGTGTCAAGTGTCCTGTGTTTGGCCATCTCATACTAGTTGGGGTGGGGATCCCTCCTCCACCAGTGGGGTACACAGGTGTTCAGAACAACATCCACCAGAATGTTTAAATTGACTGACAACACCAAATGTTGGTGAAGATGTGCCGCAACCGACACTTGCATACATTTTTGGTGGGAGTGTAAAGGGGTACAACCACTTTGGAAAAATGTCTGACAATTTCTTATAAAATGGAATATACAAGATGGCGATTGCATACCACTGTAAATGAACTAAATGCTACTGAATTGTTCACTTTAAAATGGTTAATTTTGTGTTCTGGTGAGTTCCGTCTCAGTAAAAATATGTAACTGAAAAACTTAATATACAGCTACCCTATGACATAGAAATTCTATTCCTAGACAAGCTATTTTTTGTTGCTTCACACCAAAAGCACAAAATCTATGACAAAAGTCAAACACTATGACACCAAAAGCACAAATAACAAAAACGGTAGAAACTATTTATCCAAGAAAAATAAAACTATTTGTCCACACAAAAATTTGCATATGAATGTTCATAGTAGCTTCATTCATAATACCCCCAAGCTGAAAACAGTTCGTATTTCCATTAAAAGGGAATAGACAAACTGTAGTATAGTCATGCAATGGAATATTATTTAGCAATAAAAATGAATGAACTACTAATACACAGAACAACATGCATGAATCTTAAGAATATTAGGCTGATGGACAGTGCCTGACTACCATTACTGAACATTTTGATCAAAGATTCTATAGAAGAATTCTGATCAAAAACTGGGCAAAAGACATGAACAGACACTTCACCAAAGAGGATATTCAAATGGTCAACAGACACATGAAAAGAGGCTCAATGTCATTAACCATCAGAGAAATGCAAATCAAAACCCCAATGAGATACAATTTCACTCCCAGTAGGATGGCCAAGATAAAAAATGAAAATTATGTGGAGAAATTGGAACTCTCAACCATTGCTGGTAGGAATGCAAAATGGTACAGCCATCGTGGAAAGCAGTTCCTCAAAAAACTAGAGGTAGATAATGGTATGACTGTGACTAGAGGAATCCCAGAGACAATGCTCCCCAGAACTTCTGATGGCATAGGACAGGAACCATCCCTGAAGACAAATCATCAGGCATGAAAAGGACTGGTCAGTGGGGGGGAGAGAGATGCTGATGAAGAGTGAGCTAATTAAATCAGGTGGACACTGGAGAGTGTGTTGGCAACTCTTGACTGGAGGGGGGATGGGAAGATAGAGAGAGAGGGAAGATGGCAAAATTGGCACGAAACGAGAGACTGAAAGGGCTGACTCAATAGGGGGAGAGCAAGTGGGAGAAGGGAGTAAGATGTATGTAAACCTACATGTGACAGACTGATTGGAATGGTAAATGTTCGCTTGAAGCTTAATAAAAATTAATTAAAAAAAAAAAAACTAGAGGTAGAGCTGCCATATGACTCAGCAATTCCACTACTAGGTATATAACCTAGGGATGTAATATAAGTGAAACTGACAAATATATGCACATCTATATCCATCACAGCATTGTTCACAATAGCAAAAAGATGGAAACAACAACCTAAGTGCCCATCAATGGATGAATGGATAAATAAAATGTGGTTGTTGTTAAGTGCTGTCTAGTCAGTTCCGACTCATAGAGTCCCTATGAACAACAGAGCAAACCACTGGTCCTGAGCCATCCTTGTAATTGTTGCTATGTTGGAGCCCATTGTTGCAGCCACTGTGTCAACCCATCTCATCGAGGGCCTTTCTTTTTTTAGCTGACCCTTTTTTTTTTTTTACTTTACCAAGCTTGACGTCCTTCTCCAGGGACTGATCCCTCCTGATAACATGTCCAAAGTACATGAGACAAAGTCTTTGCCCAACACAATACATGGTTTGGGGGTCTGGGATTGGAGATCCCATCAGATGCATCAGGTCCTTTGAAAAGGTCCAGTAGGAAGCCTGGTTACATTCCTTACCAGAGAAGAGCCTGAAATGAAGTTAGTAATGGAAGTAGGGGATATGGCCTATGTTGGGTGTGAGACATGTGAGAAGGCAAGCTATAACCTGGAGAACAAACTAGGACGGTACAATGCAGGTAGCAAATATGGGTGATCTTGGAAAACGTAGACACAGGAAAAGATGTGGGGAGGAAGGGATACTTCTGGATGAATGAATCACAACCACCATCAAATTTTTCTCCAATGTTTTATTATCAATATTTTCAAACGTACAGAAAAGTTGGAAGAATTTCACAGTGAGCACCCATGTACCCACCACCTAGATTCTACAAGTTACATTCTTTGTACTTTATCACGTGTTGCTGTTGTTGTTAGGTGCCAGCGAGTCAGTTCCGACTCATAGCAACCCTATGCACAACAGAACGAAACACTGCCCAGTCTTGAGTCATCCTCACAACCGTTGTTATGTTTGAGCCCATTGTTGCAGCCACTGTGTTAATCCATCTCATTGAGAGTCTTCCTCTTTTTCACTGACCTTCTACTTTACCAAGCATGATGTCTTTCTCCAGGAAGTGATCCCCCTTGACAACATGTCCAAGT